>NW_022631060.1:1820783-2420783 GCF_010015895.1 Lontra canadensis | reverse complement strand
TGAGTTCTCTTCAAATGCATCTAAGTTTAGAAAGCCCTTTACCTCTCTGGATATTTGATAAGTGCTCATTTCTATTTTCTATGCACACTGCTGTTGGTTTCATCTTCCCACAGCAGAGTTCTGATCACGTCACTCTCCTGCTCAAAAATGTTTAACTATCTCCTTGGAGCCTTCAGAATAAAGTCCAAACTCTTGAACTTGGCCTCTAATGCTCTTCATGATTCATCCCAAGCCTGCCTGTCTAGTCTTTTCTCTAGGGTCCCCCCGAATCAGCTTTATGCTCCCGCCAAAGTGAAAAGTTTGCTTCTCTCTGTGTGCCCTGCTCTGTCCCACCTCCAAGGCTTTGGTCCTGGTGTCCCTTGGCATAAAATGCCCATCCTCCATTCTATCTCACTTTACCCTTTGAGAGGGTGAATGGTGAAGGGATAATAACATGAGCTTTCAGAGTCAGACAGTGTGGATTAAAATCCTAATTCCTTCACTTGTTCCCTGTTGCCAAAGCCTTTCACCTTTTCCTAGTCTCCATTCTTTCATCATCAAAATGGGAACAGAGGGGCACCTGGGTGGCTCAGTGGGTTAAGCCTCTGCCTTCGGCTCAGGTCATGATCCCAGGGTCCTGTGATCGAGCCCCACATTGGGCTCTCTGCTCATCGGGGAGCCTGCTTCCCCCTCTCTCTCTCTGCCTGCCTCTCCGCCTACTTGTGCTCTCTGTCTGTCAAATAAATAAATAAAAAATCTTAAAAAAAAAATGGGAACAGAAAGCAATGAAGGGACCACATTGGGTGGTTTGAGGGTGAATTAAATCAACCAAATGTAAAAATCCTAGCACAGGGGCACCTGGCTGGCTCAGTGAGAGGAGAATGTGACTCTTGGTTTGTGAGTTTGAGCCCCATGATGGGTGTAGAGATTACTAAAAAAATAAATAAATTAAAATTTAAAAAAGATCCTGTCATGGTCCCTGTCTCACCCTGCCATTTTGGAAGGGAGTCACCACCAGCTGTGCGGGGCGGGGGGGGGGGGGGGGGGGGGGGGGAAGACACCCACTCCCCCTCTAGTCATATCTGCCTCTGAAGGTTTGGCTGGTTCTCAAATTCCCTTAGGTTTCTGCACTTTCCTCCTCAGGAGCTGGGAGTGGTCAAACAGGTTCCACCTCAAGGAATCCAGGCCCCCAGGCACCTTGATGGGACTCCTACACGATCTGGGCTCAAAGGAATCCCCTCCCTCCTTTCTTCACAAGTGAGCTCCAATGGTTTTATTGCTGGGAAATAGTTAAGTCTCCAAAGGCGTCCACTGGAACCTTCCACTCCCTGCCTTCAGCACCCACAATATGGTGGTGAGTCAAGTAGAGCAAAGACAATCCTCTCAATTTTAAGGTGGGTAAACTGAGGCTCAAAGTATCTTCTATATAGTTGGGTCTAGAACACGTGTGTCTTCTCAGCCTTATGCAAGGGGCTCTGGGATGCCTGAGCAGCTGTGTTGGGGAATCTGGGCAAGCTCTGGCCCCAGAGTCAGAGAGAAATGGTGCCCAAAGCCTGGTGACTGGGGCCTCCACCCCGTCCACAAGTGGGTTAGTGCTCCCAGAGGCTGGCAGCAAGTTTAGCATCCGTGCCTTCTCTTTGTGAAGCTGGAGTACCCCACTTAGGTAGATTATTTTGTCTATGTCCTCTGAGGAAGACCAAGGGTCTTGGCTCATTGGCTGGTGTATGTGTGTCTGGGGCTGGGGGTGAGGGGGAAGGAGCCTGAATAATGAGAAGAACGAGCTTAGGATCTGGAGCCCTGGGTTCTAGCCCAGCACGTTCTAGCATTCTACCCCCCAGCACGCTGTGTCACCTGGGGTGATCTCCTACTCCCTCTGGACCCCAACTGTTCTATCTGTAAAATGGAGATGGTAGTGAACGGATCGATTTCTGTTGTGGAATCTTAGCTAGCAATCTTAATGTTCTCGGAGTGCTGTCCTGGGCCCTGCCCCTCCCGGAGCCCAGACTGTCTCCAGGGCCTGACTTCACCAGGTTGGCCCCACCAAGTCTCTGACACCATCTGGCTGTTTCCATCCGCTGTCCTGTCCTCCCTGGGGCCGGAGACTGATTCCAGCTCCCCACTACCTTGGGGCTGGGCAACTGGTGGTCTTGCTCAGGCCTGGGCAGAGAGTTGTGGGGGGTGGGGGTGGGGTGGGGTGGAATGGGGAAGTGGGCTCCAGACTCATACTTGACCTCCTGAGTCTCTTGCCCTCTCCCTGGAGCCAGCATCCTTGCCCCGCCCCTCTTGAAATCCGAGCTCCGGGATCCAGGGAGGACTGTAGCTGCAAAACATTCCATCCCGTTGTCCAAACACTCTGCACAGCTGGCGGAGGGAGGGGCAGCCAGAGCCCAGCTCTCGGGGAGCCCTTGCGCTGTTGTTTTCATGGGAATGGGGGAATGGTGGAGTCCTCCCAAGGAGGGCCAGCCCTGGATCCCTAAGAGGTTCATGGGCCTGAGGACTACGGCCCACTCCTGGGCTCGCCCCAGGCCTCCCTTCCGGTGCCTGCCCCTGATGGGAAAGATCCAGGTCTGCCTGGCCAGGTGCTGCCAGTGGCCTTGTGAGCATCCTCGTGATGGACTTGGGCCCAGCGCTCTGGCGGCGGGGGAGGGGCTGCGGGAATGCTGCTGAGACAGCAAGCCGGGGAAGTGACTTGGGGAACCGCTGTTACAGGCTACAGGCGAGCAGTCCCAGGCTGGGCTGCCTCTTGGCTCTGACTCACTGCGTGACCCCAGACTGAGCCTCCAAGGCTTAGTTTCTTCATTTGCAGCAGGAGGGACTTGGGCCTCTTCTGGCTCCGATTTTTCTAAGTCACAGCCAAGGACAAGGCCCTTATAAGCTCCCCGTGAAGTCCTAGCTCTGCCTAAATGTCCAGAAAGAAGCAGTTTTTTTCTATGCCCTCCCCAGAGCAATTCTGAGTTCATTTCCTCCCTTAGGGGACAGGCTGGTGCCTGGCAGCAGGGGGCGGAGGGGTTGGGGAGTTGGCGGGGGAGGACTGGCTCTCATACACTCTGTCATCAGCCCCGCTGAGGTCCTTCCCCTCCTGCCATGTCAGGGTGATGGGGAGACCCTCCCCCCTTTTCATACTTCCTGCTTTCCATTAATTGTTTCCAGGTGGGCCCAGAGGTTGCCCCGCAGAGGAAGGTAGGGGCAAGGGAGAATTTAGCAGGGTATCAGTGAGGAGCAAAAACAGGAAGGGGGTGGGAGCAGGCCATGGAAAATTCACTGCCAGGAAGGGCCAGGACAGCATCTGGTTTGCATTAGGCTGAGAGCTTCGGAGCCCAAAGCCTGAGTGGGAGATATTGTTATCCGCGGGGCAGAGCTGGTGGGGTGTGACTTCAAGTCAGGAACCGGCAGCTTCTCCCCCACGGGAAGTCAGAGGCGGACAGGAAAGAAGAGGGAAGCCGAGGGAGAAAGGCAGAGGACACTCTCATTTTGAGGGTGGCGCACCCTTCACCAATGTCACCTGCTGTGACGTTCCCAACTTCACTAGGACAACTGTTCCCATTTTGCAGATGAGGGAACTGAGTCCCAGAGAGGCGAAGTGACTTGCCTAAGGTCACACAACCAGGGAACAGCAGAACTAGGATTAGATTTCAAGCCAAATGAGACGGGGTGGAATCTTCAAACCATCTTGGTGGGCTGAGGCTAACCATGGCCCAGACAAGGGGGTACTGAGGATTTGGGAGTGCGTGCGGGCCAGCCTCTGCCCACACAGTCACTCGGTTATTGTGGGGGTGTCCCACAGTTCTACTCGTCATGACACAAGGTGGTCACATGCCTGAGGGCTTCACCCTCAGGAAAGAAATCTATAGGGGAAGGTTTCCTGGTGGAGGGGTTATAAGCAAAGGAGAAATTTATCAGCAGGGGGTAGGATGTGCTGCAGAGGGCATTGTGGGAGGAAAGGGGTGGTATCCGGCATGTCTGGGCAGTAGCAGCTGGCCTGGGGGGGGGGGCCTTAGAGGGTGAGATTCCATATTACGGTCAGGGCAACTGAGGCACAGAGAGACTAACGTGCCCAAAGCCTCATTCCATTCAGTCTGGAATGGGGCTGTAGCCAGCTTGTCTGACATCGGGCCTTTGTGCTTAACTGCTACACCGAATTGTGTCTTTTTGTTAGTGGTTACAAGTTTTAAGGGGACATTGAGGCCAAGCTTGGGATGGGGAGGCGGCAGGTGGGGGGCCTTGCCCAAAGCCACACAACCAGTTGGTGACAGAGCCTGGGCTGGATGGGGCTTTCCACCTTGCTGACCTGGGCTGGGAGGGGACAGGCAGCTCCTCCTTTGGGCCTAATGGAAGCTGGGGCCTTGGGCATGCAGAGGAAATCTCCCATGACCCTTCAGCGAGTCTTACCTTTCCCCGGCTTGGAGCCCAGGAAGGAGGGCCCCTGGTGTCTTCTGCTGCCCGCTGAGCCACAGGAGTTAATAATTACGGGGTTTCAGGAGATAGAGGCCTGCTGGGAGGAGCCTTTCTCCCAGGCCACTGCTCCTCAGAGATAGCAAAGGTTAGCATGAGGCTCAGCCTGGGGCGGGGCTGGGGGGTGGACGGGGAGAAGGCTCTTGCCACCACCTTCCTGGCAGTCTCCAGAGGGACCCTCAAGCTGGCCCTGGCATGGATGACTCCAAGGAGCACACCAGGTGTCCTGCCCGAGGAACATGCCCCGTGTTCCTGGCACTGAGCTCGGGGGCTGTCCGCTACGCCCCATCAGTTCTGGGCCCTGCACTTGACGGGAACTTGGGAGAGGAGAACTGGGACACAGACAGGTGAGCCAGTGACCTCGGTCATGGTCAGGGAGGGGAGGGGGGGATAGCTTGCCATTTTGTAGGGGCCCTGGGGGAGGAAGGAGGAAGAACCCAGGCTCCTGACAGGGGACTGGCATGGAACTCAGAGGAATTTCATGAGCCTCCTACAAGGTCAGCGCCACGGGGTGACTCTGATTGTCTATCTTGGTGGTTGGACAGACACAGAGTCTGAGGCTCAGAGAGGGCAAGGCAAACATCCTGGGTCACATGGTGAGCGGAGGAGAGAGTGAAGTCAGAATTGGGGCCTGGGTCATCCGGGTTTGCAATTTCCTGTTCCTCATCTGCTTCCAGCCAAGACTCTGTGGTCTGGGCTGCCAGGTGGGCACGGGGATGGTGTGGAGAGGGGTGAAGGGCATTCGTTTGAGTCCCTCCTCACCTGCTGGCCAGGCCCCAGCAGGCTCCTCTTTTTGCCTGACTGCACACAGCTGCAGTTTCTAGTGAGTTCTCTAGTTTCCGGGCTGTCTTTTCAGAAAACTGGTGTAAGAGGTCACAGTCCCACCACCCCTGGCTGTGTGACATCAAGTAGGTTCCTGAACTTCTCTGAGACCAATCCTTTCAGCTGGGGAGCAGAGCGTACTGGGCTGTGGAAGGAGCTAGTGAGGCCTGGCTGTCGAAGGTCATCAGATGTATTGATGATGTATTTTTAGGTAGTAATTTGGGTATCAGTGCTCCCAGAATGGTAACCCCACATTTATCCTTGGAGGCCTCGCTTAAGTCGACTGGCCCTCCCCTGTCCTGCTAAGGACTCTTCCTCTGGGGCCTTAGCCTGGGCTGATACCACCTTTGTGCCTTATCTCCCACCAGTCTGGGTTACCATGACTTGGACCAGTCTTATCTCCTACCCAGGCTTGTGAAGTCTTGGAGGGTAAGGGCCCTGTCCTGAGCTCCTTTTGTGTCTTCTCCCACTACTCCTAAATAATGAACAGAGCAAGGACCAAGAAGAAAGCAGTTGCTTGAGGCTTATTTGGTGTAGGACTCAAGTCAACAAACATGGTGGGGACATCTGCATTGGGCCAGACCTTGGACTAGACTGGGGCAGGCAGAGAAACACTGCACGGAGAAGGAGATGGTTTCTGCCCTTGGGAAACCACAGTCTTAGAAACAGTTGCCCTGCAGAGTGAAGGGCACTGGAGGACTGGGCAGAATGATTCTGGTAAGTCAGAAGGGACGTCACAGCGGGCTGCCTAGGTTGTTCACTGCACAACATGCCAGTCAAGGGAGTGAGCGAGCAGGCATGAAATCCAGCCTGTTCTCCACTCACCAAGTTCCATACCTTGCATGGGCTGAGCCCCTCTAGGAAGGCAGTGCCATTTTTTATTTGTGACAAAGACACTGTGCACTTAGTAGAGTGTACTCTGAGTACTGGCCCTAGAAGTGGAGGTCCTTGTGAGTATGTCTCCCATCCTGCTGTCTCTCTACCATATTGGTCCCCTGGGATGACAGAGCATGTGTCTGTGCAGTTTGGATCCCCAGCCCTTATATGATCCATGGTTTGTGCTCAGATGGGATGGAAGGATGAATGGATAGATGAATGGAAGAAATGTGTGTCCCCAGTGAAGACCTGACAAATTAAGCCTGGAGTCCCAGCTCTGTGGGTCTGGAAGAGTAGTATCCTGAGTTCTGGTACCATCTGGAAGGGAACCACCTCCTTCCTCTCGGCCTCTTAGGCCTCTCTAGAGACAGAGGGTGGGAGCCCCCATCCTTGGCAAGAGAGAAGAGCTATCCTGTCACTGGATCCGGCTGCAGGCTGAAGTCGAGGCCAGCAGTCAGGGCTGAGGAACAGTGACAAAGGAGCGGAGGGATGGAGGGACAGGAAGACCAGTGGTCTGGGATTAGGTTTTACAGAGGACCTAAATCCCGACAGGTGTGCTGGTCGGGGTGCATCCCTCTACCCCCCCACCGCCAGTAGTTGCTGGGCCAAGGCAGGGAAGGGATGCGCAGGGAGTGTTCCCAACAAGAGGGGAAGGCCCTTTGCCAGGTGGGACTGGGCTGCGAGGGGGGGGGGGGGGGGGGGGGGGGACCCGGAACAAGGGGGGGGGGCCCTTTGGGGGGGGGGGGGGGGGGGGGGGGGGGGGGGGGGGGCTGGGGTTGAAGACTCGGACCAAAGGTGGGTCTTCCTTTGGGATGAGCGCTCAAGAGTAAACCCAAGAAAACTTGTTTTGGGGTCTGGCCCCTTTCCCACCCTCCAGGAACCCGCACAGAGCCCGGGGATTCCAGGGCAGGGGGGTGCGGGCCAGCGGCCGGCTGTGGGCGCCGGGGCTGTCGGCGGGCTCCGAGCGCTCGGCCGCCAAGGTTCCTGAGCAGTCGTGGCCGAGGGCTCGGGAGGCGCCGCGCCGGGGCGCCAGGGGACCAGAGAGGAGTCAGCAGCAGGGCGCGCGGGCCGCGGGCTCCTCCCCCGCTCCCGCCGCCGCACCGTCCCGGGGCGGAGGGGCGGGGCCGGGCACGTGTCCTCGGGCCACCCCCTCGGCCACGTGACCCGCCGGGAAGGGAGGGGGCCGGGGCGGGCTGGGGCCGGTGGGGGCTGCGGGCGGGCCTGACAGGCGGCGGGCGGGGACGCGGCGCGGGGCGGCGCAGGGAGCTCGCGGCGGCGCCGGGATGTGGAGCGGGTAGGTCCGCGCGCGGTCCCCTCACCGCGGCGGCCTCCGGGGCTGGGGGGTGGTGGGTGTCCCCGCCGCGTGTGCACCCGGCCGGCGGCGGAGGGGCGCCCTGCAGCACCGGGACGCGCGAGCTAACTCGCTGCGGAGGTGGAAGGACGCCCCGCGGGGAGGGGTCGGGGGTGCTCTCTTGGGTGCGGAGTGTGAAGGGTGGGCGGGGGACCTTCCCGGCGTGCGGGCGCCAACTCCTGGCTCATCTGGAGCGCGAGTGAGAAGGGGGCGGGCGGAGTGGGGGTGGCTTGCAAGCCGGAGTAAGTGTGGGGTACGCACCTGGAGGAGTACCCCCCCGCAGCCCCAGCCTGGATGAACCCTTGGAAAGCAGTGCAGTTGGAAAAGGGGGCTGGGTCTCTGCCAAGGTCGCTGGTTAGTTGATGAACCTCCATCTGGGGCTTGTGGATCAGCCGGCTCAGAGGTGTGCGGTAGGACCTCCCTGCAGTCTGAAGGAGGGCAGCACCGCCCCAGGTCCTGGTTTAGTGGCCTCAGTCCCTATTACCGATTATTGGCTCTCAGGGGTGATCCCCGTTCCTTGGCCAACGTGGTGTGGGTCCCCTGCCCTGTTCGTGCAGGAAGGCTGTGGTCTTCTCAGGGACTTGGGCAAACACTTCCTCTTCCCCATGGCCTGGAAAGGCCAGGTCCTGGAAGAGCTGTGGCCAGAGTGGGGTGGGTTGTGTTCCTGTAAAGAACTGGGCCAGCGGGGGGGTGGAGGGAGTCCCAGGACGGGGCTCTTTCCCAGCCAGAGGTGGAGAGTGAGGGCAGGCCTGCTGGAGGGAGGAGGTGGTGCCGGCTGGCTGGAGAGGTTCCTGATGCGGCTGGATCCTCTTGACTCCAAGACCCCTAGCAAAGCTTGGGCTGAGATGCTAGCGAGTAGTGGGGCTTTGTCCCCAGCAGGGGGTGCTGAGAGAAAGGGCTCCAGGTAGGGGTGAGGTGTGGAGAGGCATGCCACTTAAAGGGTGAAAGGTGAAGCAGAGCGTGTTCTTTGAAAAAGTCGTCCCCCACCCCTGAAGAAGACAGTTCAGGGAGAAAGTGGTTGTGTGGGACCTGATGGGGTTAACACAGTCTTGCGTGGGGTTAACTGTGTAACGGGCAGCCCAGTCTGGAAGAAGCTTGTGACCCCGTGTGTTGGCGGTCACCCAGCTGAAATAGTCACTGAGTTGCTGTGTGATCTTGAGAGTATGTCCTCACTTCTCTGGGTCTCTGGGTGAAATGAGTAGGTTGGGGTGGGAGGGGTTGGGGGCTGATCCATGCCCTGAGTGCCCTTCCCCAGAGGCATCCAGGTTGGGGCCAAACAAACAGGGCTGGGAGCCCAGTAGGTCCTCTTTAAGAACAGGGTAAAAAAGACTCAGGATCCTGGAGAAGACCCCCCTCCCCCCACCCCAGTCCAGCCTCCCGGCCATATTCCCAAGAGCCTTCTGGATGAACTAGGCTGCCAAGTTGACCCCCACATGATCCTCAGTATGACTCATTTCTTTTCATTTCTTTCTTTTTTTTTTTTTAGGATTTTATTTTTTTATTTGAGAGAAAGAGAGAGCTAGCATAAACAGCGGGGAGGGGCAGAGGGAGAGAGAGAGAAGCAGAACTTCCTGCTGGGCAGAGAGCTGGATGCGAGGATCCCATGATGATCCCAGGGGACCCTGGGACCATGACCTGAGCCAACGGCAGACACTTAACCGACTAACCTACCCAGGTGCCCCTATAACTCACTTCCTGTATGTACATTTAGATCCCTAGGCCCTAACCTAACCCCAGGGACTAGCCAGATATAGAGCACCTAGTAGGCGCTTTATGGAACGCATGAGGGGCAGGAGGAGGAGCTGGACACCGGGGAGCGAGAGGCCGACTTTTGGGGTTACCTTGAGCACTGCATTTTTGTGGATCTCCCCCAGTCGGATACTAGAGGCAGGGATTGAAGGATCAGAGGCCAAGCTGCCAACATCCACCGGGCGCCTCAAATCCTAGGAGCTCACCCAGACTCCAGCAGGAGCCAGAAGGGACCCTGCTCGGGGTCCTACTTGTCCATGTAAGTCTAACTGAGCTGCTTAGGCTTCTGGCCCCCAGGGACTCAGTCTGGGTAGGTGCATATTTGGTCTTTCCTTCTAGAGTATGAGGAGTCTGGGATCAGGGGTCAGTGGCCCTGGCTAAGCTGTCAGTGTCTCTGGGGCTTCCTTCCTCACCTTCCTTCCTTATCTGTAGGTGAGGGATGGTTGCCGCTAATGGTTAGGCCCTGGTGCCGGTTCACCCCACCTTGGCCGTGGACCCAAGGCTGCTCCCCTGGGGTGGGTGGCAGTGGCAGGAGCTCAGCTGGGCCCTCTTCCTTGGGACTTCTTACGCAGGAGCCCTGAATGCTGAACTCAGAGACAGTTCCCCCCAAATTGGGATGCTCCCCTCCCCATCGCCCAGAGCTTCTCATGTCCATAGTCTTGGATGCCAGGCCTGCTCTGAGAGGGGGTGAGGGCCACTTCTTGGGTCTCTGCAGCTAACACAGTGCTAGGTACTTGGGACTTGGTCAGCAAAAGCCAGAAATTGAGTTCTGGGCTAGTTTTCTCCCCTGGTCTCCATTTCCCTCTCTGATAGAGGGGGCTAATCATTACTTATCTCTAGAGAGAGCCAGGCTGGATGGACTGCTCAGGAATGAAATGAGATTCCCCTACCCTCCCAGGGATGGAGGACTGCATCTTTGGAATGAGCGGGATGCTGGGGCTGCAGACGGTCTGCGTGATCTTGAGCAGATCACTTAACTGCTCTGAGTTCTGAGGGACTGGGATTTTCAAGCTCCTGCCTGTCGGGCCTAAGTCACAGGGGTTCATAGGCTCAGACTTCATCTGGAGTATGGAAGGAAGGTGGGCCTCCTGCCTGGGAAACATTTGCGCACTTCTCCTAGCATTTGTGCACCTCTCTTCCTGGAAGCCCTCCTTGATCTAACTATCTATCCTACCCTAACTATCTATCAGACCCTCATGAGAATCCTGCTTGTCCTAGACTCTCCCCACTCTGCCCCAGATTTGTGCCCAACAGGGTGGTGGTCGGCAGGGGGCTCAGGGACGGTGCGGCTCAAATCTGTGTGGTCATGCAGATTGGGTGGGTCAGGGCTGATGGGGTGCCTAGCACATGAGAGATGCTTGCTCTGTATGTGCTGGATTTTCGAGAGGTCAGGCCCTTCTAGGACTGATCACGTGGCTGTGAGGCAGGTGCTGTACGTGCAGAGTGAGCTCCTACGCTCCCAGGCCTGGTGCTGGCTCTCCGTGGAGACCCAGGGCTGGGCTGGGCTGGGCTGGGGCTCCCACAAGTAGCGGCTTGCTCAGCCCTGTCCACCTGATTCAGGTGTTCTAGCCTTCCTGCCTTCCATCCTGCAGCCAGGTCCCCCTTGCTGGAGTGGTCCAGATTTACCTGCTGCCACTGCACCGCCCCAACCCCAGGGTCCTACTCTGCTCGCTAACCTCATGTTCTGTTCCCATGTGTGACATATAGGACACCGTTGTCCCATTCTAGAACTCTCCTTCCCATCCCTGGGGTGGCTGCTCCTCGGCCCTCCAGCTGGCTCTGTGGTCCTAGGCTCCTCTGTTACTCCTCCCCCAGTGCTTCCTCAGACTGCAGCTGCTCCCTCCTCAGCCACCTAGAGACCTGTATAGGACATGCCACTTCCCAGACGCTTTAGCTACCCCCTCTCCCTTCCCCGACAGACCCCCTCCCAGTTCCCTGTTCCCTTGGCAGGCACCATTTCATTATGTTAGTTAATTACTGTAGTTTTGTTGCTTTCCCCCCCCCCATCACCCTCTCCAGCCCCCAGTTCCTGCCATGATTCCCCCGATTCCCCCGTCAGTCTTTTGTGTGTCTGTCGCCTCCGCACATCCCTCCCGAGCCCAGGACCTGCCTGGCTTATGCAACAGCCTTGGATGGAACCCCCACCATCCCCCCCACCCCCCCCTCAGGCACTGGCTCAAACTTCCTCAAACCCCATCTGCGTCTTGCCTCACTTCTCCAAAACCACCATTCATCCCTTTCCTCCCGTCTGGATTTCTCCCGGTGACAGGTCACATGATGCAGTAGTGCCGGGACTCTGGGTTCTGTTCCCACCCTGCCTCCTCTTTGCTGCGTGTTCCGGTCAGGTCACCATCCCTCTCTGAACACCAGGCGCCTCATTGTCTGGACCTGCTCGGGGGAGCATATCCCTGCAGCGACACTGTGAGGGTTCAGAGGTGAAGTCGTAGCCCCTCTCTGTCCTCTTCGACTGGCTGGGCTTGCAGCCTGGCTTGCAGGAGCCGATGCGTGAAACCTTTGCTGGGACTCCTTGGGGCCCCTGGACAGGAGGAGTCCCTTGGCTGTCAGCCTCAGGGCTTACCGGAATGCCTGTGCGTGCAGGACCGTAAGTCTGAACGGGGCTCCTGTGCCGTGGCACTGCCCCATAGACCCGATCAGTGACAGCCACCCTGTTGGCCCCGGGCAGAGGGTGAGTGCTCCCAGTGTGCCCTCCCAGCCTCTCCCCACTCCACCCCATTTCAGAGCTTCCCTAACTAGTTCCTTCTGTCTTCTCTAATGAACCCATCATGCCCATTAACACAGGGATCTTTAGTTCAAAGAGGTGACCTGGGTGCCGGCCACCAGACCAGTGGAGAGAGATTGAAGGGCAGAGAGACTCATGGCAGGTGGGTGGGCTGGAGATGGAAAGAGTATGCCGGATCCTCGTCAGGCCCTTCTGGCCCAGTGGGGATTACTGGGACCATTGGATCCAGGGGTCCTCATTCTCAGCTTGCCTTTTTTTTGTGGATGGGGACAAAAGCCCTGCTGGCCCTTCTAGGGCAGGACTGGGGGGTGAGCATTGTGGTTGCTGCTCCCCGCCCCCCATGTGTGTTTCCTGGGGAAGTGACCCAGTGGGGCCTTTCCTGTCTAAACTGTCATGGGCTCTAGACAGCAGAGCCTGCTTCAGGATGGGGGATGTTGGGTGCTCCCACTTTCCTCTGACCTTGACTCTTACTGTCTCCTGCCTCTAATCTCTTCCCAGTGGCCGTGGGTCCTGTAACGGGCCCTCCCTGGAGCATATGCTGGACTCTGGACTCTGTTTCTGCAGGGAATGGGGGCTGAAAAGGCTCGGGCTGAGGGCCGTGGACCTGGACTGAGGGGGGGGGAGGGGGTGCGGGGCAGAAGAACTGAAGTAGTAGCCCATGCTCATCCAAGGAGGGAGTTCCCCAGCCCCGCGGGCATTCACATCGAGGTTTTCCAGCCCCTGATCTGGGATGCTGAGTATGTGAAAATAGAGGGTTCTGGCTTGGGCTGGACCTACGGGGCCGGGGGTCCCTCCTTTCTCTGAAATTTCTGAGTTGCCTCACAGCTCTGAAGCGTGAGGGGAGGGCCTACAGATTCAAGCTTCCCTCCCAGTACAGGGAGACCCCATCTTTCCTGAACCTCTGGCCCAGGCGTTGGGCAGTTGGTAATGTCCGTGCAGTCCTTTCTTCCCACGCTTTGCTGCCATCAGGATTTTCAAGTTGGGATTTTACACTGGGGAGGGGATGTGGGGAGGCCATCATTTCCTCTGGCTGCAAAATTGGGCTCATCCTTCCCAGCAGTGGGCTGAAGTGAGAGCCTGTTGGGAAAATGATGGAGGACCGTCTGGCCGTAACCCCAGCCATGACCTTGGGACCAACAGGAGAGTTAGTGACCACTCTGGTGGTCTTCATGGGAGGGGCTGGAGGTCTTTTTCTCCTCAGCGGGGGCGCGGGTGATGTCTGGGGTGGTCCTTATAGAGGAAAAGACACCAGGGCTGGGTGTCTAAAACCTGGGATCCTGCCCTATGTCCCGTGCCATCCCTGCTGGTCGCCCCCCTCCTTGGCCCACAGTTCTTGTTCGTCTTGTTGAAGCAGGCAGTCCCTGAGTTGGGGTCTGCTGCCCCTGGCTAGCCCAAGTGACGAGGGCCATCCTCTCTCACCCGAGGAAATGGCCCTGGGCCCCAGGCCTCCAGATTCTCAGCCAGAAGACCTCCCTGGGCCTATGGTTTGGGCTGCAGGACCCAGAGCCTGGGCAGGCACAGCAGTGTGGCTGTAGACGGCCCCGTCTTTCCTGGGTGCTGGATCCCGTGACTTCTTCACCTGGTTCTTAGTCCACCTCCTCCAGGCTTTTACTCCCGTCCCACAGGTGGTTTCAGAGAATTGCAGTGACATTCCCAGGGTCTGGTGTGGACCCCAGCTCAGAGCCTGGTGTGGACCCTGGCCCGGCCCGACCCTGGCCCGGCCCGACTCTGGCCTCTGCTCTCAGCCTCAGCTACCCCCAGCCCCGGCCTGCCCTCCTGGGGGGCAGTTTCTGGGCTGGAGCAGAATCTGAGAAGTCAGTCGGGCCAGAATTGGGTCAGATTTCCCTGCTGCCGCCAAGGAGGAGTCTCCAGACCCTGCCTGAGCCTCGCAGCCCTGGGTCCTGAAGCAGATGCCCTGACTGTGCCCTCACACCACCCCCTACTGGCCAGGGAGGCACTTTGGGCCTGGACTGTAGAAGTCCCTGCTGTCTGGCCAGCAGCGCCTCTGAGCAGCCCTGTGAGCCTGGGCCGGTTCTGCTCTTCTCTGAGACCCCATCCCTTGTCTGTAGGACGGGGACTGTCCCATGAATGCTGCTGAGAGCTATAAATGAGAAGACAGGCACATAGTAGCCCAGGGGGCTTCTGGCCCAGGGTGAGGCCCCCAGGTGCAGACCCCAGCCCAGGGCTGCCATACCACTGCCACAGCCCCTGCTCACGCCTTGGGGACCCCTTGCCAAGAGGAGAGGACCACTCCCCCCACACACAAAGGTATTAGGAAGGATCCCTGTCCGGCATAGTCACTGTTGATGGAGTGATAGATGTGTTTTCCCACTTTATCTGTCAGAGCCCCGGGTCCCTGCCAGGCAGGACCCAGCCAAGCAACCATGAGGCCACACACTGTGCCGGTCCCAAAGCAGAAGGCAGGCCGGGCTGGGCGCAGGCATGGGGCCACGTGAAAAAGGGTTGGGAATAGGCTCGTTGCTAGGGGTCCTCTGGGTCCCCAGCAACTTTGTGCTACCTGGAAGGAACCGGAGCTCAGGGGCTGCTTGGTGACTGTCTCAGAGTCCGGATGACAGGGAGGAGGGACCGATCCCCAGTCTTGCCTTTCACGCTTGTGCCTGAGTTAGCCTGAGTCCCATGACCCCTTGGCCCTGGCTTTCCTCCCTCCTGTGTGGGCCCCGGGAGCCCCCTCCCCTCCGCTTCCCCACCCCCTCATCACGGCCCCAAAGCTGCTGGCTCAGGGGCCCGCCAGCTTCTGCTGAGTGAGCGAGTCCGGAGGTGCTGTCTTGGCACAAACCGCTGCTGGGCCCCGAGCCCCCTCCCTTCCTGCCTCCCTCCCTCTGCAGGGTCTCTTGCAGGGTGGAGGGTGTGGATGGATGGGGGGGCACGGAGGCTGCTGGCCACAGCACTACCTCTAGGGTCTTTGACTTCAGGGAGAGAAGGGTCCTGAGGCCCAGAGACGGGTGTTTGCCTGAGGTCGTCACAGGGCAGAGCAGCGGAGAGCCGGGACTGACCCCCACAAGGCTCGGGGAGCAGGAAGACAGTCTGCCTTGCCTGGGCTGTGTGGCAGAATCTTCCTTCCTCAGCTCTGTGGGTCCTGGCTGGGTCCTTCCTCTCCTGCCCACCCCGAGTGGGATATAATTTGCATAAAATTTGCATTAACAGCAGCCAAGAAGGCTGTTCCCATTTAAGTGCCTCCCGTGTGCAGAGGGTTTTTTTCTTTAAATTTTATTTTTTATTAACATATAATGTATTATTAGCCCCAGGGGTACAGGTCTGTGAATCGTCAGGCTTACGCTTCACAGCACTCACCGTAGCACATACCCTCCCAGTGTCCACAACCCCATCACCCGTGTGCAGAGGTTTTTGTTTTAAGATTTTATTTATTTATTTGAGAAAGAGTCCCCTGCTAAGAGCACAAGTGAGGGGAGGGGCCAAAGGAGAGGGAGAAGCAAGTCACCCACTGAGCAGGGAGCTAGACTGGGGGCTGGATCCCTAGACCCCGGGATAAGGGTCTGAGCCCACGGCAGATGGTTATGACTGAGCCACCCAGGTGCCCCCTGTGTGCTAAGGTTTTATGCACATCAGATCCACTGGGTGACCCCAGAGGTAGGGCCCAAAGGACTGTCCCCACTTTGTAGAAATGGAGACTCAGATTCTCAGCACTGACGCATTTACAGTCTCCTGCTGGACAAACCCGAACTGAGCGCCTACTGTATACCAGGCCCAGCCCTAGGCTCTAGGCCTGAGAGGGTGGTTGTCAGTGAGGAGGGCGCCCTGACCTGGCCCCCAGGAGACCCCGCGTTTGGTCCCTCTGTCTGTGGGACAGCCCGGTGACAGCCTCATGGGTAGTGTACATGTTTTATAGATGGGCCCAGACCAAGCCCCGAGTGGCAGGCATGTGGCTCAGGGTCGGTCCCTCGGCTCAGTTCTGGGTCTCAGGACCCCCACCTTGGACTTGCTGTTTGCCCCGCAGCCAGCCCCACCCAGACGAGGGCCACCCGCCGCCCCTCGAAGCTGTCCCAGTCCCCTGGAAGAGCGTGGGCCCCTGCAGAAGCCACAGGGAGTCCCCAGGAGGCCTGGCGGAGAGCCCTGGAGGGGAGGAGGCCCAAGGTGAGGAGGGCCCCGCGGCCGCCCAGCTGGACGTGTTGCGCCTGCGAAGCTCTTCCATGGAGATCCGGGAGAAGGGCTCCGAGTTCCTGAAGGATGAGCTGCACAAAGCCCAGAAGGTGGGGCTCCGAGGGTGGCGGGGACAAGGGGCCCTCCTGGAGGGGGCCGTGGGCTCTCCCTGAGCACCCGCACGGAGGCCGTGCCGAGCATGAGGGCAGCACAGAGGAGAAACCAGTTCTGGTGACTTCTGAAGGATTTCCAGCCGTTGGACTGCTCTGATGGCCCGTTCTGAGCTCTCAGAGAGGCCGACGGTTGGGGTTTCGACATCACGCTGCAGCCAAGTGGGAAATGCATCCTAAGCTGTAGAGTGACAGGAAGGGAGGCTGGGGCTCCGAGGCCCGCGGAAGAGGACCCTGGCAGTGGAGCCCGATTGGGGGGCCTGGGTCCCCTCCCACCCCGCATGTCAGGCCGACAGCCGCCCTCCCTGGACCCCGCAGGAGCTGAAGCTGAAGGACGAGGAGTGCGAGCGGCTGTCCAAGGTGCGGGAGCAGCTGGAAGGGGAGCTGGAGGAGCTGACGGCCAGCCTGTTCGAGGTACTGCGGCCGGCCTGCCGGGGGCCGGGTGGGGAACGGGTCCGCCGGCCGCACGCTGGCCCCTCACCGCTCACGCACAGCCTGCCTTCTTCCCAGGAAGCCCATAAGATGGTGCGGGAAGCCAATATGAAGCAGGCGGCGTCAGAAAAGCAGCTGAAGGAGGCGCGGGGCAAGGTGAGGCCCGGCCAGCTCCCAGACAGGTGCATCTCACAGACCCCTGGCATATGGCGAGCTTCAGTTTCCCCATCTGTAAGATGGGTGTCTCAGTCCCCACCTCAAAGGCTGTTCCAGGGGTAATGGGGCAGGGGGCTTAGGTCCTAGTCACCACTGGGACAGGCCGTCCTGAGCCGGGGTGGCCGGCGGCTGGCAGCAGCGGTGACATTAGCCCTGGACTGGGCTTGACGGCCACCTCTTCCTGGCCAGATCGACATGCTACAGGCGGAGGTGACCGCCTTGAAGACGCTGGTCCTCACGTCCACACCAGCCTCCCCCAACCGCGAGCTCCACCCGCAGCTGCTCAGCCCCAGCAAGGCCGGACCCCGCAAGGGCCACTTACGTCATAAGAGCACCAGCAACACCCTCTGCCCTGCTGTGTGCCCCGCAGCTGGACACACTCTCATCCCGGACAAGGAGGGCAAAGAGGTGAGGGGTCACAGGCGGCCAGCAGACACAGGCGACAGGCGGTGTCCGGCATCAGCACGCCATGGGGGCCCATAGGGAGACCTGACGCCTTGCAGTGTGACCTGGAGCCTGTCCTGCCATCTCTGGGCCTCGGTGTCCTCTGTCTGGGAGGGCTGGGCAGCCTTTTTGTGATACAAGGTTTGGCCCTCAGGCTCTGGGTGCAGTGCGGGTACCCCTCACATCTCCCATGAGGGCCTGCTAGCCCGTCCACACCCCACCAAGCTGTAGGTGGTATTCTGGGCACCTGAGGCTGGCCTGGGGCCTGAGGGCCTTGCCTGGGCTGGGGGAAGATGGGGGAGTTCTTCGGGAAGACACCTTCCCTGGACCTAGGGAGGCCACTGCTGGGCCTCTGGGGACAGGCTGCTCGGGCCCTACATGTCCGCAGCCCTGAGGTCCAGTTTGTGACATCCCTTGACTCGAGGGTCCTCAGCACCTTCTGGCGAGGGTACCTAGACAGGCAGAGCCTTTGAGAGCTGTCCCTGCACCCCCCCCAGCCTCAGCTGGGGTCTTTGGTCCAGGCTGGGCAGTGGTGTCCTTGGCCATGGGTTCCTGGACACATGAAGGCCCCTGCCAGAGCCTCACCTTCCTCACATAAGTAGGGCCTCCTGGGGCCATGGGAACTGACAAGCCCAGGTGTCAGGAGCTCAGCTCCGGGCCGCACCCAGCATGCCTTACAAGGGCCACGTGGGACTCGGGGTCCTGTGGTCTCTGACACCAAGGCATCCCCCAGCTCCATCCTGCCCCGTCTCTGGGGTTTCCAGGGAGGGGATGCCAAGCAGGCCTTGCCCCCACTTCCGAGTTCTCAGCTTCTGACCGTAACACTAACATCTCCTTCCTCCCGTCTGTCTCTGTGCACCTGTCTGTCTGTCTGCCCCGCCCCTCCCAGCCCGGGCTGCCCCCACTCCTCTCCCTGCTCCTCTGCGTGGTCCCCAGCAAAGCTGTTCACCTCACCTACGAGCCGGCCTGGCAGCTCCTGCCTGGGGAGCCGCCTGCGGCCCCCACCTCCACTACCTCTCTCTCCTTTTCCCGACAGGTAATGGCTGGGGAGAGGGGCCGCCCCTCTGCCGCTACCACGCCCGGCCTCACTCACACCGCATGCGCCCAGGGTGACCAGTCCGTCGTCTCCACCCCCTCCCCCGCAGTTGGTGGCCCCATGTGTGTTCTCTCTGTGTGCATGTGTCTGTGTGCGGGGGGGACCTGCGGGGCCCATCTTCAGCTTTTCCTCCTCCAGGAGGCAGAGGGTCTTCGGGACGAGGCCCTGGACCCAAGTCTGTGACCCTGTAGAACCAGGAAGCTAAAAGCACACCTAGCTATGGAAGTTTGGGTTCTGAGCCCCTGGGGGCAAAGGGAAGGAGGCACTTCATCCTTAGAGCTCTGCTGCCCTGCTTGGGCCCCTGGGGACAGACCCACTGGCAGGCCTGCCCTTCAACCTTCCTGGTCCCCACCTCCTTCAGCTCCACCTGTCCCTGCCACGGGGGGGGGGGGGGCCCTCCAGCACCTTGACTGGCCCCCTCTGGCTCACCCTCCCCCACAGGTGGACACCACCCTGTTTGCAGAGTTCCAGGCCTGGCGGGAGTCACCCACCCTGGACAAGACCTGCCCCTTCCTCGAAAGGGTGTACCGGGAGGACGTGGGCCCCTGTCTGGACTTCACCATGCAGGAGGTGCGGTGGGGCGGAGGGCGGCCGGCCCCGGGGCCCAGCCCTGCAGCCCGAGGCCAGCCGCTCATGGCCTGGCCTGCCGCCCTGCTTTGTCGCAGCTCTCGGCGCTGGTCCGGGCCGCCGTGGAGGACAACACGCTCACCATTGAGCCCGTGGCTGTGCAGACACCGCCCACGGTGAAGGTGGCCACGGTTGAGTGTGGCAGCACCAAGTAAGCTTAGCGCCCTTCACCCTCTGCTGCCTGCTTGAGAAGGCCACGCCTAGCCTCGTGCTTTGCCCGGGGGTAACCAGGGACTGAGCCTCAGCCTGTCTCCAGGGGTCCTGGGGTGGGACCCAGGGCGGGAGTGTGGCGCTCAGGCCCGGCTGGGGAGGAGCGCAGAGGCACGCTGGCTGACCTCAGGCAGGGCAAGGAGGCAAGGTTGGCACAAATTCCTGCCTCTAGTCATAGATTCCCGTCCCCTACCTCCAGGCCCTCCCGGGAGTCTCCCTCTTCCTGGCTGGCCTGCCAGGCATCCCTCTCCCACCCCTACCCTCTCTCCCACAGTGGGTTCTGGGCCCCAACTGCCATGTAAATGATGTCAGCTCTTCACTCTCCTTGTGCTGATAAATAACCAGGCTGCCCTTGGCTTCTCGTCCTTCCTGCGGCTCAGCTGCCATCGAGCAGGGCTCGCAGCAGAACCAGATAGCCAGGGTAGAGCAGGGGGCAGAGGCGGGGAGCCCTTGACTTCAGCAGCCCAGGGTTCGACCTGCCAAGGAAGCCCCACAGGGTGAGCCTTGTCACACAGGGGTACCTTTAAGCCAGGTTTTGAAGGACGAACAGCCGTTTGCCAAGTAGGGAAGGGCCCTTCAGGCAGAGGGAATAAAGGAGCGAAGATACGAGAAGCCAGGGTGTTAATGGAAACATCACGGGGTTTCTGAGCAGAGTGATGGGGTGGGGAGGGAGATAGGGCTGAGACTGCAAAGTGTTCGAGGTCAGAGTGTAAAGGGTCTTGGATGAAGTTTGGGCTTTGACTCACTAGGCCAACATTTCATAGTCATCAATAGATGTTTCCTAAAAAGAGGGCTGCCAGGTCCAATCAGAGTCACAGTAAACATGGAGGCAACAAAGGCACTGATAAGTCCCGCAGCCCAGGTGCCTACTTGACCTTCCTCTGCTCCAGAGTCTCCATAATGGTTTCCTGGGCAGTAGGAAAGGAGTGGGGAAAGATGATGGGCTAGATGTGGGCTTTGGAGGAGACCCTGGCTGTAAGGTGGAGAAGGGGAGAGGGGAGGCAAGGGGCTGGTTGAAGGAGCTGAGGGGATTCAAGCCAAAAGCCCTGCTGGCACGACCTAGCCCGAGGACCTGGTGACCAAGTGGAGGAGACAGTGGACTCCTGTTTAGTTGGGGAGGATGGGACTGAGTCTGAGGGCCCCAGTAAAGTAGGGGGTGTTTTGAGGGGCTTTAGTGAGTGGAGCTTTGGTATACCTTACATGAAGTGCACTGAGCTCTCCTGCCCCCTAGGGGCAAGGTGAGGGGTTCAGGGGTGAGATCCAACATAGGTCAAAGATCTCTCCCAGGGACTTCTGAGGCTGCTGCCTCCTTCCCTGGCTCCTGGGAAAGCTGGGGTTCAGGGAGAGGATGCCAGGCCCTACCCACAGGTCCGTTTGCCTCTCCCTTTCTTGGTGCATCCTTCTGCCTGCCATCCTCCCTGCGTGAGCTGGGTGGGCGAGCCCCCACCAGCCACCACAGCCCCCTCTGCTTTCCCCTAGTACCTGTGCCCTGAGTGGTCTGGCTCGTGCCTGTCGCCACCGAATCCGGCTTGGGGACTCTGAGAGCCACTACTACATCTCGCCATCCTCCCGGGCCAGGGTGAGTCATCCAGTGGGAGGGTCTTGGGCTTCCTAGGGGCACCCTGGGCTGGGACTCAGGGCCCCAGGCCTAGGAGCCCAACCTTGATCTGCAGAACAGGGCACAGACTCAGAGAGGTGCAGAGACTGACTAAGGCCACACAGCCAAGACTGGTGAATTAGTTTGTCTTTACTACAGAACCAATTACCATAAACTTAGTGGCTTAAAATCACCTCCTTTTATTATTATGGTCTCCCTGGGGCAAGAGTCAGCACAGCTTAGCTGGGTGTCCAGCTCAGGGGCTGCAGTCAAGGAATAGGCTAGCGGCCTCCTTTCTGGAAATAGTGGTCCTCTTCTGAGGTCCCATGGCTGTTGGCAGGACCCAGTCCCTCAGGCTGGGGGCAGGGAGGACTGAGGTGCCTCTTTGCTTGCCGAAACCTAATCATGGGAGTGACATTAGGATTCAGGTTTAAATTCCAGGCTCCTACCTCCCAGCTCAGGCTCTGGCCCCAGACTTTTGAGAAGGTGCTGAGGTCTCTCTGTTACTCGAGCCTGCCCATAGTGGAGGGTGCCATGAGGCCTCCGGGAATCCCAGCTCCCATCCTCACCTGCCAAGTGGCCCAGCCTGGGTCAGGGGACCTCACCAAGCTGGGGGATAAAGGAGAGAACCATCTCTTGTCCTTGACCTATTAGAGGCTGTTCAAAGGGATCGAAGGGGGCAGATGGCCCCGTTGCTGGGCAGCTTGTCTGGGCCCAACGAACTTCCACAGGGTGCCCAGTGTGTCATCTGAGTGCATCCCACAGCAGCAAGCTGAGGTCCGTTTGCTGAGGGGAGTCTGTGCCGTAGAAAGGAGGGGCATGACCTGGACCTGGGGCATCCCCATTCTGAGCCCGGTCCGCCTTCCCTGCAGCCTCCGCCCTGCATCTCTGTGCCCAGAGCCCTTTCCAGTGGCCTTTTTTTGGATCCCCACCAGGACTCCATAGAAGGAGCCTCTCCAGCCATTCTGTGCCTGGCAAAACCATATCCATAGATGTAAAAACTAAAAAAGCACTATAGAACTTTGTTTCTTCCAGGCCTGTGTGTCTCTGCCTTGGGCAGAATTGGGATGGGAGATGAAACAGTGTGAAATCTTAGGAAGGAGTCCCCACCTCAGAGAGACCAAGGCATATGGCATCCATAGGGAAAAGAGGTTTCCATCCCCGAAGCATAGCCCTGGGGAGAGAACCCCACTGCTCCCGGCCCCTCCTTGCTCACCAGCCTGCGGTGGGGGCCCACTGGCTGCTGGGAAACTCCGTGGCCGGGCACACAGGCCTCTCCAGTACCAGTCTCTGCCCCACCTCCTCATAGCCCCTCCTGAGCCACATGGGCTAGGTCCCCTGACTGGGGCGCCCCTCTCTCACGCTGGCCTGGGCCACCAAGCTTCTCCACATGCTTTGTCCTCCTGGCAAGGATTTCTGTGTGTTTGAGGGTCCCCTCCCTGTAACTCTGGACCCCCCGGGCCCCCACACACTTGGCGTCCCTCCCCTGGAACCGTGGGCATTGAGTAGGTACAGTTTTGGCCACAGCTGCTGGCCACCTTCTGTCCTGTCTCCAGTTGGGTTACCTAAAAGCTGAGCCTGAGATGAGGATTTTACACCATTCTTAGGAGGAGTGAGGGAAGTAGAATGCGGGGATGAGGAAGTGGAAGAGGGCATAGCCTCGGCTGGAGTCTGGCTGCAGCCTGATCCTTGGGACCTCTGCAGCCCAGGGGGAGTTCTGCCCGGAGGCAAGGGAGCTGGCCTTTTTTACACCAGTCATTGCCTGTGGTTTGCCAGGTTAGGGGGTACAGAGGGGCACCCATGAGCTCTTAGTGGCCGACACTCTCAGCCGTGGGGAGAAGGGTGCCAGCAGCACCCTTTCTTGCAGTAGGAGAGTCTTTGTGGAAGGGCCCTCATCTGAGCCAACTTAGGGTCTGCGGTGCCTAGTACAGGGTGTGGCATGGAGCAGGCCTCAGGCCAGGTGAGGGGCTTCAGGCCTGGGGATGCAGGGCAGCCCCGTGAGCAGCTTCTGATCCCCCTGCCTATCCTGGCATTACCAGGACCACCAGGCCAAGGCCTCACGGCCAGGTCCTTGAGCCCCTGGGGCAGGCAGGTCCCTCAGGATGAGCGTGAATTCTACCACAGGCCTCCTGGTTTCACCTTCCAGTTCAGCCACTTACTGTCTTCGTGGCCTCTATAATTGTGGTCCAGTAGCTTTGTTCTTAGTCTCTCTGTTTTCCCCGTGTGTAAAATGGGGACGATAAGCATGTCTGCCTCACGGGATGCTTGTGCTAGGTGAAATGTTAGTTGCTGCTTGTTTTTTTTTTTTTTTTAATTGGGAGGAGTACTAATACCGCTGTTTGTAATTAAATTTTATTTATGTATTTTTTAAAAGACTTGATTGACTTACTTGAAAGAGGGAGAGAGAGAAAGAGTACAGGAGCGGGGGGAGGGGCAGACGGAAGGGAAGAAGCAGACTCTCCCGCTGAGCAGGGAGCCCGATTCGGGGCTCGATCCTGGGACCCCAAGGCTATGAGTGAGCTGAAGGCAGACACTTAACCAACCGAGCCACCCAGGCACCCGAGTAGTAAAATTTTAGAGCCCAGCCCTGTTCAGCTCAGAGAGCATTATCTGGCTCTGATGGGATGTGGGGTTTCCCGCTCTGGTCTCTGGTCTGCCCTGGCTTTGGGGGGGGGACCCCTTTTGTGAAGGCTGGCGGGTCACAGCCTCCCTGCTTCTGCCCCCAGATCACCGCGGTGTGCAACTTCTTCACTTATATCCGCTATATCCAGCAAGGCCTGGTGCGGCAGGAAGGTGAGCGCCCCCTGGTGGCCGGCGGTGCTGGCCCATGGGAGGGAGCGGGCGGGCCTGCAGCGGTGTTGGGGGTGGACCTAGGTGCTTTGTGGCCCAGACAGAGGACAGAGGGGAGGACTCTGCCAGCCTCTGCCAGGTCCCGCTGCCTTCTCCCACCCAGAAACTTCTCCCAGGCCCCGGGGCTCGAGGGGACTGCTCCCTGTTACCGGCCTGGCATTGGAAGCCCTCCACGATGGGGTGGGTGTCCCTTGTAGATCTCCTCCTCCCCACTGGGGGTACACCTCATAGTCATTTGACACCAGCTGCTGTGTCCCACTTCACCCTTGCCCGCCCGGCAGGTCCTCCATCCACCTGTTGTCCCCTCTGCCCCTGTTCTGCAAGGCCTAGCATCCTGCTTCTCCACCAGACTTGCCCATTTGGAGTCTGAGCCTCTCTTCCCCAGCTCAGGTGTCAAGGCCTTGGAGGGGACCTCGGACTGACCCCTGGCTCTGCTGATCACTCAGGGTCTCCGAGCCCCTAGGGAGACAGGGTTGGGAAGCGTATGGAGCCCAGCAAATGCATGGCGGTGTGTTTGTGCACGTTGGTGTCGGGCCATGGCCATGGCCCCCAGCGTGGCGGGGTAGGGTGTGTTCAGCACTCAAGTGCGCAAGGCTTCCGTGTGGAGCCTTAGAGAGGTCAGGGCACCACTGAGGTCATCTCTGCTGGGGGACTGGGGAGCCCTGGGTGCCTGCCAGCTGCCCTGCCCAAAGCCAGGGGAGAGGGGCCAGGCCATCTGCTCGAGGGGACCCTGTCCCTGAGCTGTCCATCTTCTTTCCACCTGCAGCCGAGCCGATGTTTTGGGAGATCATGAGGCTGCGGAAGGAGATGTCGCTGGCCAAGCTCGGCTTCTTCCCCCAGGAGGCCTAGGGCATGGTCCGGGGCCTAGAGGGGGGCTCTGAGCAGCAGCCGACACCTGCCTGGGAAGACAGGGTGCTGGAGCCGGCCCTGAGCCAGAAGCTGAACCAGACGGACGAATGGCCAGGCCGTGGACGCCTTGCTGAGCTAGTCCCAGACCTTCATCCCGGGACAGACAGGAGCTCGTGAGCGGACCCTTGTCTTCACAGACACCAGGAGACTTTCAAGAAAGCACCAAAGACCAAGGAGCTTGGACCTATACTTGGGCTCAGCCCTTGGGCGGAGGCGTCTGGGGCAGGTCTGGGAGCTGCTGCTTGCAGGTGCCTTGTTGCTGCCACGTCCTCAGAACGGGGCCTGACACCCACCTGGGCGGCCTGACCTCCAGGGTATTCCTGCCCACCCCCCCCCCCCCACCACCCTGCAACCCGCCTCTGGTCCCAATCCCTGGGCCACCAGCACCCCCTGGTGGCCACCCCTCACCTATTCCCGGGCATCCTCCCTGGACTGGCCCCAGAGGGCCCTCTGCCTCCAGCATCTGTGGGGGTGGTGGGGCCCCAAGGGGCTGTCAGGGACTTGCACACCAACCTGTATCTGCTTGAGAACTGTCCCCAAACTGTTCTTAAGATGGATCAGGGTCCCTCCTCCTTGCACTTGACCTCCCCCCCCTCATCTGAGCCCCCTGCTCCAGGAGGCCCTGCCCCCACCACCACTGGAAGCATTAGGATACTTTTCTCCCAAAGTAAAACACAGACAGAGCCTCAGGATACCCGTTTCTGTGTTCGGCCGTGGGTGGCCATCTAGATGACGGGGGCCGCGGCCACCAAGCCCTGCACACAGGACCAGGGTAGGGTGGGCAGGACCCAGGCCCCCTTCCTCACCCTTCAAAGCCCACTGGGGACCGGGATCCAACCTGGACACATCCCTCACCACAGCTGATTTCCTCCTTTGAATGGAATGTAACACGATCTCTATTTAATAAAGGAAGGCTTTGTTGGTCGAGGCTGGGCAGCCACGCGCCTTCACTCCTGCGCCCTGGGGTTCGGGCCAAGGCTTGGGCAGCTGAAGGAATGAAACCAAATCCTTCCCCAGCCAGCCCTCGTGCTTGGGATTAGGCCCAAATCCTGCAGGGATTGCTGTGGGGAGCACCCCTCGAGGCCTCTCTGGCGGTCCTCGGGGATGTGGGTTAGCAGGGCCGAGCCTGGCTTCCTCTCCCCTGCGGAGGGGCCCACTGAGGGGGGAGCAGCGGTGCTGAGCCTGCCTCTCACACTGTCTTGGGGGCACCTTGGGCAGATCCCCTTCTGGTCTCCCTGTGTCCGTCTAACGGGAGGTTGGATTTCAGAGTCAAAACCAGGAGGCCGCCTGGCGAGTGCTGGACAGTGGCAGGATTTGTTGGCGATGTCTGCCAGCGGCACGGGCAGGGACAGATGTGGTGGCTCTGGCCTTCCCAGGCCTGCTTACCGACAGATTCTTAGTAAGGGCCAGGAGTCCCGTGGTGGACCTGGGGTGGTATCTTGTGATGCCAGATCCCTTCCCCACCTGTAGGGCTGTGGGTCAAAGCCCATAGGGGTCTCGGGAAGGAGGGGAGCATAGCAACTTCTGAGTCAATGTGTCCTGGGGCTGGTAAGGGGGTCCCTACTGGCCTGAGGCCTCAGGCTGACTGTGGACCCGCCAGGCCTCTGTCAAGGCCACCCAACCCTATCCTCTCTCCAGCCAGAGGCCTTTTTGCTCTTGGTCTAGTGCCTCACAGATTTCTCCCTCTCTTCCCTCACTGCCTCTCCTCCCCCTCCCCCTCCCATCCTTGACTTAAATTCCCTCCCTCTCCCGCCTCTCAGATACCCACGGGTCAGGTCTCTGACGGACGTCCACCCTCATCCCCTGGGTGCTGTGTGGAGCACAGAAATCAGTGAGGGGGGTCAGGGGAGGACATGTGTAGCCACGTTACACAGGGTTACCCCAACATCCTCTCCTACATACCTGCCTCTTTCTGCCCTTCCCTTTGTCAGTCCTGGGTCAGCTGGGGGAGAAAGAGCATGAAGGCCTGGGCCTCGAAGCTTCCCTGCCTCTGGATGAGCCACCTCCAGGGCTGAGGAGACAGCAGGCCATGTTTCAGGAGCCAGGACAGAGCGTCCCACAGCCCAGACTTGTTCGTGCTGCCCCCGGGAAAGGATTGCTTGTCAGGCCTGTGGGGCTATGGTGGGCACACAACAGTGGAGATACTCTGGTGAGGTGTTTGTCAGGGACCCAGGGACACACGATCTGGCTTCAGGACCTCCTAAAGGTGGCTGATATCTGAGCACCGCCATTGGCCCCAGGGCCTTTAAACAAGCCATGCCCTTGAAGCGAACCAATGCACTTAAACCTCAGAGCCATTCTGTTTCCCCATTGTGCAGCTCTATGCCCCGAGGCACTGAGAGGTCACATGGGCTAGGATGGGAATGCAGGATCCCAGCTCCAGAGCTGGCATCTAGGACCCCTTCTACTGAACACCGGCCTTGGGCCTGACATGGAATTAGGCCCTTCCCTGTTTTTCAGAGATGTAGAAACCGAGTGTCAGGCGGAGGCCGAGCTGGATTTTCCTTACGTCTGTTGCCCACATTTTTACCCACTTACATCTGCCCTCACCGCCATTCTTCAGGCTTCTGGGGGTAACAGGCTGGGGGGGCTCTCTGGAGGGAGGGGCTCAGGGCTTTGGCTCTTGGAGTTGGGAGAGCAGGGTTAACTGACATCAGCAAGACAGGGGTTGGTCCTCTTAAGTGAATTTTCTAGATGACTAAGTGCTGCGGGCATATGTGGTCACCTCTTAAAGGCTGGCAACAACCACGGCCATGAGTCCAAGCCCTCAAGGGGGCTTTCCACTGTGCCCTGCCATGTCGTGTTTTCCCATCTGCAAAGTGCATTCTGATGGGATGTTGCTGGGACTGGGTACCTGGGCAACAGCTAGGCTCCTGTCGGGGCCTCAGTTTGCCCCTCTGTGAGTTGGGAAGATTAGACCACATGCCCTTTGCAGCCCCTCCCCCATCCCTTTTCCATTTATCTTATTGGGGTAAAAAGCACAATTTAGCCTCTGAACTTCCTGCCATGGTCTGTATGAGCCACGCTTTCTTTACCCACCCATCCCCTGCTGGACACGCGTGCTGCTTCCACCTGTGGCCTAGTGTGGACAATGCCACGACGGACACGGGAGTGCGGTGATTTCTTCGAGGCCCTGCTCTCAATCCCTTCGGATATTCACTGAGAGGTGGGTTTGCCGGGTGACAGGCCACCATTCTGTCTTCAGTTGTCTGAGGAAAACTCCAGACCGTCTTCCGTGGAGGGTGTGCCATCTTACGGTCTTGCCAGCAGCACACTCTGGTTCCGGTTTCACCACATCCTCGCCCACACGTGTCACATGGGTGTTTCTGGATCACTGCCATCCTAATGGCCGTGGGGTGATTGCTCACCGTGGTTTCGAGGTGCATTTTTCCAATGCCTAATGCCCTCGAGCATCCTTTCATTTGCTTCTTGGCCACTTCCAAGCAGCTGCCTTGTACCAAGGGGCACTTCAGGGAGCCCCGCCATGCGCCGCAGTGATGCCTCTGGGGAGAGACTGTCGTGGCTGGTCAGGCCACTGCTCTTCTGTCATTCTGTGGCCCTGGGCCCCCTCACACGGTGAAGAGCTGTGTCCAGGGCCTAATAACCAAGCCCATCGTGTGGTGAGCTTTAACTCAAAGCCAAGTCATAAAACTCGCAGAACCCAGGCCTGGGCTTTAGGGCTGCTCTTTCTGGTAGGCCCAGAAACTTCCCCTCAACCTTCCCCAAACTGGGCTATTTCTTGCTGCACCTCTGCCTCTTGCCCAAGCCTTGCTGGCCTGCACAAGCATCACTCGGCTCCACGACCTTGGCTAGTGGTTCCGCGGGGGGTGGAGACTTGAGTGGGTCCCACGAGAGGCCTGCGTGTCAGCTCACAGTCCCGGGAGAAGCTCTGGGCCAGGGGCCAGATGTGGATTGGAGGGGCTCAACCCCAAGCAGGCACCCTCCCCGCAAAATGCTCCAGCTGCCCAGACCACCCTCTCCTGCCTTTTGGTTAGCTCTTCCCTCCCCCTGCCTAAGGCTGAAGCCTGGCGGGGACCCAATGGCAGCTCAGGAATGTCAAGTGGAGCCTCTCCCTTTCCAAGTGGTCCCAGTGCCCTGACAGGGAGGGGGCGGGGAGGGGGATAATAGAGTCTCAGGTTCTCCCCGGGCCCCTGATTTTAGGAGAGTTGCAAGGTCCACTGGGTTGAAGCCTGGAGGGGTAAAGCCACCTATGGAAGGCCCCGAGGCCTGCAGAGAAATCTTGTGAGCAGCTGTTGGTTTCACTCCAGGAAAGAGACACACAGTTCAGGCCTTACAGGAACATAACAACAGCCGGCAGGAGAACTCAGCCATCGCTCTCTCCTTGCCAGGGTTGAGTGCCTGGAGGCATGGCTCTGTGGCCCCAAGCCCTATCCTTGCTTTACCTCCTGGGGGGCCCTGTGCAGGCCTTCATCAGCTGGGGCAGGTGGAGGTTCCGACCCACTCCACTCCCCCAGCTGCTTTGCATGTGGTTGAGAACCAGGTCGGGACCCAGGAAGGTGGCAGGGGTGAGCATCTGAACACTGAGGGCTACTGAAGCTGGGGTGGAGGCCACGCCCATTGTGCAGGGGCTGGAGATTGGGGCAGGAGTTTCAGTTCCGGTAAGAGCCTACCCTCTCTACCTTTGTGCTCACCTGTGGACATGGTGGCAGCTGGGGTATCTGCAGTCACCGCCCACCTCAGCCACCAGCCACACACACCTGTACTGCTCCCCTCCAACATGCTCAGGGAGGGGGTTCAAGGGCACCTCAGTGATCAGGCAGCCCAGGGCCATGGTGACAGCAAGGCCTTACCGGTTGTCCTGGCAACCGAATAGAAGTCTCTTGGTACCAAGGAGAATCCAGAGGCCACTTCAACCTTTCTTGGCACCCCAGCCCTCCTGCCCCACAAACACTGGCTTTAATGATTTCCTACAAATTGTTAAACCAAGATAAAAGGTTAGCACATCAGAGAAACATACTTAGTGTTCTCCAAGTGCATTCCCAGAACCAGCCCAGCGGCAATCTCCCCTGCAAACCTGTTCAAAGCACAGTTCTCCGCCCCCAAACCAGCCCAGCTGAATACCACCCTGGGGGTGAGGGCAGCGCTCCTGACTCAACAGGCTGCCCAGCCGTGCTGTTGGGCTCACCTGCAGCCCCGCAGCAGAACCTTGGCCTGACTGCACTCCACATCATTTGTGAGCGCTACGCTTCTAGGAACAGGTGTCTTTATCTCAAAAACACACAAAAAGTAGTTTGGGGAGCACCTTATACTCTCAGAAGGACTTGAATTTATTTAGGTAAAAGTGGGGGAGGGTGCTGTACCAGGCAAGCCACCCACCCGGGCAGCCAGAGGACGACAGCTGCCCGCTACGGATCCCAGTGCCCCTGCTCCCCTTCCACATCCCCACCCTGCAGCCCCAGCCGCAGAAAGACCACGGCCCCCGCAGAAGGCCCCGCGCTGGGCGGGTTGGCGCGGCCGGTCGCTCAGCCCCGATGGCGGCCTCGCTGCGCAGAGCTGGGGGGCCGATCGTTTGAAAGCTGTTTACAGTCACCCTGAGGCGACGTTCCCACCTCCGAGCGCTCGGGACTGAACGTTCCAGGACGCGTGGCTGGAAGCCCCATGTGCGCAGACTGTGGCTCCAAGCCCCGCCGGCGCAGACCTGGGCCCCGAGGGCACGGCCGCACAGGTCAAGGATGTATAAAGTCCCCGTCCCTCTCCGGTGCACCCCGCCCCGCCCGCCGGGAGCCGGGAGCCCGTCGCGGACGGCGCCCCCGGGCAGCGCCGGGCGTGGTGGCCAAGGCCCCCGCGGCCGGGGTGGGCCCGCCTGGACACCGCCCTCGCCGGCCCGGAGCGCGGCGCAGCCAATGGAGGCCGAGGCGCCGCGCGGGGATTGGAGCGGGCTCGGGGCGGGCCGGCGGGGCCGGGCGAGGGGAGGAGGCGAGGCGGGCGCCGTCAGCGCGGTTATAAGGGAGGGAAAAGTTCCCTGCGCCGGGAGCCGGGCAGGCGCACGCTAGTACGGCGGCCGCAGCGGCAGGGCGGGGCCGCGGAGGAGCCGGTGGCGGCGGAGGACGCCCCCGGGGCCGCGACGCGCTCCCCTCGGGGTCTCTGGCAGACGTCGCCAAGGTACCGGGGGCCCGAGGGTATTCGCACGCAGCCATGGGCGGCGTCGGGGAGCCCGGCGAGGGGCCCGCGCCTCCGGGGGCGCCGCTGCCCACCTTCCGCTGGGAGCAGATCCGCCAGCACAACCTGCCGGGCGACAAGTGGCTGGTCATCGAGCGTCGCGTCTACGACATCAGCCGCTGGGCACAGCGGCACCCCGGGGGCAGCCGCCTCATTGGCCACCACGGTGCTGAGGACGCCACGGTAAGGAAGCCCACCGCTGGCCGGGTGGAGCCTGCCGCTCGCTGGGGCCTGGTCGTGGGCACTGGGACCCTCTCCACTTGGCGGGGTCTGGCATCCTTTCTGCTCTTCGCTGACCTTTGATCTCCCGTTCTGGGACCCAGAATTGGGATGGATAAGCCAGGGCCCGATGTGGAGTAAGGAGGCTACGTCCCCGCATGGAGGACCTGCACACCGGGCCATGGAACAGGGCTGGGCTGGGTGCAGCGGGTTTGTGCAGGAGTGAGGGGCTCTCAGAGGTGGGTGTGTCGTGGCCAAGGAGCCCTCCCTGGGCCCTGAGCTTCTCCTCTTGGGTCTGGGTCCCCCAGGCCAGGTTCCTTTTGCTGAGTACCAGGTGTAGGGTGGGGTCCCCCCCCCCCCCCGGGACTGCAAGGATGTGCCATCAGAGGCTGGGGGCTGGGCAGCAAAGCCTGGGCAGGGCCCAGAGGTCTGTGGCTTTCCTGAGAGCCGCTGTAAACTGCTCTGAGGGGCAGTGACTCACCTCTCCTGGGCTGGCAGCTGCACGTGGGAGAACTTTGCCAGCCAGGCTGGGTGGACCTCCTCGGGAAGCACGGTCATCCCAGGAATAGGCTGGTCCTGGGGGACCCTGACTTCCCCTTCCCAGCCCATGTCTAGACATGTCTTGCCAAGGAGGGATGTGGCCCGGTCCACTCGGACTTCCTGGCCAGAGTCCAGTGGTAGAACAGCCTGTTGTGGGGAGCCCTCTTTCTCACCAGCCCCTTCCTGGAGTCCAGCAGGCCCCATCCCGAGACGAGGAGTCGAGGCCATGATGCTCTGCCTTGACCGTCTAAAATTCTAGGCTGGCCACTCAGGGTACCAGGAATCTTCCAGATATCAGGAGATGAATCCCTAACTGGCAGAACTCTTAAGCGGCAGAAGAAACTGTTCTGTCCCAGGAGGTCAGTGTCCCTGTTTACCAGGGCTGCTGGTTTGGACAATCCCCGTGGCCTCTGTAGGGGAGAAGGTCTCTCTTCCCTACGTCCACCCCAAGAACCTGAGGGTTTAGAGTCAGAAGCCTTCTGGAAGTTGAGAACCTGACAGAAAGCCTTGTCCATGGGCCAGGTGGTGGCCATGGCATTGAAGGTGACTGGGGGGTGACAAGTGCGTGACCACGCACGGGCCTATATGCGTGTGAGCACTGTACGTGTTTGTGTGCGTGGTCGTACGCGTGTGTGTTTCTGCCGGGGGAGGGGTTGGGACGAAGTGCCAGGGCGCTGGCCCCCCCTCAAGTCCACCCCAACCTTGGAGCTGAGGGTCTGGATGGAGGCAGCTGAGAGGAAGGGTGACACAGAGCATTTCTCAATTACTTGTTCCTGCTTGGTGCCCAGGCCGGTGCTGGGGGCCTCCCTCATGGGAACCCCATCAGACAGTTAGCGCTTGACCCCGAAACCTCCATCTGACAGTTTTCGCGTTGGTTTAATCACCAGTAAGTTCCGTTTCCCATTTCCAAAAAGCAGTCTCCCATCGGAGACTCAGATTGACCTTGAACCAGGTGTTACTCCTCTGAGTCTCAGTTTCTTCATCTGTAAAGTGGGGAGAGCTGGGCCAGCCAGTGAGCCAGCTGCGGGCAGGACTGTGCCTTCTCAACTTTGTGGCCCTAGGGCTGCCACGTAATCGCTCCTGGTCGGTATGTGTGGCCGGTAAATGCGAGCACGCCTTGCAGACCACGCAGGGCAAGGGACTAGCCGTGCATAGCCAACCCTGGGCCACTCGGACTTGTCTGGCTCTGTCCACGCCTGCGACAGGAAGGAGTGGCATTGAGGCCATCTTAGCTTTCTCAGGGCTCCAAACACCAGGCCGGAGTTGCCAGAAATAACCTGGGCTGTTCGGGCCAAAGAGGTTCTGAGGTGCCTGGCGGGGGGACCCCAACCTTGGTCTCTGCGGGGCCTATAGCACAGATAACAGATGTGAGCAGCCCAGTGCTGTGTGTGGTCAAGTCCAGGCCCTGGGCACCCCATTCCAGGCCCTGGAGCACAGGTAGGGGTGGGATAGCTGTCCTGCTAGGGCTGTGTTCCCCCGGCCACCTCTCAGTAGCCCCAGCCGCCCCATCAGCTGTTCTCATGTCCAGGCAGCAGAAGCCTTCCTGCCAGGAAATTCCCAGAGTTCCTGTGCCATGAAGTCAGCCTGTGGCCATCCTGGGATACAAAGCTGGGTACCCTGGGGAGAGTGATCTGGGCCCCGAGCCAGGTTTGCCTAAGAGTCAGAGGCAGCTTGAGACTAGTGGAGCCAGCCACGGAGGGGCAAGACCCGGCTGCTGCTGGTCAGAAGTATACCAGGGCTGGGCACTGAGTACCTACTGTGTGCTGGGCTCCAAGTTCAGCATCTGACTTATAGATACTCTTTTAACCCTCAGGATTCCCATGTGAGGCAGGTACTCTTAGTGATTTTTCCCACTTTACAGATGGGAAAACTGAGGTTCAAAAAAGGAAAGTGACTTGACATTCAGTGGCAGGGTCTGAGATGTGAATCCGTAGCCCATCCTCTTAACCACATGCTGCCCTGTGACTTAACTGGTTTTTTTCCATTCATTCATTCTTCACTTACTGACTCATTAAACCCACCCGCAGATCCTCAGTGAGCATATCGCAGCCACCAAACTGTGCTCCAACCTCTAAAAATACAGCCATGAACGAAACATCGCAAGGATAAAAAGTTCCTTGGCAGAGGGTCGAGCTAGAGCAGAGGTTCAGAGGTGGGAAGGTGCTCAAGGAAATCAGCAAGGAAGTCAGCGGGTCTGGAGTGGAGCAGAGGAGAGAGGGGCAGGCAGTGAGGTCCAGAGGTGGTGGGAGCTGGCTCCCACTGGGCGTCTGTGTCCCTGAAAGCAGAACTTTGCTGTATTCTAAGGGGATCTTGGAGGCCAGAGTGGGGAAGCCAGGGCAATCTGAGATACATTTAAAAGGGAGGGGAAGGCAGAGCCCTCCAGGAGAAGGGCAGCAGGCTAAGGGAAGAGATAGTGGGGACCTGCCTTCTCCCAGCTGAGGTCACTCAGAAGAGGTGGCCAGTCACCTGGGCTCAGAAGGGCAGGCGTGGCCAGGGCAGAAGGCAGGAGCTGCTGGGGTCCAGGAGCACCAGAGTGGGGTGGGTGGGTGGTATAGGAGTTAGCTTTAGGGGTGTTCGGACAACAACCCATCCAAGGCACGTATGCGTGTTGACCCATTTCACAGATGAGGAGACAGGCTGTCCCTGACGTGCAGGGACCTTTTTGCAACCCTCAAAGAGAAGGGCCTGGGTCCTTGGGCTTGGAGAGTGGGGCTTGTGTCTGGGTTGGAGCTGGGGGGAGGTGGGCAGAGGGGAGGCTCTGGGGGGTTGGTTTAGAGGGGGCTGGCCAGGAACGCAGAGGACCTGGCTCCAGAGCCCACACTGCTCCCACCCAGCACGCTGGCCGCCTGCGGGGACTCCGCATGAAGGGTGACCTCCCTGGGCACAGCTTTGGTCATTCTGCAGGGTCCCCACCCACTCAGACTCCTTCCCAGGGTAGTTGCAGTGCCTGGCTCCTGCCCTGGGGGCGTGCTGGGCAGGAACACAATGCCAACGGAGGGACGCTCGTGGCCCCACCCGCCTGGTGGCCCTCCGCGTTTGTTCCTAAGGGCACGCAAGCATCGTGCTTTCCCATGAAGCGGTTAGGGAGAGCCAGAGCTCCCGGAGGGAGCTGGGGGGCGGTGGCTGAGAAAGGACCACGTGTCAGAGGGCCTGGCCCCTTTGGGGCGCTGGGCACTTGTGAAGCCAAGGGTTCTGGACGGAGCCCTAACGTGGGTGCCGGCCAGTCACTGGGGGCACCAGGAGTGGCTCTCTGGGAGGGTTGGTCCTTGTGCCAGGCTGGCCTGCACGGGTGGGGGTTGCATGGGCCAAGTTCAGAGCTGTGTGCCCTGGTACAGGGACCCTGGTACTACTTCCCCACTGGCCCTGATGAGGCAGGTGGGGGGGCATGGGAAGGAGCACGCAGCCTGGGCATGAGGGCCTCCTTTATGTTCCCACCAGGGAGAGGAGGGATGGAAGGATTCCTGGGGTATCCCGTCAGGCTTACCCCCCTACCCACCATTGTCACAATTCAACAGAGGCTTAAGGAGGCTGCATGGTCAGACTCAGACCCCCAGCAGACTCAGACCCCCAGCAGCCCTGCTCCATTCCTTCCTGATCTGGAACGTTCCCAACCCTTTGGGGAGTGACCAGAAATGCTTGCCTATCCCCACTATGTGTCCATGTTCTCCAGCTTCAGGCTGGCCGGGATTTGAATGTTGGGGTGCACACCACTCCCCTGCCTCACTCCCACAGGCCCGCCCTTGGAGGCCACTAAATCCCAGTGGGCTCAGGAGAAGGGCACATCGGGCCAGTGGGGGGCTCGGCCGGAGCTGGATGCCAGGCCCTTCTCAGTGCACTTCTGCCTGCCCAGATCCGTCCTCCCGGCAACCCCATGAGATGGGCACTGGTGGTTTCTGCTGTACTGTTGAGGAAATACAAAATGGGGGAGGGGGCATGTTTGTGGCTTCACAGCTTAGCTCATTATGGCTGGTCCCCAGCAGCCTGGCACGGAACCCCCCTACTCCCGCCTGTTGGCCAACTGCTACCAGGGGCTCACGAGGAGCTGTGGGGACAGGGCAGGAGCTCGGAGAGCATGGATATCACAGATCTACTTGGGCTGGAATCCCCAGTGGGCCATGATAGACTCTGGCCTGGGCGGGGGTCCCTACCACTCCAAGCCTCTGTTCCAGTAAAATGGTTCTTATCCCTGCCTTGTGGACTCTTGTCCACTTACTCACACCTGCTATCCAGCGCCTGCTCTGCCAGTGGGGGGAGGATCCTAGGATGTTTCCCCAGGGCACAGGGGTGGAGGAGGGTGGGGCCCCCCACAGTGCCCTGAAACTCAGGCAATACAGCCCAAGAAGCGCCAGGAGCTCCCTCCTGTGCCCCACAGTCCAGCCTCCAAGCAGCCAGGTCCTTGGCTCTGTGGGATGGTGGCCAGCTTCATGGTGAGAGCCACTCTCCACCTCACTGCCCCGCCCAGGAGACCCCTGCCTCCCCCCAACCCCCACCCAGGAGTGGCCACCCTGGGGCTACTGTTGAGTGGCCCCAAGCACAGTTTTGCATTCTGATCCAATCAGAATCCAGTCTCCATCAGATGGAGCTGTGTGACCTTTGTAAGTGGCTTGACCTCTCTGAGTCTTCTGCCCAGCCCCTGGGTCCTTAAGCAGTGGCCCAGAGAGGGTCTGCTCACATGGCCCCCCACATGTGTTCCAGCAAAAGCTGTCTGCTGGTGCATCAGGCTTTGGCCCAAGGCCAGCGACCCACCTTGTTGGGACTGAGCACAAGAACAGCTCGGGGCACCTGGGCGGCTCAGCTGTTGGGTGTCCGACTCTTGGTTTCAGCTCAGGCTGTGATCTGATATTTGTGGGATCGAGCCCTGCATCGCGCTCCACACTGTGTGGCATCGGCTTCAGATTCTTTCTCCTCACCCCATCTCAAATAAATAAATAAAATCTTAGAAAAAAAAAAAAAAAAGGACAGGCTCAGTGGTGCCCACCTGCTTCCCACGGACCGGGCCACCACCCTGCCCATTCTGTCCCCTGTCAGCTGGACCCTTGTCTGTGGGCTGTGGGATTTTCTCACCGGCTCTTCAGGGCCTAACCAGCCCCTGTCATGCCAGGGAATAGATCAGGCTGGAAGTCCCTCTGGTGGCCCTTGCCCCCAGCGCATCCCCAAGCCTGGCCTGGGTGAATCGGGACCCAGGGACGGCGTCAGGAGGGAGCTCCTATGGCTCCTCAGGAGGTCTAGGGGGTCTGGTGGGCACCAGGGTGACCCCAGAACACAGGATGGGGGAGAAGAAGGGGCTGGAAGAGGAGTGAAGAAATTCTGGGGCCACAGCCATGTGCAGCCGGGGGAGTTTCAGAGGAAGCAAGAGGGACTCAGAGTCCGTGCTCATCAGCCTAGGAAAGGAAGGGAATTACACCACCTGCTGCAACAGGGAAGAAGCTGGAGGACCTAATGCTGAGTGACAGGTCAGCCACAAGAGGACAGATAAATATGTTTGAGCCCTCTTATCAGAGGTCCCTGGAGTAGTGGAATTCTTAGGCCGCAGAGTGGTGGCTGCTGGGGTCTGGGGGGCGGGGGGAGTGCGCGTCTCATGGGGGCGGAGATGAGAAGGTGGTGGAAGTGGACGCTGGCGATGGTGGCTCAGCCGGGTGAGTGCGCCTCATGCCACTGAAACACACACTTAAAAAGGGTTGAAAGAGTAAATTAAGAAAACAAGTTAATGCTCTGAGTCCAGAGCCTGAAAGGCGCTGGAGTCTTGCCCTCTTTTGCCTGGTCCCCGCAGGAGGGTGGGCTTGCTCAAGGTCACAGTGAGTGGGGTCAGCTGAGCCCCAGAGCTGTCTACTCCCCCCAGCTCCCCAGGAGGCCCTGGGGCCAGGCAGCTTCCTGTGGGGCCAGTCTCCCCTCTACCTCCTCCCTCCGAAGTCAAGATCATCCCGGAGAGCGGGGAGGTCTACACTATACAGCTCTCTCCCTGTTTAGGAGCTCAGGGAAGGGCCCCAAGTCATATTCCCCAGGACCTAGGTTATTCTAGAAGCTGGACCCTCCTGGGCCCCACCCCCATCCCCCAGAGGTCTCTAGGTTGCCCCGGGGCCAGCAAGCAAGCTTTCGACAGGAAAAGGGACCCTGGGGTGGATCCCGCAGGTGTGGCTTCTAAGTGGAGGCTGGAGGGGCCTGAAGTGTTTCCTCCCTGCAGGACCTCGCGGGATATCCAGTAGCAAGTAGAGGGGCCCAGCCTTCCGTTTGAACGTCCCCCAGAAGCTGGAAGGCTTGTAAGCAAGAGAACAATGGGAGGCCCCGTTCTCAGCCTTCTTCAGAGCTGTTTCCTTTGGCAGCCAGCAGGCCCCTGTCCCAGGCCCCGCGGGGACAGCCCCTCACCCCCATCCCTGCTTGTTCTTGCCGGTAAGGGCAAGCAGGTGGCGAGGGCTAGTTCCTTCAGAGATAGCCTCTGCGAGTTCAAGGGTGAAAATCTAGTGAAGAGCTGGGAACAAGGACAAGCCCGTTGCACCAGGACTCGATCGGCAAGACTAAGGGAGCCCAGTTGTACAGTCTGGTTTGCTCACGTTTCAGAGGCCCCTGGGCCAGCTTCCCCACTGGTCCCAGTCCCTAGCGCTTTGTTGTTCTGGCCTCTGACCCTTGTTGTATTGCGCCCTGCCCCATCCCCATCCCCAGCGGTTTCAGGGAGCCATGGGAATATGTGATATTTATTTAATTTGCTTTAAAAAAATGATATTTTTCCTTCTGCTTTTAAAATCAAATGAGCTTAACCATTTGAGTCTCTTCCTTGCAAACCTAAGAACTCAGTCTGTGTGGCCCTTGCCTGATTTTTGGTGAGCCCCGTGCCACTGCCCCCCGTGCTGGGGAAAGCAGCTGCAGCCTGGCTTCCAGCAGGACACCCAGGTTCTGGGGAGGATTCAGCCAGGCCAGTGGGCAAGGCTGACCCATTTGGCCCTGTTTATGTGACCGCCAGCTGCCTCTCCATCCGCGCAGAGCCCTGCCTTTCCATCCCAGGTCCTCCCACCCTATGCCGCCTCTGGGGGCCGCTGCAGCGGGCTGGCTGTCCCCCTGACTGTTGGCTCTCCTTCAGGATGCCTTCCGCGCCTTCCACCAGGACCTCAATTTTGTGCGCAAGTTCCTGCAGCCCCTGTTGATTGGAGAGCTGGCCCCAGAGGAGCCCAGCCAGGATGGACCCCAGGACGTGAGCGGGGCCCTGGTGGAGGCCAAGACACCAACAGGGGGCTAAGGGGGTGGGGGCATCGCCAGTAGCAGCTCCGTCCACATTCCTCCCAGGGGCCCCGGGGGGCCAAGGCTGGGTTGGCCATCCCTTCCTGGGCAGGTAGCTGGAGGTGGAGGTGGAGGGACGCCTGTAAGAGCCCGGGGTTGTGGGGCTGGCTGGGCTGCAGCATCTGCTGTGTTTCCTGCTCTGGGCCCAGTATCCCCATCTACACTGAGGGTTTGGACGCACTGGGCTTTAAGGGTCTTCCCTGCTCTGGCTTTCTCTGCTTCTCATGTGCCCCACACCTTTTGTGGGGCCAGCCTTTGCCACCAGCTGCCTCCCCAGCTCAGACCCCGGGCTGGTGCTATCTCCCCTCTGTCCCTTAGGCTGCACCCCATGGGCCTGGCCCCGGGACTGGCTGTGGCATGGGTCGCGGTGGGGGGACTCCCAGAGATCACTGGGGCCTCGCTTCTGTAGCCCACCAGCCCTCCCACCGTGGCAGGCACAGCTGGTGGAGGACTTCCGCGCCCTACGCCAGGCGGCCGAGGACATGGAGCTGTTTGAGGCCAAGCCCGCCTTCTTCGCTCTCCTGCTGGGCCACATCCTGGCCATGGAGGTGCTCGCTTGGCTTGTCGTCTACCTCTTCGGCCCGGGCTGGGTGCCCAGCACCCTTGCCGCCCTTGTCCTGGCCACCTCCCAGGTGACTCCAGCACTGTCTTGCCGCCGCCCAAGCTATCTAGTAGATATGGGGCCTGGCACACGAGGGCACTCTGGATGTATTTGCTGAGTGAATACATGAATGAATAAGCCGCAGAGTCCCCAAGAGGCATGTATCTCTAGGTCAAGCTGCGTGTTAAACGAGCTCGGTGAGAGACTTCCAAGTCCCCAGGCCTCCTGACACTCAGCTGTCCTCATCTGTCAAAAAGAGGAAGATGGCCCACAGGGTCTTAAAATGCAGCAGTAACTGTGGGGGTGCCCCGGGAGCTGGGAGGGAACCCTGGGGTGTCCGATCCTGGGTCACTGGCTCCTGACCCCGCCTCGGTCCCCAGGCTCAGTGCTGGTGTCTGCAGCATGACCTGGGCCATACCTCGGTCTTCAGGAAGTCCCAGTGGAACCACGTGGCCCAGCAGTTTGTGATGGGGCAGCTGAAGGTGAGGGTGGGAGCAGGCGGTGGGGAGCCAGGGGCAGAGCTGGGGGTGTCTCCCCTGGTCTGCCCGAGTGTGCAGGCGGAGGGTGGTGCGCCCGGCCTCGCCCCGGCCCTGAGCGCTCCCCTGATCCCCTACAGGGCTTCTCAGCCCACTGGTGGAACTTTCGTCACTTCCAGCACCACGCCAAGCCCAACATCTTCCACAAAGACCCAGATGTGACCGTGGCGCCTGTCTTCCTCCTGGGGGAGTCGTCCGTTGAGGTGCGTGGGGAGAATATGGACTCACCCTGCTGGCCCTGCAGCTTGGTGGTGGTGGGTGGGGGCGGAGGGACTGTGGCCACTGAGTCCCTCGTTGTGGCCCAGGCCTGGCCCCTGACCAAGCCCCCCCCCCAAATCCAGGCTGAGCCACTGCTCAAGGGGCCCCCCTTCTCCACTTGCCAGGCTGCCAGGGATGGGGGGATGGGCCCAATGGCTGGAACCTAGGGCTGCCTTGGCCCCAGCCAGCCCCCAGCCTGTGCTGTCTCCGCAGTACGGCAAGAAGAAGCGCCGGTACCTGCCCTACCATCGCCAGCACCTGTACTTCTTCCTGAGTGAGTGGCTGTGCATTGGCCCTGAGATGGGGGCACAGCAGGGCCGGACCTGCCGACCCTCTCGACAGCTTCCGCCGCCTCCCAGGGCAGGGGCCCACTTATTAAAGCCACCCTCCTACGGCCCCTGCTGGCCTCTCCTGCCCCAGTCCTCCCTCTCCCTTCAACAACCCCATCCCCTCAATCACCCCCCCACACACCACCTGCAGCCAGGGCAGACTCTCCCCTCGCCAGCAGCAGCCTCAGCCTGGGTGATCAGAGTTCCTTCCTGCACTCGCAGCACAGGGCTCCGGAGCCCTAGAGCACGGGGCAGTCGGTGGGGAGGCCCGCTTGAGGCTGGGAACCTGGCCCTGACCTGCAGAAGACTCGTGGGTGACATGGGGTTGGGTACCCACCTGGAGGGGACTGGCACCCGGTAGCATAGGCGTTCCCGGGGTAACAGCACCTCGCTCCCCCACTCCCTCGGCCTCTCCTGCTTGGCAGCCCAGCCCTGTTCCTCTTGACCCCCCTGTTCCCCCTTGCAGTCGGCCCACCGCTGCTCACCCTGGTGAACTTCGAGGTGGAAAATCTGGCCTACATGCTGGTGTGCATGCAGTGGACGGTGAGCGGGGGCGGTGGGGGGGGCAGAGGGGGCTCGGCGCGGGTCTCCCAGGGAAGCTGGCGGTGGTGGCAGGAGGCGGGGCACGAGGTGTGCACATGCAAGTGTGCACAGGACGTGCTGGGGTCTGTCCGGGTCAGGGTGCCCTACCTGGAAGCGGGGACCCCCTGGGCCAACTCTGCCAGGTCTGTGTCTCCCAGGGAGGAGTCCCCCCATGACACCTTCTCCTCCAGAGTTAGCCCCCACAAGGCTGGCAGGGCCAGGACCCTGGCCCTCTACCTTTTTGGGAAAACCTTGCTGAGGCACAGCCAGCAGTAGGGGTGGGTGACCCCAGCTCCCACTCCCGGCTGCCTCAGGGCCTCTGTGCTCCTCTCCCCTCTTCTGCAGGACTTGCTGTGGGCCGCCAGCTTCTACTCCCGCTTCTTCCTGTGCTACGCCCCCTTCTATGGCCTCCCTGGGGCCCTGCTCCTCTTCGTTGCTGTCAGGTATGGCCAGACTTGGAAGGGCCAGGAGTTGGAGAGGCCACATGCAGGCGGCAGGGGACGCTGGCCACAGCCCTCCGCGCTCAGAGCCTCCACATCCCCATCTGCAGTATGGGGACAGTGGGGCTGCCTGCCTGGGGTGGCTGAGGAGCATGATTGGCGGGGTCCCAGGGGCGGCGGGTCTGGGGCAGTGGCCCGGCTTATAAGCGGCCCCATGGACGGCCATCCTTGTGAGCTGGGCTGCTCCGGGCTCCGCCGAGCCATGGCCCCTGCTTCGCTCAACTTCCTCAGACACTGGTGGGGGGAGGGGTTACAGCAGTCCCGGGGCACAGATGAGGATGCTGAGGCCTAGGCCTGATCTAAGCGGTGAGCTAGACATGGGCAGTGCCTGAGCCTCCCCTCTCAGGGTCCTGGAGAGCCACTGGTTCGTGTGGATCACGCAGATGAACCACATCCCCAAGGAGATTGGCCACGAGAAGCACCGGGACTGGGCCAGCTCTCAGGTGGGCTGCAGAGGTGTGACCTGGCCGGGGCCCCCCCCAGCCCCTGGTGGGGCTCCCAGGGCAGGGCCCTGTACCCACCTCTCACTTGTGCCCCACCTGTTTCTGGCAGCTGGCGGCTACCTGCAACGTGGAGCCCTCGCTCTTCATTGACTGGTTCAGCGGCCACCTCAACTTCCAGATCGAGCACCAGTGAGTGGGGCCCTGGAGGCCCCACGGGGGTGGGAGTGAGTCCTGAGCCCGGGGGGCTGGCCAGGGGCCCCTGTGTCCAGTCTTTCCCTGGGGAGACCAAGACATAAGCCCTGGACTCCCTAGGGGCCTGGGAGGGGATGGGTGGGGTAGGGGGCTCCCTCTGGCACCCCCCACTTGAGGTGCCAACCCATGCTCTCCCCACCAGCCTCTTCCCCACTATGCCGAGGCACAACTACCGCAGGGTGGCCCCGCTGGTCAAGGCACTGTGTGCCAAGCACGGCCTCAACTACGAGGTGAAGCCCTTCCTGACCGCCCTGGTGGACATCATTGGGTAAGGGCCCCCCATGCACGGCAGCTCCCCTGGGGCGCCTTCCTGGACACCTGGCTCTCAGAGCCCACACGGGTCCCTCTTCAAGAGCTGTCACTCGAGGCTTTTCCAATCAGCCTCTCTGTCCTCAGCCTGTGCCCTCCCTCCCTTCCCGGGGCTCTCTCACACCGCCGGGTGTAGGGGGCACCTGTCGTGGGCCCAGGCCCTGTCCTGCATCCCTGTCTCTGAGCAGAACAGGCCGAGATTCCCAGCCTTCCTGGAGCTGATGTCCTAGTAGGGGACACAGGAAGCAGTTAAAATAAGTAAAGTACAGAGGATGTGGGAAGAGAAGATATGCTTTGGCAAAACAAAACCATAAAACCTAAGAATGGGGATGGGTGAGGGGACGGGAGTGCCAGGTAGGACTTGCGGGTTTCTGATAGGGTGACAGGGAGGGTGGTATTGAGAAGCGGCCATGTGAGCAGGGACGGGGAGGAGGGGGGAGGGCTAGGGCTGGCCATGGGGACAAGTGTGACGGGGGAGACTATCTAGGGCAAGGGAACAGCCGTGCCAAGGCCGTGAGGCAAGAGTGTGCCGAAGTGAGTGGAGGAGGGACACACAGGACTGGGGTTCTGGAGAGATGCCCTGACCGGGGCTCGATTTGAAGCAGAAAGAAGCAGAGCAGAGGTTCCTGTAGCTGTCCAGGAAAGGGATGGGGTAGTTGGCCCCGCAGGTCGCCTTGGCCGTGGGGAACCATCGTCAGATTCCGCAGCCAGAGCTCTGCCACCTCTGTGCTCCGCCACACGCTGTTCCCCGGACTCCTCCGAAGCCCGTGCTTCCATACTGGGGTTGGACCTCCTGCGGCTTCTCCTGCACGACACTTCCCGGCCCCCGGCTCTGAGCGCCTGCCCTGGGCTCAGAGTTTCCCTGCGAATTGTTGCTGCTTCTGGCTGCTCTGTCTGGGGGGCTCTGGGTGGGGAGGGCGGGCGGCAGGCTCCTTGCCTTACAAATGGGTCCCAGAATCGCAGGGCCCAGCAGAAGGTGACAAAAGAGAGAGTGGGGGGAACGAGGGATGGGCCCGTGCTGACTGCGGTCTGGACTTGGCCTTGGTGCCCCATCTGCTCCCAGGCAACGTCTAGATTCTACTCCAGTGAATGAGAGTGGAGCTTCCTCTCCCGGTTACCTGGCTGCCCCACCCCCACCCCAGCGGCCTGTCCCAGAGGAATGGGGACAAGTCCATTCACTCACCCTCACTGTCCTGGGGGCTGGGGGTAGTATCTTGTAGTCAACAGCACCCCCATCTCTGTCTCCTAGGTCACTGAAGAAGTCTGGCGACATCTGGCTGGAAGCCTACCTCCACCAGTGAGGGCAGCACCCCGGGCCCCGGCTGCCACCAAGCTGGCCCAGGCAGGCTTGACACGTCTGGCCCCCTCCCCACCTAGCCTAGCGGGCCCTGCCCACCCTTCTGGATCTGCTGTCCTCACCTCAGCCCCCTCACCTGTGTGCTTGGCAGCCCTAAGGCAGGCCGTGGCTCTTGGCCAAACAGGACCAGGGCTATGGGGATGGTACATAAAGCCACACAGCATGGCATGTTTTCCTAGAGCAAAAAGTTAGGGAAAACTGTTATTTTTATATAAAAACAAACCCAGATACATGATGGAGTATTGACTCTATAAGGCTCTTGGGGCTGGAGTTTGCCCCAGACTTCCTAAGAGGCGTCGGGCGCTTGGGCCATCGGGGTGCTGGGAGATGGCAATCTGGGGGTGCCGGTGAATGGTGGCTTTCAGAGGTCCCCTCTGCCAGGGGTTGGGGAGCTGGCAGCTGCCCCAGGCTCAGCTCTCTCTGTGGGCCTGGGCCCTCCCTTCCTGTTCTTTGCCCACTCACCAGCAACCTCCGGCAGTCACGTTGGGCTCCCCTCACTGGACTCCTCTGCACAGTGGGTCTGCACAGTGGGACCGGGGCCTGTCCAGCAGACCAGGGCTCAGGGTGGAAGGCCATGTCCAAGGCGCTCCCTGAGCACAGGAAGGGGGAGCCAGCATGGCCCAGACGTGCACTGGCCTCCTCCTGCAGCCTCCTTGTTTTTTTTTTTATTTTATTTTATTTATTTATTTGACAGAGATCACAAGTAGGCAGAGAGGCAGGCAGAGAGAGAGGAAGGGAAGCAGGCTCCCCGCTGAGCAGAGAGCCCGATGCGGGGCTCGATCCCAGGACACTGGGATCATGACCCGAGCCGAAGGCAGAGGCCCCAACCCACTGAGCCACCCAGGCGCCCCCCGCAGCCTCCTTGTTGAAGGGTCTCCTAGGACCACCCACTGGTCCCACACTTGGCATCCGGCTTGTGGGATGCAGCCTGACTGCACTCAGGGGCCCCCAAGGGGGAACACAGGCTTTCTCGCACGCCTGCTTGGGACCAGGTGCCTGCTTGGCATCAGCAGTTTAAAGAAAATGAAATGCGAAGCTAGGATTTCTCTGAGGGCCTTTCTGGAGGGGGAGCTGGAGTCCCTTGACCCCACCCCCATCTGCTGCAGGATCGCCCCTCCATTTGTCAGAGCTGCCATTGTCCTGGGCTGGGTTCTCTTCAGGTCAAGGGGCACACGTCCTGGAGGTCTTATCCAGTCCTTTCCCAGGGACACCTGCCCACCCCACCATGCGACTCCTGCCCCCACTTCTCTGGTCAGGAAAACCCTGGTGGGGTGGAAGGATCCTGCCTTTGCTGGGAGTCATGGCTATATGACTTTGCGGGAAGTTATTCAACATCTCTGAGTGCTAGTATGACCTAGGGTGATGGAAGGTGAAAGGGGATGCTGTGTGGAAAGTTCTTTGCATAGGGCTTGGCAACAGGGTTCAGAAATTTAAAAAAAATGCACGCGTACAGTCCAGCACCCCGGGGCCCCACCTGCTCTCACCTGGGATAAGCCGGCGGCTGTCTCTGACCCAGTTTGTTTCTTGAGAGGTACTTCCTGCCTTGAAAGCAAACTCTGTATGTCTAGAGCAGACCTCACATTCAGGGTCCCTGCCGGGCTGTTCCCTCTGCTGGGACCCCCTTTCTGTGGCCACCTATGGAAACGCTGCTGACTCCGGGTGCCATGTGAGCCCTGGGTTGGCATTCCTTCCACCTCCTAAGCAGCCAGGGCGGTTCCTGCAGTTGCCCTGATTGCTCATGCACTTAGGGGACAGTCAACACCCCGTACTTGGGGACAGCACCTCCCTGCCTTAGGGAATGCTGAGCCTGGGACGCCACCTAGGGGTGTCCGGAGTACCTGCACCGTTGTGGGGCAGGCCCCGCTCCGCGCTGCCCCTAGTGGTGGCCTCGGGGAGCGCGCGCTCCCTCTCCAAATCAGGGGTGGCCTAGTGACTTGCTCAGAGGACGGTTGTGGAAGCCGCCTGGCCTCAAGTAGCCAACCGATCTGGATCTCCCCTTACTGCCTAAAATCCACTGGTGGGACGTCTTGGCCCTTGTCCCACTCTGTCCCGCATGCGCACAGGTCATCACCTCTGTCCCGCATGTGCGTAGGTCATCACCCCTCTCCTGAGCTGAGCTCCCCTTCTCCATCAGGAGTTCTCTTCCAGAGTCCCGAAACAAAAAAATCTGGGCAGTGTGGGCCAGCTTTATAAAAGGAGGGAAGGAAGGGCCTTGGGGTAGCCTCCAAGAAACCCGGGATCCCTTCCTGGTGGTCTTGAGCGCAGAGGAAAAGCAGAAAGGCTGCGGGCAGCCGGGACTTGCTGATTTGTTCCTTCCATCAACCAGCACGGACGGAGTCTCCCGTGGGCATCCCGAGCAGGTGGTGGGAAAGCAGATTCACAAGAGCCAGCCCTGCCTGTAATGTTGAGTGGCTGGTCTGGGTTATGAAGGAATTCTTACACACACACACACACACACACACACACACACACACACACTGCCCCGGCACGTCTGGGAGTGCCTGGCTGCCTCTTCCGCTTGGCCCTTTCCAAGCTCTTAGGACCTGTCCCTAATTCTCCTGGACACTTGATCTTGAACCGGGTGATTTGGCTTGGGCTAGTATGAAAAGAAACGTCAAATGCAGCAAAGAAAAACCTGGAGTTCTAGACCTGGGCCATGCCTTCCCCTCGGGCCTCAGTTTCTTCCTTAGAGGTTGTAGGCACTCCCTGGGACCCACAGCTTATCGTTTCCAGGCCAGGCATCAGACCAGGGTCTCTTCGAGAAGCTGCATCCCATCCAAAGGGGCACATCTCTCCAGGGACAGAGCAGCTGGGACAGCAAAGGAGTCCTGATTGGCGTAAGGCACTGTCTCCGGAGCAGTGGTTGGCGACTTCCAAGGGCAGCGGGAGTCCAGGGCTGCCAGCCACCTCCACCCTGCCCCTCACTAAAGGCCTCCTCGCTCCTCCCAAAGGACCAAGAGGGTTCCTGAGTGTCCGACCAGATGCCTCAGCAACTTGCCAGGTCCGCTGGGGGGCTCCAGGTCCACACACAGCCCAGGCCACTCTGTTAACCCTTCCTCCGGGCCCCAGGGCCCTGCACATGTTCGGGCCACCCACCATGCTGAGCGGACTCTCAGCTCCCCAAGGCCTCCCTCCGCCGTCTCAGCCCCTCTGGCCAGCTGCTGGGCCTCTTGGGAGTGGTCTGACATTTGACAGGATGGTGTCAGGGGACATCTTGTTCTGGGAAACAGCCCTTCCTTTGAGAGAGTGAAGGAGATGGGCTGGTGGAGTGTCGGGTGAGGAGCAGGGATCTGGCTGCCACCACCGCATGGCCTCCAGCCAGCCCTTTCCCTTCTGGTCCCAGCCTCCCCCGAGAATGGAAGCTTCGGGTCTTGTGATCACTCAGGACCTTACAAGTCAGGGACTCATGACTTTGGGGGGAGGTGCAGGGGTGGGGAAACCCATGATTCCGTGTTGGGCAAGATCCTCCATGGAGTATGTGGACAGAAGGGATTCAGCAGAGAGCAGGTACAGGTGTTCCCAGCTTCTTGCCACCGGCATAATAATATTTGAGCGCAAAGACGGCGTGGTGGGAAAAAGCCATAGCAAAGATCCCAGTGCCCCCTGACCTGAGCCCATATTTAGCTGGTGCCTTCAGAGCCACAGTGTCCACCTAGACCATCAGTCCTCCCTGCCACCCTCCCCATCCCTGGGAGCCTGTACTGTCCCATCCTGGGGGACAGGGTACCATGCCCAGCCCAGGCAGGAGGCAGAACACAGGCACAGGTAAGAAGGATGGAAGGTATGTACCTCATGGTCTCTCAGCCTCAAAGTCCTCTCTACTGGAAGGGCCAGGCCGAGGGCTCACAGGCGGGGAGAGGGACAGCCTCACTCTAGCCTGGTGCCTTTGGTGAATCAATGGCGGGACCCGCCCAGAGAGCCAGGCCAGAGGACTCACCCAAGGCCACTCAGTGGGTCTCTGTCTCCTGGCTCAGGGCTCTTTCTGCAACCCTGGATCCCACTGCCGAGTCCCTGGACCCACTGGGGAACTACCTCCACCCTACCCAGGACAGCTGGCTGTCCCTGTGCACAATACTGGGGTCACAGGGAAAACATGAAGGCCACAAGGGTCTACTCTGGGACCCTCTGCAGCCCCGCTGGGAGGAGAGGCAAGGCCGGGCGCTGGCTATGCTGAACCCTTCCCGGACACACCTAGCTTGACCTGCCGGCTGAGCCAACCCAGAGGCAGAGGAGCAGAGCAGGATTCAGGCTACTGGTACAGCAGGAGGCTCCTGGCACAGCCCTCCGGACTTCCCAGGCTTGATGGTAGGACAGACCCAGGACTCTGTCTGCCGCTGCCTGTGAGCTGGTGGGCTGGGCTGAGATGGCATGGGTGTCTCCCCAGGGTGTGGGGACCACAAGAGGGAAGCGTAGGTCTCCAGGGCTTTCCAAACTCCCTTATGAGATTCTCTTTGCTCCCCAGCACTCTGTCCACTGACCAGAAAATGGGGGAACTGGAGTCTGGCAACAGGCCAGTCAGCTGGTGAGGTTGTGAGCAGACAGCTGCTCTCAGGAGGAACTGGGGACAGAGATGCGGAATGGGGAGGTCAGGAAGGTGGCCTGGGCCAGCTCCTCCTTGCTGCCCTCCAGAGACCTTCCAGGAAACCTCCTTTGGCTCCAGTGGCCACATCTGGAGTTGGGTTGGTGTGTACGCACTTCAGTGGAAGGGGAGAAAATTCTATCCTGAGGGGAGGCAGCAGGGGATGGGGGTAGGGCCCCCGCGGTTGGGGAAGGGACAGCGAAAAGCCTGTCTCTACCAGCATGAGTCTTCTCCCTGGTCCCCTGGCTACAAAGCCCCTTCCTCCATCCTGACAGCCCGCCTAGCATTAACGTTCAGTTAGTGAGAATAAAATTACTTTTATTTCCAAAAAATGTAGGGGTGGGGGAGCGACATGGTAAAAATTAACATCGGTTCCCTATGGATCCATTCTGTGTCCGGGAAGGACAGCTCTTGGGGCCTGTGTTCTCCCCTGGAGGGCCTCGGGTGCCCATGTTGCCATGGCAACCTGCAGGTCCGTCACACAAGATGCATCTCCCCCTGGCGGGGGAGCTGGGGGACTACAGCTCTCTCCCATAGGCGCCCCCCCTCTGAGCTTGTTCTGCTCCCCTCCCCTGAAGCTAAATATTGGTTAGTGGGTTAGATTTCCGAATGCAGCAGCCCTGAGTCCCTCCCTCCCGCTCACTCCCCATCCCCTCGGCTGCCTGGCTTCCGGCCCCAAACTCCTGGTTGCAGTTTTCACTTGACCTTCATCAGGTCTCCCTCCCAAAGCCCCAGATCCTTAGAGTCACGTCCACCGGGATTGCACCCCCCCCGGGCCCCTACTGCCTTCTCGACAGCAGCGGACCCAGCAGCCCCCACAGTTGGGGTCCCTGTGGCCTCCGTGAGTGAGCCGGGCTCAGCCCACCACAGGGACCTAAAGAGGCAGCTGGTAGAAGGTTGTGACAAGGCCCAGCCCTGTTGTCGCAGCTCTCCCCAGCCCTGTCAGAATGTCTCTGTAACAAAAGGTTAAAAAGCCAGAGGACAGACGAGAGCAGAGGACAGTGTGAGCACGTCCCCACTAGCAGCCCCCGCGTGGAGCTGGGCTGTGTGAGGCACCCTCCGGCAGCTTGAAGGGCTCAAGGCCACTTGGCCAAGCAGCTAGAGACTGGTGGGCACTGCCTGGCAGGTAACAGAGCACCTCGGAGAAAGGTCCAATCGCCCAGCCCGGACAAACAGCTGAAGGGGATGTTGGGGGCTGAGGGGGTAGGGCTGAGCCAACAGGCCGGCTGATCCTCTGATCTGGCCAAGCCCACCTTTAGGGTGGCCCCCTTGGCCCCCGGGGCCCAGGCTGTGGAGCTGGGGAGACGTGGCAGGTGGTGGGATGGAACAGCACAAGCCCCGGGTCAAAGGGTTCCTGCGGGACGAGGACACTTGCCTGGGCCCCAAGGTCTGAGCTGGCTGTGCTGCAGGCAAAGGGAGCCGGGATCAGGGTTAGGACCCTGGGCTTCTGAAGAGAAGGGGTGGCAGCAGGGAGGCCCGGGTCCCAGTGCGGGCCACGAGGGAGCCGGGGGCACCAGGCGCACACACCCCCTAACACCAGTGATGGGGACGCTGACAGTGGGGCCAGGCCTACAGGCCAGGGAGCCGTGGTGCCCAACTAGGACCCCCACCCGCCACGGACCTCAGAAGTATCTGAGGGAGACAAGGAGGTGTAAGGCCTAGAGGCCAGGCAGCAAGACAGGGGTGTTACAGGCCGTATCTGTGGACCTCTGGCCTGGCAGAAGTTTGGGGACAGAAGTTGGGGGCCGGGACAGACCACCTCTCTTGGCTCCTGGGGGTGGGAGGGAGCAGGTGAAGGGCCATCTGATACAGGACAGCCCCATGAGGGAGGGTGTCGGAGACAGAAGCTCAGGGAAAGCGGAACAAAACAGGAGATAGACCAAAAACGGGATTCCCGAACCAGCATGTACCCCAGCCTTGTGGAACCCCTCAGAACAAAAGCCCCCCTCCCTGTGGCCAGCGCTCCCACCTGCTCCCCCTTCCCCGTGGGCAGCCCCAGCGCTGCTGCTTCATTTGTGGAGGTAGGCGTCCAGCCACAGCTCCCCGGACTTCTTCAGGGACCTGGGAAGAGGAGGGGACCATCAGGGCCCAGGAGGGGGGCGCTGGGGAGGACACACTGGGGAGTGGGCGGCGCTTCTTGGCTCTCAGAGGGACTACAGGGTTGTCTGCTCAGGGCTCCCTGGGGGACAGCCTGAGGGAGGGCCAAGGGAGGGTCCCATCCAGCCCAGAGCTGAAGCCGGGTCCTTCCTAGTAAGGGAGAGGCCCTGGTGGGGACACTTGGGCCCCAGGGGCTTGCGCCCTCTGGTGGCCATCAGTCTCACCGTGGCCAGTCCCAGCTGCACACCTCTCCGTCTCTGCCCTGAGCCCCAGGGACTTCCAGGGGCTCCAGCAGCCGCAGACGCTCCCCCCCCCCTTACCTGATGATGTCCTGCAGGGCCCTCAGCAGCGGCTTCTCCTGGTACTTGATGCCATGCTTGGCGCACAGAGACTTCACCAGCGGTGCGACCTTGTGGAAGTTGTGCCGGGGCATGGTGGGGAAGAGGCTGGGGACAGCGGGGACAGGGTGAGGATGCCCCCGCCTCCCACTCACAGCCCGCACAGACAGCAGCCGTCAGGGTCGGGGAGACCACGTCTGCGGCTCTCCTTGTGTGTGTCCCCCCCCCGAGGCTGGCGCACAGGGGGTGGGGAAGAGCCGTGCCTCAGTTTCCTTGTCAATGAAGGGATCGGTCCTCCTGCCCTGCTAGGCTCGAAGGTTCAAGAGACCAGTGGTGTGAGCTCTCTATGGTTACAAAGCTGGGGCCGCATGGAAGGGGTGGCTGTCCCTCGGGCCGGTGAGCCCCTCCCCTGACCTCAGTGGGTGGGCTGCAGAACCAGGCTCCAGGCCTGACGCTTGGGAGGCCTGGCCACGGTGGGGGGGGAGGTAGCCCCCATGTGCTGCCCACGCCCAGACAGGGCTGGTGACCTCCTCCCTCTTCAGGGCCACCCACCTTCCCAGCCTGCCCGCCCGCCCGTGCTCACTGGTGCTCGATCTGGAAGTTGAGGTGCCCGCTGAACCAGTCATTGAAAAAGGACTGCTCCACGTTGCAGGTGGCTGCCAGCTGCGGAGGGGAGGGGTGAGACCCCAGGAGCAGATGGGAGAATGAGGGCTCCATCTCTTTCCCGGGAGGCCCGACCCCTCCCTGTCATCCTGCGTGGCCTGGAGACCTTGGCCCACCCAGATTCCCCGCTGGTCCCTCCCCGTGGAAGGTTATAGGCAGGAAAGCCCAGCGTGGCCCTGGGCCCACTGAGCAGCCAAGGGCTGGAGGCAGGGAGACAGACCCACAGGCTCCACGGGGCCCCAGTGTCCAGCTCCGGCTGCCCTTACCTGGTTGCTGAACCAGTCACGGTAGGGCTCGTGGTCAATCTCCATGACGATGTGGTTCATCTGTGTGACCCACACAAACCAGTGGCTTTCCAGGAACCTGGAAGACAGCACAGCTCAGAGAGGGAGCCACGGGAGTGGCCACGGAGTCCGGCCAGGTGGGAACAGACCTTCTCCCCAAACCCCAGCAGCCCGGCAGGTGCACCAAGAGGCCAGGTCGGGAGGCCCAGGGCAGGAATCGGGGAGCTTGGAGCCCTCCCACAGGGGCCCCCCTGTCAAAGCCCTGTCAAGGCCAAGTAGCAGGTACCTGATGAAGTTGAGGAAAATGACAGCCCCCAGGATGCCGTAGAAAGGGATGTAGGTGATAAAGAACCGAGCGTAGTAGCTCATGGCCCAGGCCAAGTCCTGCAGAGAGAACGGGATTTGATCTGGGGCCGCTACCCACTCTGGCTCTGCGTCCTGACCACCGATGTGCACACAGCCCCTCACATGCCCCTCAAGGCAAACGTGTCCAAGAACCCCCAGCGGGCCTCGAGGAAGCTGGGCACCAGGTCCACGGAGCATGTGATGCTTGCTTGCACAGGGTCGGCGACCGTCTTTGCTTCTGGGGAAATGCTGAGTGTCTGAGCAGCAGGAGGGCGCTGGGGCTTTGCTTCAGGGAAACAGGGCAGGGAACAGCCCTTTCATGGTCCCAGGGATTCTGAAGGTACATAGACCGCCCCGCCCCCACCAAAACTGCCCTTTGCTGTCTTCTAACCCATCAACACCTGGGAATCTCCTTAGCAGGGCAAAGGCCAGCGCCACCGCCCAGCCTCTCCATAAGGGCCCCCCAGCCATCTCTGACATGCTGGTCCCCCTCCCATGCCCAGTTCTCCTCCTGTCCCCTCTCTCTTCCTGCCCCTCTCTGGGGTGGCCATGGGGATCCTGAACTTACAGGTCTTCCCTCACCTGGGTGAATGCTTCCCTCAGCAGCCCTGCCACCCGCCCCTCCACAGCAACCCCACAGACAGGCGCTCTGAGGAGGGGGTCCCTATCTCCTCTCTGCGTCCCAAGTCTGAGTGCCTCCACTGGGCCATAGCCAGAGTCTCCCATGGGTCTCCCGCTCGCTCTCGGCTACCATGGCAACCAGAGCCTCCTTCTTAGCCCCAAGCAGAACCCGCCCTCTCTTGAGCCACCCTGACCCAGCTTATTTCTGCCTCAGGGCCTTTGCATGGTTTCCTCTCCCCCATCACTTTTCCTCCCTAGAGTCCCAGCAGGGTAGTGATCCGAGCACAGGCCCTGGGTCGGGCTGCCCATGTGAGTACTCAGCTGGGCCTCTGTGCCTAACGTGGACCGTGACACTGCCATCCTCAAAGCCCCCACCCACCTCCTTCCCCACTAGAGGATACTGGATGAAATCCCACCCCCACATGCCAGCCCATGCACCCCTACGTGGACAGCCTCTGGACCCACGTGCACCCGGCTTCACTTCCACCTGGGCCTCCTGTCTCCCCCCGCCCCCCTTCTGCTTGACAAACTCATCCTCAAGTCTATGTGCAGTCAAGCTCCACGAATCCCGTGAATGCCTCCTCTCTATCCGCGGGCAGAGCTGGGTGCTAGGAGTCAAAGCAGCTCCTTCGGGAGCCTGGTGTCTGGAAGGACAGGCTTATACAGAGATCCCTTCGATATCATACGGAAGGGGACAGCAGCAAGGGGAGCACGTGAGTGGTCCTGATGTGATGTTCGGATTTAGGAAAGGCCCTTGTTAGGAGGTGGTGCCTGAGCTGGGCTGGGCTACGTCAGAGGTCAAGAACCGTGCGATGCATTTGCAGAATGACGGTATGGGCTGGGCTACGTCAGAGGTCAAGAACCGTGCGATGCATTTGCAGAATGACGGTATGGAAAAAAGCCCAGATAGGCAAGACTGCGGTGCGATGAGTGGAGGCAAACGGGCAGGGACTGGGTATACGTGCAGATCCCGTGTCCCATGTGCTCGCCGGGGGTGCGGGATTTGGCCAGACCGTGTCTGCCTCAGGATGCTGACCTCTACCTCTCGGCCAACGGAAAACCGCCGCGAGATTTACACGCCGGAAGAATGCAGTCACGTTCAAATCTTAAAATAGAGCTCTGCCAACTGGAGATGGAGGGATTCGGTTATTTCGGTAGCCCAGCCCCGAAATGATGGAGACCGAGAGCAGGGCCCACAGCCCCGAGGAGGTGATAGAGATTCCAGAACGATCTAGGAGGCCGGGGCAGTTGCATTTGGGGACAGCTTAGTCGTGAGGAATCCATGCTGGTCCCCTCATGGGTGCTATCAGCTGAGAAGGTGGTCCAGGGGAAGGGAGAGTCTGGAGGGTTGGCAGTAGGCCCCGGGGCATGGCCTGGGATCCAGGGAGGGCTCTCTAAGGGGGTGGGAGAAGCAAGTGTGGCAGGTTTGCTCCTACTGTCCATCACATTCCCCTTCGTTTCATTTGTGTATGCACCTAGTGCGGCAGAAGGAACTGTATAACCACAGGGGAAGATGCTTATTTCTTCTCGTGCAGAGCGACCCATGACCACGGGACCACGGGCTGCAGGGTTAGGTGTGAAGCAGATATGGGGGAACAGAGAGGTGGAGGAGAACCAGCAGAGGTGGGATCTGGAAGCTGACAGGGAGGGTTTCAGGAGAGAGAGGTCCGTGGTGTCAGACGCAGAGACCCTCCAGGGAGGAAGGCTGGGAAGTATCTCTAGGATGTGGCCACCACTGCCAGGACGGTAAACACCTCCGTCCTTGAGGCTCTCAGAGTGCATCAACCCTCCGTCCTCCCCATACCTGGCATCTGGGCCTGGAACAGCCCTCACCTTTGGGGGCTGTGCCATGCTTGACACCATACTCAGCAGGACCCCCGGCTAGGTGTCCCCCAGATGCCCGATTGCCAGGAGTGCTCGATCTCCCCTGTGTTGTGACCATCAAACAGGTGTTGCCGGCTGGCCCAGGAGAGTTGCTCCCATTGAGGACTATGGCCCCAAGCCAGGGCTGCACTTGGCACCTAAGTTCTCTGTTACCGAAAATCAGAAAAGCCCGGGGGCGCCTGGGTGGCTCAGTCATTAAGCCTTCAGCTCAGGTCAGGATCCCAGGGTCTTGGGATCGAGCCCCACATAGGGCTCCCTGCTCAGCAGGGAGCCTGCTTCTCCCTCTCCCACTCTCCCTGCTTATGATCCCTGTCTTGCTGTCTCTCTCTCTCTGTCAAATAAGTAAATAAAATCTTAAAACAAACAAACAAACAAAAACGAACGAAAAGCCCAGCCCCGGACCCACCTGTGCCCCACGCAGTCACGGACTCCTGGGGTGGTGGCACCGGACCTTATCTGCCCTGAATCCCCAGCCCCACACACTGACTGCAGTCTGCTGTTCTGGAGAAGGAGCCCAAGGCTGGAGGCTCGTCCCTCCCACACAGCTGGAGACCTGCTCCCTAGCAGGGGCAAAGGCAGGGCTGCCCTGTCTCCCCACCACCGAGTTGGGGCCCTATCAAATTTCCCTGGGTCTGCCATCCGATCCCAGGCAGGCACACAGTCTTCTCTCCTTCCCTGCGCTGTCCTTATTGAGTGCTTTGTCCCTTGGGGAATAAGCACAGCTTTAGAAAAAAAAAAAAAATAGTATATATTCAGGCAGGAGTCACCTGCCACAAAAGCTGATGGAAATCCGCCCAGCAGCACCACGAAACCCCACCCGGCCGGGCTCGAGCTCCTCTTCAGCTGTGTGGCTCCTTCCAGGGCCCGGGGAGCCCCATGGGAACAGCAGTTACCTTAGGTGAGAGATCTGGCTTCAAATTCCCATGGCACAGCTGACACAGAAACTCCGTCCCTGCGGCCCGTGTCATTGTGCTCTTAAGCCAGGGTCAAATGTCATAACGTGGGTGGCCATGCTGGGACACAGGAAGTACAGAAGAAATGCTCACTTCTGGAAAAATATCGTGTCCTAGAAGTGGGTGGTACAGGTTCTACCAATACAGGGCTGGTGGAGACTTCCAGAACACCAGCAGAATCACCAGGTATGGCCCCTTTGCCCACAGTTCCAACGAGAAAGGACAAAGCAAAGTACTTGGAAGCCCTGCTAGACGCTCCAGAAATACGAGGGAGGTTGGTGTTATTCGAGAGAGGTTGGTGGCTGAAGTGGGGGACACTCTTTCTCTAGGTTCTAGCGCCCGACCCTGGTGTCACCCTGGGTAAGTCCCAAGCTCTCAGAGTCTCAATATTTTCATTGATGAAACTGGATTTAAAAAAAAAAAAAAAAGACCCGCAATACCTGGTGGGCCCCCTCCCCTGGGTGTCCAGGACAGGGAGGCCCTGTCCCTGTCCCCACAAAATCCAGTCTCCCACAAGCAGGCTCCGCCCATGGCTGACTGCTCCATCCAGGTCATTCCGTCCACCTTTTAGGCCGAATCCCGCCCGTGCACACATAATGCCGAGGGCAGGGATGTGCCCCTGGCATTCGCTCTCTGGACACAGAATCTGGTGACTCCAAGCCTGGTGTTACAGGCTGGATTGTGTCTCCTAAAATGCACATGTTGAAGCCCTAATCCCAAGGCCTCGAGTGACCTAATTTGGAGACAGGGTCATGGCCGATGTAATTCACTAAGCTGTAGCCCTAGTCCACTGTGAGCGGCGTTCTTAAGAAAAGGGACGCGGGGGCCACCTGGGTGGCTCAGTGGGTTAAGCCGCTGCCTTCGGCTCAGGTCATCATCTCAGGGTCCTGGGATCGAGTCCCGCATCGGGCTCTCTGCTCAGCAGGGAGCCTGCTTCTCTCTCTCTCTCTCTCTCTCTGCCTGCCTCTCCATCTACTTGTGATCTCTCTCTGTCAAATAAATAAATAAAATCTTTAAAAAAAAAAAAAAGGGACGCGGGACGCAGACACAGAGGCTCACGGGGACGGTGACGCCAAGACACAGGCCGAAGACCCAACCGCCCAGCAGCCGAGGACCCTAGCCTGGCCCTGGTCCTCCCTAACCCCCCTCAGAAGGACCCGTGCCGACAGCACGTCGTCTGGGACTTCCGGCCTCCAGAGTTGTGAGCGCTGTGGTGGGACAGGACGGCCTTGGTGGGCAGCTTGAGCAAACAAACCACCTGTCAGCCCAGCCACTGCCCAGCTGCTCTCCCTTGAGCACACGGAGCGCGGTGGTCCCGGCCCATGGGCTCTCGGGGCTGCACGGGACGCGGGTATGTGGGAGGCAAGGGCTGGAGTGGCGGACAGGCAGGCCCAGCTTTCTGAGGGAGCTCAGCAAAGGCCACGGCCCCTCACTGGCCCCATGGTGTGTGGGTAGCGGGGGAACGTGGAGGGCTGTGGCCTCCCTAGCTCCTGGCTGCCCCAGAGCATGTACCCTTACTGAGAGTGACGCAGGGCCCGGGGGCACCATGCCAATCCCCAGGCCCACCTGCCCCTGCCCCCCCACAGCCCAGGCCAGCCGTACCCCCTGACTCACCACCCAGTCGTGGCGTGAGATCATGGTCATGATGATCTGGTACTGGAAGTACACGGGGATGAGCAGCGGCGGCCCGACTGTGGGGAGAGCAGAGGCGCTTACAGACGCCCTGATCTGTCCTGCCCCGCCACGCCAGACCAGTCAGTCGGGGGGAGGCCGGTGAGCACTGAATGGGGGCCCAGCTCTGCATCTCGCAGGCAGAGGCAGCGAACTGGGCCTGAGCAGGGGCTGGGAGCACCCGCCTCCCTCCCCCAACTAGCGCCCCTCCCCCCACCCCTCTCCGCAGGAGGGGCCCTTGAGTGTGGGACCCTGTGCCTCTGGGTCCCATCTACACCACAGGCCAGGAGCAGTTCGCGGGCAGGGGCAGCGCTTTGTGCTCGAACAGGCTTAGGGGCGATTCCTGGGTCTGAAGGGGCGGCAGGTGGTTGGTGGGGAGACAGATGGCCATTCTGGGGTGTGGTTCGAGGGGGCCCCCAACACTCACTCAGGAAGAAGTACTCGTGCTGGTGATTGTAAGGCAGGTATTTGAGTTTCTTCTTGCCGTACTGAGGAAAGAGAAGAGAAGGTGAGCACCAGGTCCCCTCAGGCCCCAGCCGCCGGCCCCCCTGCCAGCCCCAACATGCTTTGCAGTCTCCGCTCCTGTCCTGTCAGTCTGCACCCTGGGCCCCCAGGCTGGGCCGTCCGGCTCTCTGGCTCCCAGCTGCCCTGGCCTGCACTGGCCACCATTTCCTCGGCCCCAGCTCCCGGCCTCCTCCGCCAGCCCACAAGGCTGGGGGCTCAGGGTCAAATCACGGCTCAAAGCCACACGAGAAATGCGCCCAGCTGGGATCTGAGCCCAGGAAAGCTGCCTCAGAGCCCCCATGACAGGCGCTAATAAACAAATGTTTATGTGGCGAAGGTGCAAATGAACAGCTCACACGGGACCCCACCAGGTCCCACCGAGGGAGCTCCTTGGCTCCAGTCTCCAGCCCCTTGAGAGTGAGAGAAGCCCCCGGGGCACGCTGGGGAGCCCCCCAGGGTCGGCAGCAGCCGGGAGAACGCAGATAGGGGCCCGGGGAATTGCTATCAGTCACCGGGCTGCGAGCATCTTTCCCCGCAGGGCCTCCGGCAATTTTCCAAAGCTAATCACTTCTCTCAGGTAGGTAACTCTCAGTCGAGGATGCTGACAGGCTGGGGACCCACCCTGGGTACCCTGATGCCCAGAAGGTCAGAGCGAGGAGGGCCGCGCTGGAGCCTGGGGGTCCTCACTGCCCAAAGCCGCTCAGGCCATGCTGAGCACAGGCTTGTAGGGGATCCCCTGCCCCATGGGGTCCCTGGAGCCCTTGAGTGCTAGGGTCCAGTCCTCTGCAGACCAGCCTACCTCGCTACTTGGGGACTGAGACCGTAAGATGTCGCTCAAAGAGTGGCCCCTGTTCTTGCTTTCGGTGCCAAGTTCTGCCAAGATCACCTGCAAGATCACGGAGCCCCCGCACCCCCACCCCATTTGGCACCCAAATCACTGGTGGTTTAGAGGAGCCGATGAGAACACAGGCATAAGCGCCGGGGGCTGGCCCCTGGGACACGGCCCCTCCCTCGACCTTCCCCAGATCCAGCCCTTTGCGGGGGCTCATTCCTACATATTGTACTCAGGGAGATGGAAGCATGGATGGAGAGACCCCGGCTGTTGGCTAAGACGATGCCCTTATCTGCAGGTGAGAGCAAAGAGGGAAACGACTGTTAAAATCGCAGGGGGAACCCACGACACCTGAAAGGAGGAGCCCTGGCTGGGATGGACCTCTTGGCACCTGCGGCCATGGTGACAGCCCGTCAGGCTGAAGCGCCACTAGAACTGACCCCTTTTGTCCCATGAGGCCTCCTGTGCCTTGGTAGGGGTCTCACTCATCCCCAGAAAGTGTGACCATTGGCACAAGGATGGTCACTAAGGCCGGGCCTGAGGCTGGCCTTGGAAGATTTCTCAGAGGAGGGAGTGGAGGGTCACCCTTCCACCCCCAGCGGCCCATCAGGTGGGGAACACTGTGGTCTGGGGTTCCAGGGAGCACGTGGTCTACAGACCAGGCCCCTGGATCCTGCCCTAACCTCCTCTCAGAAGCCAGGAAACAGACCCGCAGGCCTAGCCTCTGTCTGCAGGCTTCTCGGCCCCAAACAGGAGCCCTTCCTGCCCCAGCTCTGCCCACGGGTCACCCCAGGAGGTGGCCCGAGGCCCCAAGGACCCTCTCGGGTTGGTTAGACTCTTGGGAAGAGAACACTAAGGGCGGCCCAGGCAGGTGGGCAGACCAGAGAGTCCCCGTAGAAGGACTTGGAGGTGCCTAGGGTGCAGGGGTTGGGCAGGGGGTACCAGGGAATTAATCTGAAGTTGTGTTTCCGTAGTAGGCACGCCGTTCCCACTGATTTATGGTGACCCCTAGAGAGCGACAGATCACATACGCTGATGCTCGCCTGGCTGCCCCTGGCCTGTGGGCACACCTGTGTGGCCCCCTCCGTGTTGCAGACGGTCCTGCAGGAGCTGCCGGGTCCCCGGGCCTCTCTGTTGGACCCTGTCGGTTCCCAGGCTCCTGGAGGCAGGGCCTCGGGCCTCAGACACAGTTCAGTACTTGGGCAAAAGGCTTCACATACACGCCCCCTTGCTCTGCCCCGCCATGAGCTGTGGGTCCTCAGGGGTCTGATGGGCACTTCCCAGGGCCACTGGGGGACGGGCCAATGAGGTGGGCGTCACGGTCCTTCAGGGACAGAACAGTGAGCTGCGGTCACAGAGACACACATGGCTGTGTGTGGTGACACACTGGACCGTCACTGCATGTCTGTTTCCTTCTCAGTGACTTCAGGTGTGGCAGCAGACTACAAGGCCACCTGTCGGGGTCTGGCTGGCCCACAGCACCAGTTTGTGGTTAACTTGCTGGCTCGGCTCTCTGCCAACATCTAGCCACATAAGTCATGGGCGTGGGGAGGGGTGAAAGAGGGGTGTAGAACGTACTGAGCTGGGGGTAGGGCTCCCGGCATCTCAAGTCATTGGAAAGCTGGAGTGACCCAACAAGCCCTTTCCCTAGGGTCCAGCAGGTGGTGGCCCTGGGCAGGTTCCTGCCGGACCCAGAAGCCCCGGCTTGGAGCAAGATAGCCTGGGTTTGGGTGGTGCTGCTGCCTTTTCCCACTGGAACCTCCAGCAAGTTAGCTCACATCTCTCGGCCTTAGGCCTTCCATCTCTGAAATGGGCGTGTTGGTAGCCCCTCGTCCATGGTTAATCAAAGGTGACATGACGTCCCAAGTGCCAGGCCTGGCACAGTGCTGGGTGTGCGGACTCAGTCAGAGTCTGCCCTCCTCCCCGCACCTCCTCTGTCTCCCGAGAAAGCTCGGGTGGCAGGGCTGTCCTAGGCGAGACTCAGGGAAGACAGAGCGTGCTTTCACTTGGACAAGGTGGCTTTTCGCGGTCGAGACTGATGGCTCCCTTTGACGCATTCTCAAGCAGAGGCTCACAGAGGATACAAACTGGGGCCAAGGGAGGGGGCACCCTGCCAGCCCTGGTGGCCTGGTTTCCCAGAGGTCCCCACCCGTCTGCCCAGGCTGGGCTGGCCCTCCTGGGCCCTGCCTCTCCACAGACCCCAGGCCGGGCTGGGATCGCAGCTAGAGTGCACGCCAAGGGCATGCGCAGGGGACTTTCCAGCTTTGGAACAAAATGTCTGAGGAGTGACAAGGGCCTTCCTTGTCCCTTCAGGGTTGGGGGAGGGGAGCTGTCGCCAAGCCCAGTCCCTGCCTCTGGGAACCTGCAAACTCACAGGGAGAAATGAGCTACGTGGCCAGGTTGGGCATGCACAGAATGACAAGGCCCCCGGCCCATGGGCCCTGAGAGGAGGACCCTGGTTGTTCCAAGGGAGGACTGGTCCCCTTGGCCAGCTCACAAAGGTCTGCCTGAAGCAGGCAGCTGGGACAGTCGGCTGCAGACAGGCGGTGGGGCAGAGAGAGCGTCCCACATGGGTGGAAAGGCAGGATCTGGGGTGGGAAGGCACAGACACTTAGGTTCCGAAAGCCGGCCTCAGTGCCACGAGGATAATGGCATCCCCATTCCCCTCTGGGCTGTGACAGGTAGATAAAAGGAGGGGCGAAGCCTGCCGCTGACTTCACCTCTGTTTAAGACTGTTCTGGAAGCTCCAGAAATAAGAGGATGGAGCTATGAGAAAGAGCACCTTTTCGTTACTTTCAAGGATGTAACTGTCTACCCAGGAAACTCCAAAGAATCAGCTGAAAGACAACTAGAGTCCCAGAGAGGCCTGAGTGGACACCAGCTGGGCAGAAATGAACCATCCGGAATCAACAGCTTCCCGAGACACTGGAGAAACACCGATCCCCATAACCAAAGCAGGATGGACTCAGGACTGAACTGGAAAAGAAACACCCACGAGATGCATAAAGTAAAGTATAAAACTCTTCTAAGAGAAGGAAAAAGAGGCTTGAGGAATAGGCCTTACTGACCGAGCGTGAGGACGGCGACTCTTGCTAGGAGGGTGGATGGAGGGCTGCCCGAGGCTCGCAGACGGCGCCCCTGTGTGAGGCTGACCGCCCAGCCTAGGCGCGGGGCTCAGGGGGTGCCCCCAGCACAGGTGGGGCTGTGCACCCTGACAGGGGTGCTGGGGAACTTGGCTGACTCCAGAAACGTGAAAGGCGGACACCAACCTACCCACTGCCCTTCTGGCCAAAATTAGTTCAAAAGTGAAGCTGCAAAACACTGAAAATAATACATAGGAACAACTTTCTTGGGGCCCCTGTCTGGCTCCGTTGGTAGAGCGTGGAACTCTTGATCTCGAGGTTGTGAGTTCGAGCCCCACAGTGGGTGGAGAAACTACTTAAAAATAAAGTCTAAAAAAAAAAAAAAAAAGAACTTTCTAAGCTTGAAAGAAATTAGAGGAATCGGCAGGTGGCAAAAAAAAAAAAAAGTGAATACCTCTTGTTACATAAAACAAACAAAATCCTCCCAGAAGCCATAAATGAGACCAAAAGGCAGAGAACTCACAAGGAAAGGGGCTTCAGTGCTGAGATGGCTCTACTTAATTTCTCCCTAGCCCTTTGGAGCTGGTTTGTTTACCTGGGCTTGGAGATAAGAGGCCCAACCTCCTTGCTCTGGAGGCCAGAGGCTTGCTCAACAGGCCCCAAATCTGGTGATGTGGGGCCGGGTGGGTGGCCCTGCTGTGGTGTGTGGCAAGTGGGCCTGGCAAAGGACAAGGCCATTGGACCCACTGCTGCCTGGGCGGGAGCATGCCCTTGGGGACACTGCTTGACCAGGAACCCAGCAAATAATCTGGCCTTTTCCCCCACATGTGTGTAAGAGGAGAGGATGTCCATGGGGTACTGTGGTCCCAGCTGTGGTCTTTCAAATGCTACTAGCAACAGGATAACCAGATTTCCGAAATCTCGCACCCAGCACCGGCCTCAAAGCTGACATTCAAGAGGTGTTTGGCGGGGAGGTGTTGCAAGAAGGCTTCGCGGCCCGTAGCGCAGAGCGGAGAGCCTTCCTGCCAGCAGAGCGGAGAGCCTTCCTGCCAGCAAAGCTCGTGAGACTAGGTTTCTGTTGCTAGGGACGCAGACAACATCTGGCAGAGGACAGCCACCAGCTCTCCAACTTGGAGCCTCACACAGAAAGGGAAGCCTTGTCTTCGCTCATCAGAAGGCCCCCAGTCTAATTAGCTGCATTATCTGGACACCACTAACTCAGGCTAGCGAGCCGCTTGCTAGAAGGAGGCAAGCAGCACGTACTTTGGAAGAGAGTATAATCCCTGCCTGGTCAGCGAGGCTGCCGGCTTCCCAAGCACGGCGTGTTGGCTAATTTCCTCCATGACTGACAATGTCGCAGAAAACCCGCGTTTTGACTCAGATATTCTCTTGGATGGAACTGAGATGGGAAAGGCAAGGTGCAAGCCGGAACTGGGACAACAGGCCCTCCCCTCGCCTCGTTCCCAGCCTCGGATGCCAACAGTGTCAGGAATACAGCACAGGTGGGAACCTGAGGCCCTGCTCCTGCCTCAATGGGCCCCGCTTGAGAGGGGCTTCCTGAGCCCCTTCTGAGCCCCTCCTCTGTGCCCGGCACTAGGATGATTAAGAGCTGCACAAAAGCAGCAGGATCTTCTAAACTTGGGCTTACTTCATCACCAGACTTCCAAAAAGCAAAGCACAGGTAGATTTTTTGGTAAATTAAACCCTAACATAAGGGCTGTCCCATAGGGGCTCTACTTTCAAAAAAAAAAAAAGAAAAAGAAAAAAAGAAATGTGTTTAAATGAGGGCATCCTTTAAATGCATTGGAGGGTGCTTTGATGAAAAAGAAACAGAATTAGCAACAGGTTTCCTATCTTACAAAATAACATGGGTTAGATCATGGTTTAGAAATACACCGGAGCACCAGACAGACCCAGGCCAAGACCAACGCACTTGGACTCCCGAAAGAGGTCCGTGTCTGGTAAGGTGGCAAGTTACAGAACAGAATGTCTAAGTTTTAATTTTTTTTTAAAGATTTTATTTATTTATTTGACAGAGAGCAAGAGATCACAAGTAGACAGAGAGGCAGGCAGAGAGACAGGGTCCTTGCTGAGCAGAGGGCCTGACACAGGGCTCGATCCCAGGACCCTGAGATCATGACCTGAGCCAAAGGCAGAGGCTTTAACCCACTGAGCCACCCAGGTGCCTTTAATTTTGTTTTTTAAAATGCATATGTGCTGGGGTGCCTGGGTGGCTCACGTGGTTAAGCGTCTGTCTTCGGCTCAGGTCGTGATCCCAGGGTCCTAGGATCGAGCTCTGTGTCTGGCTTCCTGCTTGGCAGGGAGTCTGTCTCTCCCTCTCCCTCTGACCCTCCCCTTAATTGCATACGCACACGCACTCTCCCTCTCAAATAAATAAAATCTTTAAAAAATAAATAAAAACAAAATGAATGTGTATATAAAAGCAATCTGGAAGGATTTATGTCCTGTGGGCTATCCTCAGAGGAATGGTATTTGGGGCAAAGGGGGAGGATGGAGGTAATACCAGATTCACTTTGTAATTTTGTATACTTCTCTGATATTTAAATGTGTGTCACAGGTAAGTTCTCTATTTATAATAAAAATTGGGGACGCCTGGGTGGCTCAGTGGGTTAAAGCCTCTGCCTTCGGCTCAGGTCATGATCTCGGGGTCCTGGGATCAAGCCCCGCATCAGGCTCTCTGCTCAGCGGGGAGCCTGTTTCCCCCCATCTCCCTGCCTACTTGTGATCTCTCTCTCTCTCTCTCTGTCAAATAAATAAAAAAATCTTTAAAAAATTTATGAAAAAAAAATTGAGCTAACATAAAAATAAGACCGTGTCCTACAGGGGAATTAAACGACCTCACTGTCAGATCAGGGCCTCGCCCTAGGCTGGCCACTAAACTATAGGATCCTGAAACATCCCCCCATTCTGCAGAGACTCCCTTTGTCACGTCTGGGGAAGCAGGTTGGACCAGTCCAAGCTAGGTCCCTCTTGCCATCGAGGACTGTGACTTTTTCAGCAAGGTTTCCTTGAGCTGGTTTTGGGGACCATGTTCAAGGCTTGGACCTATGCCTTCCTGCTGAACAGGGACGAGAGCTCCCTGGCCCCCAGGAAGAAACCAGCCAGGAAGTGTTCTTCCCCAGCCCACGGGAGGGAGAAAGGCACCTAAGGCTCATTATTTATGCATAAGGCCATTCCATTGAAATTCCAGCTTGAATCATCCAGAAATTCCAGCTTGAATCATCCAGGGCACCCGGGAAGGGTTTCCAGGTAAACACCAGGGGCAGACGTGTTCGGATGACTCTGCAGCCCACAGGATTCCTTCCCGGGTTCCTGCCCAGGGGGCACACTTTCCCCATCTCCACATCAACACTGACCCTTTGGCCTACCTCAATGGGCTGCGACTCGCCCAGGACGAACACGTGCAGCATATTCACATCGGGGTCCTTGTGGAAGATGTTGGGCTTGGCGTGGTGCTGGAAGTGACGATGGTTCCACCAGTTGGCGGAGGCACCCTGGGGTGGGGGTGGGGGGGGACACAGGATGAGTGGCACAGTTCCCTGGGGAACCCGTTCCCAGCACCGCCAAGACTCAGAACCGACTCCACCGTCATACACAGGGCCTCCGCCCCCCATCCCTGCCCCCCACCCAGCCTCCGAATGCCGCCCTGCCCGCCCTGAGGCTGGGGCCCGTGAAGGGAGCCAAGCCAGGCCATCCCTCCGGGCCTGTTTCCCCCCCACAGCAACGGCGGGTGAGGCCAGCTGGAGCCACAGCGCGTGGCGAGTGCCTCGGCTGGTGTGAGCCCCGCCCCCAACCCCTCTGCCTCCACACAACCCCTGAGGGCCGTGTTCTATGAACAGAAACACTTCTGTTTCAGTAACGGTAAGAAGGGGTCTCTGCTACATGGCCCAGGATTGTGCTCCTAAGTGTGTACCCAAGAGAAATGAAAACGTGGCCACACAAAATTGTACACACACGTTCCCATTGTTCAAAGTGACCAACAGGTGGAAACGGTTGGGCCGTGCCGCAGCAAGGTAGGAGGTAGGAGAAAGGTAGGAGGCACCCGCCACACTGTAGATGAGCCTTGAAAACTTCATGCTGAGGGAACGGAAGCCGGACACAAAGAACACGGACGTGACTCCATTTAGAGGAAATGTCCAGACTAGAGAATCTAGAGATAGCGAGGTCAGTGGTTGCCTAGGCCTGGGGTTGGGGACACGTGGGAGGGATGAGGGTTGGGGAGGCAGCAGCTAAGAGGGGTGAAGCTTCTTTTGGGGGTGACAAAGGTGTTCCCACATCGATTAGGACAACGGTTGCATAAATCTGTGAATATTCTATAAGCAGTTGGCAGGAGACACCCCAACATCCAGATGGGTCTTGCTGCCCTGAGCGGTGAGGACTCAGGGAGGTCCCCCCCGGAATGCCACAGGAAGGCTTAATACGCCATCGCTGGCAGGAACAGGGAAGAGCTCCGAAGTTCTAACATGAAAATATAAAACCATGATCCTAGGAGACAAGAAGCCTGCCTGGGTATTTATTTCAAGGTCATAAAGTTCTGTCTCACCAACGCAAGCTCTTGGCACACGTGGGAGGCATGCCTGTCCCCCAAGTTGCCCTGTGGCCATAGAAGGAAATGGGACCCTTCCGACTTCACTCTACTGGTGAACTACATCTTATCAATCAACGCTTAGGCCAAGGGTCTGGCCATCCACAGGGAGAACTAACTGCTAAAACAAACATCTTACTTGGAAGATACTTTTGGCCCAAACACGGTCTTTGGACTCAGAGACGCATGGACGGGCACCGCTGTGGCCTCCACCTATAAGCACGTGTGCCTTACAACCCATCAGAGCGGAAAAACAGCAACAAAGCAAAAATGTCAGTGAGCAAGGACTCAGAGGACTGAGGAACAGATGACACATTTCCAGCCAGAAGGAGCCCGACTCCTGGGAAAGGTCACATGGAAAGTCTCCAGCACAAAAAAATTGAGGGGCAAAGCGTGTTAGGAGTATGGCGATGTTTAAAATACACCGACCCAGGGATGTTCATGGAACAAATGAAAGAAGGAAAGAGAGGTAAACTGTGAACGTCCCGGCGGGTGAGTCAGCGAGGGGAGGCTGTCTGGCTCTTTCCGGACAGATCTAGTCCTCTGCTGGCTTTTTCTCCCTTCCTTCACTAGGCAGAGCCCTACTTAGTCTTCCCACCCAGAAGTCCTGCTGGGCCTGGGATAAGGAGCAGCCCTGGGAATGAAGCAGGGGTCCTGAGGCAAGCCCTTGCCTGTCGAGGCAGAGTAGGGGCCCCGGGCACACTGAGATGGGGCCGGGAAAGACTAGAGAACCCGGAGGATGGGGCCAGACAGAGTTAAGAGTGAGGGGTGTTCTCTTGACAGAGGGAAGAGGCTGGGCGAGGGCTTGGGGGCCAAGGCAGGGGTTGTGTGGACTGTTCCAGAAGCCAAAGTCCCCTTGGTGGAGCCGGAGACCCAGGATCAAGCCCAAAACTCCTGGGCTGCACCCTGTCAGAGCTCAAGGGAAAGCAGAAACATGGGTACTCCTGGCTCAAATGGTCCCAAAGACATCAGCAACGCTTTCCAACTAGACTTTACAGTTTGTCTCATTTTCAAATGAGAGACTTGCCAAGTTGGATGACTTCTCCCCACCAACTGTTAATCTTAATTTAAAAACTAAAAAAAAAAAGAAAAAAAATTTAGTGGGGGAAGGGCAGAGGGAGAGGGAGGAGAATCTTAAGCAGGCTCCATGCCCAGCGCAGAGCCCGGCATGGGGCTCGATCTCCCGACCCTGAGATCATGATCTGAGCTGAAACCAAGAGTCGGATGCCTGACTCAGCCACCTGGGCGCCCCTTAAATAATTTTTAACTAACTTAAACCAAAGTAAAATAATAATAAACTTTGTCTCAGTACAAATAATATATTTTAATGTTGGGACTTTTTATCCATCTGGCTTCCCAACTCTTAAATACTTCTCAACTACTTTCATGTTCTGAGGAAAAAGACTAACTCACCGTTAAAAAAAGAATACACACAAATGCAAATATGGGGCCACAGATTCTCCCTTCTGCCTCAGGTTCCAATATGGCCCAGCCCAGCCCTGATCTTTATTCAAAATGTTGCTATTTTGTTCTCTGTAGATTTTCTTTGGCATTAACTTTTTTTTTTTTTTTTTTTTAACACATTAGAGGGGCGCCTTGTTGGCTCAGTGGGTTAAGCCTCTGCTTTCGGCTCAGGTCATGATCTCAGGGTCCTGGGATCGAGCCCCGAGTTGGGCTCTCTGCTCAGCGGGGAGCCTGCTTCCTCCTCTCTCTCTCTCTCTCTGCCTGCCTCTCTGCCTACTTGTGATCTCTGTCTGTCAAATAAATAAATAAAATCTTTAAAATAAATAAATAAATAAATAAATAAATAAATAAATAACACATTAGAATGGTCTTCATCTTGATTACCAAGTCTTTTTGGTCTCCCCCTAAATTTTGTGCCTGGGCAAGTGCCTCACTTGCCCCACCCTAGTCCCGGCCCTTGGTGGCCCGAGCTGATGCATGGAAAGGCTGGCGGTCTCCTGGTTTCTGAATCCAGAGTGGAGTCTGGACAGTGCTGGCCTTGTGTTATGCATTTTATCTGGCGTGCAATGCCAAACAATGAAAGAGGTGTGATGGCTCAGAACTCTTTAACAGGGTCATCCTCTGGAAGAAATGTCCGCCGGAAGAGACCAGAAGTCGGGATGGGGAGAGCCCATGCTGGAATCCCGCAGTGGCTCAGGCTGCGGGTAGGAAGCAGGTCCCCGCCCCTCAAGGCGCCCGGCACACCGTTCTCTGCTCCCTACCAGCTTGTGCTAAACTACTCAAGGGAGCAGGGCCTCGGGATCTCCCTGAAGCCGGCCCCCTTTCTTCCCAACAAAGGGAACCAGGAGAGCAGACGGATCTATAAGACTTGTTCACAGCCGTGTGACTGTGGGGTGCCGGAGTGGTTTCCACCGGCTGTGAGCCTCCTGGCTCTGGGGCACCCCGGGCTGAGCTACATGGCTGGGCCCCCGGCTTACACACAGCAAGGACAACATAGCCAAGTGGAGGACCAGCCAGCCGTGAGTGCAGAACCTCTGAGCCCAAGTACCCTGTCCTCCCCCAACTCCAGAGCTCTGACATCATGAGCCCACATTCTCCAGGGAGGCCAGTCCTCTGTCCTGGCCTCATCCTCCATCCAACATGAGAGCTGGGCCCTGCAAAAACTGAGGGACGTCAGGCGGGAAAGGCCCTCTCAGCTGCCATCCAGAATCTGGAAACTAGACACAGCCCATCTTTGTTAAGCGGGTGGGGATACCGTGGGTTGGGTCGGGAGTGAAATGTTACTTTCCAACACTGAGGAGGGTTTCATCCAGCGGAGAAGAGGATGAAATGAAACAAAGCCTTCCACTGTGCACGCCCTCTGCCTTCACCCCTGTATTTCTGGAAAGAAACCAGGTTCTCAGGACGCCGCAGGCTCAGGGCCAGGCAAGCTGCAGGCGACTGGTTATTAGCTCAGCTGGAGTTTGCCCCCCTCCAGATCCACAGCCGGCCGGTCACGGGCTCCCCGTGATCTGGGTCATGGGGCAGGTTGGGGGGGGACCCGCTTAACCCAGACAGGTAGCTCTTTCCAAGCCGGGGTAAGGCGGGATGGGATTCTTTAGGACACAGCCTTTCTTAGGACAGCAGCTGGGTGCTGCTGGGAGAGGGCCGAGTTGGGGAACGAGATGTTTCAGAATGAGCTGGCAAGGACTTATTTCCAAAATCAAGGAGATGGGCCAATCGGGTGAGCACAAGGTCACTGGCAAGGCCAACCTGTCTTCTTACGGACTTGCCTCACTGTAAGGCGTTGTGGGGTGACCTCCTCATTGGCAGGGGCTGGGGAGGGGGTGTGAGAGGAACTACTTCCCCATGAGCTTAAACAACTCTGGTCCTGTGGCTCAGCGGATCGTTGTCTCTTATCTAGAGACTTCCCTGACAGCATCTCCCTTTCAGGCTAATAGGGATTTTTTAGATAAGTTTTTAGATAAAGAGCAAACACTATAAATAACATAATCAACGGAGTCAACCCACAAGAGCGGCACAGGCCAGTCCTCATAACCAGTACCCTGCTTCTCCGCCTAATAGGATCGGAGCCGGGCCGGGAAGGGCGGGGGTGGGGAGGGCTCGCAGAGTCCCAGAGCCCAGCGCAGCCCGGCACAAAGGCCTGGCTCCTGGTCATGCCGCGGTACTCTGCGGCCACAGACGCTGACCCGAGAGGACACCTGGTCACGGGCAGAGTGAGCTGAGGCCGTGCCAGCCGCTAACTGATGGGCAGACGCCCAGGGGTGCTGGCATTTACCTTTAAGTGGCCGATGATGAACTTGTGGACGACGTGGTTCCAGGAGGACTTCTTGTAAACAGACAGGTGGCCGTAATCGTGTTGCAGCCATCCAGCTTGGGCCTGCAGAGAGAGGTGCTTTCAGGATAGCAGCTTTCCCACGTCCCCGGCCTCTGCGAGCGGGTGGGGGCTGTGGGGGGACCTCACCGGTCCCTCACCGGACGCCACACCTCACCTGAGAGGTAGCGAGGACAAAGGCCGTGATGACGGTTGGAATCCAGCCATTGCCAAAGTAAAAGATGATGAACCAGGCAATGCTCTCCATGACGATGATGTGGGCCAGCAGGACGAGGAAGAACAGGTGATTGCTCTTGAACAGGTTCATGTCCTCGGCCGCCTTCCTCAGGGCCCGGAAGTCCTCGGTGATCTGGGACTGGGGAACAGGAGCACAGGGGAGGTGTCAGCCACCCGGCTGCGCTGGAGGGGACCAACGTCTTCTTGCTGGGGGGAAATGGTGGCCAAGAGGGCCCCCCCACCCCACCCACAGGCCTGTGACCCGAGGAAGCCTGGCCATGGTACACCACGCCCGAGCCGTCCGCCTGGGCCTCCCCAGCCCCGCACATCACGTGTTTGGTCTCAGCCAGGTCGGTGGCAGAGAAAGGCTCCGACTCGAAAGCTAGTATTTTGCACACCATGTTCACAGCGGCATTACTCCTACGGCACACGGCACGAGCAAACCACATACGCATCAGAGGACACCTGGCCAGTCTGGACGTGGTCTCTCCGCACGACCGAGTCCGATTCGGCCTCTGAGAGGCAGGAGAGCCCGATGGCCACTGCCGCAGGGATGGACCTCACAGACCTCGAGCTCCGTGATATGAAGCCGGACATAACGGGACAAATACTGTATGATTCCCCACCGCGGAGCCACTGGGAGCAGGCAAGTGCCAGACAGAAAGTGGAGCAACGGTTTCCGGGGCTGCAGGGCACGGGGCAGATGTCTAACGGGGAGTTAATATTTCACGAGGACAGTTATAATTTGGGGTGATGAGTAAGTCCTGGAAGTGGATGGTGGTAAAAGTTTGCAGAACAATGTGCTGTGTCCCCAAGCCACTGAACTGTGAGTCTAAAACGGGCTAAAATGGTAAAATTTGTGCTCTGGGTATGTATGTATTAACACACACACATACACACAAGCTCGCACTTTTGCACCACCCGACTCTGCCCCTACTTGCTCTGGCACTCTGTGGAGTCTCAGGGGTCGTGGTGGGGGGACCCACCATAGGACAACATCCCTGCCCCTACAGAGCTCAGGGAGGCAGGACAGCTCGGTGGGTCCTGGGGATGGGGGGAGTCAGGGGCGACTCCAGAGACACGAGCATGGCTGGGAGAAAAGAAGCGGCTGGGAGGCAGGGGTCGGGCAGGTGGGGGGAAGAGGTGCTTTGAAAGGGGTGGGGTGCCGTATGGGTGGAGGGAGCCAGGTTTGGGAGGCTGGGTAGTAAGTGGCAAAGGATCAGAAGAGTGGCTGACACCCATTTAAGTAGGGAAAGTGGGGAAAGCAGGTAGGGCCAGAGAAGCAAGGTCGGGAAGGAGGGAGCCCACAGGACCCAGAAGAGAGGAGAGAAGCTGCCTGCCTGCAGGGGAGCTGGGGAGGATGGAGGACGGAGCCAAGGGTGGAAGGAGCAGGATGGAACCCCAGGTCAGCTCCAGGGAGGGGTGAAGACAACCTCCCTCCGCAGCCGTGGGGAGAAAGGGGAGGGCCAGGGGCAGGGAGAGCTGGGGGAGGGGAGGCTGGCCTCTGGCACACAGAATGGGCTCTATTTTCCAGGGAAGGAGAGAGAAAACAGCTGGAGGACTGGACCAGAACTGAAGACCCTGGGCCCAGACTAACTACTGAGACCCGGGAGGTGAGGAGGCTGGGAACAAATTACCCCAAGCGAGGGGCCAGCCCAGGCTGGCTGGCGGCAAGGGAAGGGGCTCACCAAGGAGTCTCCGAGTCCTGCCTGACCCCAGGTATTGGGTGGGGGCTCCCGTGGCCCACACCTGGCACTCTCTGTCTTTAGGCAGGCACCCCCTCTCCCCGCAAGCCCTCTCCTCCTTGCTTGGTCTGGGCACACTCACGTTCTTGCCATGGTCCTGGCTGGGCTCCTCCGGGGCCAGCTCTCCAATCAGCAGAGGCTTCATGAACTTGCGCACAAAGTCAAGGTCACGGTGGAAGGCAAGGAAGGCGTCCTGGGGAGGCGGAGAGCAGGCGGTGAGTGGGAGACCTCAGACCCGGGGAGGGCAGGGCTAACCAGCAGCAGTTCTCCGTGTCCCCACTTGGACCCTGATCAAGGCCTTCCAGGACCTAGCCCCAGATGCTCTCTCTTGCCTCATTTCGGCAGATCCCTCAGTGCCTTGTCTCCACCTTGAGCACACCGAAGGGGTGTGTGCAGACTTTCAGGACACCTCCAAGGGAGTCAGAAAAACGCCCCCCTGCAGGGAGATGCACGGGCTGGGCCCCAACTGTTGCTTTAAAAATTTAAAAAAAAAAAATAGGGGTGCCTGGGTGGCTCAGTCTGTTAAAAGTCTGCCTTTGGCTCAGGTCATTATCCTGGGGTCCTGAGATCAAGCCCCGCGTCAGGGCTCCCCACGCAGCAGGGAGTCTGCTTCTCCCTCTGCCCCACCCCCGCTCATGCTCAATCTCATTCTCTTGCTCTCTCTCTCAAATAAATAAAATCTTTAAAACATCTTTTAAATGTGGTATAATAGTATTATTATTATAACTCCAATGATAAAGATATAACATGCATGATTTGGGCAACTTTAGAGAATGTACACAAGAACAAAGAGGAAAACAGATACCACTCAGAGAGCAAGTAACGCTGGCTAATATTTTAGCTGGTTTCCTTCTGGGTTTTTTTCTATTTGCGTTACTAAAATCGTTATATTATATTCTATATTAAATCTATATTATTACATAAGTCATCTCCTTAACAAACATGGCATTTTCATTGGGGATGAGCTGGCATCATGGGTTACCGTATGATGTCCTAGTGGCAAACACTTACCCTGCAGTGAGCCAAATGTTGACACACTGAGAGATAGAGAACAAAGTCAAATGATACCATGAGAAACCAAGAGAAACATCAACATCGTGGGGGAAGAAGTGTGTTTGTGTTTGTGTGCGTGTGTGTGTGTGCGTGTGTCTGTGTATTGGGAGGAGGTATTTAGCTTTTAAAAAACTGAAAAAGATAAAACAAAAAGATTATAAGAAATGCAATGCTTGGGACGCCTGGGTCGCTCAGTGGGTTAAGCCTCTGCCTTTGGCTCAGGTCATGATCTCAGGGTCCTGGAATCGAGTTCCGCATTGGGCTCCCTGCTCAGTGGAGAGCCTGCTTCCCCCTCTCTCTCTGCCTGCCTCTCTGCCTACTTGTGATCTCTGTCTGTCAAATAAATAAATAAAATCTTAAAAAAAAAAAAAAAGAAATGTAATGCTTGATTTGAAAGGCTCCTATTTGGAGGGGAAAAAAATAAAGACCCAGCTGTTCCACAAGACATTTTGGGAGTTGAATCAGAAAATTTGAATACGGACCAGGTATCTGGTCATAGGAAGGACTTACTGTTCATTTTCTTCATCACAACAAAGGTATTGTGATGATGTTAAGAGAATGTCCCCACTCTTAGGAACAGGTAGTGAAGAACTTAGGGACGAGATGGCATAACTGAGACAACTTATTTTCACGGGATTCGGCAAAAGAAAATCACATACAAAAAATATATATATACAAAGAAGGGGGATGCAAATATGGCAAGATGTTGAGATTAGTGCATCTTGGATGAAGAAATGCAGGTGTTTCCTTACTCTTTCAACAGTTCTGCATGTTTGGAAATCTTCAAATTTTTTTAAAATGAGGGATGAACCAGGGAAGTACCCACAACTCGTAAGCATGTTTAAACTCCCCACTAAAGTATCTCCTGACCGTGATCGCCAGGCCTCTCCCAATTCCTTACTGCATGCCCGGCATCGAGTCTTTTTACCTGTCTTTATTCTACTTGTGTCTAAAACAGACCAACAAAACAATTTGTACAGTTTTAAAAACATGTCCGTGCCCCCCTACCTGAACAGAAAGGGAGGGAGGCAAAGGATCAGATCAAGTATATTTTCAGAGAAGAGACGTGAGGCCCTTCCAGGGCCCCGGGCAGGCAATGGCTGGCGCAAACCAGCTCTGCCCTCTGGGCCAGCTGTCCCCACTCCGGCCTCAGCGACCTCTGCGAAGTGAGGCCCTTCCCAGCCCCACTGAGCCCAGAGGCCCCGGGGAAAGGCCCTCCAGCAGTATCCAAGGCAGGGCCTGGTGTCAGCGGTGCACAGGTGAGCCGGACTGCCTTCCAGAGGCAGAGCCTACAGAAGCTCCTTCATTGGTCCTCCCCCGATCAGACCACCGCTTTCCAGAAACGACGGGAAGCCTTTGGTAAGGCAGTTTCCTGAGAGCCAACTGCTGTGTCTGATAACTAAACCACCACTCTCTACTCCTCACTGGGAGGTAAAATTCAAGTCTGCAAGCGACTCATTTCTCAGCCAGCACCCACTGCCCACCCCAGCCCCCGCCACCCCACCCCCAGGTCCAGGTCATGCCCTCAAGCCCCCGCCTGGACTGGGGAGCTAGGTGGAGCCGACGGACAGATGGACAGACAGACTCCCGTCCCAGCCCACACCATTCCTTGGCCATTTCTGGAAGGCTCTCAGGTGGCCTCTCACCTCCCCACGTGACAGGGATCGAGTCAGGAGCCTCGTTTACGTTCCAGAAGGCCCAGGACCAGCGGTGTGGATGAAGACCCCGGAGGGCAAGCAGGGAACGTTCTCTGCTCCAAGTGCAGAGCCGGGATCAAATCCAAAGTTCACCTGACTCCAGGGCTGTGGCACCACACGCCTCCTCCAGCTGAGGAAGCCAAGCACTGAGAGTGCGTCTGCCTGTCCTTGGTAGGTCTCATGGCGTTCTGAGCAGGCCAGGTGAAGACCACCTGTGCACCCACCAAGCTCGTGCTCATGCCAGGGCCTTTGCACGGCACTTCCTCCCTCCTGGGAGCCCTGCTCCCATAGTGCCCGTGGCTGGCTTTTTCCAACCACCCTCCAGCCCCACGCTCTCTCTTGGACATTGCCCGGTTTTGCCTTTTTCCTAACAGTTACCAATTCACAAGCTGTATGACTTACTTCCGTATATGTCATTCTCCCCACTCTAGACTTTGATGAGCTCCACAAGGAAAGGGCCATGGCTGTCTCACTCACTGCAAGTTCCGGGCCTACAAGGAAGCCTAAGGAGTGCTCGCAGGTGAACGTGAGGGTCCGGTTTGCTCCCTCTAGCCCCAGGAAACACCCACTCTGCAATCATGTTCATACCCTCGTTGCGCTCTTTTGTGCAACCTGGCTTACGCTCCTGAGACCACAGAACTCTTCAACCTCTCCAGCCCCCACTGTGGTGGTGGCAGAGTTGCCACATCCCGAGACACGTAGGGCTTGCCACCGAGCCACGGGCTTTGGGTGCATAAGCCACTAATCCTTACCGAACTCCAAGGCAGGTCCTATTCTAGAGACAGAAAGAGACGGAGGGAGGCGAAGCTACCAGTCCACCATCTCACTGCAGGTGTGTCTACTTCTAGAGTTTTCCAATGCCGATACACACGTCTCAATCAAAACAAGCTTCCTCTCTGCTGAGAGTTGAACACTTTTGGCATCTCCCCATTCAAAATGTCACGAAAGAACCTCCCACTACTACAGAAGGTTCCCAGGAACTGCTGGGTTGGAGAAGTGTCTGGATGGATCAGGAGGTCACCATGCAAAGTAAGATGGGGCCAATCCAAATGTTGACTTTGGAGCAAGAATTGCACCAGCATCTGTCCTCACTTGAGAGGAAGAGAGGCCAAAGGCTTTCTGGAAGCCCTGGGCCAAGGGTGAAGAGAAAGGAGCAGCACCGGCTTGAGAGAGAGCAGACTGGAACTGTCCTCAGGCGGGCAGGTGCATGTGCTGCAGGTGCAGAGGGCAAGCTGCGGGAGGAACGGCCGAAGATTCCAGAATGGAAGATACCGTGTGCCGCACTTCCTGCTTCCACACCCCCCCAGCGCCAACGCCAGCCTACTTCTGCCTGAAGGACCCCCTTCCACAGACCCAGCCCCACTGGCGTAGAGCAGAGACCAGCTGAGACCGCGGGACCCCGGGAACATGGGAGGAGCACCCCGAGGGCTCTCCGGGCTGCAGGGAACGGTTCTGGGAACCGGGACTCTGCAGAGGGAGAAGCTGAAGAAGTTCCCTGAGTTCTCAGCTAGAGACAGAGTCCCCGATGTCCTCTCCACAGCTGAGCTGCTGGACTGTGCTCCCTCCCGGGGAAAGAAGCAACAGAGGCTGCGGGCAGAGCGTCGCAGCTGATGTCTGGCACCTGCGAGGCCCCGGGGACGGGAAGGGCCTGACTGCACAGAACGGAAGCACCTGCGTGGGTCCCACAGAGACTGAAGGGACCCTCACAAGGTGATATGTAGTGGGAGGGGGGTGAGCAGGTGCTCTCCTGAGGCTGTAGCCCAGGAGAATGGGACTGCCTGCCCTAATCCTGCTCAGAAGGTACAGCTGTCCTCCAGGCACAAACAGAGGCACAGTCCATGCCTTTTCCTTTGGCGAAAATGGGGTCACTCAACTTGTCTTCACACTCTTGTCTCTGGTTTCCTGAACTCCCGAGCCTGTGTGCCAGGAACATGCACGTACACGCACAGGAGGCTAAGGCACCCCCCGTTAAGATCCCTCACACCCGTGTCCTAAAGTTGGAGACAGCCCCCTGGAGCCTGGTGGTAACGTCCCATTTCACAGACCTGTGAAAGCGAAGTTCACAGGCAATACCTTGCCTATGAATTCGTAAAGCTGGGATAAAAACCCAAGTCCTCTGCCTCCAAACACCACAACCCCCTCCCCCGACCCTGTCTAAAGGAGGTCAGAGATTCGTTCTGTTTTCAATCGGTCGCCTTTTCCTAAGATCAACATGGGAGCAGGTCCGCAGGCGGACAGAACCCTGACCTCTTCTCGCCTTCCCTGGGTTCCAAGAGGCTACTGACGCAGACGGGGCAGGAAAAGCTGGAGAATAGACCTAGACGGAGAGGGTCCAGCGTCAAGCCCCAGCGTGAAAGGAAGGAGGGAAGCAAACCCACCAGATGCAGTCATGGTCTGAATTGTTCAATTTAACGCCCAGGGCCAGGCTCAGAGACGTGGAGACACTAAACAAATGTGTCATGAATCGTAGCTGAAGATTAAAAGCCCCAAGTGGGGAAAGTTCTGCATCTGCCTCGAGAAGCAGACATCCTTGGGACTCAGAGGATTCCCTCTGCCAATGGGGAGAGCAGAGGAGTGCCAGAGGGCAGGAGAGGTGGAAATGGAAGGGAGGGAGGGAGGGAGGGAGGGAGGGAGGGAGGTAGGTTGAGAGGGAGACAGGGGAAAGGGAAGGTGAGCCTGGAGGGCTTGGTAATGGTAAATCCCGAGCTTAGGGCTGAGCACAGCCACTGGAGCAAGTTTTTCAAACTTGAGCAAGGTTTTTAAACCTAAGAGCAAGGAGAGATACCTGCAGGTCTGATCGAGGGCGGACTGCACTAACGGGCATGAATGTGTTTTGTGAATTGCAAAAATTAAGCACCTGTATTCTTACAGGGAAGGCCAAGTTCTTACTTCTGCAGAAGCACCAAATGACAACTGCCCTTGGCTAGGTCACCCTTTTGGGAAGAGGTGGTCTTGACTTTCGAGGCCTTTATCTCAGAATCAAGAAAACCCCTTACTGGGGTCCTGAATTGTCCTGAGAATGGCTTCCTTGACTTCCGGCCTCTTAGGAGGCTGTTACTGCACTGCGATCGGCTGAAAACAGTGCACTGTGGGCTCCCGGGGATCCGAACTCTTATCTGCTGACCCATCCCTCCCCGACTTGCATGGCCTGAATACTCTGTCCCCAAGCTTTAGTCCGTGCTCAGAGGGGAAAAGCCACGTGCCCCACGGCCTGTGACAAGGGTCTCCTGATTCCTCGCCTATCCCTGCCTCTTGGAGCCCTCTTCCCATACAACCTTGTGCTGCCCATGGCCTTTCCCTGCCCTGGTCCCAGACAGCAAAGAGAGGAGACTCTAGTTGCCCACTCCATGTTAGAGCACCGTATCCCCAGTTAGCCCATGCGAGGCCCTAAAAGCCTCATCTTAGAAAGTGGTGAGCTTTGGGGATAAGGGCTGTGCAATGCGTCGCCAGAACACATAAAATCGGCATAAATCTCGACTTTTTTCCACCCAATTCCTTGCTGCTCACTTTACATAATCCTCACCTTCTTCCCTCACTTGCCAGTCGGACGAGGGACAAGAAGCAATGTTTCTAGTGCTTACTCGCGGCTTAGGAAGCACTCTGCCACACAGTACATATGTTCTCCACATCAGAGAATGTATTTCACAGTGGGAAGACCTCGACCAGGAGGCAGGTCTCTTATTTGAGAATAGCCCTTACCCAGCTTCCACAAACTGCCGCGGGAAGGGCCACGTGACATAACACAGATGGTCTGAAAACCGTATGCCTGATAAGTTGTGGTGGACGGTCAAGCCCCCAAGGCTGAGACAGTGTTCCCAAGCAAGCAGGTAAAACCAGATGAGCCCAGAAGCTGTAGGCACCATCTCATGATGACCACTTTCTCAAGCTTGCACATGGCTGGACCCCGCTCACCAAAGCTGTAAGCCATTCCCAGCCAAGACTGTAACTGCCTGGTCTGGCCTGCGTGGGTAGGCCTGTCCCAAGAAGACTTCAAGAGGTAGGGAGATCCAAAGTTCCACGGTAGGAGAGGGGCCCATACAGCTAGGACAGCGAAAGCCCCCTCCTGGTCAGCACACTAGGCGTCCTGTGCCTGTCTCTCCCATGGCCTTTCCCCTACTCACCCCTCCCCAGGGGCCTCCAACTTGCTGCCTCCAAGAGGCCCCTTTCTTCCCTCCTGGACTCCCTTGGGTTCCCTCTCTCCAGTTCCCATCCTCTGTGCTCCAGAAGCATCTTCAAGAGATGCCAGGATTGCGGACTTGGGGATCAGGAGGGGCCGAAGGGGCCTTCTGGTGTGGGTACCATGGGCCGCTCTGCACCCAGTACCTTCAGGAGTGCAGATGAGGGAAGGGCATTCCTGGCAGGATTTAGAAACAGAGGACCATTGAGTAGTTGCAAGGTCCGAGAGTAACCCCGGCCAGGCGGGACCTGTTGCCAAGCCAGCCTAGTGCTGCTAAAAGCACGCCGCTGCCCCCCGCCCTCGCGGGCTTTGCAAACCCTCCTTCCAATTCCCCACCCCGGAGCCCAAGAACCAACCCTTGGGGTGGGTGCTGGTAGTCCCTTTGAGCATGAGAACAGAAGCTCCCGGGCGGTCTGTGCGCGGCAGCCATTGCAGACCTTCTCAGGGCCGCAGCGACAGCCTCTACCTTCCCCGCCCCCTACTCTGGCTGGAGAGTGAGGGACGCGCGCGGAGTCCCACACCTGGCCCGTCTCCCGCTCCGGTCCCCGGCGCCCAGGAGCGGCCATCTTCCACGCTGGGGCTGCCAGACTCCTGGGGCCCAAAGCGCCCCCTTTGGGGAGTACCCGGCTCTGTGTGAACCCGGAGGAAGGATGGGAGGTGTGTTTCCTCAGCGCGCGCGGCAGACCCTGCTCGCCACTGCTTGGATCTCCGCCGCGCTCCTGCCTCCGGGGCTCCAAAATCCGATCCCGCTAGCCAGGTGGCCCCCGCTGTCCTAAAGGATGGGGATTTGGGGCGGGGGACGAGCGCAGGAGACACGCTTTCCTTGCCTCCTGGACGCCCCACGCTCCATTCGGCGTTGGAGGTCTGGTTTGGAGCCCCGGGATCCGTGGCTTCTGACTCCGGCCTGCGGCACAGAAAGGTGGCAGCAGAGCCCCCACACCCTTACCGTAGCATCTTCCCCCGCGTAGTGCCCGATGACCCGCTGGCCCCCTGGGTGCCGGCTGGACCATTTGGTGATGTTGTAGACCTTGCGGTCGATGACGAGCCACTTGTCCGTGCGCAGGTTATGCTTCTGAATCTCCTCCCAGCTGAAGGTGGGCATGGGCGCCTCGCGCTCTGTGGCCCCCTCGCCCTGGTTCCCCCCTTTCCCCATGCTGCCTGCTGACCGGGATGCCGCGTGCACTGTGGCCTCCACGCCCGCAGCTCGAGTGTGCGGCCCGGGCCCTCCTTGCTTTCGGCTTTTGTCTTCTCCTACTCCCCCTCCCGCGGCGCCCCCTCCCCCAGCCTCCTCGCCCGAGCTAGGCAGTCTCCCCTGCCTTCCCTCCGACTCTCCCCGGCTTCCCAGTGCCCCCAAGCGGTCCCTTTCCTCTGCCCCTCCCTCCCCCCTTCCTCCTCCCACCAGCCCGCCGTGGACTTTTCCCTCCTGAAAAAACTCCAGGGTCGCTCAGGACCTGGACGCCTCCTCTGCCGGCCCCTCCGGCTCCGCCCGCCCACGGCTCCGCATCCTCCCGCGTTCCCCGCCGCCCGGGTTTCCACAGTGATCAGCAGAGCGCCTGCACCAATCCGGGCGCGTCGCCCCGCCTGCCATTGGCCCAGGAGGATCTTTCGAAGGCCAGCGGGCTGGAGCGGCGGTCCCCGGCTCCCCCGCCCGCGCGCCCGCTTAGAGTCTAGCCCAGCCGCGAGGCAGCTACGTGTCCGACCTCTTCCCCACCCCCCCCCCCCCCCCCCCCCGCCCCCCCCCCCCCCGCGCCTCCACCAGGCTCAGCTCGAGCCCCGGCGCGCAGTAGGGGATCCCAGAGAAGCGGGGGCGGATGCTGGGCGCCGCGCACTCCGGGGCATGCACCTGACAGGGGCACGTTCCCGGGCCGCCCGGGTGACGCCCTTCCCCGGCCCGCCGGAATCGGGACGCGGGACTCTCCGCATTGTCCGGGCTCTGCCCATTGGCGCCGTCCTGCAGCCTCCCTGGACAAACGAGACGGCCTCGGACTCGTCCAGGGCTCTGAACCCTGTAATCAGGCGCTCTCCGAAGAAAGAATTGCAGGACCTCGGCTCGGCTTCTTTGTGCTAGGCGCCATGGTGGTGGGGGGAGAGGGGAGGGGGCGCGGCGACGGGCGGGACACAGTCCTTGCCCTGAACACAGGCTAGTTGGGCGACCGGACAGGGAAGCCATACAGGACCGACCCCACACGACTCAGTGGACAGTAGTACCCGATAGACTCCAGGAAATAAAGATGGAGGCATCGAATGGCTAGGTTGGAGAGGCAGGCCCCCAGACTCCAGCTGGACGGAGCTGGCTGGAGGGTCGGTGCCCCGATCCCTGATCCTGAAGGTGGACTGAGGCTAAGTGGAATTTAAGGATGAACAGAGGGAGGTGGGGGGTGAGGACAGCCTTGGGAATCAGGAGTTCATAAGCGGTCCTCCTATTTCAGTGGGATGATTTCTAGGTCCCCGAGTGCCGGTACACCCCCCTCATTAGCTTCTCAGCCCAACCCTGTGAGGTGAACGTGTAGCAGGGCTAACTCCATCTTGAATTGATTTTGCCCTGAACACTTCTCCCTCCCTTGTTACTCCACAGTCCACCTGTTTGAGGGCTGTAAGCCCTGTTGCAGGAAGGAGCTGACCTTTAGGTTTTAACGGGAACACCGAATTAAGACAGAACGCATTGCATGAAGTACATTAATCAGCATGTTCTCACATGTTACTCCCTAAGCCCATGATAAGTTTAGGGTAATCAATTCTGCTTAGAGTTCCTTCGGGAACTTAAAGAACCTGGCCCAGGTTTATTGAAGACACCTGATTGATTGTTCAAACCTTGGTGGCACCTTAGCCACTTTCTTTTTCCTGTTTCCCTCCCCCTCTAAAGACCCCTCATGGCACCAAGATGGGAAGATGGTTTTTCAGGACATCAGTCTACCCTCTTCTCGGTTAGCTGGCTTTCTCGGATACAGTTGCCTTTGCTGCCCTAACATCTTGTCTCTCACTGGCTTCTTGTGGGGCGAGCAGAGCAGGCCTGTGTTCGAGGACAAACAGGACCCACGTTGTTCTATTGAACTATAACCTGGAGAGACTGAGGTTGAAGAAAGACGAATGAGGCAGGTGCTTGTGGCTAGCCACTCGCACAGCCGGGAACCTTCCAGACATCACCCTGCCTCTCTCCTAATGAGGTCAGTGGAAAGGAGCCATTGTAGGAAACTTTGCTGGGCAGCAACCTGAAGCAGGGCTGGTAGGAAGATCACTCTAGCCATCTGGTGGGGACGGGGGCAGGGGGTGGGACAGTGGAGGCCACACGGGGTCCCTTTCGTGCCATTGTCACGGTAGTCAGCCTCCTCTGTGTCAGGCTGGTAGCAGTCCTAAGTGTACTTCGTCCATGTCATGAACTCCAACAGGAAGAGAACGAGGCCGCTCTGGCTTTAAAGAGAAGCAGTAGACATCCGAGCCAGAAAGCTGGGCTCACGGGGTAAGAGAGGATGAAACAAGGCCCCCCGGGGGTGAGCACTGACTTTTATGTCTGTTAAAGGTATACTGAAACAGTAAGCAAGACTGATTTTTTTTTTTCCCCAAAAGTGGGATTGTCACAAATATATAGATAACGTTAGTGGAAAAAATGTAAAAGGTCAGGGAACTCGGGGGTGATAATCCAAACGGGAGAAATGGGGACTCTCTCATGGAAGAGACTTGCGGGCTAGGAGCAGGCCATGAGAAGGTGCCAAGCTCTAAAAGGCAGTGAGTCCAGCTGAGGCTGGACACAAACTGGGGACCAGCCAGAGTGTGGCGTACCCAGCAGATCCTATCATAACACCTCCCAGAGTAGGGGCAGAAAGGCATTTGCCGAAGACATGAATGAGTGTGTGAATGATTGAGTGGATGGATGGATGGATGGAGGAAGAACAGAGGGGAATGGGGTCAGCCACAATTCTCAGAAGACCTGCCACAAGCTGGGTTCAAATTGGGAAAAGGCTTGCATGCTTTGCCAAGGACGGAGAACTTTATCGTGGGGGAGGCGGGGAGATTCACTAAGCAGAAATGTTGGCTATGCCCAGATCCAGAAGAGACCTCGGGAGGCAAGCTCAGGCTGGGATAGGGTGTGGGAGGCCAGGGTGGGGGAACCCTGTGGCAGTCCAGAAGAGACTGGAGGAGCACCTGAAACCAGAGGGAGCCCATGGCAAGCGGACGCCGCCTCGCCCTCATCTGCCCTTCTCTTGCTCTATTATTTATTGCTGTCACTACCTGGAGGAGCCAATGAGACTGTTCCCCTAGAGAAAACCTCCCGGTACCTGGCTGATCCCGGAGCCACTTAGGAAAAGGGATGATCTCAGAGAGGGTTGAGGTTCCCATGGTTTTCCCCTGCCCCAAAGAGTCCCTCCTCCCCAGGACAGCAGCTTCCTAGGGATTCTGCCAGGACCTCACTGTGATCGTTGTTATTTATCAGGAACAAAAGAGAAGAGCCAGGGTGGCTGGGTGCCCAGGTCCTCCCTGCCAGCCAAGTGGGTGAAAGGCTGGGCAGAGTGAGGGGGTGGTGCCTTAGAAGAAAGGGCCTGAGGGCAAAGCCCATGCAGCCAGTTGCCGCCAGTCCCCACAGAACGACTGGGAGGCGGTGGGGGCTGCTTTTGGTCTGTGCTCACCAGGGCTCTCTGCTGGTGGTAGGGCGGGGTCACGGGAGTGAAGAGACTGGTTAATCAGAGGGAGAGTAAATATTGAAAATGACTGCAGTGTGGAGGGGCAGACACGTTGGGGTGGGGGGTGGTGAGGAGAGGGAACAGGGTTCTGACACAGAGCCCCCCAGAGGCAGAGGGCCAGTGGCCAAAGCATACGCTCCTTCTGACCCCTTCCAGCTCTTCCTTTCCCTGGTTGAGAAAGACGGCCAAGGCACCACTCATCTTTTTTTTTTTTAATATATTTTTAAAAGATTTTATTTATTTATTTATTTATTTGAGAGAGAGAGAGAGAGAGAGAGAACAAGTAAGCAGAGTGGCAGGCAGAGGGAGAGGGAGAAGCAGACTCCCTGCTGAGCAAGTAGGACAATGGTGAGACTCAATCCCAGAACCCTGGGATCACGACCTGAGCCAAAGGCAAACACTTAACCTACTGGGCCACCCAGGCGCCCAAGCCGTGGTTCTTATTTTTCATAGTCCACACGTTTTCAGGTTTTGTGAATGAATACTCAACCCTCTCTGTGTCTCCTTCCTGCCTCCCATTCATTCCTGTGATCATTATAATCTTCAGTTTTCAGAGTGGTGGTAACGATCTCTCCTGTCGGCCTGTCACGTTAGGGTGTCCGAAGGACTCTCATACGGTGGACAACGGCACTTGGCACGATCCCCAGAACAAAGGAGCCATTCAAAGGAGTTCTGAGCTTTCTTCTTCTGGATCTCATTCCTCACAGCAAGGTCGAAAGTGGGTATTTTTATTCCATCTTTGCAGATGTGAACACGGACACTGGCCCCCTCAACCAGCAGATAGCAGACTGAGTCTAGATCCTTCTCCCATCAAACCTTCTAGAACCCTCTCTGAAAGGTCTCCAGCAAGTCCAATCACATTTTCTCAGACCTCACAGAGACTTCTGGCAAGCTGACATCCTTTCCTCTTGCCATGCCAGCCACTCTGGGTTCTTTGGCAACGCACACCCAATTCTACCATTGGACCACACCCTTTTTTGTCTCCATTTTCTCATCTTCCTTCTCCTCCTCCCCTCTAAATGTTCTTGGCCCTTGGCTCACCGAATATTTTCTCCTTCGGGGGCCCCATTTGGGATGTGACCACATCGGGGATGACTCCTGTTCTCAAATCTACATCCACTGACTTCCTACACAGGCAAATCTGAATGTCCCACTGGCACCACAGACTCAACATAAACTGCCCAAGAATTAATGTCTCAGCAGATATGTCCTTTGGACCTAGTCAGGTCTCACCTTCACTGTTTTTGATGCAAACGTGAATTGTCATCTTCCCTTCCGAACGTCAGCCCTTCCTTTTAATTTCTATTAATTCCTCTTCTATTAATAGAAATTTATATAAGCAGAATTTTATATTCATAGAAATTTTAAGTTCTATTAATTCTTATTAATTTCTCTTAATTTCTATCAATTAATTTTAATTTCCATTAATCAATCATTTCTATTAATGACACCACTTTGCTTCCTGTCACTTGGGCTCAGAATCTCAGAATGTCTTTTACTTCTCTTCTCTTGCTTCCCACCTTTGCAAAGAAAAGTCATTGTGTTCAACAGATTCTACCTCTGACAGTGCTTCCCATCTGTCCCTTTTATTCTGTTGCCACTGCCGCTGTCCGGGTGGAGACGCTCGGCCACCGCTCACGCCATGGCAATGTCCTTTTGCCGAGTGAGACTCCCGCCCACGGGTTCTTGTTGTGTGTGACTTAAGCAGGGGTGGGGTGAGGAAGGAACACAGGTAAGTATTAATAATCTTCCCCCAAGGCATTGGTCTTGTCTGCAGCTGCAACCCAAATGGCTAAAAAAGCAGAGGCGAGGACGCTAGGGGGATATTGCCTTATTTTTGTGCAAAGTCATTGTAGATTGAATGTCCCATGTATTTCTGATCTCGAAACCAGCTGATGACGAGGAAGATGGATGTTGTTCGTGCAAAAGGACACTCCTCACTGGTCTGCAGATTGAAAGAAGGAATAAGGAAGGATAAATTGGGAGGAGTCAGACTTGTTCAGTAAGTCCTGGAATATCAAAATAAGAGATACCTCCTTGAGACCGCAGAAGAACGAACCCAACGATACGTATAAAAAGAAGGCTTACTTTACGGAGCGGGAAAGCAGGGGGAGAATGAACAGGCGATGCCCGCTGTGGAATACATATTTGGGGAACCTGGGCTGGGTAGGGTGTGTCTAATCTCTGATTCTCACAGGAGACAAGATCATCGTGTGCACTTTTACAATGTGTCTCTCATCAGTGGCCTGATGGACCACAAGCCAGACCCCAGAGAATACAGGTATTAGAAGGTCTGGATTCAGGGTACCTGGCTGGCTCAGTCAGTGGAGCATGCGACTTTTGATCTCGAGATCATGAGTTTAAGCCCCACACTGGGGATAGAGATGACTTCATAAAAATAAATAAATAAATAAATAAATAAATATGTATATATATTTTTAAAAAAGGGAAGCCTGGATTCTAGTCCAAGCTCTGGCCCTTACTGGCTGTGTGACCTTCCTTGACCAAGTCACTCTTTCTCTGAGCCTCAGTCTCCCCATCTGTCAAATAGAGGTAATACCTACCTCACAAGATTATAAAAATAAAAATCATATAAATACAATAAAAACTAAAAACACTTGATAGTTTATGAAGTAATATACCCAACATAAGGGACTTATCCTTAAAAAAAAAAAGATTATATTATTTATTTGACAGAGAGCACACAAAGGGAGAGGGAGAAACACATTTCCCGTGGAGCAGGGATCCTGATGCAGGACTCGATCCCGGGACCCCGGGATCACAACTTGAACCGCAGGCAGATGCTTAACTGAGCCACCAGGTGCCCCAGGGATTTTCTTATTGCTGTTGTTATTCAATCAGAAGCGGCAGTCAATACCTGTTTCTCTGGCTACCAGTGCTGATAATTGATGTTTCTTGAGCATTTACTATGCGCTAAGCCCTGTGTTAAATCTCTTGAACCCATTACCTGTTTTAATCCTCATAACAATCCTGCAAGAACCCCAAAGACACAAAGGCTCAGAGGGCTTAAGGAACTTGCCCAAGATCCCACAGCTTCTAAGCAGAGAGGGGATTTGTCTGATTCCATGGCTCTTGCTCTTTGCACCAAATTACACTGCCTTGATGAGAGGAGCATCCAAAACAATCATCCAAAACAATGAAACCTAAAACCATTGATTCATCTATGCAACAGCTACTCATTGAGAGCCCACTCCTGCCAGGCTCAGAGGAGCCAGCCAGCAGTGTCTGAGGGCTGAGTGGTCCCCTGCCAGGTGGAAGAACAGCGTTTGAGACCTTAGGTTCTGCTTTCAAGTTCGTAAGTTCAAGTACATTTGCTCGTTCCATCATATCATGGTCTTTAGAGCTGGAAGGACCTCATTATACCAACAAAATGGGAAAGGCCCCGCTGCTTCAAACCCCTCAGATTGTTTTTCAGAGTCCATAGTCTCTCATGGTTCACTTCCCCTTCCAATTTCCCTCAACTCCCTTCTCTTCTCTAACTCCCCTTGTCCTCCATGCTATTTGTTAGGCTCCACAAAGAAGTGAAACCATATGATAATTGACTCTCTCTGCTTGACTTATTTCACTCAGCATAATCTCTTCCAGTCCCGTGCATGGAAGGTTGGGGGAACCAGGTGGTGGGTATTGGAGAGGGCACAGATTGCATGGAACACTGGGTGTGTTGCAAAAACAAGGAATACTGTTATGCTGGAAAAAAAAATAAAATTATAAAAACTAAATAAATAAATAAAAAGCAAAAAAAAAAAAAAAAATGGCCAAGGCCCAGAAAGGACGAGGGGCGTGACCAAGGGCACGGAGCAGATTAGTAGCCAATGGAGGACTAGAAATTCAGGTTTTCTGACTCAGCCATCAGTGCCTTTCATGTATGATCTCATTAACAGCAACAACCAAGACAAAAAACATGGCGGGACCCGATTCACCACCACAGATCGTACACATGCATTTGAACGTGATGCTTACGGAGTCCTGGAGCTCTGAAGTGTTCCTCCTGCCCTCACCCTTTGCTGCATCTGGGCTCTGTCCCCTCACCTTGCCACGACCCAGGGTTGGAGGCATCACCCCACTTGGCGTGAGGACTTGGGGGGGGCCTTAGCTGACTCCCCGGTCCCCAGCCCCAGCCTCTGGCTCACTGCACACACCTGGTTGGTGCACTAACATCGGATGATTTAAAGCAGGAAACGCACAGACAAATGGGTGTGATCATACCATCCCCATTATATGGTTGAGGAAATCAAAGCCCAGTGAAGCTAAGAAACTGGCATAATTGGGATTTGACTTTCAGGTCTAATTCCAAAGACAAACTCTCCAAACCAGCATTGCTTCAGGCAACTCAAATTCAAGCCTACACCCTCTCCTCCTCTAAGAGATCCCACACTGCCACCTGAGTGCCACCTCCGAGTGTATCTGCAGCTGAGCGACACCTCCGAGTGTATCTGCAGAGTGTTTCCTCTGCCCTCCAGCAGGTATCATCTGAAGCTAGCCAGCTGGGTCTCTCTGCCAGAGTTCCACAGATGGCACGTTGGGCCCTCTGAGATCCAGCTCCCGCCTCCCTCTCGTGGGCTCACCCTCCCCGACCTGGCCTGCCTGCAGCTCCTGCTGGACCTCAGGATCCGGCTTTTGAGTCGCTGTCACTGTGGCCAAGTGGGAAGATCCCTGCTCTGTGCTCCCACAACCAGCATCGTCCGTCATACATCTGAGACCTGTTGACTCCAGGGGTGGGGAGGGGGGGCAGACTCTGGCTCTGAGCGGAAGCCCAGGCGTGGGGCACACATTGCACGTGCTCACGACACCTTTGGGCCGGCTCCAGGGGGAGCTTCAGGGAAGGATGTCAGAGCAATGCGGTGTCATGCCTGGTGGCCCCATCACGGAGCTCAGTGGCCAGGTCCCCTCCTCAAGGAAGCATAGGGCCATGCCTTTGGGCCAGAAGACCACCCCTCCCATCCCAGCTTCGCCTCTCCGGTGCTTGCCGTGTGCCCGTGGGCAAGTCACTTCATTCATTTATTCAGTATTTAGAGTGGTGGTGATGACTTCATCGTGTGTCCCCTGAGCCAAGCTGCACTACGTTCCTCAGACCTCCCTTCCCTCCAGGGTCTTGGTCATGTGGGCGCTGGCCACAGGAGAAACAGGGTGAAAGATTTGGGGGAGCGGGTTTGTTATACTTTGAAGGCAGGGAGGGCAGGCTCGCCACTCAGGAGCTCTCTGATCAAGCCCTGCGGCTTACTCTGTGACAGGCGCCACCTCCCAGGCACTGGAGACAGGAAAATAAACAAATTCTCCTCCTTCTGGCTCTTGGATTCCCCGTCTGCTGGATGGGGGAGGAGGGATGAGTCAATGAAATAAGACTGCCATCTGCTCTATCAAATATCGGAGTGGATGAGCCCCCAGTGAAAGGCACATGGAAGCGCCCACTGTCGCTGTAAGGGGGCACTCCCCGGGGGGGGGGCTGTTCGGGGTGACCAGGAGCTCCCGGAAGCTAGGTTTCACTGACTTTGAGGTACGTCTGCTCAGGGCTAAAAAGAGAGACCTTTGGGCTCCGTCCACCAGTGAGTCCAGACAAACAGCCCCATATTAGTCTTCTTTCTTTAATCCTGAGGTCGAAGACCTTCCATGCCTTGTGTGGGAGGTGGGAGGCACTTAGCCTCTACCCTGCGCTTCTCAAGTGATTGGTGGTGAAGGACCATATATATATATATATATATATATATATATATATATATATCTTTTTTTTTTATTTGAGAGAGAGAGAGAGTAAGAGAGAGCATGAGAGTGGAGAAGGTCCGAGGGAGAAGCAGACTCCCCGTGGAGTCGGGAGCCCGATGAGGGACTCAATCCCGGGACTCCAGGAGCATGACCAGAGCTGAAGATAATTGCTTAACCAACTGAACCACCCAGGTGCCCAAGGACCAGCTTTAAAAAAAAAAAAAAAAAAAATTCCCATCCATCGCAGACGGACACTTCAGTAAAATATGGTAAAAGTGAATCATTAGAAAAAAAGCACTTAAAAAAACAAACAAACAAAAAAACCACTCTCTAAGGCCGGACTTTTTTATTATCAGACTTAGTAGGCATAAAACTTCTCCACGGAGTTCCTATAAACATTTCCAAAAGCTTGCTTTCACTTCCCGTATTGACTTCAGCTCCACCAGGTAATGATTTGAGGACAGGTGCTGACGTGGGGACGGCCCTTAGAGGGGATCCGTGGTGCCCGAGGAACCAGGGGCACAGGCCCTGTGCCTCAATGCGTCCGCACAGCGGCTGAGGCCCCTTCTGGTGCAGGAAGAAGAAAACAGGCCTCAGAGCCTCGCTCTGTGAACTTCCTTCTAGCCCAACCCTCTCTGGCTCCCGGTTTCTTATCTGTAAAATGGGGTGCTGTCAGGGACATAAGGTGACCCTTGTTTGCGGGGGGGCATCTTGTAAACTCTCCGCCCATGTGGGGAGACCTGCAGAGCCTGAGCTGGATTCAGCGGTGTTGGTAGCTGGGCAAAGGGCTCTTGAAGGAACACTCTTTGGGAGTCCTGGGGCAGACAGAGGGCTGGAGAGAGTGGCATCTTGCTTAGCGCGGTTAAAGGATGGTTTTTAGGAGCTCTGTCTGAAACTAAGGGCATGTGGGCCTCGGGGCCCAGAAACCCAGCAAGATACAGAGAGGAGAAGGGCTTGAACCGCCTTCCTGAGACACCACCGGGGTTTCCGACGATGGTGAGGTTTATGGAACCCTGTGGGTTTAGCTCTCAAGGCTTCTGCTACTCTGAGAGTCTGGGAAGGTTGTGACCTTGGGAAGCACAGGGTTTCCCGAAGCACTGGCTGAGCTGAGGTGATCTCAGCAAAGCTCGTTCTTCCAGGAAGCAAAAGTGGACGTGTGGATGGGGCGCCTGGGTGACTCGGTCCGTAAAGCATCTGCCTTCAGCCCAGGCCATAGTCCCAGGGTCCTGGGTTCGAGCACCGAGTCAGGCTCCCTGCTCCGCAAAGGAGTCCGCTTCTTCCTCTCCCTTTGCCCTTGCTCGTGCGCTCTCTCTCTCGCTCGCTCGCTCACTCTCTCTCTCTCAAATAAGTAAATAAAATCTTAAAAAAGAAAAAAGTGGACATGTTGGTTAAGTCACAGGAGATACCCTCTGTGGGCCCTGTAAGGACTGGGGAGACTCTGATTTCCAGCATACATACTCAGTGGGGCAGGAGCACAGCCAAGGGGGCAAAAATTGCTTCTTGGGGGAGGGACAAAAAGAATCTTGCTCTTTTTTTTTTTTTAATGGTGGGGGAGGGACAGAGGGAAAGAGAATCTTTTTTTTTTAAATTTTTTAAAAGATTTTATTTATTTATTTTTTTATTTGGCAGAGAGAGAGAGAGAGAGATCACAAGTAGGCAGAGAGGCAGGCAGAGAGAGGGGGGAAGCAGGCTCCCTGCTGAGCAGGGAACCCGATGAGGGACTCGACCCCAGGACCCTGAGATCATGACCTGAGCCCACGGCAGAGGCTTAACTGACTGAGCCACCCAGACGCCCCCAGAATCTTACTCTTTCTATATATAAACACAAATACAGAGACAGTAGGTAATCAGCTATCTGCAGCATTCAGCTTTTAAGTGGGATTAGGACTGGGGGAAGGGCGGTATCTAAACGAGCTCCTGAGGGTACAATAACGAAGAAAGGGTTTGGGCCCAACATCCTGCGGTTCTATAGAAAAATTCAATGGGACAGTGAAATCCGCTTATACCCAGGTACAAACCCCAAACTCCTGAGCACCCTGCAGACGGGGACCTCACGGGCGCCTGGGGTCCTTCTAATGCCCACCATTCTTCAGCATCAGGCTGCTCTCCTCCAAAGCCCTGATCTGTCCACATGTCACCCCTCGGCCGTCTTGAGAAGCTGCCAGCTTCAGAGGCGTGGTACAGACTGGTTAGCTCTCACGAGCCAAGTGCCTGCTCCCGTACCAGTTTCTGGAAAGGCACGCACGCCATCAACTAAATGGGGGATCTCTTCCCTCCTCACCCCGTGTCCCACCACACAAGGAGCTCCTCTGCACAGCGCTATTTCCAGACTTCCTCTCCCTCGTGGCACAGAACCTCCTGACTGTCCCGACACAGTCAGCCAGAGCAATCCTAAAATATTCTTCGGGTCCTAGCACTCGCCTGTTTAAAACATTTTCCTTGGGACTTAGAATGGCCCAAATGTCTCGCTCCATGATAGCTTTCTGGTTTTGAAAAGTCAAGTTCTTTCCCATGTCATGGCCTTGGCCCAAACTTCTGGCTTTGCCTAAAAATGTTCCTCCTGGGGCATCTGGGTGGCTCAGTGGGTTAAGCCTCTGCCTTAGGCTCAGGTCATGATCCCAGGGTCCTGGGGTTGAATCCCACATGGGGCTCTCTGCTCAGCCAGGAGCCTGCTTCCCCGCCTCCTTGCCTGCGTCTCTGCCTGCTTGTGATCTCTCTGTCAAATAAATAAATTAAATATTTAGGGGAAAAAAATGTTTCTCCTCTCCCCCTGCCTTCATCGGAGTCAAAGGTCATAGCTCAGAGAAGTTTGCCGTGACCACTCCCTCCCGCCCTATTCTCCAGCACTCAGTTTTCCTTCCTTCGGAGCCCTTGTCACACTGTGTTGACTGGTTTAGCGTCTTCCTTCCCACTGGACTGGAAACTTCCTGAGGGCAGGGCCCGGGGCCATTTGCCTGCTGCTGTACGCTCAACTCCCAGCAGAGACTCGGGCCCAAGGGGGCTTCAGGAATTCCTTGCTGAGTGTGGCTTCAGGCGCATGGAATGAAAACCTCACTGGACCAAATGGCAGCTCCAGCCTCGTTTTCCACACACCGTGTGCCTCTAAGCCTGCCCCCTGTCCCCTTTCTGGGCCTCCATGAAACAAAGAGGGTGAGAACTCTATTACCAAACCCACTCCAGCTCGGATATCCTACAAGCAGATCAACCATTGTGTCTAAGACTCAGCTTAACCTTCCTGGACACGCCAGCTCCTTTCCTGGATTCTTTTCTGACCTGTGTTCCCCTACTTCCTGACTCAAGGTCCCATTGTACCCTTTACCCCCCCAGCCCTGCTCCAATATTCTTTTACTCATCCATTAAGATTTCCCTGAGTCCCATCCCTGCCACCCCCATTCTGTCGCCGGCTACAGTGGATTTCCTACTGGTCTCTCCCTCAGCCTCCGTCTGTCTGGTCCAGCCTGCAGATGGCACCAGATCAGATGGGTCTCAGAACGCCGCAGCTCTGGTCTCAGCCGTTCAGTGACTCTCTCAAAGCCATGACCCTGCCCTCCAAGCCCTCTAAGGGTTGGTCCCAACCTAGCCTTTTTGCCTCTTAATCCCGCAGACACATAACTTCTTCTGGCCTCTCTCTTCATCTATAAAACACAAAGGTTGGATAAGGTCCTGCTCGAAGTCCTTTTCAGATCAAAAATGCCCTCATTCCTCTAGAGCCAGTGGCCTTTTGGGGTTTTCCAGCCCCCGGGGCTGCCCACCACTGCCCACATCTGTCCAGATGCCTCGGAATCACTAAAGGTCTGACAAGTGGAGGGAGGGGAGGAGGCAGGGCTGTGATCTGTCCCAGTTTCATGACACTCGACATGTCGTTTCACTCCCCAAGCCTGTTCAGCTGCACAAACAGAAAAGTCCTTCTTTTCCTGCCTCCCTTATGGCTTTCCTGACAAGACGAAATAAAGAAATGACTCTTGTCAAAAAAGTATTTTTAAGAATTTAATTCTTAAACATAAAATAAATATGTTTTATGTTTATTTTATGATATGTTTATGTTTATGATATGTTTATGATATATTTTATTTAAATAAAAATAAACATGTTCCTCTTTGGTTAAAAAAAAAAGACTCTGACAACAAACCTCTCTCCCTCCTTCCCTCCTTCTGTCCCTCAGATAACGAACCTACCAGCTGGGCACTTCCCTAGGCCTTGGGTACGTTGCGGTAAACCAGATGGATTTGTTCCTTCCCGCAGGGGGATCTTACGTGTACAGCAGCAATGTCCCATGGCACTTTTTGGAATAACGGAACTTTAGTCGCTGCTGATCACATGGAGGCTACTGAGCTCTTGAAACCAGCCCAGGGTGAGCAAAGATCTAAATTCTTTAAAAAAAAAAAACAAAACTTTTTTTAACATATTATGTATCATTTGCCCCAGGGGTACAGATCTGTGAGTCGTCAGGCCTACACATTTCAGAGCACTCACCACAGCACATACCCTCCCCAATGTCCATAACCCCACCACCCTCTCCACACCCAGGGCAACCTTCTGTTTTGTAAGATTAAGTTTTGTAAGATTTTGTAAGATTAAGTCTCTTATGGTTTGTCTCCTTCCCAATCCCATCTTGTTTCATTTTTTCCTTCCTTACCACCCAAACCCCCCACTTTGCCTCTCATATTCCTCATATCAGGGAGATCATATTATAATTCTCTTTCTCTGATTGACTTATTTCACTCAGCATAATACCCTCTAGTTCCATCCACGTCATTGCAAATGGCGAGATTTCATTTCTTTTGATGGCTGCATAGTATTCCATTGTATATATATACCACCTCTTCTTTATCCATTCATCTGTTGATGGACATCTAGGTTCTTTCCATAGTTTGGCTATTGTGGACATTTGCTGCTATAAACAATTGGGTGCACGTGGCCCTTTGGGTCACTACATTTGTATCTTTAGGGTAAATACCCAGTACTGTGATTGCTGGGTCATAGGGAAGCTCTATTTTCAACTTTTTGAGGAACCTCCATGCTGTTTTCTAGAGTGGCTGCACCAGCTTGTATTCCCACCAACAGTGTAGAAGGGTTCCCCTTTCTCCACATCCTCGCCAACATCTGTTGTTTCCTGACTTGTTAATTTTAGCCATTCTGACTGGTGTGAGGTGATATCTCATTGTGGTTTTGATTTGTATTTCCCTGAAGCCAAGTGATGTGGAGCACTTTTTCATGTGTCTGTTGTCCATCTGGATGTCTTTTTTGCTGAAATGTCTGTTCATGTCCTCTGCCCATTTCTTGATTAGATTATTTGTTCTTTGGGTGTTGAGTTTGATAATCTCTTTATAGATTTTGGATACTAGCCCTTTATCTGATATGTCATTTGCAAATATCTTCTCCCATTCTGTCAGTTGTCTTTTGGTTTTGTTGACTATTTCCTTTGCTGTGCAAAAACTTTTGATCTTGATGAAGTCCCAGTAGTTCATTTTTACCGTTGCTTCCCTTGCCTTTGGCAATGTTTCCAGGGAGAAGTTGCTGCAGCTGAGGTCGAAGAGGTTACTGCCTGAGTTCTCCTCAACGATTTTAATGGATTCCTTTCTTACATTGAGCTCCTTCATCCATTTTGAGTCTATTTTCGTGTGTGGTGTAAGGAAATGGTCCAGTTTCATTTTTCAGCACGTGGCTGTCCAATTTTCCTAACAACATCTGTTGAAGAGACTGTCTTTATTCCATTGGACATTCTTTGCTGCTTTGTCGAAGATTAGTTGACCATAGAGTTGAGGGTCTATTTCTGGGTTTCACTATTCTTTTCCATTGATCTATGTGTCTGTTTTTGTGCCAGTACCATACTGTCTTGATGATGACAGCTTTGTAATAGAGCTGGAAGTCTGGAATTCTGATGTCTCCAACTTTGGCTTTCTTTTTCAACATTCCTCTGGCTATTCGAGGTCTTTTCTGGTTCCATATAAATTTTAGGATTATTTGTTCCATTTCTTTGAAAAAATGGATGATACTTTGATAGGGATTGCATTAAACATGTATATTGCTTTAGGTAGCATACACATTTTCACAATATTTGTTCTTCCAATCCATGAGCATGGAACATTTTTCCATTTCTTTGTGTCTTCCTCAATTTCTTTCATGAGTACTTTATAGTTTTCTGAGTATAGATTCTTTGCCTCTTTGGTTAGGCTTATTCCTAGGTATCATGGTTTTGGGTGCAACTGTAAAGGGATTGACTCCTTAATTTCTCTTTCTTCTGTCTTGTTGTTGGTGTAAAGAAATGCAAGTGATTTCTGTGCATTGATTTTATATCCTGACACTTTACTGAATTCCTGTACAACTTCTAGCAGATTTGGAGTGGAGTCTTTTGGATTTTCCACATATAGTATCATATCATCTGCAAAGAGTGATAGCTTGACTTCTTCTTGGCTGATTTGGATGCCTTTAATTTCTTTTTGTTGTCTGATTGCTGAGGCTAGGACTTCTAGTACTATGTTGAATAGCAGTGGTGATAATGGACATCCTTGCCGTGTTCCTGACCTTAGTGGAAAAGCTCTCAGTTTTTCTCCATTGAGAATGATATTTGCAGTGGATTTTTCATTGATGGCTTTGATGATAGTGAGGTATGTACCCTATATTAAAGAGTTTTGGTCAGGAAAGGATGCTGTACTTTGTCAAATGCTTTTTAAGCACCTATTGAGAGTATCAGATTGTTCTTGTTCTTTCTTTTATTAATGTATTGTATAACATTGATTTGTGGATGTTGAACCAGCCTTGCAGCCCAGGAATAAATCCCACTTGGTCATGGTGAATAATGCTTTTAGTGTACTGTTGGATCCTATTGGTTAGTATTTTGGTGAGAATTTTCACATCTGTGTTCATCAAGGATATTTGTCTGTAATTCTCTTTTTTGATGGGGCCTTTGGTGTTCCAATCAAGGTAATGCTGGCCTCATAAAATGAGTTTGGAAGTTTTCCTTCCATTTCTATTTTTTGGAACAGTTTCAGGAGACCAGGTATTAACTCTTCTTTACATGATTGGTAGAATTCCCCTGGGAAGCCGTCTGGCCCTGGGACCTTGTTTGCTGGGAGATTTTTGATGACTGCTTCAATCTCCCTACTGGTTATGGGTCTATTCAGGCTTTCTATTTCTTCCTGATTCAGTTGTGGTAGTTTATAGATCTCTAAGAATACATCCATTTCTTCCAGATTGTCAAATTACTGGTGTATTTTTGCTCATAATATGTTCTTATGATTGTTTGTATTTCTTTGGTGTTGGTTGTGATCTCTCCTCTTTCATTCATGATTTTCTTTATTTGGGTCCTTTCTCTTTTCTCTTTGATAAGTCTGGCCAGGAGTTTATCAATCTTATTAAGTCTTTCAGAGAACCAGCTCCTAGTTTTGTTGATTTGTTCTACTATTTTTTTTGGTTTCTATTTCATTTATTTTTGCTCTGATCTTTATTATTTCTCTTCTCCTGCTGGGTTTAGGCTTTCTTTGCTGTTCTTTCTCCAACTCTTTTAGGTGTAGAGTTAGGTTGTGTATTTGAGACCTTTCTTGTTTCTTGAGAAAGGCTTGTATCACTATATACTTCCCTCTCAGGACTGTCTTTGCTGTGTCCCACAGATTTTGAACAATTGTGTTTTCATTATCATTTGTTTCCATGAATTTTTTCAATTTTTCTTTAATTTCCTGTTGACTCATTCATTCTTTAGTAGGATGCTCTTTAGTCTCCATGTATGTGGGTTCTTTCCAACTTTCCTCGTGATTGAGTTCTAGCTTCAGAGCATTGAGGTCTGAAAATATGCAGGGAATGATCCCAATCTTTTGATACCAGTTGAGACCTGATTTATGACCCAGGATGTGATCTATTCTGAAGAATGTTCCATGTGCACTAGAGAAGGATGTGTATTTTGTTGCTTTGGGATGGAATGTTCTGTATATATCTGTGATGTCCATCTGGTCCAGTGTGTCATTTAAGGCCTATATTTCCTTGTTGATCTTTTGCTTGGATGATCCGTCCTTTTCAGTGAGGGGGGTGTTAAAGTCCCCTACTATTATTGTATTATTGTTGATGTGTTTCTTTGATTTTGTTATTAATTGGTTTATGTAGTTGACTGCTCCCATGTTGGGGCATAGATATTTAAAATTGCTAGATCTACTTCTTGGACAGACCCTTTGAGTATGATATAGTGTCCTTCTCACCTTTTATTATACTCTTTGGCTTAAAATCTAATTTATCTGATATAGGATTGCCACCCCAGCTTTCTTTTGATGTCCATTATCATGGTAAATTGTTTTCCACCCCCTCACTTTAAATCTGGAGGTGTCTTTGGGTCTAAAATGCTTGTAGACAGCATATTGGTAGGTTTTGGTTTTTTATCCATTCTGATACCCTGTGTCTTTTAATTGGGGCATTTAGCCCCTTTACATTCAGGGTAAATATTGAGAGATATGAATTTGGTGCCATTGTATTGCCAGTAAGGTGACTGTTACTGTATATTGTCTCTGTTCCTTTCTGGTCTCCTACTTTTAGTCTCTCTCTTTGCTTAGAGGACCCCTTTCAATATTTTCTGTAGGGCTGGCTGGTTTGCTGTTTACAAATTTTTTTAGTTTTTGTTTGTCCTGGAAGCTTTTTATTTCTCCTTCTGTTTTCAATGATAGCCTAGCTGGATGTAGTATCCTTGGCTGCATATTTTTCTTGTTTAGTGCTCTGAATATATCATGCCAGTTCTTTTTGGCCTGCTAGGTCTCTGCAGATAACTCTGTTGCCAATCTAGTGTTTTTACCATCGTATGTTACAGACTTCTTGTCCTGAGCAGCTTTCAGGATTTTCTCTTTGTCACTAAAATTTGGAAGTTTTATTATTAGATGATGGGGTGTGGACCTATTTTTATTGATTTTGAGGGGGGGTTCTCTGTGCCTTCTGGATTTCGATGCTTGTTCCCTTTGCCATATTAGAGAAATTCTCTACTATAATTTGCTCCAATATACCTTCTGCCTCCCTCTCTCTTTCTTCTTCTTCTGGAATCCCAATTATTCTAATATTGTTTCATCTTATGGTATCACTTATCTTTCAAATTCTCCCCTCATGGCCCAGTAGTTGTTTGTCTCTCTTTTGTTCAGCTTCTTTATTTTCCATCATTTGATCTTCTATATCACTAATTCTCTCTTTTGTCTCATTTATCCTAGCAGTAAGAGCCTCCATTTTTTATTGCACCTCATTAATAGCTTTTTAAAATTTCAGCTTGGTTAGATTTTAGTTCTTTTATTTCTCCAGAAGGGACTTTTATTTCTCTAGGGAGGGTTTCTCAAATAACTTCCATGCCTTTTTCGAGCCCAGCTAGCACCTTAAGAATCATCATTCTGAACTCTAGATCTCACGTATTACCAATGTCTGTATTGATTAGGTCCCTGGCCTTTGGTACTGCCTCCTGTTCTTTGTGGTGAGTTTTTCCACCTTGTCATTTTATCCAGATGAGAATATATGAACAAGAAAATAAAATACTAAAAGGGTAGCAAAGAGCCCAGAAAAATGTAGGCTAACCAAATCAGAAGAGAAAAAAATTTTTTAATTAAAAAAAAAAAAAAAAAAAAAAAATATATATATATATATATATATATATATATATGAGACTGGTGAATAGATTAGAGGCACCCACTTGATTTTGGGTGTATTTTGGTCTCTTAGAAGAAACTACCTCCCAAAGTTTTAAAGAATGAAAAACTTATGTGTATGCAAAAATAAGGGTAAACATGATGAAGGGATGAAATATGCCTGTAAAGATTAAAATTAAAAATAATTCTAAAAAACAAATTGACAAGATAAATTGGTTGGGAAAAAAAATAAGAAAAAACAAAGGGGGAGAGAATGTGCTCAGGCTGGAGACTAGAACAAAGCCCTGTGCTAGATTTAGGGTATATTTTGATCTATTGAAAGAAATTGTATTCCCAGATTTTTAAGAAAGAAAGAAAAAAAAAACCTTATATGTATGCAAAAAATAAGGTTAAATACAATGAAGGATAAAATATGACTATAATAATGAAGGTTTAAAAAGATTTTTTTTAGAAAGGTATTGTTAAGATAAACTAGTTAAAAAATGTTAAAAGAGGAAAGAGGAAATGTTTAAAAAATTAGAATAAGAAAAAAATAAAATTAAAAAATTTAATTAACTTTGTAAGACTAAAGAATCATGGCAGAAAGCCATGAATTCCATGCTTTGCTTTCCCCTCCTCTGGAATTCCACAGTTCTCTTTGATCAGTGAACTTGATTTGGGCTGGATTTCTTGCTGATCTTCTGGGGGAGGGGCCTGTAGCCCTGATTCTCAAATGTCCTTGCCTGAGGCAGAATTGAACCACCCTTGCCAGGGGCCAGGCTGAGTAATCTGCTCGAGTTCGCTCTGGGAAGTTTTTGTTCCCTGAATGCTGTTCATGGAGCTCTGGAGGACGGGAATGAAAATGGCAGCCTCCCAATCTCAGGCCCAGAGGAGCCGAGAGCTCAGGGCCCCACTCCTCAGTGTACCCTTGGAGAAAAGCTCTCAATCACTCCCTTCTCCCTGGTCTCCGGATGCACTCCGAGTTCACCTGGCTTGTGACCGAGTGTCTCTGTTTCTGGCACACAGCCCGGTTTGGAGTCTCCAAACCCAGCAGATTCCTGCCTCCAGAGAAGGAAGGTGAGTCTCCCCAGATGTGCCACTTGTGGGGTCCCTGCTTATAAAGCAGTGGTCCGACTGTGCTATAGATCACAGTTTAAGGTAACCCCAAGCTGAGAGCTCACTCCTCGGCTCTGTCTCTGTAGCTGGCTTCCCCACTCTGATACCCCGGGAGCTCTGCTACACTCAGACACCCCCAATCCTTCTGTGACCCCGTGGGACCTGGGACCACACTGTCCCTGCGAGGGCTCCATCCCTGCTTAGCCTCTGGAGCGATGTCTCCCCATGGAGCAGACTTCTAAAAGTTTGGATTTTGTGCTCTGCCACTCCACTGCTTGCTGGGATCCAGCCCCTCCCACCGAGGTCCATCTTCCTATTGCTTCAGATTCACTTCTCCACACGTCCTACCTTTCAGAAAGTGGTCAATTTTCTGTTTCTATAATTGCTGCTCTTCTTCTCTTCAGTCTCCTGTTGGGTTTGTAGGTGTTCGGAATGGTTTGATAACTATCTAGCTGAACTCCTGGGACCTGATGTCACCTCAGTCTGCTACTCCTCTGCCATCTCTACCCTGACCGAGAAGTCCAGCTATAGTTATTACTAGTGTGAGTTCAGCAGCTCATCAGTCCTAAGGCCATAATCCCTGTGATTCCCTTGACCTCTTGCTCTTGGTGCTGTGCTGCTATAATTCCAGTTATCACATACACATTAGAGACCTGAACCTGGAACCCAGCAATGGCGCCGGCGCTCCCAGCAAACACAATCTCATTTGCCCAAAGATCTAAATCTTGAACTTTATTTAATTTTAACTGATTTAAATGGAAACAACCGCACAGGTACAGCAGCTACCATGTTGGACAGTCAGGTATGGACATCTAAGGGTAAGGAAGACATCAAACACAAACTAATGATTCCTCAGAAAATTAGCCATAGGATGACCACATGACCCAGCCATTCACTCCTAGATAGCCACCCAAATGGACGGAAAATAGGCATTCAAGCAAATACTCACACGGGAATGCTCACAGCAGTGAGAGGTTGAAGCAGCCCAAATGTCCAGGAACGGATGACAGAACACAGTAGGTCCCCACAATGGGATATTATTCAGCCAGAAAGGAAAATTCATAGAGGCAGAAAGCAAACTCCTGGTTGCCAGGGGCTAAAAGGGGGCAGGGATGAGGATGGTGACTGCTTATTTGGGTACAGGGTTTCCTTTTGGGAAGACGAAAATATTTTGGAAATGGAGAGAGGGGACGATGGCACAACCTTGTAAAAGGACTGAATAACCCGAATTCCTACACTTTCCAGTAGTTAGTAGCGTTCCTGTGAATGAGACCTGATGCAAGGGCCTCCATGGGAGCAGCAGGGAGCAGGGTGATCTGGAGAAAAGCACCAGCTGGACGAGCCAGCCCACATGGGGGGCACAGCCCACTCCAGACAGCACTGGCAAGGCAGGTGAGGACCAGGCAAGGTGTATCCTGCTGGGAAACAAAGTCTGTGGAACAGTGGGGCTCTTGCCCCTGGGGTGATCAGTACCCTGGGAAGGGTGTGTTGGCCATTTCTCTACCAGTTGCAGATATTGGCCCTCTTGTCCTCCCCAAACCAAATCCTGAAGGTTTAAGCAGGCCTTCACTGTTAAGGTTCACATCGGATAAAGGGGCTGTAGGGTTCACGTCGGGTAAGGGGGCTAACCCTCCCATCTGCTCTCCTTGCTCTTTTGTTCCTTATTGCTTAGAACTCAGAGTTTGTCACCTGGGACCTCCACCCCCTCCCCTTCTTCCTCTCCTTTCCCCAAACAAGCCTCTGTCCCCCACCCCCAGACACCCCCCCCATTGGGTGATTCTACCCACTTCCTTTCTGAGCTCCATCCTTCCCTAAAGAGCACTGACGTCCCAGTTACTGGGGTTCCTTTCCCTGGTGGTGGTGGTGGGGGGGTGATGCTCTGAAAATCATGCCTCTTTGCTTGGCTCACTTCCAGCAGGCCCTGTGGAGGGAAAAGTGAGCCATGGTCTTGGAATCTACTAGAATGGATGTTCAGGTTGCTGGTTCCTGTGGCTTCCTTGATGGGAGATTCTGTTCCTTGGGTGGAGAAGACTCAAGAAGCAGCAGAAACGGGAGGAAAGCATGAGCTCAGACTTGATGTATTAGATTTGAGAGCCCTGTTCCCTTTTCTTATTTTCACAGTGTTGTCTGATGTTGCACATCAAAGGTCAACAGGAAGCCTGGCAGTGGTGCCAGGGCAGGGGTGGGTAGACCGTGACTGGAAACAAGCCAGAGATGAGGGCAGAGGTGTTCCCTGTCATGTGGAGGGTGCTTCTCCTTGTAACGCATTTCCACGGACTTCACAAGCATCCATGGTTAGCCAGGCCAGTGGGCTTCCTCCTCATTCTACAACATGAGCCCAAGACTGACTTGTTTCAAGGTGATCTGGCTTGGGTCCCAGGTCTCCAGACTCCCTGGTTCCAAGATCTTTCTCCTATTGCCTGTTCTCCAATGCCACCTGGTGACCCCCTAAAGGGAAGACCCCTTCTCTTTCAAAGAGTGTTTTCCATTAATGCTAAGTTGGGGGTGGACAGGCAGGAGTGACCGTCTTCAGTTCTGGGAGTTGCCTAGATGACCAAGGCTATCTTTGGAAAGATGATGTCAAAGTCCCTGGTGCACAGATGCTTCCAGAACTACTCTTTCGGAGTCATCAGCCAGGCAGTGGCTGGGCCTGCCTCCAGCCCCCAGCTGACATGCTTCTGCCACCAACATGTCCACCAAGGGTCTTGACAAGGCCAGTGGGCTTGATTCTGCTGAAAGACCCCAGGGGCTGTTGCAGAGACCTGAACCATTCCATGCAGCTCCTATGGCAAGACTGCAAGAAAGAGGTTTTCCCAAGGTCCCTGGGGTTCCAGAAGGCAGTACAGAGGGCAGCAAATTGGTGCCCATAAAGCAAACACAGTCTTTGACCTGAAATATCCCAGGCTTAGCCCGGATCCCTCCGAGCAAAACCTACAGCTGGGCCTTCCTCCCTGCCCTTATGGCCCAGAGAATGCCAGTCTGGGAAGAGTGCCACCTGCCTCCACTGTTTGCCTATCTAAATGTTCCCTAAATCTACCTTATGGTGTGAAAGGGATCAGAGATGAGAGGCCATGGTTTCATTGGGTGAAAGGGTACAGACCCTTGGTATATTGGGCCCATCTACCCCCTGCTGTGGGCCCTCCAGGGAAGAATTTTCCCGTCTCCTCAAGCCCTAACTTGTGCTGATCCTCAGCCAGACTTCGGTTCGGTGTGGGGGTGGTTTCCTGCAACCAAGCTCTGACATTAATTTGCTATGCGACCTTAAGAAAGCCTTTCCTTCTGAGAACTCCAGATGCTAGCTAAGCAATGAGGTCCCTAAGATCCTCCTTACCTTGAGAATCCCACAGCTCAGTGTTTCAGGAAAAGTCAGAACTGGGGCCTCTGCCAGGCTCATAGACCTGGGAAGCATGTCAGCAACCCACACCCAGAAGGAATGGTGTGCCCACGCCTGGGCATTCTTGCTTCTGCCTTTTCCAGGGCAGAACCACCATGGTAGGGGAAGAAACATGGCTTCCAGATGGTTCCGATGCCCAGGCAATTTTGGGAATCTGCTGAAGTCGGCCGTTCTCCCTCAGCTTCCCTCTCATGGTTCAGCCATGACTGCCATTTACTCGGTTCCTCCAACCTGTCTTTATTGGAGACCCATGGCCCCAGTCCCCTCTGCGCCCCTGTTCCTGAAGCCTGGGACCCTTCTGGGGCAGACTGCTTCATTTTGTCTGTTTTCCTCTATGTCCGGTGGCACAGCACGGTCATTCACACTGTGGGTCCTGACCTCTCCTGCCCCCAAGGGGAAGGAGGAGGCCATGCTGGGTGGAAAAGCCTCTTGAGTGGGGGGACTCATCCCGGGATGAGCTCACTCCTCAGAGTTCCACTGGCAGGTCTCTTCTCCTCACCTCCCAGATCTGCTGAATGGCCCCTTTCCAAGGGCTGAGTGACAGCAGGAGCAACTGAGGTAACCACAACACTTGTCCAGAACCTCTAGGGGTGCAGAGGAGCATCTGGAGGGCCACAGCGTCATCCAAGAGAACAAGGAGAGGGGACACAAGGAGAGAGGAGTCAAAGTCATCCCATTGCTATGGGCACTAGGGCTGGGCTCTGTGAGGCTATATCCTGAGACATTATGCAGCCAGAGGGGAAGCAGAACATCTGGAACGGTCCTTGGACACAATATTTCCTTTGTGTTCATTCTCTGCCCCCCCATTTCCTCTCCTCCTATCTGCTGGCAGGTGCACTGGGGTGTCAGCAACAATGAGGAAGAGGTAACTGTGCTCCTCAGGACCCACACTCTGGTGGAGAAGATAAAATGCTGTTGATGCTGGCCCAGCGAGAGAGTGCCCCCGAGCCGCAGGGGCACAGTGGGAGGCCGGCTCGCAGGGGAGGGTGAGACGGGAGTCAGAGGAGACACCCTTGGGGTCGGTTTTCTGAGGAGGAATTTATTTCCTCCCGTAGAGTGAAAGCTCCCTGCCACCAGGGATCATTCCAGACGAAAAGTGTGCTGGTCACTGTAGGGATTACAGAATGATTGTCTCTGCCCAGAGGATGTGACCATCTCGCCCTGAGGACATGAGTGACTCACAGGACAGGGTATCAGGGGTCGGAGAAGCCAGGGGTAGGCACAGACACCGAAGAGACTCAGAGGACTGCTGTTATCCAAAAACAAAAAAACAAAAACAAAAACAGAAAATCACAAGTGTTGTCAAGGATGTGGAGAAATCAAAACACTTTTTTTGTGGGAACAGGAAAAGGTATCATTACTGTGGAAGATAATACAGCAGTTTCTCAAAAAGCTAAAGATAGAATACCCTATAGAATCCAGCAGGTCTACTTTTGGCTTAGTATCCGAAAGCGGGGTCTCAGAGATACACTGTATAGCCTGTTCACAGCAGCCTTATTCACAGTGGCTAAGACATGGAAGGAACCCACGCGTGCACTGACAGAGGAACAGATAAGCAAGACGTAGTCTGTTCACACGGTGGAATATTATTCAGCCTGACCAAGGGAGGAAAGCCTAACCCACACTGCATTGTAGATGAACCTTGAAGACATTATGCTAAGTGAAACAAGCTTGTCATAGGGGCGCCTGGGTGGCTCAATCGGTTAAGTGTCTGCCTTCAGCTCAGGTCATGATCTCAGGGTCCTGGATTGAATCCCGCATCGGGCTCTCTGCTCAGCGGGGAGTCTGCTTCTCCCTCTGCCCCGCCCCCACCCATTCTCTCTCATTTTTTTTTAAAGATTTTATTTATTTATTTGACAGACAGAGATCACAAGTAGGCAGAGAGGCAGGCAGAGAGAGAGAGGAGGAAGCAGGCTCCCCACTGAGCAGAGAGCCATATGTGAGGCTCGATCCCAGAACCCTGAGATCATGACCCGAGCCGAAGGCAGAGGCTTAACCCATTGAGCCACCCAGGTGCCCCCTCTCTCATCTTTTTTTTAAAAAAGCGCTAGTCACAAGAAGGTAAATATTATGCAGTTCCACTTTCGTGAGGCTAGTAGACTAGTCGGGTTCATAGAGACAGAGAGTAGGAAGTTGGCTGCCAGGGGCTGGGGAGGAGGGGCCTGGGGGGCCGTGGCCCTGTTTCATGGAAACAGAGCTTCAGTTTGGAAAGATGAAAATGTTCTGGTGACGAACGGTGCGATGGTCGCACACAACAATACGTATTTAATACCATGGAACTGTACAATTAAAAATGGTCACGACATTGGGACACCTGGGTGGCTCAGTTGGTTAAGCAACTGTCTTCAGCTCAGGTCATGATCCCAGAGGGTTGGGATCAAGTCCCACATCCCCCTCTGACCTTCCCTCTCATGCTCTCTCTCAGTCTGTCTCTTCAAAAAAAAAAAAAAAAAAAAGGTCACGACATTAAATGTAATGTGTTTTACCACCATGAAAAAAATCTGAAAAGGAATAAAAGAAATCCACTGAGAGATTAGGGGTCAGTGAACTCTTCCTGTAAAGGGCCAGGTGGTAAATGGTCTCTGCTTTGCAGGTCATGTGATCTCTGTCACAACCATGAAAGCGCTAACTTCTGCCAATTTGGTGCAGAGGTCCCGATGGGTAACACACACACAGAGGAATGTGGCTGGGTTCCGTTACAGCCTGACTTATAAAAACAAGTGGAGGGGCAGGTTTGGGCCACAGGCTCTTGGTTGCTGACTCCTGATCTAGGAGTCCACACCAGTATCTGACTTTCTGTTGAGGACGGCTAGATGGCTCTAGGTCTATGAAGTGCCATGTTAATGTGTTGCCTCTTGTCGGACAGAGTGCATATGATTTCAGGTAGAAAAGATCATTCCAAAGATTAAGGATTTTTGCCCTGGAAGGCAATACCAACACCCCCACCAAACTTATTCTAACAATGCCTATAGAAATTTGTTCTTTAAATTCTCCTGGGAGTCATCTTGAGTGTCTTGCTGGTTCCCTCGTGAATGAGTTCAATAACCTCTGACCTTTGTTCTTTCTTTAAACACAACACAAGACAAAAACTCCAAGAGATCAGAAAAGGGGTGATTCAAATTGCCGGGGCAATCAGAGAAGGCTTCTTGGAGGCGTCAGCCTTTGGAAAGGGCCTAGAAGGTGGAGAAGGCTGGCTGGCTTGGGAGACTGGTACAGGTCAGCAGAAGGCTGGGGAGGTGGCACAAGCCAGACCAGGGAACCCGGCTGAGAAGCTCTTCCAGTGCACATCAGCTCAGGAATCTCAGACCTGCTCTCAGGGCATCATGTGACCCCCTGCCCAGGTCAGCCCGCATCAGGATCGGGATCAGGATTGGGATCGGGATCGATGCTGCTCAGGAGAGACTGTGGAAAGAGGCGGAACTTGGGAGCAGGACCCTGGCTTCCATTCTGCTCAAGACCATGCAATCCTGATTTCATTGCTTGACCTCTAACCATCGGTTTCTTCATCTACAAACAAAGATAATAATAATTGTGGATTTAGTAACCTTCTGACTCAAGGCCCTGAAGGGGACATGCTTTCCTGTCTGGCTCGCCACAACTCTGAGCACACCTGCTCTCAGGACTGTTCCCTCCTCCAAAGGGCTAAAGCAGATGCCACAGCCACAGGCTCTCAGCCTGGGAAGGCAAGGGCCATGGTGTGGGTTGGGGAGGTCAGGGGTGGGGAGGTGGTGACGTTGAGGCCCCGGGTGGACTCCAGGTCAATGATCATTCCCTCACTCTGACCGTAAACAATCGCTGATATCATATTTTATATATTATAGAGCTGTATCTACTCTTTCCAGTAAACAGCAATGATTAGGTAAGTCTCAAAATAACTCTGGGCATACACAGGAATGGGAACTGTCAGCCCATCTTAGCCCTGAATGAACTGTGGTTCCCGAGGGCAGTCGCTGGTCAGGCCGGGGCATAGGCTCCAGGGTCTGGCCGATGGTGACTCCTGTCTCCCCCGTCCTCCTGCCTCCTTTGTATGAACCCCAGGGGGCTGTGCTGTGGGCCCAGGGGCTGCACGAGTTGCTCTCAATCCGAGGACAGTAAGCAGAATGGTCCCTGAAATCTGTTTCCAGGCCAACTTCAATGACATCATGATGTGTCTGCTTATGCACATTGCTCACGAGGGCTACAGCTAGAGGCCTCAGGTGTACCAGACTGAGCCTGGCAGGCTGGGAGGTGCGGGGTGTGGAAGGCTATCTCCATCTGCTTTCTGGGGAGATTACTGCCTCCCTTGTTTGCAGACTCTGATTCGCCGGCCGTGGTGGTACCACGGGGTGAACGCCTCAGGAGTTCTGGTCCGCTGGGGCTGGGGCTGCTGATTTGTCCCCAGGCTTCCTGCTGATCAGGGCTCATTCCTGAAATCACTCACTGAGCCGTGGGGTCGAGTCACGGGGCATAACAGATAAACAGCCAGGGAAGTCAGAGAACCACTGGCCTTGGAATGGGCCACTCACTCTCGCTCCTGGAGGCAGGGTCGGGGCAAGATAACCTCTGTGCCGTCCTGGAGCTCTTCAGGTCAGCCTCTGGCTGCTGCCCCTTCGAGAGGGGGATGACTGTGTTGAGCACAGATCTCACCCTTCCACAGCTCCTTCGGAGGCCTCAGCATCCACGGCCAGCGCAGATCCCCGCAAATCCTTCTGAACATTTCCTTAAGGAACTGCCACGGGGGAGCAATGGAATTGGTGGAATTTGTAGGGAGATCCACCAGAGAAACGAACACGTGGCCCATCCAAAAATACCTACAAGGGGCGCGTGGGTGGCTCTGTCTGTTAAGTGTCTGCCTTTGCCTCAAGGTCCTGGGATCGAGACCTGCATCGGGCTCCCTACTCAGTGGGGCATCTGCTTCTCCCTCTGCGCCTCCCCCTCCACTTGCTTGCATGCCTCTCTCTCTCTGGCTCTCTCTCGTCCTCATGCGTAAGTGCACACACACACACACACACACACACACACACAAATAGAATCTGAAAAAACAAACACATACAAGTACAGGCAGGGTAGCTGTACTCGTAATAGCCCCAAATGGGAAATACAACAGACATCGGTCAATTGTAGAAAGCATAAACAGATTGTGATATAGTCCCCCAATGGGATACTATTCAACAGTGAGAGGAATAGCCACTTGGAGGAATTTCACCGACACAACGATGATCGAAAGCAGGTAGGCATAAAATACTACATGCTGTGAGAGTCCGCTTAGATGGAATCCAAGAACAGCCAGCATGAGGACAGGGATACAAGTCAGAAGACTGATTACCTGGGGCTAGGGGACGGCCCACTAAGGGACCTAGGGAAATTCCAGGGTATTAGAAATGTTCCTCATCTGGGTGGTACTTGCATAGGGGTGTGTGTGTGTGTGTGTGTGTGTGTGCATGTGTAATAATCTTCAGATCGTATGCTTAAGATATGTGTGTTTTACTGTCTGTATGGTGTACCTCAATTAAAACAATTAAATGACAAAATGCATTCAGAATTGTCCTTGAAGCTGTTCGTTCTGGCTCTTTCCCCACCCATGGAAGGATCCCACCCACATTTACTCTCTTTGTCAGCTGGGTCTTGCGTTGAGCAGTTCTGGAAATGGCTGTTCAGGGGTTTCCTGCTTGGAAGCGTGTGATGCCCAGAATGGCTGCCTCCATGACCGGTCCACAGAAGCAACTGCTTCTCTTAGCCTCTGTCTGCCCACGTAGAGCACCAAGGGGGAAACTAGCAGGATAATATGGGACCTGCATGAAGGGGTGAAACTTTGAGCAGGGCCGTGGCGGGGAAAAAAAAGTCTGGGAGGATGTATGATACCCGGGGAACTATGGTTAACTCTGCAGACAGAATGACACAGGGAATGTTCACCTTCTACCCCACGTATCTCTGTGATGGTTAAGGTTTTTTAAAATGAACATGAACTACTTCTATGTTTTAAAATTCTAATAGTATGCATTCACAAAACTCGTATAGTTCAACCATTTTGGTTTGAGCACGAATGAAGGTAGGGGCATAGGTGGCAGTGTTGTGCCCAAGATGACAAGACAAGCCTGTGGCAGACCAGGGCTGGTCGACAGGTCCTCTGATCGCCAGTGTCTTGCTCTTTGGAACTTGTTTACTACGGGACCTGGCCTGGAATTACACTTGACTGTTCTCGGTTGTTGATAATTTTGTTTGTTCTCCCTACTGAGATTTTCTTTCCGGATACATAATACAGCTCAGGGCGCCATAACAGAACACCACAGACTGCAGAAATTTGTTTTCTCGAGTTCTGAAGACTGGAAGTCTGAGATCAGGGTGCCAGTGTGGTGGGATTCTGGCGAGGACTTTCTTCCTGGCTTGCAGATGGGGTCGCCTTCTTGCTGTGTCTTCCACGATAATTCCTGGGTGCCAGAGTGGGGGGCAGGAGAAGGCAGTTCAAGCTCTCTGGCGTCTCTTTTTATAAGGGCACTAAGCCCAGGCTGCTGGGTGGCTCCGTCAGTTAAGCATCTGGCTTCAGCTCAGGTCATGATCTCAGGGTCCTGGGATTGAGTCCCACATTGGGCTTCTTGCTCAGTGGGGAGCCTGCTTCTCCCTCTGCCTGCTGCCTCCCCCGCTTGCACTCTCTCTCTGGCAAATGAATAAATAAAACCTTTAATGGGGGGGGCACTAATCCCAACAGACCAGCTCCCCACCCTCATGACTTGATTACTTCCCAAAGATCTCATTATAAATACTGTCACATTGGGATTAAGGTTCCAACATCTGAATTGGGTGGCGGAGAGGGGGGACACAAACATTAAGTCTATCACACATAATAATTCCTCCCAGATACATGACATGATTTTGAATCTCTCTCCCATCTCTAACATTTTTTTCCTGCACTTTATTTAGCATAATCAACAAATATTTATTGGACACTTACTGTGTTCTAAGATCTTAGGATACATAAATGCACAAAAGGACAAAGATTCCTGCCCTCGCAGATTCTTTTTGAATGTTGATGGGCCCCAGGGCTTAGTCCTTGGTTCCTCTTCTCTTGTTTTAATCTATTTCCATGCTCTTGGTGAGCTCATCTAATTTCACAGCTGATTACAGATGACATCTGTGTGACAAGGACTCCCACCTTTCTATCTCCAACCCTAGCTATCTCTCCCAACTCCCCTGCCTATTCAACACCCCCACTTGTTTAACTAATACCTAAAGTGGATGATGTGGGATGCTGTCTGGATTTTTCCTCTCCAGGTCCTAGACCCCCATCCCCCAGCTGTAGGGAGTCTTGTCTGCTCATAGCTGAATCCTTCCCTAAGAACTGTCCTCACCTGAAGGGAGCTTACTCACCCAATCAGGTGGCTGGTAGCAAGACAAAGGCTCAGTCCTCTTGCTTCAATTCAAGTCAACTCTGGGGAGTCTTTCCCATTCAGGTACATGGTATATGGTCATTGATATGGCAGATAAGTTCTTTTCAGTCCTATCTAGAAGGAATATGGAAAGCCATTCACATTCACAAGGGATGAGCAACAGCATCCATTATGGTCTTGTCCCAAGGCTGTGTTAATGCTCTTTCCTCTGTCATGAAGTAGACTGACAGGATTTGGAAAATCTGTATATTCTGCAGAATGCCTCATTGATCCCCTGTATCAATGAACAAAAGTGAAAAGTATATTAGAGTTTTGACAAGATATATTTGTGTCCAAGGATGGAAGATAAATCCTACAAAGAATCAACGTCCCAATTAAAAACTTACGTCTACAGGCCACACACACAAACCAGGCAGACAGATATTAAAGCAATATATTTCATAATTGTCCAAGCTTGGACACAACAGGGTATCTTTCAGCAGATGAATGGATATATAAACATTCAGACAATGGAATACTCTTCAGTGCTAAAAAGAAATGAGCTATCATGCCATAAAGACATGGAGGAATTTTACATGCATAGTACTCAGTGAAAGAAGCCAATCTGAAAAGGCGACCTCCTGCATGATTCCAACTATATGACACTTGGAAAAGGCAAAACTATGGAGATGGTAAAAAGATCAGTAGTTGTCAGGGCTTGGTAGGAAGGGAGGGATGACTAGGCACAGCACAGAGGGTTTTTAGGGCAGTGACACTATTCTGTATGACATTGCAATGATGAATATGTGTCATTATACATCTGTCCAAACCCACTGAATGTACAACACCAAGAGTGGACCCTAATGTAAACTATGGGCTTCGGGTGATTATCATGTGTCAGTATGGATTCCTCAATTGTAACAAATGTCCCACTCAGTGAGGGATGTTGATATGGGGAGGGACATGTGTGGCACCAGGGCTACATGTTGCTCAATTTTGCTGTAAATCTAAAACTTCTCTGAAAAATAAAGGTTATTTAAAAAAAATGAAAGGCCAACTATATTGGTGATTTTTTTAGGGATCTTGCAGCATTTTAGGACATCCTCTTCAAAGTAAAAAAAAAATGAGTAAAGGATACATTGCATCCCTAACCATGAAACAGGAAGTATAATGCCTGGTAGGACTCTTCAGAGTCTGGAAGCTGTACATTCTATGTTTGGGAATACTACTCTGACCCATTTGTTGTGTGACACAGAAGGCAGGCTAGTTTTAAGTGGGGGTCAGTAGAGGGAAATTTTTCTACAATAGGCCCAGGCTGAAATGCAGGAAGCCCTACTGCTTGGTTCATAAATACTGGCAGACCTCTAACATAGTATTAGCATTTCTGTGCTCTGAAAAGATACGTGGAGCTGGTGTCAAATTCCAAAAGGAAAATCACATCATAAACCCCAGAGCTCTGAAACAAGACTATGCTGTTTTCAGCAAAGAACTTGAAAATGAGCTCCTGGCATGCTTTGGTTCCTGGTAGAGATGGAGTGACTGACCATGGGACATCAAATAATTATGTGGCCAGACTGCCCATCATGATCTGGTTCCTGACAGAGCCACTGGGTCACAAGGTCATGTGGGTCCAGCAGCAACACACTGTAAGACAGACCAGAGGGTGCAAGAAAGCTGAATGAGCCAAATGCCCAGATTCCCATGTCATCTGGGACTATTATACTAGTATCTCTCCTCAGCTCACATGTATGACTACAAGCTCAGTCCTTTGTGACCAAGGATGGAGAAGAAAAATGGCGAACTGCGTTCACATTTAGGTAGGCTTGATATGTGGGTACAAAGCAAAAATGGACTTCTCCATTTTTGGTCCTCCCAATGGGCATAACTTCATGTTGTGTGGAAAGGGAAGTGGCCTTGGTTAAGAATGTACGTAAACTCATGGATGGTGATGATGGCTTGGCTGGTTGGTCATGGGGTCTGGAGGATAGGAATCCTGTGGTGGTAAGTACAAAGTATGAATATCTTTGCATCACATGTTATCCCCATTCCAGGGCTGAGACCGCTGTGCATGAACAGAGTAGCCATGGTGGCCAAGATGGAGGTACACATGAGTTCATCAGTGTGGGCTCACTCCTTACCCTCTAATGTCACAGTTGAATATCCGACCTGCTTTGGGAGAGCCAACTACTTACTCTACAGGAATTTTGTGAGTCAGTTGACATAATGCTGGTAGGTTGAAATTGGCTATGGTGGGAATACTTACAACATGGAAATGAGCAGATGCTACAGATCAGCTCCCACTCCACCCCTGCTCAGAGAACAGGTCATTATTTACCCAGCATACTACTCAATAGAGATCAAAGCTGAGCCCCGGATAGAGTGCTATTCCTTGAGGACACCAACCTGCCCCTCGGTGGCAAGTTGATTACATTGGACTTCTTCAACCTTAAGCCTCTCAGCAATTTATCTTGACTGTAACTGACACATTTTCAAAGACTTTTCTGCCAATAGGGTCTCACCCAGCAGTATTATCAGAGGGCTGACAGGTCCCATTCACTACCACAAGCCCTCACATTATCTGATATGGGACTAAGGAACATACATGAGGGCAAAGGAGGTGTGGCAGTGGGCACATGATTATGGAATCCACTGGCCCTATCACATACAGCAACACCTAGAAGCTGGTGGCCTGACAGAGTGGTGGAACAGCTTTTTGAAGGCATGGCTGTGTTATCACGTTGTAGACAATACACTCCAAAGATGGGTTACCATTCCCCAAGAGGCAGTATATACCCTCAATCCATAACCTTTATACAAAGCTATGTTCCCTATAGGTAGAATACATGGCTCCAAGAATCAAGTGGTAGAAATGCAAGAGGCCTTGTTGACCACCAGGTCCAGTGACCCAACTTGGGAAATTTGTAGGTCAAAATCCTGGAACTCTGAGCAATGTGAGGTTAGCAGTCCTGATTCCTGGAAGTAGAACACTGCCATCAGAAGATTCAGGGGCGCCTGGGTGGCTCAGTCGTTGGGTATCTGCCTTCGGCTCGGGTCGTGATCCCAGGATTCTGGGATCAAGACCCGTATCGGGCTCCCTGCTCTCTGGAGAATCTGCTTCTTCCTCTCCCACTCCCCCTGCTTGTATTCCCTCTCTCGTGGTCTCTCTCTTTCTCTCTCTGTCAAATAAATAAATAAAGTCTTTAAAAAAAAAAAAAGAAGATTCAGCAAGAGTCCATTAAACTGCAAGCTATGGTTTGTTCCTGATCACGTTGGGGTCTTCATGTAAATGGATAAGCAAGAAAATAAGTCTTCATCCTGGCAGGGCTAAATGCCCCCATTCATCATAAAGAGAACTAAAAAAAAAAGGACTTTATTTATTTATTTATTTATTTATTTTTGAGAGAGAGGCGGGGGGGCGTCACAAGGGAGTAAGAGGCAGACACCCTCAAGCAGACTCCTCTCTCAGCGCAGAGCCCAACATGGCACTGGATCTCACAATCCTGAGATCATGGCCTGAGCCAAAACCAAGAGTTGGATGCTTACCTAACTGTGCTACCCAGGCACCCCAAGAGATAAAACTCTTTTTTTAAAAAAAGATTTTATTTATTTATTTGACAGAGAGACACACAGTGAGAGAGAGAACACAAGCAGAGGGAATGGGAGAGGGAGAAGCAGGCTTCCCGCTGAGCAGGGAGCCAGATGCAGGGCTCGATCCCAGGACTCTGGGATCACGACCCAAGCCAAAGGCAGATGCTCAACAGACTGACTGAGCCACCCAGGCACCCCAAGACAGAACTTTTGTGACACAATAAGGGCAAGGAAAAATTCAGCACTACTACTAAACACATCTGAAAATGCTTTTTGCCAATTTCTTGTGTCAGCTTCACTGAGGGAAAATTATGTGCAATAAAGTTCACTATTTTTAAGTGAACAATTTTATGTTTTGACGAATATGTACAGTAATGTAACCACTGCCATAATCTTATTATGAAACATTTCCACATATTCTATAGTTTCTGCAAGCTGTTTTGCAGTCAAACCTTTCCTCCTACCCTCTGTGCTTTCTATCACTGTTGTTTTGTCTTTCCTAGAATTTCCCATAAATGCAATCGTACAGTATGTAATTCTTTGTGTCCAACCTCTTTCATTAAGCAAAACACTTTTGAGATTCACCCATCCCGTTGCCCAGTAGCAGTAGCTGTTTTCTTTCCACTGCTGAGTAGTACTCCACTGTGTGGCTAACTCAAACTCAGTTTCTCCATTCACCAGGTGCTAGGCATTTGGACTGTTTCCAGTTTGGGGCTCTTGTCAATAACACCGCTATGAACATTCTATCCAAGTCTTTATACAGACGAATGTTTTCTTCTTTCTTGGGCATTGCCCAAGAGTGCAATTGCTGGGTCATATGGTCAATCAATGCTCAACTTGCTAAGAATCTCCAAACTGTCTTCTGAAGTGACTGGGCCATTTGCATTCTCACCAGTAGTGCATAAGAGTCTAGCTGCTCTGCATCCTGCCAACACTTGATATTTTTGTCTTCAACTTTAGCTATCTCGTTGTGGTTTTATTTTGCATTTTCCCAGTGACTAATGATGCTATTTGCCACATATCTCTAACCTTTGGTGTGGTGTCTGTTGGAATATTTTGCCAATATTGTCCCAATATTTCATTGGCTTTTTCTCTTCCTCTAAGTGATACGAGTTCTTTACATATTATGTGTATGGATAATGTCACACAGACATGTTCCTTCAGTCTGTGACTCCACATTTAATTTGATGATCCATGTCATTTGAAAAGAAAACATTTTTTAAAAGATTTATTTATTGGGACGCCTGGGTGACTCAGTCGGTTAAATGTCTGCCTTCATCTCAGGTCATGACCCCAGGGTCCTAGGATCAAGCCCAGTGTCTTGCTCCCTGCTCAGTGGGGAGCCTGTTTCTCCCTTCCCTCTGTCCCTCCGCCCTCCTTGTGTTCTCTCTCTTTCTCAAATAAATAAATAAAATATTTTTAAGAGAAAAAGACTTATTTATTTATTTGAGAGAGAGAGAGCACGAGCGAGAAGAGGGGCAGAAGGAGAGGAAAAAGTCCAAGCCGACTCCCCACGGAGAACAGAGCCCTGCTTGGGGCTCCATCTTGTGACCTGGAGATCATGACTTGAGCTGAAACCAAGAGTCTGGCATTCAACCCCCTATGGTCCCCAGGAGCCTCTGAAGAGAAAACATTTTTATCTTAATGAAGTCCAATTTGTTAATCGTTTCCTTTTAGAGTTCCTGCCATCTTGTATAATCAAGAAATCTTTTCCTAACTCAGTCATCAGGATTTTCTCCTGTGTTTGTTCTAGATTTTTATCATTTCAGCTCTTACATTTAGGTTTATGATTCTTTTACAGTTTTTGTTTTGTTTTGTTTTGTTTTACATGGGAAGCATTTCCTCATTTCCTATTTTCTGGAAGATTTTGTGTAGAATTGAGAACATCTTTTCCTTAGGTGTTAGGTAGAATTTTCTAGTGAAGCCATTTGAGCCTAGAGTTTTATTTTGTTTTGGTTTTGTGGGAAAGCTTTAAGGCAAACAAAACAAAACAACAAAAAAATGAAAAGAAACTGAAATCCATACTTTACACAGAATTCCTAGTTTTAACTTAATGCCCCTTTTCTGTTCAAGAATCTTGTCCAGGCAGCCACATTACATTTAGTCATCATGTCACCTTAGGCCTTTCTCGGCTGTAATGATTTCTCAGACTTTCCTTGTTTTTGATGACCTTGACAGTTTTGAGAAGTACTGGTTACACACACACACCCGCACACACGTATATATGTATACATACACATATATATACATATATTTAAGAAATATATATATTTTTTAAATTAAGTAGCTCCATGCCCATCACAGAGCCCAACATGGAGTTTGAACTCACAGAACTGAGATTGAGCCCTGAGCAGAGATTAAGAGTCAGATACCTATTCAACTGAGCCACTGAGGCATCCCTTGGTCAGATATTTTGTAGAATGTCCCTCATCTGGGATTTATCTGATGTATTTCTTTTTTTTTTTTTAAGATTTTTATTTATTTATTTGACAGAGAAAGACAACAAGTAGGCAGAGAGGCAGGCGGAGAGAGAGGAGGAAGCAGGCTCCCTGCCCAGCAGAGAGCCTGACGCGGGGCTCGATCCCAGGATCCTGGGATCATGACCTGAGCCAAAGGCAGAGGCTTTAACCCACTGAGCCACCCAGGCGCCCTGATCTGATGTTTGTCTCTTGATTAGACTGAGGTTATGGATTTTGGAGGAGGTAGACCACATATAAACCAGTTTGGGCAATAACTGTCCATGATTTAAGTTCCCCTAATAAAAAGACAAAGACTCGAAATGCAATAAAAATGACAGTCCAATTCGAGGTGGATCACAGGAGACTCACCTAAAATGAAATGATCTCAAAAGGTTAAAAATTAATGGGATGGGAAGTGCAAATGCAAAATGAAAAAGGCAGTATTAATATCAGACAAAGTAGAAACCCTCATTCAATGTCAAAGACGCTGTCCTTTAGGATGAATTGAAAACTCACCTCTCTGCCTCTCAGAGGCCAGGGATTTTGGGAGAGGGAAGGATCTCGGGGGAGCCTACTGGAAAGGCTCCAAGCAGGATTGCCAAAGACCCAGGTCACCAGAGTGTTTCGGAAAAATCGCCCCTTTCCCATGCCCCAGGCCACAGATGGTTAGATTGGCATCTTAACAACTTCTGGGAATATGGACACTGAAGAGATCCTCTCCCATTCTTTTGGTGATTTCAAATCACCCCTGTTGGCCCAGAGAGAGCTGGCTGCCTTGGAGGTTGGAGCGACCCAGTGGGGAGGCCTAGTCAGGCCTAGCTGACCATGCACTGCAGTGACCTTACTTTTCTCTAGACCTCGGTCTCAGCTGCAAACTTCCCGCCCCCAAACTTCATGTTAGCATTCAATGTCAAGGTTCTTTGTGCTCTTTTTCTTTCCCCTCTTTTGTTGCTGTCTTTAAATTTTGTGTTCAATGGGTGTTATTGGTTATGTGCTCAATCTATCAGGTTTGGGAGGTGTGGGCGGCCCAAGGCCTTGCCCTGGGAACACCGTGAGCCAACCCTGCCCATCCTGTCAGCAGAGGGCACTGCAGGTCATGCCCCAGAGGGCTGCCCCTTACCCTTGCAGTTCTCCTCAGGGTGCACTAAGAGGGAAGGGCTGAAGTGTCCTCTTTTTATGCCCCCCGCCCCAGGAGAGCCCCTTCTAACTCTGGCTCTACCCAGAGCCATGAACAAGGGGCTCGACCACTTCAGCCCTCAGCTTCTCTATCTGAAAAATAGCCCTTACCTTTCCCCACCTTGGTAATATAAAGAAAATGCCAGATAAAGTTACCTTGAGAGCTTAAAACATAAAGCTACTTAAAAAAAAATTTTTTTAGCAAAGAAAGCCCTTCTATAAATACAACCTATATTATTAATTTGAAGCAAGTGCTCCTATTTCTACGGGTGAGTAACTACTGAGGTATGGAAAAGTTAACTGTCTTGCTTGAGGTCTTACACAGCAAATTAGAATAAGAAAACCCACGTTATTCTATGTTCCAGCCACTTAAACACTGCCATCTCTTACTGATAATGTTTATTTAGGTGTGCGATAATGGTCTTTTTTTTTTGCCTAAGATTTTATTTATTTATTTGACACAGAGAGAGAGATCACAAGTAGGCAGAGAGGCAGGCAGAGAGGGAGGGGAAGCAGGCTCCCTGCTGAGCAGAGAGCCCAATGTGGGGCTCCATCCCAGGACCCTGACTGAGATCATGACCTGAGCCGAAGGCAGAGACTTAACCCACTGAGCCACCCAGGTGCCCCGGTCTTGTTTTTTTTATCTGTAAAAGATACATAACGAAATATTTGCAGAAGATGACATTTTATGATGTCGGGGATTTGCTTCAGAATACTATGGAGAAATATATGGGATAAAAGGGAGCTGGCTGTGAATTGCTGAAGGTGGGAGATGGGCCTAGGAGGGTTCATTATTTGTCTACTCCTGGCTACTATTAATAGGCTTGACATTTTTTGCCATTAAATAAGGTGAACATTTCTTTCCCTCTTCTTCCACATGTTATTTCTGACAACTTTTCCCTCCAACACATTTTTTAAAATTTATTTATGGGAGAGAGAGAGAGAGAGAATGAGCAGGGGGAGGAGAGGAGGAAGCAGACTCCCCACCGAGCAGGGAGCCCAATGCAGGGCTCAATCCCAGGACCCCAGGATAATGACCTTGGTGGATGGCAGACACTTAACCAACTGAGCCATCCAGGCGCCCCCTACCAACACATTTTATCCTATTTTCTGATAACCAGTAATCTCTGTCTGTAATCCAAACCGAGGTCATATAAAAGACTGGGGGAAGGACAGAGAGAAAGGAAAGCAGTTAAGAATTGCAAAGTGTCAACCGGAGTACCCGGCAGGTGACACCCACCTCCTGAGACCTGGGAGAATAAAAACAATGAACATGAAGCTTCATTACGCTCTTTTCCCCTGTGGTGTAGGAGGAAGGGTCCAAGATGGCAGGACTTTCCCCAGGGGCTGTTGAGCACAGGTTGGAGTTTCACTGGCACTTGGAAATTTTGCTATTGGGACCTTGCCCTAATGACCAAACAGCATGCGTTTCTGCCAGTCTATCAAAGAGAATGTGTCCAGCCAAGTCCAAGGTAAGCAAACTCATAGTCCCTGCTTACCTCAAAAAAGGTTCAAAGGTCCCCCCCCAAGAGGAAATAGCACAAAAGTCCTGTTGGCTCTCTTCTCATCTGCAAACTCCATGGATCCCAGTGAGGCTTAGGGAAGAAGAGAAGTGTGGGCCAAGAGAAGAAGAGAAAAAAAAAAAAAGAAATATGGCAAAACTCTTGCCAGCCAGAAGGAGAGGTTGCCAAGACACTGTAGGGCTGAACAAAAGCAACAGGTTCTAGACCAAGGTAAGAAACCAACTTTGGTATGAAAAGCTGTAAGTAAAGGTAACTGACATGCAACAAATTTACAGGTAAAAATATGTTGCAATCTTTAGTAGAGCGTTCTTACAAATTAGTGAAAAAACAAGACTACCATCCTGATAGAAAAATGGACGATGGACATGAACAGGTAATTCAGGAAATAAAAACCATCACTGATGTAGGAAAAGATGCTCAACCTCATTAGTAACCAAAGAAATGCAATATAAAATAGCAACAAGGAGGGCACCTGGGGTCCTGGGATCAAGCCCTATGTCAGGCTTTCTGCTCTGCAGGGAGCCTGCTTCTCCCTCTGCCTGCCACTCCCCCTGCTCATGCTCCCCCTGCCCCTCTGTCAAATAAATAAATAAATAAAATCTTTAAACAAATAGCAACAAGAAATATTTTTGGTCAGTCATATTGGGAAAGACCTTAAAACAGATAATATTCAAAGTCTGTGAGAATGTCATTACCAATACACACTTGCCTAAATCAGTTCAGTTTGTGGAGGGAAATTTGATAATATATAATGAAATTTAAAATGTATGTCGGGGCGGGTGCCTGTGTGGTTCAGTGGGTTAAAGTCTCTGCCTTCGGCTCAGGTCATGGTTTCAGGGTCCTGGGATCGAGCCCCACATCGGGCTCTCTGCTGGGCAGGGAGCCTGCTTCCTCCTCTCTCTCTGTCTGCCTCTCTGCCTACTTGTGATCTCTGTCAAATAAATAAATAAAAATCTTTAAAAATAAATAAAATGTATGTAGGTTTTTACCCAGTGGTTTCTCTTCTAGGATTTTATTCTAAGGACACGACTGGACAAGGGCACAAGAAGGTGCACACACGGCTGTCCATCCTGTTATCAGAGTGCAACTGGAGACACCCAAATGTCCTCAATAGGGAATGGTTAATCTGCTGCTCTCTATTTGGTCCTTCCCACAAACATACAAACATGCTGAAGTCTCTCGTGTCTGTAATCCCCACCCCCCGACTCCATGCCCCCAAGTGGAGCCCTGTTGCCTTGACTTCATAGACCAACTTCCTAAGGGTCGGCTTTTCTGCACTCCTTACCTCCCAGCTCATTATGTCTGTGTCTTTCTGTGCCATGCTGCCACTCTCACCAACACTATCTGTGGTCCCAGATTGCAAACAGCTGTTCACAGCCTCTTGGAAGGTTCTAGTACTGTTGCCCACTTTCTCCTTTTGGAAAATATGATGTTGCCTCGGCTGCCAAGAACTGCTTTTCCACCTTCCTTTCTGGCCGCCTCCTCTCTGCCTCTTCTTCTGCTCCCCTTCCTCAGCCCAGCACCTGGCTGTAGACCTGCCTCGGGGCTCTGTCCCAGGACCCCCTGTTCACTTGTCACGTTGTCCCTGAGGCCGCTCAGCTGTCCGTTGCCTTCTTGTACCACCCATATCTAGCCCGACCTCTCTCCCCAAACGCTGACTAGACAGCCTTGCCTGGGTGTCAAAAGGTTTCTCAGACACAGAATATCCAAACTGAAACTCCTCACGGTCCCTCAGCCTGCTCTCCACCCCTCTCTTCCTCCCACCGGCCAAGGGCACCTCTGTTGGCCCAAGGCAGAAAGTCACTATCGGTTTCTCTCCGCCTTGCCGAGTTCCCTCAACATTAAGGCCTGCCGGTCCATTCTGTTCCATTCCGCCACCATCACGCCATCACGCCACCCAGGCCACCAGCCATGCTCACGCGGCAGCCAGAGGTCCTCCACGACAAGTCCAAGCATGCTCCTCTCCAACTTAAGACTGTTCCTGACTTCTCGTTTCCATTAGAAAAAAGTCCAAATCTCTGGCGGTGGCTTACTGACCGGCCGTCCTCTGACTAGCTCCTTTCTTATCTCTCCCATCTTGCCTCCCAGCTGTTTTACCTGCACGTCCTATCCCACACACCCGGCAGGCTTCCGTTCTAAGTTCTCAGGCGTCCTCCCCTTCTCCCACCCGCATGGTGCTCTGGGCCTGCCTTCCCTGTCTGCTTGCTTCTGTTCCTCCCAGAAGATGGGGATCATTACACAAAGCTGCAGGAGAAACTACCAGAACAAATGGCAAGGCCGACCTATCTCTGGTTGAACAAAAAAGCTGCACATTTCTCCAGAAGTCCATTGTCAGGGAAGAGGAAGTAGGGGTGGGGGGTGGGGGTGGGGGTGTGAGAGAGAGTGAGGGCAAACCAGAGCCCACTGGTCATCAGGGCTGCTGGCTCCCCTTTCCTCTTTTCCTTCCAGAGATGCCCTCCAGAGGTTAGCCCAAGGCTTGGGAAGGGTTTCCACAGTCGCTGATGACATCCACCCCCTGCATTCATTCTGAAAGCAAAAAGCCTCTCAAGGAGATTCATGATGGTGCCTTACTGAGATTTCTGGCTAATCAGCCATTTGTGGGCCATGGCTTCCCTGCCAGAAAATAGCAAGGAGGTTAAAACTGAATTTTGACAAGACTTGAGGGAACTCTAATCAGAGGAGAACTCTAAAACTTACTGTGAAAATGCTCTGACCCTGGATCCAGCCAAACCTGACACCCCTTCGGCTCCACTCCCCTGTCCCTAAGAGACCCATGCCCCTTCTCCCAGAGCCTCTGAAGTCCAGCAAATCATGTCTTCTGAATAAATCATGGCTTCCTGACCCTGGGAGACTTCCCCAGACCCCAGAAATCTACTCTTCATCAGCATTACAGAAACAGGCTCCAGCCGAGCCCACCTCCTGGAGCCTCTCTTCTCGCTAAAGCTTGCTTCAGCAGGTCGGGTTCTGTCTAACCAGTGGTCTGGGTGCTCAAGGCCAGACCCAGTCACTGCCAGGAACTTAAGGGGCCCACAGCAGGGCCCAGAAGGGTCTTGGAGAGTTCTGCATTTACCCTGGGGTTCTGGAGCTTAAGACTGAGCTGTTAGGCCTTCTCCAAAGTTGCTCACTTGCCAAGGGCCCCAGAGCCACTGTCAGTTCCTCCAGCCAGGGATCCCAGAACCAGCTTGTCTTCAAGCTTCAGCATCTGCTTACAGAGTTCACAGACTACACCCCAGGGAAACACAGAACCCACTGTGACCGGTAATGTGAAAGCCTGGGTGGGTGCCCTAAGGACATGGGAGGGAGATTTCCCACACAGCAGGGGACAGTGGGGAGCCCAGTGACTATCCCATAGCTGTGCCTCTTGGACGGGCTGGGGTGGGGGGCACTACCCCTGAGGCTCTGCAGGCCACAGAAGATGCATGGCCCATGTGCAGGCTTTCCACTCATTCCCAGCCATCACAATGCTCCAGTGGAAGCATCTCAGAGGCAGAGAACTCCAAAAGGGTAGTGGCACTTGGCAATCCTAAAAGGGGGAAAGGGAGAGAAAGAATCTTAAACAGGCCCCATGCTCAGAACAGAACTCAACTCAGGGCTTGATCTCACGACCCTGCGATCATGAACTGGACCGAAATCTACAGTCAGATGTTTAACTGACTGATCCACCGAGGCGCCCCAGGAAAAAATATTCTTAATGCCAACCCTGGCACTTAGAAATCCTGTGCAAAACAGGGCTTTTCTCAGGGGCTTGCGATAAGGTGAGGGATGGGTGTGGCTGCTTTCTGCGTATGCAATTTCCTTTTGGGGTTATGAAACGGTTGGGAACTAGAGGTGATAATTGCACAACCTTGGGAATGTACTGTCACTGCACTGTATGCTTTAAAGTGGTTAATTTTAAGTTATGTGAATTTTACTTTAATTTTAAAAAGGAATAAAGAAAGTAAAAGGGCTTTGCCTCAAATGGGCTGGGTGTGGCGGGTCCTCCTTCCCTTTTTTATCAAGTCCCTGATGCCCTCGCGAAGACAACATGAGATTTAGCCTTCTAGGACAGACAAACCCTCCACTAATTTTCCTTAAAAATCTATCTCTAGAAGTTTCTGACACAACAGTCTGAAACCTTGGGCCCTAAGTCTTGGTGCTCCAGAGTATGTGGGGCGGCCCGGTCTCCCATCACTGGCTCTATCACTGCTACAGATAAAAGGAGGGAAAAAACCCCAGAAGATTCCTCTGGAGAGGTTTGTTTTAAAATATGATACTTGGGTAGGTTCAGGTGACTGAATTCCTTGGATTTTAATTAGGGCAGATCAGAAAACCAGATTCCCTTGTGTTATTATAGAGCCAAAGGACCCCAAGTCAAAAGTCAGGTTATGGGTTTTGGTTCAGGGAATAATTTTAGGACAGAGCTGCAGAGGAGACCTCCTCAGATGAGGATTACCTAAAATGCCATTTTCTGTTGTTTTATGTAAGCAGTATAATTCCAGGTTAAAAAAACGTCCATGCACCATGGTATCTCATTCCTGGAAACCCATACCCTCTAGATGAAATAGGAAAGTGAGCAGAGGATCAAGGACAGCAAGAGCTATTTGCCAGGGTGCCAGGCCAAGATCTCTGAATAGGAGAGGGGAAGCAATACCACAGTTTCTATCCTAAACTCATCTGGATTAAGTCACAAGAAAGTCCCATGTTAGGTAGGAGGACTGCACAGGGAAATGCAGGAGAATCTCCTCCCGTCTGGCTGAGCGTTGACCAGGACACACATGAAAGGAAGCCACTTGTCCAGGGAAGGAACCACCATAAAGCTATAAGCAAAATAATGTCTAAAGCACACACAGCACTGGGAATATTTCCATCAGACTAAAGAGGAGACCTCACAATGCCCAGGGTAGTAACTTAGTGGTGGAAATTCATTAGCCCTAGATTAAAGGCTGCTATGGACCTGCCTCAACAAAGCTTAAAAGCAAGCTTCAAAAGGACCAAACTGATTCCAAGTAACTAACTGGGTTCCAGAACAAAAGTCAGCACTATATAAGTAAAACAAATCCATCATCCATCAGTGTAAATTTGACAATGTCTGTGCCAATCAGATATTACTAGATATGCAAAAAAACAGCAAATGTGCCCCATATCCTGGAGGAAAATAGATCTAGTATTTACAGAGCTAATGGGATTAGCAGACAAAGACAGGGAGGAGCTATCATAAAAATCGTATCATAAAAATTCCATATGTTTAAGAAACTAGAGGGGGACAGGAACAAGATGAGGAGAGAAAAGAAAGACATAAAAAAGACCCATCTAGAGATGACAACTACAATATCTAAGTCAAAAACCACTCTGGATGGGATAAACAGTCGATTGGACACTGCAGAAGAAAAGATCAGTGAACTTGAAGACATAGCCATAGAAGTTGTCCAAAATGAGGAAAGAGAGAAAAAAGACTGACAAAACATGAGCAGAACCCCTGTGACCTCTGGAAATATCAACCATTCTCACATGTTATTGGAGTTGTGGAAGGAGAGACAGAAAAGGTAGCTGAAAGGATAATCAGGTCACTCTCCTAGTGAACACTGTATGATCATTTTCCATGTACCTTAACGTAGTGCCCATATTCCTTATGTTGTCTTACAAGATTCTACTCATCTCCCCTGCTCACCTCTCCAATGTTAGCTCCATCAACCTCTCCTTCACCTACTTCCCTCCAACCATGCAGGACTTCTCAGCTCTGCAAACTTCCTCCCAGCCTGGGCTTTTCTACATGCTGTTCCCTCTGCCTGGAAGGTTCTCCCCACTCCCAACTGACTCCTACCCCTCCTTTGAATCATAGCTAAATATCACATCCTCAGAGAAACCCTCCCTAACCTCCCAACCGGTCACAGTCCCCTCAGCACCCTGAGCACCCACACCTTGACAAAATGCTCCTTGACAGCATTTTGCACACTTAAGACAAATCAGTTAAGGGTCACCTGGGTGGCTCAGTGGGTTAAGCCTCTGCCTTCAGCTCAGGTCATGATCTCAGGGTCTTGGGATCGAGCCCCGCATCAGGCTCTCTGCTCAGTAGGGAGCCTGCTTCCTCCTCTCTCCCTCTCTGCCTGCCTCTCTGCCTACTTGTGATCTCTCTCTGTCAAATAAATAAATAAAAATCTTCAAAAAATTAAAAAAAAAATTTCAAAAAAAAGATAAATTTGTTATGACTTTAATCTTTAATGCTTTCTTCCTTAGAGTTGTGCTCATCACAACATCCCCAATGCTCAGGCTAGTGCAGTGCCTCAGGCCTTAAGTTAGAAAGTGGCAGAGATGAGATTTCAGTGCTTACCTTCATCTTGCTCTCAAACTATCTGTGTTGTGACGAACAATTCTCTGGCTTGATTGCTTCCTCCTTGGCATAGAATAACTATCTCAACTTAGTCCATGGTTGCCCCTCTAGTATCTACCAGCAAATACCCATCCTTTCCATAAGTAAAATGGGCCAGGAGAGCCCTTGGAGAGGGGCAGAGATACTCACTGGATGAATCAGAACTCTCCAAAGAAACAGAACAGAATGGGTGTGTATATACGTATATAGAAAGAGATTATTTAAAAGAATTATTTCATGTGATAATGGAGGCTGGTACCTCCAAAATCTGCAGAGTGGGCAGGTTGGAGACCCATAAAATAGCGAATGTTGCAGTTCAAGCCTGAAGGCCCCCTTTGGGCAGAATTCCCTTTCGCTTAGGGGAAGTCAGTCTTTTGTTTTATTAAAGCCTTCAACTGATTGGATGAGACCCACCCATATTATGGAGAGCAATGTGCTTCACTTCAAGTCCACTGATTTAAATGTTAATCTCACCCCAAATACAACTTCACAGAAACATCCAAAACAGTGTTTAACCAAATATCTGGGCACCATGGCACAGACAAATTGATACATAAAATTAACCATCTAAGAACCTGTCAAACACACCCACTATGAAGCCCTCCCCCATCCCTGCAAGTATGAATGAGGGCTGATCTTACTCATTTCTCTGTTCCCCAAGAGGAGACATATGTGCTTAATAAAGCGTTTCCTCTCATTCCTTTATTTCCTCTTTCCCTGTTGTCCATCTTCTCTCCCCCTCTAAGAAGTCTGTCCCAGGACTGAGTGAATGACCTACTTTGGCTCTCTGTACAGGAATGGTTTGTCTTTCTTTTCCATGCTCCTGGTCTTCTTCCTTAATTGACATTTTACATTTATTAATGAAGGCAAAGTTGATTATCCTAGTAGCCAGTGAGTAATTTCCTCTTCCCCCACAAAGCCTCTCTCCTGACTAGTCCATCTGTGTACCCTGGTAGGGCTTGATGGTTTGCATGTGTTGCTTTGGGATGAATGGTTATGTTTTGGGTTATAGGAAACCTTAAATGGCAGAATGGAGGGGGCTTTCCTCTTGGGCTCCATCATTCACTTTAGCAGCAGTACATTCAGTTTCTTAAACATCCTCCAAGATTTTTCGCTAAGGCTAAATGGCCGACCATCTACTGGCACAGGAGTAGGGCTGGAGGGAGAGGGTTCAGGATGGCTGATGGGCTTTTATTAATCTTTGATGCACCTTCCCATGTTGCTCCCAGCCTCTTTCTGGAGGTTCCCCACTCTGGGTGATTTTGCTCATCAGGTTTGCTGTGTCCTCCAGTGCTTATTCTTGGCTCCATTTCATCCATCAAGACATTTCTAGCTACTTTATATCTTCCAGAAATTCACGAAATCCCCTGTCTACTGAAAGCCCATCCTATTCTCCTCAGTTTTCTAAGTTTAACTCTCTGTTTATTTTTCTAACGTTAATGGAATATCAAGATGGGGATGAGGAGTGTGTGGAGATAGACATGTATTCAGTTCACTATGTTGCAATGGATGTCCAGAGTAACCGCACAAAAGGCAAGCTTTCTTTTTGCAAGGTTTTAATTCACATCAAAGTTCAGATGTCCCAAGAGAAGTGCTACTCACTGTTAGAAACATTTATGCCCTCGTATATGTGAAGGCAAGAGCAACGGAGGTCTTTCTGGATGTCAACATTCACGAACTATTGTCTATACAGAACTTGTTTACTCCACGTGGAAATCTAATGATGGAGGTGCTGAAAACCTCCATCTTAAATACAAGGCAATTGGGACTTGGAAAGGCAACCAATATTTGGAAATAGTTACTGTTTTTCACTTATTCTATAAATATTTATCAAGGGATTTCTATGTGTCACTGTGCTGAGGGCCAGGGGTACAGGCGTAAACAAGAGAACATCCCTGCCCTCCTAGACTAGGTATAGGCAGAGGACAAAGAGATGAAAATATAGTATATTGGGTGGAGATTGTGTTACCTAGAAGAAGAAAGCTAGAAAGGGGAGGAGCTAGAAGTGGAAATGGAGTACTCCTTTAAAACAGGTGGGAAAGCCTTCTGAAGAAGGTGTCATGTGGGACCCAAAGAACAATACAAGCCCCCTCTTAGATAAAGGATAACTTTAAAAAAATGAGTGTTCTTTCGAGAGGGAATCAGCTTTAGTGAACTGGACACCCTGAAGGAAATCCTTGGACCAGAAAGTGCTTTGATTATTCAGACACTCTGTGGGTACTTCTGTGAGAAGATGACTTTCCAACCTTAGAGAGCTACAGTAGGATCCTTGATTAGCTGACAAATCAGCTCAGGCAAAAGTGGCATATAAAACTACTGTTCCATCTGTTCCGTCCTCTGCTGTAGGTTACAGATCCCTAGCTTCCTACTATTTGACATAAAGTCAAACTGGGTTTTTTTTTTAGTTTATTTATTCGTTTGTTTGTTTGTTTACATGATCTCTATGCCCAACATGCGGCTCAAACTCACGACCCTGAGATCGAGAGTCATGCTCTTCTGACTGAGCCAGCCAGGCACTCCTCTTGTCAAATTGTTTGGCTACATTCTGGCTTTACCACCTAAAATATAAACTTCCATTTGGATAGACAACAAGGTTTGTAAAACAGGTTTTAAATATTTGTAAAAAGCCATATATCAGTATACTACCATTTATGTAAAAAATAGTAAAAAGCATACACACATACACACAGGCACTTATATCCACAAACATACCTATGGTACACTGCGAAAAATACCACTAACCCTTCTCATACCTGAACATATACCCTGTTACAATGTGACTTTATGGCTCTTTCCTCCAAGATGTGGAGTCTACTTTTTCAGACCCCTTAATTCCAGTCTTAGCCATCTTTCTTTCTTTGATTTAATTTAGATTTAATTTACTTTGGTCAAAGTTTCATTGGCCATTAGCGAACAAATGAAGACAGAGGTTACATTGGATTGTACCTTTTTTCACTGCTGGGAGCTCTTCTGTCATCACATGGGTACCTGCATGATGGAAAGTATGAGGCTGTCCTACCAGTTGGCAGTGAGCCAACTTCCAGATATGTGAAGATTCCCTCATCCAAACAGCCTGCCCACTGCCAGGCATGTCACCAGGGCCATTCACTCCACTAAGCAATCCTGGATGAGAACTGCCTTGTTGGCCCATAGAATATTTTCTTTCTTTTTAAATTTAATTTAATTTAATTTCAATTCAAATTAGTTAACATATAGTGCATTATTAAATTCAGGGGTACAATTTAGTGATTCATGAGTTGCGTATGCCATCCAGTGTTCCTGACATCTTGTGCCCTCCTTAATGCCCATCCCCCAGTTACGCCATCTCCCCACCCACCTCCTCTCTAGCAGCCCTCAGTCTGTTCTCTAGAGTTAAGAGTATCTTGTGCTTTGCTTCCCTCTCTGTTTTTATCTTATTTTATTTTTCCTTTCCTTCCCCTATGTTCATCTGTTTTGTTTCTTAAATTCTCCATATGAGTAAAATCATATGGTCTTTGTCTTTCTCTGACTGACTTATTTCACTTAGTATAGTCTACTCTAGTTCCATCCACATCATTGCAAATGGTAGCATTTCATTCTTTTTGATGGCTGAGTAATATTTCTCTCTCTCTCTCTATATATATATATATATTCTCACACATATGTATTATATATATATAAATAAATATATATATATATTATATATATGTGTGTGTGTGTATATATATATATATATATATCTCCACTGACAGATGAATGGATAAAAAAGACGTGAGATATTTTATATATATATATATATATATATATGATATATCCAATAGATATATCTATATTTATATCTATATCCAATGGATATATATATATATAATGGATATAAAATGGATAAAAAAGACGTGAGATACGTGAGATATTTTATATATATATATAAATATCTCACATCTTTTTTTTTTAAGATTTTTATTTATTTATTTGACAGATCACAAGCAGGCAGAGAGAGGAGGAAGCAGGCTCCCCACTGAGCAGAGAGCCCGATGCGGGGCTCGATCCCAGAACCCTGGGATCATGACCTGAGCTGAAGGCAGAGGCTTTAACCCACTGAGCCACCCAGGTGCCCCTCTCATGTCTTTTTTATTCCATTCATCTGTCAGTGGATATCTGGGCTCTTCCCATAGTTTGGCCATTTTAGACATTGCTGCTATAAACATTAGGGTGCATGTGCTTCTTCAAATCACTATTTTTACATTCTGTGGATAAATACCTCATACAGCAATTATTGGGTGGTAGTGTAGCTCTATTTTCAAGATTTTATTTATTTGAGAGAGAGAGAGATAGAGAGCATGCAAGTGAGAGAGAGCACAAGTCAGGGGTAGGAGCAGAGGGAGAGGGAGAAGCAGACTCCCCGCTGAGTAGGGAGCCCCACACAGGGCTCAATCCCAGGGCCCTGGGATCATGACCTGAGCTGAAGGCAGACACTTAACCAGCTGTGCCACCCAGGCACCTCTATTTTTAACTTTTTGAGGACCCTCCATATCGTTTTCCAGAGTGACTGCAACACTTTGTATTCCCACCAACAGTGTAGGAGGGTTTCCCTTTCTCTACATCCTCACCAACATCTGTCATTGCCTAACTTGTTAATTTTAGTCATTCTGACTGGTGTGAGGTGGTATCTCAGTTTGGTTTTGATTTGTATTTCCCTGATGATGACTGATGTTGAGCATTTTTCTCACATGTCTGTTAGCCATCTGGATGTCTTCTTTGGAGGAATGTCTATTCAGGTCTTCTGCCCATTTCTTAACTGAAATTTTTTGGTTTTGGGGTGTTGAGTTTGGTAAGTTCTTTATAGATTTTGGATACTAGCCCTTTATCTGATATGTCATTTGCAAATATCTTCTCCCATTCTGTCAGTTGTCTTTTAGCTTTGTTGACTGTTTGCTTTGCTGTGCAGAAGCTTTTTATCTTGAAGTCCCAATAGTTCATTTTTGCTTTTGTTTCCCCTGCTTCTGGAGACATGTCTGGTAAGAAGTTGCTATGGTTGAGGTCAAAGAGGTTTCTGCCTATATTCTCCTCCAGGATTTTGATGGATTTCTGTCTCACATTGAGGTATTTCACCCGTTTTGAGTTTATCTTTGTGTATGGTGTAAAGGGAATGGTCTAGTTTCATTCTTCTACATGTGGCTTTCCAATATTCCCAGCACCATTTATTGAAGAGACTGTCTTTTTTTCCATTGGATATTCTTTCCTGCTTTGTTGAAGGTTATTTGACCATAGATTTGGGGGTCCATTTCTGGGTTCTCTATTCTATTCCACTGATCTATGTATCTGTTTTTGTGCCAATACCATGCTGTCTTGGTGATCACAGCTTTTTAATACAGCTTGATGTCCAGAATTGTGGTGCTACTTGCTTTGGTTTTCTTTTTCACATTACTTTGGCTATTCAGGGTCTTTTCTGGTTCCATACAAATTCTAGAATTGTTTGTTCCAGGGACAACTGGGTTGCTCAGTGGGTTAAGCATCTGCCTTTGGTTCAGGTCATGATCTCAGGGTCCTGGGATGGAGTCCCACATCGGGCTCCTTGCTCAACAGAGGAGTCTGCTTCTTCCTCTCCCTCTGATGTTCCCCCTGTTTATACTCTCTCTCTCTCTCTCTCTCTGAGAAATAAATAAATAAAAGCCTTTAAAAATATATTGTTTAAGAATTGTTTGTTACAGCTCTGTGAAAAATGCTGTTATTTTGATAATGATTGCCTTGAATGTGTATATTGCTTTGGGTAGTAGAGACATTTTAACAGTATTTGTCCTTCCAATCCATGAGCATGGAATGTTTTTCCATTTCTTTTCCATTTCTTCCTCAATTTCTTTCATAAGTGTTCTATAATTTTCTAGGTACAGATCTCTTACCTCTTTGGTTAGATTTATTCCTAGGTATCTCTTGGGTGTTGGTGCAATTGTGTATGGGGTCAGTTCCTTGATTTCTCTTTCAGATGCTTCATTATTGGTGTAGAGAAATGCAACAGACTTCTGCGCATTGATTTTATATCCTGCAACTTTGCTGAATTCCTGTAACAGTTCTAGTAATTTTTTGGTGGAGTCTTTTGGGTTTTCTATATAGAATATCATGTTGTCTGAGAAAAGTGTAAGTTTGACTTCTTGCTTTCCAAATAGGCTTTTTACTTCTTTTTGTTGTCTGATTGTTGAGGGTAGGACTTCCAGTACTAAGTTGAACAACAGTGGTGAGAGTAGACAACCTTGTTGTGTTCCTGACCTTAAGGGAAACTCTCAGTTTTTCTCCAGTGAGAATGAAATTTGCTGAGGGTCTTTCATATGTGGCCTTTATGATATTGAGGTATGTTCCTTCTAACCCTACTTCTTGAGGGTTATTTTTTTTTTAATCAAGAAAGCATACTGTAGGGCGCCTGGGTGGCTCAGTGGGTTGGGCCGCTGCCTTCGGCTCAGGTCATGATCTCAGGGTCCTGGGATCGAGTCCCGCATCGGGCTCTCTGCTCAGGAGGGAGCCTGTTTCCCTTCCTCTCTCTCTGCCTGCCTCTCTGTCTACTTGTGATCTCTGTCTGTCAAATAAATAAATAAAAATCTTTAAAAAAAAAAAAAAGAAAGCATACTGTATTTGCCTCTTCTGCATCTATTGACAGGATCATGATTCTTATCCTTTCTTTTATTAATGTGGTGTTTCACATTGATTGATTTGCAGATTTTGAACCACCCCTACATTCCAGGAATGGATCCCACATGATTGTGACAAATAATCCTTTTAATGTACTGTTGGATCCAATTAGCTAGTGTCTTGGTGAGAATTTTTGCATCCATGTTCATCAGGGATATTAGTCTGCACTTCTCCTTTTTAGTGGAGTCTTTGTCTAGTTTTGGGATCAAGGTAATGCTGGCCTCATAGAATGAGTCTGAAAGTTTTCCTTCCATTTCTGTCTTTTGGAACAGTTTAGGAGAATAGGTATTAATTATTTTTTAAGGGTTTGGTAGAATTTCTCTGGGAAGCCATCTGGCCCCGGACTCTTGTTTGTTGGGAGATTTTTGATTATTGATTCAATTTCTTTGCTGCTTCTGGGTCTGTTCAGATTTTCTATTTCTTCCTGTTTCAGTTTTGGTAGTTTATATGTTTCTAGGAATGCATCCATTTCTTCCAGATTGCCTAATTTGTTGGCATATAATTGCTCACAATATTCTCTTATAATTGTTTGTATTTCTGCAGTGTTGGTTGTGATCTGTCCTCTTTCATTCATGATTTGATTTATTTGGGTCCTTTCTCTTTTCTTGTTATAAGGCTGGCTAGGTGTTTATCAATTTTGTTAATTCTTTCAAAAAGAGCCAGCTCTTAGTTTCATTGATCTGTTCTACTGGGTTTTTAAAAATTTCTGTATCATTGATTTCTGCTCAAATATTCATTATTTCTTTTATCCTGATGGATTTATGCTCTATTCTTTTCCCAACTCCTTTAGGTATAAGGTTAGATTGTGTATTTGAGGCTTTTCTTGCTTCTTGAGAAAGGGCTGTACTGCTATATCCCTCTTAGGACTGCCTTTGCTGCATCTCAAAGGCTTTGGACTGTCATGTTTTCATTTTCATTTACTTCCACGTATTTTTTAATTCTTCTTTAATTTCCTGATTGACCCATTTGTCCTTTTTTTTTTTTTGACCCATTCATTCTTTACTAGGATATTCTTTAATCTCCACATATTTCTGGTCTTTCCAAATTTTTTCTTGTTTCTTGTTTTCTAGTTTCATAACATTGTGGTCTGAAAACATGCATGGTATGATCTCAATCTTTTTGTACCAGTTGAGGCCTGATTTGTGACCCAGCATGTAATCTATTCTGGATAATGTTCCATGTGCACTCAAAAAGAATGTGTATTCTGCTGCTTTAGGGTAAAATGCTCTGAATATAACTGTTAAATCCATCTGGTCCAGTGAGTCATTTAAAACCCTTGCTTCCCTGTTGATAAGCTTAGATGATCTGTCCATTGCTGTGAATGGGGTGTTAAAGTCCCCTATAATTTTTGTATTATTATCAATGAGTTTTTTTAAGTTCATTATTGACTGGTTTATATATTTGGTTGCTTCAAAGTAAGAGGCATAAATATTTACAATTGTAAGATCTTGCTAGATAGACCCCTTTATTATGTTATAGTGTCCTTCTTCATCTCTTATTATAGTCTTTGGTTTAAAATCTAGTTTGTCTGATATAAGTATGGCTACTCCAGCTTTCTTTTGATGTCCATTAGCATGACAAATGGTTCTCCACCCCATCATTTTCAATCTGGAAGTGACTTTGGGTAAAAAATGAGTCTCCTGTAAACAGCATATTGATGAGTCTTGTTTTTTATCTGTTCTGATATCCTGTGTCTTTTGATTGGAGCATTTAGTCCATTTACATTTAGAGTAAATGTTGAAAGATATGAGTTTAGTGGCATTGTGTTACCTGTAAAGTCACTGTGCCTGTTGATTGTCTCTGTTCATTTCTAGTCTCTGTTACTTTTGGTTTTTCTTTCCCACTCAAAGGGTCCCCTTTAATACTTCTTGCAGAGCTGGTTTAGTGTTCACAAACTTCTTTAGTTTTTGTTTATCTTGGAAACTCTATCTCTCTTATTCTAAATGACAGCCTTGCTAGATAAAGTATTCTTGGCTGCATATTTTTCCCATTTAGCACATTGGATATATCATGCCAGTCCTTTTTGGCCTGCCAGGTCCCTGTGGACAGGTATGTTGCCAGCCTTATGTGTCTACCCTTGTAAAGGACTTTTCCCAAGCTGCTTTCAGGATTCTTTCTTTATCTTTGTATTTTTGCAAATTTCACTATAATATGTACTGGTGTTGACCTGTTTTTGTTGATTTTCAGGGGAACTCTTTGTGCCTCTTGGACTGGAATGCCTATTCCCTAGATTAGGGAAGTTCTTGGCTATAATTTGTTCAAGTAAACCTTCCACCCCATTTTCCCCACTCTTCTTCTGGGACTCCTATGATACAGATATTATTTCATTTTATGGAATCACTGAGTTGCCTGAGTCTATCTTCATGATCTAATAGTTCTCCATCCCTCTTCTTTTCAGTTTCATTATTTTCCATAATTTTATCTTCTAATCACCTATTCTCTCCTCTGCTTCTTCAATCCTTGTTGTGATTATATCCAATCAGTTTTGCATCTCAGTTATAGCATTTTTTATTTCAGCCTGATTAATTCTTAGGTCTTTTATGTCTGCAGTATGGGTTTCTCTGGTGTCTTCTATGCTCTTTTCAAGTCAGGCTACTAGTCTTATGACTGTTCATCTGAATTTTTTTTCAGATATATTGTTTATATCTGTTTTGAACAATTCCCTAGCTGTGATATCTTTCTGAGTTTTGGGAGGAGAATTCCTCCATCTTGTCATTTTGGCTAACTTTCTATCTTTTACGTGTTACAAAAGCTTGTTGTTTCCTACACCTCAGAGTAATGCTATATTAAAAAGCGGTCATACACTGTGCAGTGGCCCATAGAATCTTCAGTAAATACAAATGCTTGTTGTTTTAAGCTTAAGTTTTGAAGTGACTCTTTTGCTATATATGCAGCATATGTGTGCATGGGGTATCTCTAGAAAGATTTCTTTACAGGTTACACTGGTTGCCTTGGGGGGTAGGGAGGACTGGATCAGGTACAGGGATGAGAGGGAGAATTTCACTGTATTCCTTTTGGGACCTTTTGAATTTTGAACCATATGAATATACATAATATGTCCTTTAAAAATAAATGGAATTATAAAATGTTAAAATTATAAAACATGACTGCTGGAGAAGAGAGTGTCATTTCATAAAATGTACTTTTTGTTATTACTTCAAAAGTAACTGAACTGGGGGTTCCTGGGTGTCTCAGTCAATTAAGCATCTGCCTTCAACTCAGGTCATGATCCCAGGGTCCTGGGATCAAGCCCCAAGTCAGAGCAGGTAGCCTACTTCTCCCTCTCCCTCTGCCTGCCATCCCCCCTACTCTCTCTCTGTCAAATAAATAAATAAAATCTTTTTTTTAAAGTAACTCAACTGAAAATAAACATACAACTGAAAATGAACTTGTTTTGTTTTCCTTTCTCAAATAGTTTTAAGACCTTTGTCCTCCAGCACAACAGTCTAAATGTACTAACTGATGTTTGAGACAACAGCCCAGTCTCTTGTCCTTTCTGTGGTGGCTTTAATATAAGTGCATCCAACAGTTTCCATAGCTCTCACTATGAAGCACTGTTCTGTCCTCATCTTTCCAAGGATCTTTCTCTTAAGTTCACATTCTTTCCACTATAATATCATGCTGTCTCCTTCCTGGGGCAGAAAGATGAGAGTTCTGGGATCTATGCTATGTTGATTGTGTGTGACAAAACTTGAATTGGTTCAGGAAAAAAGGAGGAATGTGTTGCCTCACTAAATTCAAGGAAAAGGTGGGGGTGGAGGGAGACCTCAGGAACAAATGGGTCTAGAGACTTGAAGGTTCCAGTTTTCCCCCTCCTGTTTCTTATTGGTATCATGTCATTTTCTCTCCTTGAAGACCAGTTTCTGGTGGATAGAGTGCTGTAAACCACCAGGTCTTAGATCTTATGGTTTGCCGCATTGAATTGTAATGCCTTCTAATCTTATCATTATCACTGAGTTTTGTAAACAAATGCATAACAAGAGTGGCTGGCATTCTTTGGATCAAGTTCCAAGGAATCACGCATGATTGATGCATGAATCTTACATGAATCTACTATGGCCTGGAGATTGATCTCAAGTAATGATGGAAGGAGCCATTTTTTAAAAGTGGTGTTGCCACTTTCTGAGTCTCAGTTTTGTCACCTATAATATCTACCCTATAGGGTTGTTTTAATTATAAGCATTAATATGTCTAGGGGGCAGGTTTCCATGCTGACAATTATTCTTCACTGTTTAGCTTAGGACTCACACTGAAGATATCTACTGTGGATATCTCTGCAACACAAAATCTACTTGTGTATAAAGTCACAGATTATTAGGGTTGGAAGATATGTAGTCAGTCCAAGTGCTGGTCCAGAAACTGGTACCAGATATGATAAAGTTTGCAGCAATTAATGGAAAACTCAGAAAAATAAAGGAAAATATAGAGTTCTCCATAAAACTAAAGTATTCAACTTAAATATTTACCTTTTGTTTAAAAGTTACATCCCTAAAAGGTAAAAAATAAGTAAAAATTAAGCCCTAATTTTTTTGTACTGGTTTTTTAATAATGAAATGGTAACAGTAGATAGAGTGTTAAAAAATGTATTTGACAAAATGAAAAGTTGATAACCTGACATTGATTTCTGTTTTAAATTTACTTCTTGATGAAAAAATCAAAAGCTCAAGAACAGATCTCAATCATTTCTTCATTTTCAAGTAGAAACTTTGAGCAGTTCCATGACTTGCTCAAAGCCCTAGAGTTAAAAAGTGGGTACTACAGGGGTGCCTGGGTGGCTCCGTCAGTTAAGCTCCAACTCTTGATTTCAGCTCACTTCATGATCTTGGGGTTGTGGGATCAGGCCCCTTGTCGGGCTCCAAGCTGGGTGTGGAGTCTGCTTGGGATACTTATTCTCCTTCTCCCTCTTCCTCTGCCCCTCCTGCCACTGACACTGGCTCTCGCTCTCTATCTGAAATAAATAAATCTAAAAAAAAAAAAAAAAGTGGGTACTACGGTGGGGGGTAAAGAGACAGAGAAGGAAACAAACCAAAAGAGACTTTTAACTGTAGAGAACAAACTGAGGGCTGATGGAGGAAGCTGGGTAAGGGATGGGTTTCTATCCCAGGAAGGAGACAGCACTATATTATAGTGGAAAGAATTATGGAGGGCACTTGTGATGAGCACTGGGTGTTCTATGCAAGTGATGAATCACTGAGTTCTATTCCTGAAACTAATATTGCACTGTATGTTACCTAACTAGAATTTAAACAAAAATTTGAAAAGAAAAAAAAGTGGATACTACAGAGATGGTCCAGGTTGGACCCCTAATGGTATTACCTCTGCTATGGAACAGATGGTTTTTTATTTTTAAGTTCTTTCTCTCTTTTTTTAAATAGACTTTATTCTTCAGAGCAGTTTTAGGCACACAACAAATTTAGCAGAAAGTTCAGAGAGTTCCCACATAACCCCTGTCCCTACATGCACACAGCCTCCCCCACTATCAACATCCCCCACCAGTGGTACATTTGTTATAACTGATTAACCTGTATTGACACATCATTATCACCCAAAGTCCATAGTTTAGGTTTCACTCTAAGGGCTGTACATTCTATGGTTTGGACAAATGTGTAATGACATGTATCTACCATGATGGTATCATACAGAATTGCTTCATTCCCTAAAAATCCTCTGTGCTCCACCTGTTCATCCCTCACTGCCCCCACTAAAGCCCTGGAAACCACTGATATTTCAGGAAAAAAATCCATAATTTTGCCTTTTCCATAATGTCATATAATTGGAATCATATACCTTTTATGCAATGAACTGAATCCTTGTGTCTCCCTCAAAATTCATTATATTGGACCTATATCCCCAAAGTGATGGTATTTGGAGATGAGGAGTTTGGGAGGTGATAAGATCATAAGTCATAAGGGTGCACCCTTCATAAATGGGATAGAAAAATGAATGGGACCCTCTAAAAGAAACACTCCACCCTACTGCCATGGAGGTGAAAGCAAAAAGACAGCATCTAGGAAGTGGACCCCTCACTAGATACCCACTCTGTTAGCACTTTTGATCTTGGACTTCCCAGCCTCCATATGAGAAATAAATTTCTGTTATTTAAAAGATATCCAGTCTGTGGTATTTCTGTTATATTAGCCTGAAGAAACTAAGACTGGTTCTTTCACTTGGCAATATACATTTAAGTTTCCTCCATATCTTTTTGTGGCTTGAACCTCATTCTTTTTAATACTAAAAAAAAAAAAAAGAAAAAGAAAAAAAGAAAGAAAAAAAAGAAATCCATTGTCTGGATGGACCATGGTTGGTTTGTCCATTCACCTAATGAAGGACATCTCAGTCACTTCCAGGTTTTGGTAATTATGGATAAAGCCAAACATTTTTTTTAAAGATTTTTATTTATTTACTTATTCGACAGAGATCACAAGTAGGCAGAGAGGCAGGCAGAGAGAAAGAGGGGGAAGCAGGCTCCCTGCTGAGCAGAGAGCCCAATGCGGGGCTCGATCCCAGGACCCTGAGATCATGACCTGATCCAAAGGCAGAGGCTTAACCCACTGAGCCACCCAGGCGCCCCCAAACATTTGTTTTAGCACTGTAAACACTGGTTGCAGATTTTTGTGTAGACTTAAGTTTTCAACTCAGTTGAGTAAATACCTATGAGTGCAATGCTTGGATTGTGTGGTAAGACTATGTTTAGTTTTGTAAAAGACTGCCAAACTGTCTTTCAAGGTGGCTATACCATTTTGCATTTCCACCAAGCAATGAATAGGAATTCCTGTAGCTCTGCATCATTGCCAGCATTTTTGTACTATCAGTGTCCTGGATTTTTGCCATTCTAATAGGTGTGAAATGATATCTCGTTGTTTTAATTTGCAATTCTCTAATTGCAACATCATACAGTGGTGAGCATCTTTTCATAAGCTAACTTGCCATCTGTAGATCTTCTCTGGTGTCTGGTAAAGTCTTTTGCCCATTTTTAAATCAAGTTGTTTTCTTATTTTTTTCCAGCTTTATGGGATAGGTTTGACATATGATGTTGTACAAGTTCAAGATGTAAAACATGATGATTTGATATACATATATACTGCAAAATGATTACCACAATAAGGTTGGTTAACACATCCATCATCTCATATATTTACCTTTTTGTGTGTATGTATGGTAAGGACATTTAAGATCTACTTTCTCAGCAACTCTCAGGATACAATACAGTATTGTTGACTATAGTCACTATGCTGTACATAAGATCCCCTAAACTTATTCACCTTACAACTGGATGACTACAATTACCCATTATCCCCATCTTCCCACCAATCTACTTTCTGTTTCTATGAGTTTGTATTTTTAGATTCCACATATAAGTGAACTCGTACAGCATTTGTCTTTCTCTGACTTCTTTCTTTTTTTTTTTTCCTCTGACTTATTTAACTTAGAATAATGCCCTCAAGGTCCAACCATAAAGTTGCAAATGGCAAGATTTCCTTTTTGTGGCTGAATAATATTATATTGCATATACCACATTTTTTATCCATTCATCCATCAATACACACTTAGGTTATTTCCATATCTTGGCTATTGTGAATAATGCTGCAATGAACATTGGTGTGCAGATTATCTCTTCAAGATAGTGATTTCATTTCCTCTGGACATATACCCAAAGTAGAACTGCTGAGTCAAATAGTAGTTTTATTTTGAATTTTTTGAAAAACCTCCATATTGGTTCCCATAGTGGCTGTACCGACTTACATTCCCACCAACAGAGCACAAGGGTTCCTCTTTCTCCACATCCTCAACAACACTTGTTATGTCTTGTCTTTTTGATAACAGACATCCCAACAGGTGAAGTAGTATCTCATTGTGGTTTTGATTTGCATTTCCCTGATGACTAGTGATGTTGTGCACCTGTTCACATACCTGTTGGACATTGGTATATCTTCTTTGGAAGAATGTTTATTCAGGTCCTTACCCATTTTTAAATTGGATTATGTGGTTTTTTGCTCTTGAGTTGTATGAGTTCCTTACATATTTTGGATAATAACCACTTATCATATATATGGTAATACATAAATACAAATATTTTCTCCCATTCATTTTTTTATTTTTTAATTTTAAGAGTTCTCTGTATATTTTATTTTTTTTTTAAGATTGATTGATTTTAGAGATAGAGAGTGCTCATACATGCATGAGCTGGGGCAGGAATAGAGGGAGAGGGACAAGCAGACTCTGTGCTGTGTGTGGAAACTGATGCAGGGCTCCATTTCACGACACCAAGATTATGACCTGAGCCAAAATTAAGAGTCAGACTCTTAACTGACTGAGCCAAGTGCCCCTCTGTATATTTTAGATAATAGTCTTCATCAGATATGTCTTTTGTAAACAATTTCTCCCAGTCTGTGGCTTGTCTTCTCATTTTCTTGACAGTGTCATCTACAGAGCATAACTTTTTAATTTTAATAAAGTCCACTTTATCAGTTATTCCTTTCATGGATCATGCCTTTGGTGATATAAATTCCATCACCAAACCTAAAGTCATCGAGATTTTCTCCTATGTTATTTTCTAGGATTTTATAGTTTTGTATTTTACATTTAAGTCTATTATCCATTTTAAGTTATTTTTTGTTAAGGGTCTAAGGTCTGTGTCTAGAATTTTTTTTTTTTTGGTATATTGATGTCCAGTTGTACCAACATCATTTGTTTGAGAACTATCTTTTCTCCACTGTATTCCTTTGATTCTCTGTCAAAAGCCAGTGACTATATTTGTGTGGGTCTCTTTCTAGACTCTATTGTGTTCCATTGATCTAATTTGTCTATTATTTTGCCAATGCTACACTGTTATAATTAGTGTAGCTTTATAGTTATGTCTTGAAATTATGTTATTTATAATGGTATTACAAGAAATGTTCATCTTAAAAATCAGAAAATATAGATAATTTTTAAAGACAAGCATTTTAAAAACATTTAAAAAAAAAAAAGTTTATCCTGTCCACCTAGAAGCAACCTCCTTTACTAGCACTGTGAGCTTTCCTCAAGATACATGTGTGTGTGTATAAACACATGTATAATTAAATGGAATAGCCCTAGTCTCATGGAGATCCCAGGATGGAGGAGACACAGCACTACACAATAGTCACAAGATAGTGAGTTTATAAGGAGATAATAGGTTCTAGACTGACCTGAGAGCCACAAAGGTAGGTGAAAAGGGATTGAGGTGTGATAGCAAAATATTTCTGGAAGTGAGAAGAGACTGCTGAAGGTACAGAAGTGAGAGAGAACTTGGCAGTTAAGAGGATCTGAAAGAAGTTCAGTAGGTCTGGAACACAGAGACTAGTCAAGGGCTGGAGGAATGGGAGGGAGAATTTCAGGCAAGAAGAGAGAGAAATGGGGCTTAAAGGGCAAGAAAGAATAGCTCACAAAGGGCTTTGCAAGTTATGTTAAGGAGTTAGGCTTTATCTCAAGGCAGTGAACAGCCAGGAGGTTGACTGGCCATGGGAAAAAGGGAATTAGAGAGTGGGAAGATGGGATGTAGGAGGTAACCCTCCTTCATTCCACAAATATTTATTGAATACCTACTATACAGCAGGTACTGTTCTACATGTCGAAAGCAGAGCTGTGTACAAGAAAGAAAAAAGTCTCACTCTTGTGTTCTTTATATTTTAGTTAGGGAGACAGATAACAAAGAACTAACTTCAGAGAGAAAAAAGTGCTGTGAAGAAACAAAAATCAGGTAACAGAGAGCAACTGACAGAGGGTAGGAAGAGATAGGGTGCCAAAGGGAGACGGGTTATGTGCAGTATTAGAGAGCTGGAAGCAAAGATGTGGTTCATCCCCTAGAGGAGGATGCAGTCTTGCTGGTACAGAATATGGTTAGGAACTAGCAGACCAGTGTGTATAACGATGCCCTTAAATGGAAGCACATTGATTGTTAGTGTAGCCTTCCCACTTGGTGACGTAAGCCTGAGTTTAAAAAAGCAGTGATGTGGCAAGAATCTGGTTTTCTTCTCAATTCTGGCAGGACCCTCCTTGTGCAATGGGATTGGGGAGCAAGTGAAAAGTTGAGACAGATGGGATCTCCACTCTACATCTACATCATTTCCTACAAATCCTGTATCATAGGCTACATAAATTAGGAATTTAAAGTAGAACTGTATGTCTCTGTGAATGTGTGTGCGGGTGTGTTCTCTTTTTGCCAGTCTCTTATCTAATCTGGAACATTGCAGGAAGGTCAGGAAGACCTTTTTGAGATAAGCACATTAATTTAAATGTGGGCTTAAATTCATGACCTTGAGATCATGACCTGAGCCAAAATCAAGAGTTGGATTCTCAACAGACTGAACCACCCAGGTGCCCCCCAAATTCCATTTCTAACACTCAGTTTGAAATACCTATTAGACATTTACATTATTACATATATTATTAAGTGTGTATATATAAAAATACATAATATATATATGTATATACATATATATATATAATTTTTGGATTTTTATTTTTTCTTGATGAATTGTTTATTAAGAAAATCCCTCTAGCAGCACTCTTAATTTCACAATTTATTTTATCTGCTATTGATTAATATAGCCAGTCCAGCTTTCTTATGATGAGAATTTGCATGGCATATCTTTTTCCATTCTTTTACTTATCTGTGTCAGTATATTCAAAATGTACTCTTGCACATAACTGAGTCTTGCTCTTTTGTTCAGTTTGATGATCTGGAATATATGGTCCATTTACATGTAGTGTAACTATTGATATGACTGAGTTAAGTCTATCCTTTCATTATTTATTTTTTCTTTGTCTCTTCTATATTTTGTTCCTTTATCCCCTTTTCTTGTTTTTTTCCTTTTGTATTTCATTTTATCTCTTCCACTAGGTTTTTAGATATACTTCTTTCTTTTAAAGGTTTTGTCAAGAAATACAATATACATCCATAGCTTAGCAGTCTATCATTAATATTGTATCTCTTCACATGTAGTGCAATAATCTTACATTGTTATAAACCTCACAATACAGTATTATATTTTTTTCTTTAAACAGTTATCTTTTGATAGAAACTTAATAAATGAGAAAAAATTTTTATCTACCCACATATGCACCATTTCTGGTGCTTTACATTCCCATTTCCATCTTGCATCCTTTTCTCTCAACCTGAAGAACCTGCTTTACTATTTTTTTTTTTTTTGTAATGAAGTCCTACTGGTGAATTCCCTCAGCCTTTTTGTCTGAAAATATTTTTATTTTGCCTTCATTTTTTAATAGATTACTTGTAGTTTTAGGTTCAAAGCAAAATTGAGTAAAAAATAGAGAGTTCCCTTATATCCCTTAAACACCCCCACAACCACCACCACTATTGGTCTTTGTTTTTCAAAAATATTTTCACTGGGTGGGGGAGGAGTCAAGATGGCGGAGAAGTAGCAGGCTGAGATGACATCAGGTAGCAGGAGATCAGCTAGATAGCTTATCAAACCATTCCGAACACCTACAAATCCAACAAGAGATCGAAGAGAAGAAGAGTAGCAATTCTAGAAACAAAAAATCGACCACTTTCTGAAAGGTAGGACTGGTCAAGAAGTGAATCCAAAGCAACGGGAAGATAGACCGCGAGGGGAGGGGCCGGCTCCCGGCAAGCGGCAGAGCAATGGAGCACAAAATCAGAACTTTTAGAAGTCTGCTCTACAGAGGGACATTGCTCCAGAGGCTAAGCCAGGGTGAAGCCCATGTGGGGACAGCATGGTCTCAGGTCCCGCGGGATCACAGAATGATTGGGGGTGTCTGAATGTCACAGAGCTCACGGGTATTAGAGCAGGGAAGCCAGCTACAGAGACAGAGCCAAGGAGTGAGCTCTCAACTAGGGGTTATCTTAAATTTTGACCCATGGCATAGGCCACTGCTCTGTGAGTGGAGACCCCACAAGACCCAGGGAGAAACCCCTAGAAGAGTGCAGGGATCTGTGGGGTTCAGAGACACCAGGCAGGGCTGTATGCCAGAGACAGAGACACTTGGTCTCAGGCTGCATGAGCACGGAGCGTGGCCAGAGGCCAGAGAGACGGGAGTGATTGAGCGCTTTTCTCTGAAGGTGCACTGAGGAGTGGGGCCCCCAGCACTCAGCTCCTCTGGGCCGGAGATTGGGAGGCCGCCATTTTCATTCCCATCCTCCAGAACTCTACAGAAAGCGTTCAGGGAACAAAAGCTCCCAAAAGCGAACACGAGCAGATTACTTAGCCTGGCCCTGGTAAGGACGGTGCAATTCCGCCTCAGGCAAAGACACTTGAGAATCACTACAACAGGCCCCTTCCCAAGAAGATCAGCAAGAAACCAGCCAAGACCAAGTTCACTTACCAAGGAGAAGAGCAGAATTCCAGAGGAGGAGAAAGCAAAGCATGGAATTCATGGCGTTCTCCCCATGATTCTTTAGTCTTGCAAAGTTAATTAATTTTTTTTATTTTATTTTTTTCTTCTGCTAAATTTTTTTAAACTTTTACCCTTTCCTCTTTTAACGTTTTTTAACTAGTTTATCTTAACAATACCTTTCAAAAAAATTTTTTTTGAACCTTCATTATTATAGTCATATTTTATCCTTTATTGTATCTCACTTTATTTTTTGTACACACCTAGGGTGGTTGTTGTTGTTGTTGTTGTTTTCTAAAAAAAATTTGGGATACAACTTCTTCTAATAGATCAAAATATACCCTAAATCTAGCACAGGGCTTCGTTCTAGTCTCCAGCCTGAGCAAATTCTCTCCACTTTCTTTTTCTTTATTCTCCCAACCAATGTATCTTATCAACTCCATTTTTAGAAATTTTAAAGAAGCATTTTTCATCTTTATAGTCATATTCCATCCCTTCATCATGTTTGCCCTTATATATGTTTTTCATTCTTTAAAATTTTGGGAGGTAGTTTCTTCTAAGAGATCAAAATACTCCCAAAATTAAGTGGGTGACCCTGTCTATTCACCAGTCTAATATATATATATATTTTTTTTAAATTTTTTTCTGAACTTCTTTTTACCCCTTGCTTCCTCCCACGATTTGGGGTCTCTTCTTTTTTGGTTAAAGCACATTTTACTGGGGTCTTTGCCACCCTTTTAGTATTTCATTCGTTCCTTCATATATTCTTATCTGGATAAAACAACAAGGCAGAAAAACTCACCACAAAAAAAAAGAACAAGAGGCAGTACTGAAGGCCAGGGACCTAATCAATATGGACATTGGTAATATGTCAGATCTAGAGTTCAGAATGTCAATTCTCAAGGCTCTAGCTGTGCTTGAAAAAGGTATGGAAGATATTAGAGAAACTGTCTGGAGAAATAAAAGCCCTTTCTGGAGAAATAAAAGAACTAAAATCTAACCAAGTTGAAATTAAAAAAAGCTAATGAGGTGCAATAAAAAATGGAGGTTCTCACTGCTAGGATAAATGAGGCAGAAGAGAGAATTAGTGATAAAGAACACCAAATGACAGAGAATAATGAAGCTGAGCAAAAGAGAGACAAACAACTACTGGACCACAAGGGGAGAATTCGAGAGATAAGTGATACCATAAGATGAAACAACATTAGAATAATTGGGACTCCAGAAGAAGAAGAAAGAGAGAGGGGAGCAGAAGGTATATTGGAGAGAATTATAGTAGAGAATTTCCCTAATATGGCAAAGGGAACAAGCATCAAAATCCAGGAGGCACAGAGAACCCCCCTCAAAATCAATAAGAATAGGTCCACACCCCGTCACCTAATAGTCAAATTTACAAGTCTTAGCGACAAAGAGAAAATCCTTACAGCAGCCCAGGACAAGAAGTCTGTAACATACAATGGTAAAAATATTAGATTGGCAACAGACTTATCCACAGAGACCTGGCAGGCAGGAAAAAACTGGCATGATATATTCAGAGCACTAAACAAGAAAAATATGCAGCCAAGAATACTATATCCAGGTAGGCTATCATTGAAAACAGAAGGAGAGACAAAAAGCTTCCAAGACAAACAAAAACTAAAAGAATTTGTAAACACCAAACCAACTCTACAGGAAATATTGAAAGGGGTCCTCTAAGCAAAGAGAGAGCCTAAAAGTAGTAGATCAGAAAGGAACAGAGACAATATACAGTAACAATCACCTTACAGGCAATACAATGGCACTAAATTCATATCTTTCAATAGTTACGCTGAATGTAAATGGGCTAAGTGCCCCAATCAAAAGACACAGGGTATCAGAATGGATTAAAAAAACAAAACCCATCAATATGCTGTCTACAAGAAACTCGTTTTAGACCCAAAGACACCTCCAGATTTAAAGTGAGGGGGGGAAAACAATTTACCATGATAATGGACATCAAAAGAAAGCTGGGGTGGCAATCCTATATCAGATAAATTAGATTTTAAGCCAAAGACTATAAGATATGAGGAAGGACACTATATCATACTCAAAGGGTCTGTCCAACAAGAAGATCTAACAATTTTAAATATCCATGCCCCTAAATGGGAGCAGTCAACTACATAAACCAATTAATAATAAAATCAAAGAAACACATCGACAATAATACAATAATAGTAGGGGACTTTAACACCGCCCTCACTGAAATGGACAGATCATCCAAGCAAAAGATCAACAAGGAAATAAAGGCCTTAAATGACACACTGGACCAGATGGACATCACAGATATATACAGAACATTCCATCCCAAAGCAACAGAATACACATCCTTCTCTAGTGCACATGGAACATTCTTCAGAATAGATCACATCCTGGGTCATAAATCAGGTCTCAACTGGTATCAAAAGATTGGGATCATTCCCTGCATATTTTCAGACCACAATGCTCTGAAGCTAGAACTCAATCACAAGAGGAAATTTGGAAAAGAATCCAAATACATGGAGACTAAAGAACATCCTTCTAATGAATGAATGAGTCAACCAGGAAATTAAAGAAGAATTGAAAAAATTCATGGAAACAAATGATAATGAAAACACAACTACTCAAAATCTGTGCGACACAGCAGAGGCAGTCCTGAGAGGAAAATATATAGGGGAACAAGCCTTTCTCAAGAAACAAGAAAGGTCTCAAATACACAACCTAACCCTACACTTAAAGGAGCTGGAGAAAGAACAACAAAGAAAGCCTAAACCCAGCAGGAGAAGAGAAATAATAAAGATCAGAGCAGAACTCAATGAAATAGAAACAAAAAAAAAAAAAAAAAGAAAAGAAAAGAAAAAAAAAAGAACAAATCAACAAAACTGGAGCTGGTTCTTTGAAATAATTCATAAGATTGATAAATCCCTGGCCAGACTTATCAAAAAGAAAAGAGAAAGGACCCAAATTAATAAAATCATGAATGAAAGAGGAGAAATCACAACCAACACCAAAGAAATACAAACAATCATAAGAACATATTATGAGAAATTCTACGCCAACAAATTTGACAATCTGCAAGAAATGGACGCATTCCTAGAGACACGTAAACTACCACAACTGAACCAGGAAGAAATAGAAAACTTGAACAGACCCATAACCAGTAGGGAAATTGAAGCAGTCATCAAAAATCTCCCAACAAACAAGAGCCCAGGACCAGACGGCTTCCCAGGGGAATTCTACCAAACATTGAAAGAAGAACTAATTCCTATTCTCCTGAAACTGTTCCAAAAAATAGAAATGGAAGGAAAACTTCCAAACTCATTTTATGAGGCCAGTATTATCTTGATCCCAAACCCAGACAAGGAGCCCATCAAAAAAGAGAATTACAGACCAATATCCTTGATGAACATAGATGCGAGAATTCTCACCAAAATACTAGCCAATAGGATCCAACAGTACATTGAAAGGATTATGAATCACGACCAAGTGGGATTTATTCCAGGGCTGCAAGGTTGGTTCAACATCTGCAAATCAATCAATGTGATACAATACATTAATAAAGAAAGAACAAGAACCATATGATTCTCTCAATAGATGCTGAAAAAGCATTTGACAAAGTGCAGCATCCCTTCCTGATCAAAACTCTTCAAAGTGTAGGGATAGAGGGCGCATACCTCAATATCATCAAAGCCATCCATGAAAAACCCACCGCAAATATCATTCTCAATGAAGAAATACTGAAAGCTTTTCCGTTGAGGTCAGGAACATGGCAGGGATGTCCATTATCACCACTACTATTCAACATAGTACTAGAAGTCCTAGCCTCAGCAATCAGACAACAAAAAGAAATTAAAGGCATCCAAATCAGCCAAGAAGAAGTCAAACTGTCACTCTTTGCAGATGATATGATACTATATGCGGAAAACCCAAAAGACTCCACTCCAAAACTGCTAGAAATTGTACAGGAATTCAGTAAAGTGTCAGGATATAAAATCAATGCACAGAAATCACTTGCATTTCTTTACACCAACAACAAGACAGAAGAAAGAGAAATTAAGGAGTCAATCGCATTTACAATTGCACCCAAAACCGTAAGATACCTAGGAATAAACCTAACCAAAGAGGCAAAGAATCTGTACTTAGAAAACTATGAAGTACTCATGAAAGAAATTGAGGAAGACACAAAGAAATGGAGAAATGTTCCATGCTCATGGATTGGAAGAACAAATTTTGTGAAAATGTCTATGCTACCTAAAACAATCTATACATTTAATGCAATCCCTATCAAAATCCCATCCATTTTTTCAAAGAACTGGAACAAATAATCCTAAAAGTTGTATGGCACCAGAAAAGACCTCGAATAGCCGGAGGAATATTGAAATAGAAAGCCAAAGTTGGTGGCATCAGAATTCCAGACTTCCAGCTCTATTACAAAGCTGTCATCACCAAGACAGTATGATACTGGCACAAAAACAGACACATAGATCAATGGAATAGAATAGAGAACCCAGAAATAGACCCTCAACTCTATGGTCAACTAATCTTCGACAAAGCAGCAAAGAATGTCCAATGGAATTAAGACAGTCTTTTCAACAAATGGTGTTGGGAAAATTGGAGAGCCACATGCTGAAAAATGAAACTGGACCATTTCCTTACACCACACATGAAAATAGATTCAAAATGGATGAAGGACCTCAATGTAAGAAAGGAATCCATCAAAATCCTTGAGGAGAACACAGGCAGCAACCTCTTCGACCTCAGCCGCAGCAACTTCTTTCTAGGAACGTTGCCAAAGGCAAGGGAAGCAAGGGTAGAAATGAACTATTGGGACTTCATCAAGATCAAAAGTTTTTGCACAGCAAAGGAAACAGTTAACAAAACCAAAAGACAACTGACAGAATGGGAGAAGATATTTGCAAACAACATATCAGATAAACGTCTAGTATCCAAAATCTATAAAGAGATTATCAAACTCAACACCCAAAGAACAAATAATCCAATCAGGAAATAGGCAGAAGACATGAACAGACATTTCTGCAAAAAAAGACATCCAGATGGCCAACAGACACATGAAAAAGTGCTCCACATCACTCGGCTTCAGGGAAATACAAATCTAAACCACAATGAGATACCACCTTTCGCCAGTCAGAGTGGCTAAAATTAACAAGCCAGGAAATGACAGATGCTGACAAGGATATGGAGAAAGGGGAAACCTCCTACGCTGTTGGTGGGAATGCAAGCTGGGGCAACCACTCTGGAAAACAGCATGGAAGTTCCTCGAAAAGTTGAAAATAGAGCTACCTTATGACCCAGCAATTGCACTACTGGGTATTTACCCTAAAGATACAAATGTAGTGATCCGAAGGGGCACGTGCACCCGAATGTTTATAGCAGCAATGTCCAGAATAGCCAAACTATGGAAAGAACCTAGACGTCCATCAACAGATGAATGGATAAAGAAGAGGTGGTGTAAATATATACAATGGAATACTATGCAGCCATCAAAAGAAATGAAATCTTGCCATTTGCGACAACATGAATGGAACTAGAGGGTATTGTGCTTAGCGAAATAAGTCAATTGGAGAAAAACAACTATCATATGATCTCCCTGATATGAGGAAGTGGAGATGCAACCTGTGGGGTTTGGAGGGTAAGAAAAGAATAAATGAAACAAGATGGGATTGGGAGGGAGATAAACCATAAGAGACTCTTAATCTCACAAAACAAACTGAGAGTTGCTGGCGAGGGAGGGGTATGGGAGAGAGTGGTGGGGTTATGGACATCAGGGAGGGTATGTGCTATGGTGAGTGCTGTGAAGTATGTAAACCTGGCAATTCATAGACCTGTACCCCTGGGGCTAATAATACATTATATGTTAATTTAAAAAAATATTTTCACTGGGTATAGATTCTTAGGTTAACAGTATTTTTGCCAATGTCCTCTGGGTAGCATTATTTCTGGTGAAAAATCAATGATAATTCATATTATTGTTCTCCTATCTGTAATGCATACTTTCTCCTCTAGGTACCTTCAGGATTTTATTTTTTACTTTTAGAAATTTGACTATGTTTTTGCCTGGGTGTCATTTTCTTTGTACTTTTTCCTGCTTGGTGTTCACTGAGCTTGTAGGATCTGTGAATTGTTATTTTTCTTCAAATTTGGAAACATTTCAGCCATTATTTCTTTAACTATTTTCTTCTACCTTAATCTTTTCCTCCTCTTATTGTAGGACTGCTTTATATATGTTAGACCATTTGATACTGTCTAATGATTATTGCTTTTTTGTTTTCCTGTTTATTTTTCCCCTCTGTGAGCATCACTCTGGATAATTCCTATGTTTCTATCTTCAATTTCACTGATTTTTCCTTCTGTAGTTTCTATCTGCTATTAATTCTCCCCATTGAATTTATATTTCAGAAACTGTATTTCTCAGTTCCCAAATTTCTATTTCTTTTTTTTTTTATTGTTTCTATTTCTTTAGTAAGCTTTTCCATCAGCTTACCCAGTATGGAAATCTTTTCCTTTAAGCCCTTAAGTATATTTATAGTAGCTGTTTAAAAGTTCTTGTCTTCCATTTACAACATTTGCCATCTATGGGTCTGTTTCTACTTTCCATTTAAAAAAAAAAAAACTGGTTGTGGGTCACATTTTTCTGATTTTTTCATGTCCAGAAATTTTCAATTTTATGTTGAACTTTGTGAATGCTAAATTATTTTTAGTGTCAGGATTTAGTTGCCTTCCTTTAAAAGATGCTCTTTTTGTAATTTTTTTTTTTTTTAAAGTAGGCTCCATGCCCAAGACAGGGCTTGAACTCACAAAGAGTCCCATGTTCCACTGACAGATCCAGCCAGGCACCCTTGTTGTATCATCTCCTAATCAATAGTTAATTTACTGGCAGGAAAGCCTGATTCTTTTGAGGCTTATTTTTAAACTTTATTGGAGAGGCACTTAGGTGGCTCAGTTAGTTGAGTGTCTGCTTTCAGTTTGAGTCGTGGTCTTGTGGTCCTGGAATCGAGCCCTACAGTGGGTTCTCTGCTCAGCAGCAAGTCAGCTTCTACCTCTGCCTCTTCCTCTGTGATCTCTCTCTCTCTCAAATAAATACATAAAATCTTTAAAAAACAACTTTGTTGGAAAGGTCTAGAATGACAGAGCTTAGAGCAAAGTACTGCTACTCCTAAAGCATGGCCTTTCTGGGTCCTCAGCTGAATGCACAGAATATTTAGGGAGGTCTCTTGACTCTGGCTAGTAGGAATTCCTATGTCCCCCAGTACTATGAGACCAAGTAGCTGTTCTCTGCCAGACTTGTGAAGTCTCACCCTGTACATTAAGTCTTTAGTATTTGCCTAAAAACTTAAGACCCATATGCAGATGTCTGAATTCTCTCTAATAGCATGACCCACAAACCCCAGCTGTCTCATGTTTCAAATGTTAAAATAAATCTCTGCTGTGTTCTGCTTGGATTCCACCTCACTACAGCACCAGAAAGTATCATCAGGCAGAAAATCAGAGAGACAGTGGGGTCCCCTTTGTATATCTCCTTTCTCTTGGGCATCACAACCTTGCACTGCCTATTGTACAATGTCCAAAAATAATCACTTCATATATTTTGTCCAGCTTTATGGCTGTTTATGGTGAGAGGGCCATACAGTGTAGAATTTCAAATGCCATATTTATGTAACTTGTTCCCTACTTTGATAAACATTTAGGTTGTTTGAAATGGTAGTATAGCATTAATGATTAAATGTGCAGCTCTAGGTTAAATTCCTAGTTGTGCCACTACTGGCTGTTGCTCCTTGGGGGAATTTACCAGCTGATTTCCTCACTTAAAAAATGGGATATAGGGGCACCTGGGTGGCTCAGTGGGTTAAGCCTCTGCCTTCAGCTCAGGTAATGATCTCAGGGTCCTGGGATCGAGCCCCTCATCGGGCTCTCTGCTCACCAGGGAGCCTGCTTCCCCCTTTCTCTCTCTGCCTGCCTCTCTGCCTATTTGTGACCTTTGTCTCTCAAATGAATAAATACAAAATCTTTTTTAGAAAATGTGATATAATGAAAACAACCACTTCATGGAGTTATATGAGATACTATATGTGAGATGCTTAGAACAGTTCCTGGAACACAGCAAGTACTAAAAAATTATAATTAATATAGTTACATAATTAATATAATTAAATAATTATTTATAAAGTTATAATTATACCCTATTCTTACTATTACAAAAAAAAGCTACAATGAATACTCTAACATTTTATTTGCATTCTATGCAAGTCTATCTCTATTATTCCTAGGTCAATGGATATATGCCTTCATGATTTGATAGATATTTGCCAAATGCTTTTTAAAAACATTGCACTAGGGGTGCCTGGGTGGCTCAGTAGGTTAAAGACTCTGCCTTCGGCTCAGGTCATGATCCCAAGGTCCTGGGATCGAGCCCTGCATTGGGCTCTCTGCTCAGCAGGGAGCCTGCTTCCCCCTCTCTCTCTGCCTGCCTCTCTGCCTACTTGTAATCTCTCTCTCTCTATCAAATAAATTTTAAAAAATCTTTAAAAAAACCAACACTGCACTAATTTACCATCTCATGTTTTTTCAAACTCTAGCCAAGTCTTAGAGATAAGCCAAACCTCTAAATTTTGCCAATCTGATACAAGTGTACCCCCTCTTTTAATTATGGGACAGAGTACCTTTTCATGTTTATTGGCTCTCTATACATTTTTTATGACCTCCTGTTGGTGTCACTCATTTTGGTTTATTTTTTTCTTACTGATTTTATTCATTCACCCAACTAACTGTATTGAGTACATATTAGGGATATGTATGAGCAAGACAAAGTGAGCAAGACAAAGCCTCTCCCTCATGAAGTTTACAATACAGTCAGGGAGATAGAAAATTGGCAAAAAAAAAGAATAAAATAATTGCAAATCTGGGAGCACCTGGGTGGCTCAGTTGGTTGGGTGTCCAACTCTTGACCTCAGCCTAGGTCTTGGTCTCAGGGTAATGAGTTCAAGCCCCACACTGGGCTCTGCATGGGGCATGGAGCCTACTTACAAATTAAATAAATAAGGGCACCTGGGGGTCTCAGTTGGTTGAGTGTCTGACTCTTGGTTTCAGCTTGGGTCCTGATCTCAGGGTCATGGGATCTAGCCCCAAGCTGGGCTCCAAGATCAGCATGGAGTCTGCTTAAAGATTCTCTCCCTCTACCCTCCCTGCCCCACCTCCCCAGTTCTCTCTCTCTCTAAAATAATGAAATAAATAAATATTTTTTTTAAATTTAGATAAATTAGGGGCACCTAGGTGGCTCAGTCAGTTAAGTGTCAGCCTTTGGCTCATGTGGTGATCCTGGGGTCCTGGGATCAAGCCCTGCTCAGCATGAAGTCTGCTTGAGATTCTCTTTCTCTCTCCCTCTGCCCCTCCCCCTCCTCTCTCAAACACTCTCTCTCTCTCTCTCAAATAAATAAAATCTTAAATAAATTATAAATACTATAATAAATTATAAAAAATTTAAATTTTAAAATAAAAAATTTAAATAAATTATTAAAAATTTTAAATAAAAAAATTATAAGCCCTATAAGAAGAAAACAGACGATGTTAAAATCATGAGAAAGCAGCAATAGGCAGAATGGGGAAACCACCTCCTTTAGAAAGAGTGGGAGTCATGGAAGGTGCATTTCTAGAAATGAAATTGATATTGGGAACAGATGGTTGAGGAGACAAACATGTGAGGAACGGTGGGGGCGCGGGGCAGGGGGGGGGTCCCACTACAGGCAGAAGGCATAGCCATATGCAAAAGCTCTAATGAAGGAATGCACTTAGCATGTTTCAGAAAGAGAAAGGTCACTATGGCTGTAGAGTACTTGGTGAGGGAAGAAAGCCATCGGATGGGACTGGAGAGATAGGCAGGGGCCACAGGGGTAGGAATTTTATTTCAAAGGCTATGGGAAACCAATGGCAGATTTTAAGCAGGAAACTGACATGATCTTAAATTCTTAAAGATCCTTCAAGCCATTCAGTGAATGGATAGGAGGGTGTCAAACGTGGATAAAGCAGGAAGGCTAGTTAGGAGACCATTATAGAAATCCGAACAAGTGACAATAGCTTGGGTAAAGTGGAGACCCTGGAGATTGAGGAAAGGGAGGAGATTTGTGATATTTCTGGAGGTACAGCAGGCAGGACTTGGGATGGATCAACCATGGGGACTCATGGGGAGTAAAGTTTCAAAAATGAGTCCCAGGTCTTTACCTTGTTCATTGAGTGAAAAGAGCTTTTACAGTGATTGGAAAGACAGGTTTGGGAGGTGAAGTGGGAGATGGAAAGTTTGGGCCCAGACATCTTAATCTGGATATGATGCTATGACATCCCAGCGGAAGTGGAAAGAAGACATTGGATATATGAGTAGAAGCTCCAAAAAGTACTCTGGGCTACACATATAAATTTATTTCATTTCATTTCATTTCATTTCAAAGATTTTCTTTATTTCCCAGAGACAGGGAGAGGCAGAGGGAGAAGCAGGATCTCCACTAAGCAAGAAGCCCAGTGAGGGCTCACGACCCTGGGATCATGACCTGAGTGGAAGGCAGACGCTTACCCGACGGAGCCACTCAGGTGCTGAACACATATAAATTTAATGAGAAATGCTCTCCATGGGGTGTTTTTGTGTGGCTCAGTCAATTGAGTGCCAGCCTTCGGCTCAGGTCATGATCCCAGAGTCTTGGGCTTGAATCCCACATCCGGCTCCCTATTCAGTAGAGAGCCTGCTTCTCCAGTCCCCTCTGCTGTTCACTCTGCTTGTGCTCTCTGGGTTTCCATAGTTAGCCTTTTTGGATGAAAGCTTTTGTTTTGGTTCAGTAAATAAAATAAAGTGTTGGGGGCACCTGGGTGGCTCAGTGGGTTAAAGCCTCTGCTTTCAGCTCAGGTGGTGATCCCAGGGTCCTGGGATCGAGCCCCACATCGGGCTCTCTGTTCCACGGAGAGACTGCTTCCTTCTCTCTCTCTCTGCCTGCCTCTCTGCCTATTTGTAATCTCTGTCTGTCAAATAAATAAATAAAATCTTAAAAAAAAAAAAAAAAGAAGTGTTGAGCAAATTTTAAGCGTTCAACTCAATGACTCGCTGCTAGGATTAACATTAGAAAAAGGACCCTGGCCTGAGAGCCAGAGGTTTTGGGTTCATTTCCTTATTCCTTATATTAGTATATAAGAAAAAAAAAAGAAATGTATTGGCTCACCTAGCCTGGAAGACTAGCCAGACAGGTCACAGAATTAACCAGCTCCAGAAAGCATGGCTTCTGGAGGCAGCAATTCAACATCTCTGCTCTACTTTCCCCGTTGCCCAGATTCTCTCTCACTGTAGAAAGATCTCCAGGTGACAGAAAACTCGGCTGTGCCTGCAAGCAACCCTAGCAGAAAGAACGCTCCCCCACCCCCTGCTTCCATGAATTAATCCCAGGGAACGACTCTCATGGGCTGGAGGTCACATGTCCAACCCTTGGGCCAATGACTGCTGTCAGGGGAATGAGTCAGTTGGCCGGGCCTAGGTCACAGATCCAGCCCTGGACCTAGACTGTAGAGAGCAGGCTGTGTTCCTTCCTGTGGGGAGTCACGAATCAAAAGCAACCATAGGGGTGCCTGGGTGGCTCAGTGGGTTAAAGCCTCTGCCTTCGGCTTGGGTCATGATCCCAGGGTCCTGGGGTCCTGGGATCAAGCCCCGCATGGGGCTCTCTGCTTAGCGGGGAGCCTGCTTTCTCCTCTCTCTCTCTCTGCCTGCCTCTCTGCCTACTTGTGATCTCTGTCAAATAAATAAATAAAATCTTAAAAAAAAAAAAAAAGCAACCATAGTGCATGTTAGTATTTCTAGCCCATCAATTCCTTGCAGGCTGCTGGGTCTCATGGCTGTTCTGAACCACAGTTTCCTCATTGATAAAATGGAGATTTCTGTCTGATCTGCCTCATTTTATTTCATTTTATTTATTTATTCTTTCTTTCTTTCTTTCTTTCTTTCTTTCTTTCTTTCAATAATGAGGCTTAGGGCAACCCTCTCGGGTCCCCTCCCTCCTCAGGAGCTTTGTACTATCACCTTGCTATTGCTCAATAAACATTGCTTTGCAGTGTTTGGCAATGGTAGGCAGCAAAGCCCTCAGAAATACATACATACATACATACATACATCAACTAATTAAAATAAAAAATAATGAGGGTCAGAGGACATATGGCGTATAAAAATGCCATACACCTATTATCTTAGTGAACAGTATCAGTCAGGCCAAACTACTTGAACCAAGCTCACTGGATAACAATTTATTAACTTGTGGTGAGAGTCATAACTGTTTTTTAAAACATTCAATAATTTCGACAACCAAAAATGGTAGGATTATGTGACCTTATGTGACCATCTGGGGACTCCATGTAAGAAACAGAGTTATTACCAAAGGCATTGTCTTTAGGGGAATACCAGAGATACGGTGTCTTGAGTAAAACTTCCATCGTAAAAGCCTAGACTCCTAGAGCCGGAAGGCACCTGGCTTCTTCACCTTAGACAAGGAATCTTGAGGCTGGAGTCGTTGACCTGATGACCAACATTACACAGCAGTACATGAGTAGAGGACAGGGTCCGAGGTCTTTCAAACACCAGTCTTTATCTTTTCTATTCTACCATTGCCTCCCTTCCTGGCAACATCCTATTGGAACTTGATGGATTCTTGTCTAACTCGGAAAGGCATTTAGAATAGAATTTGACTGTAGTCAGGTATCACCATTATTGGGATAGATGGTGAAGGACTGGGAGACTCCTGGGAGAGACCAGGCTTGTCATGCTTCATTCCTATACGTGAGAAGCTCACAGAATTGGTGGGGAGGCAGCTGGTCTGAGAGCAGTTCCTTTCCTGTTCTACAGACAACAGCTGTGGCAAAACCGAAGAACACATAGTAAGTTCTCGATACATAGACTTTGATGACAAACTATCTCAAAATAAAAAGGGCCTTAAAATGTTCTTTATCATTTGATCTCCTAATTGCACAGAAGTTATCCTGATGCCGATAATATAAAAGAATATGTTTGGTTTTTAAACAAAAGTTCATCACTGGCATATTTATACAAGCCACAACTTCTAAATTAATGTCCAACAATAGGGAAAAGACTATATATTAGGGTGTATGCATATGATGGCTTGCTACACTGACGCAAACAATCTTGTCATCATGACTCTAAGCTTAGTCTTTCTCTTTGATTTTATTTTATTTTGTTTTTTAAGATTTTATTTATTTGACAGAGAGAGAGAGAGACAGCAACAGAAGCAGCAGAGGGAGAGGGAGAAGCAGGCTCCCTGCTGAGCAGGAGCCCGATGCGGGGCTCGATCCCAGGAACCTGGAACCATGACCTGAGCTGAAGCCAAATGCTTCACCGACTGAGCCACCCAGACACCCCAAAATAGAGATCCTTTGTACTGTAAAGCATGGCATTAAAAGACTAGCAAAAAGCTGACCTGGATGCCCAGGGGCAGTGTAGACCAATTCCTTGGGGGGAATCTGAAGCTCTGGGACCTACCTTTTAGACCTGCCTTCTCCCATTTCACAAAGGCAAGCCAGAGGGCCTATGAGGAAGAAGGCACTCCAGACAAGGAAGGACAACCCCGCTGACCCCGCCACGTCTTTTCTGAACCGGGATGGCCTTATATCAAACACATTCATTGAACCTACCATTTAGGAACTAAAGTTATAATTAGGTCTAGGGCTACATTCCAGATCCAGATCTATTTTTCTATGTGTGACTGCAGCTCTTTGGATCTCAGTAGCCTTACCTATTAAAGAGTGGGTTTAATGTATCTATCTGTCAGGTGCTTATACTCTAGACAGTCACAAGATCCATTTAGAAAATTCCACGAGTTCATCCTCTGTGGGTCCCTGGCCCCCCAACCCCACTCCCATGTTCTTAGAATGCGGTAAACTGAAAGAATATTCTTTCTAGACATCCCTGTGCCTCTAATAAAAGTGTGATCTCGGGGCACCCGGGTGGCTCAGTGGGTTAAGCCTCTGCCTTCGGCTCAGATCATGATCTCAGGGTCCTGGGATTGAGCCCCACATCGGGTTCTCTGCTCAGCGGGGAGCCTGCTTCCCCCTTTCTCTGTCTCTGCCTGCCTCTCTGCCTACTTGTGATCTCTGTCTGTCAAATAAATAAATAAAATCTTTAAAAAAAAAAAGATTTATTTATTTGACTCAGAGAGAGAGATCTGACCTCTGAGCAGAGAGCCCGATGTGGGGCTCGACAGCCAAGCACAGCTGACACACTTTCTCCTCTACTTGTTGACTTTGTGAAGGATTCAGTCCATTGTCTATGACATCTGTGACTCTTGACAAAACATGGCAAAATCTGAACACACACCTTAGGCGGTTCCAATGGCCTTTCGCAGTCATGTTACTGAAACATGGTCTGATGAGAACTGGCCTTAGGGCCTTCAGCTGATTTTTCTATTTCCTTAGTCATGTTAGCCTGAATGGTTAGAGGAGTACTCCCAAGTCCCAATCTGGAAATACACATGTGATTCATTTCCTGGATAAAGCAAGTTAATGGGATCAGCAGAGGCCGGGAGGCAAAGGATTTGTCCAGTTAGCCCCTGAGTCAGGCCTGGGAATGGATTTTTTACAATCTCCATGGCCTTGTATGTAGGAGTAGGAGGACAGGGAAACGAGAGGGCAATAGGGTATCCACCTGCTGGTTTATATGCCTGCTAACCTGTTACTTTTTTTCAGGCTAAGACAACCAGTTATTTCAACAAATATACGTATTGATTCCACACAGAACCCCAAACTAGGGTACTTTGAATATACCAGGTAGCCTGAAACAGAATTCATAGTCCCTGCCCCGGATTAGAATCTAGTTAAAGAAGTAGCCAAAATACAGGACACTGACATCAGAACACTTGCAAAGGAAAGAAACACGAAGGCAAATCTAGATCATACAAACTTCTTAATGTTGAGAATTAGGAAAAGGAGCAATTTGCATCTATCCTCTTGACTGCTAATCCCTAATTTGTCTTTCTTCTCCAGTGGCCTTAAACTAGGCATGATCCGGATGATACTGGACTTTGTATTCCCAGTGCCTATTCAAATAACTGACAAAGAGCAGATACTCCACAAATGTTAACGAAACACGTGATGAATGGTTTTAGGAAGGTGGGTTTCATCAAAGAATCACCCTAAAAGTGGCATTTTAAAACAATAAACGTTTTTTTTTCTGAAGGCAAAAGTAATACTTGCTCATAATAAAAAAATATATAAAGTATTAAAGAAAATATCAATGACTTTGTTCCACTCATCCAGAAATAGTTACTATTATCATTTCCTACTAGTCTTTTTCTAGAGTGATGATTATCTCCTCAGTAAGTAAAATTTCATCGCATTACTTTTAATGTCTGCTTAATATTCCACTGACAGGCATATAGGTGGTTGCCATTTTTTGCTGTCATAAATACTGCTTCAATGGATATTTTTTGGTTATAAATATTTCTCCCCAAAAGATTTCCTTAAAGCAGAATCTGATCTATAAATATAGAGAGCAAACTGGTAATGGCCAGAGGGGAGGAGGCTGGGGATGGGGGATAAAATGGGTGAGGGCAACTGAGTAGACAGGCTTCCAGTTATGGAATGAATAAGTCATAGGAATAAAAGACACAGCATAAGGGAAAAATTCCCTTTGGCTATATCCTGAAACATGAAATTATTGGAAATATTTTTAAGGTTCTAAATAAAGTTGCCAAACTAGTTCTCCAGAAAGTTTCATCAATTTACATTCCCACTAGAAGTATATGAGACTTCACTACAGGAATAATGGTTATAACAGGTCTTCCTTCTTCTTCAATGAGATTAAGCAACTTTACAGAAAAACAAAGAATGTTGAATTATGAAATGTTTTCACCTTTGGCAGATTCTTCTCCTCTGTTGTTTAATACCCATTGGATTGTTACACAACTTTAATTAGTGAGTATATACTACTCTGGGTTCTGCTCTTTTCACTGCGAAGTACTTTCTACCTATAAACATAGTTCACATCATGGTCATTTTTTTAAAGATTTTATTTATTTATTCAACAGAGAGGGAAAGAGAGAGAGATCACAGGTAGGCAGAGAGGCAGGCAGAGAGAGTGGGGGAAGCAGGCTCCCTCTAAGCAGAGAGCCCGATGTGGGGCTCGACCCAAAGACCCCTATATCATGACCTGAGCCAAAGGCAGAGGCTCAACCCACTGAGCCACCCAGGCGCTCTGTAATTCCTCATTGTGCCGATATATCCCAGTGAGCCTGAGGGTTTTCTTTTCTTTTTCTTTTTTTTTTTTTTAAGATTTTATTCATTTATTTGACAGAGAGAGAGAGATCACAAGCAGGCAGAGAGGCAGGCAGAGAAAGGGCGGGGGGGGGGGGGAAAGAGCAGGATCCCTGCTGAGCAGAGAGCCAGATTCAGGGATCGATCCCAGGACCCTGAGATCATGACCTGAGCGGAAGGCAGAGGCTTAACCCACTGAGCCACCCAGGTGCCCCATGAGGGTTTTCTTACTGTCGGGATTTGTAGCTGTTTCCAATCTTTACTACTAAATTAGCAATAAACACCTTCATAGTTTCCCACTCCTCACTTTCCCAAGAGCGAAATTACTTGATCGAAGAGTACAAATCACTATATACCTCTGGTTACAAACTGCCAAGCTGCTGGGCAAGATTTGTTTTATAAAAAGGAAAACTGATGAACAGAGGGGCAGCTGTCTATCATTCTAGAACAAGGTACAGGGCCCCAGAATTTTAACCAGAAGCCAGGACATCTGAGTTTCCTCACAGGCACTTGGGAAGTCCCTTCCCCGGAAACTCAGTTCTCTTATCTATAAAATGAGATATTTGGATTGAATGGATTAAGGTCCTTTTCTACCAGAAATCCAATCATACTTTTCCCTGACTCCTGGAAGCTCAGTGCATGGGACAAGGCTCTGCTTCCTTTCTCTTGGCTGCAGACTCCCATCAGAGACCCAAATACTAGTGTCCTCAGAGGACAGACAGCAGAGCCTAGGGATTCAAAGTGCAGGCTCGTTTGAATTTCTGCCCTGCCACTTGCTAGCTGTGTGACAAACCACATGAGGTCTCCCGTGTCTGTAAGGTTAATACTAGCTTCTACCTCAGTGGGTTGTTTTGAGAATTACATGAAGTCTTGTTTGTAAGACACTAACAGTGCCTGGCACATAGTAAGTGATTTATAGGGTGCTTGTTGAATAAATAAGAGAAAATTTAGCAGTAAACTCTGGGTCTCTCCATACTGCAACATGGAGAATTTAGCAGTAAACTCTGGCTGCTTCCTCACTCCTTCCTAAAGCCCAGAGGTCTGAGCCCTAAATCCCTCTACTTAAAAGGGATTTTAGGAAGGTGGGTTTAATCAAAGAATCATCCTACAGTGGCATTTTAAAACAATAAACATTTTTTTCCTGAAGGCAAAGACATGCTCATAATAAAAATTTCAGAAAGTATTAAAGAAAAATATAAATGACCTTGTTCCATGGCTCCTCCTATGGCTCTGGGGTGCCTCCAGGACAAAGTAGGGATGCCTTCGCTTGAAGACCCAGGTACTCCACACACAAACTCCCTGAAGTCAGGAGAGGCTGAAGACATCCTTTTATTTAAGGATCCCAGTTAATTCAGAACATTCCAAAAATTAAAACAAAAAAGGTAAACAGAGGTACAAAAATTGTGGGGGCATTTTCAACGTTATTTTGGGCAAAATAAAGCATTAACATGCCCCAAACCCAATTAACCATAATTATAACCGCCAAGGGTTCTCACACTGTTGTTTCCCGGCCCACAACCAGGAGCGCCTTGGTGGTTTAACAGATGGACTAGCAAGGGCGCCCCAGGGGCCTACGGACCAGTCCTCTGGGGCAACCTCTACAGCCCCTCCCCACCCCACCCAGCCACCCACGCGCCGCAAAGACTGTGATCCAGCCCGCCGGGCCCCCGGGAGCCATAGCCGCGAGTCGGGAAACTGAACCCCGCGGCGAAAACCCCACTGAGCCCGCGAGCGGGCGCGCCCGCCCTCGTCCTCCCCAGCAGGCCCGGCGGGAAGGCGGGGGCTCGTTCCCCGCGCCACGCGGCTCGACCAATGGGAGCGCGCGCAGCAGGGCTCCGTGGTCCGCGCCGCGGGTGCTGAAAACCCGGCGCGCGCAGGCGGGTCGGATCCCCGCGCACGCGAAGCCGACGCGTGCTACTGCACGGGCCTGCAGCGCGCGCCTGACCGCCCCTGCCCCGATGGACTCTGAGACCCCTACCCAGGCGCCGGCCCAGCGCTACTTCACGTGGGACGAGGTGGCGCAGCACTCCGGGCACGAGAAGGAGCGGTGGCTCGTGATCGACCGGAAGGTGTACAACATCAGCGAGTTCTCCCGCCGGCACCCCGGGGGCTCCCGGGTCATCAGCCACTACGCGGGACAGGATGCAACGGTGAGCGCTGCCAGACCGCGACACGGGAGTGGACGGGGCCGGGCGGCTGCCGCCGGAGGTCCAGTGCGCGAGGCAGGAAGTTTGGCACCCAGGGACGAACTCACAACTCATTCGGGGAAGAGCCAGCAGGCGCCCAGCATACCCGTTGCCCACGACTTAGCACGGGATGCAAGGGCAGGAGAATAGCCGTGGAAACAGGCCAGAATCAGGACAGTGGGGATGGAGGCCGGCAACCTGCCCACACAAAGGACTGCGCCGCCCGCGCGCGTGCGTTCGGTCTCTGGCCGCGTCCTTGGTCGCCAGACGTAGGCAGACCCCAGAGCAGGACAAGCAGGGAGGAAAGGCAGCATGCAGGGAACCGGGGACGGCGGCGCGGCTGAGGCCGAGGGAGGAGAGGGGTCAGTGGCAGGAAGAGGGAGTCTCGACCTGTCTCGGTGGGTGGGAAGGAAGAGCAGCGGGCGCCTAGGCGGCGCGTGCCTGCTTGCGAAGGGAGGCGGGAGAGGGAAGCGTTCTCGGGGACGGGGCCGAGGCGGGAAGCCGCCAGGTGCCGGCTGCGGTGGGAAGCCCCGTACAGGGTGAAGGAGGAGCCTCACCGCCCGGAGAGGACTAACCACTGCTGGTGCACAGTGGGTCAGGGAGCGGCGCGCAGAAGGTGGGAGAGCCTACGTCAGCTTACACTTAAGAGAAAACCCGAATCACGGTGGAAGGTCACTCGGCCGCAGGCCAGCGGGGTCTCCAGCTATTCGCCGCAGCGGACAGCTGTTTGCACTCCCGGGCTGTGGTTCGCATCCTTTCTGGCCTCACTATGGGGGTCAGGGCGCCATCCAGACCCAGTCTTGCTCTTCCCTTTCTAGACCACCTGCTCTCGGACGTAAGGCAACTGGCTCCTCCTGCCGTGGTTGGAGAGCAGGCGATCACCTCGTGGGACCCTGTAGAGACTTTGCTCCGCCGCGTCCCCTCCCCCTACATCGTTCCCCAGCCCAGCGGCATGACCATTTCCGCTGTCCCTACCCTCTGCCTTTGCAATCCGGGAGGGTGCCTGGGCCCACAAGAGTCACCGTATGTCGCAACGGAGCATAGACGTATTGGCCTGAGGGCCCGCAAACCTCCCTGCGAGGCGGCCGGGCGGGGGCGGGGGGCGGGCAACGCCAGAGCTTATAGTGATCACCCCGAGTGACCGACCACTCGGAAGCCGGGACTGCCGAGTGGAGCGAGGACTTGGGCTAACGCATGCGCAAATGAGGGATGCACCGACGCGGGGTCCTCACACCGTGTGATTTGGGGCCGGGGCTGGGGCCGGCCGCAACGGGGATAGCGATTGGTCCAGATGTGTGGTGCCACCGGCCGCCGGCTCCGCCCCGGCTCCCGTCTCTAGTGCAGCCTACGCGTTTCTAAGGCCTGGGGCCGCCTGACCTAGCCCACCTCACAGAACCAAAATGAGCCACTCTGGGGCAGGGGGTGGTCAGAGTCTTAGGGGAAATAATGGAACCCTACAAGGTACAGCGGCAGAGAGAAAGAGGAGAAATGCAGAAAGTCCCAGTTAGGAGGTAGGGAGTCTTCCTAATCACATCTTATGAAGAACTCTGGCTCAGAGAAGGTCTGTTAAAAGTCCCATAGGTAAAAACAGAAGTCTAGCCCCACCCACCCCTTTTAGTTATTTCTCACCTAGATCTTAAAATCTTGTGCAAAAGCTGTTCATAGACTCTCCTAGAGGACGGGACAGCCCAGAGAGGTCTTTCTGTGGTCCCCCTACCCACACTTCCTATTCCTTGCTGTGGTGCCCTTTTCACTAGAACACATGTTGGGTGTTCCTGAGCTGTGCACACCAGGGAAAGATCTTAAGCACCCTCAAAAGACAGCTGACTGGAGGGAAGTGCTGTCTCTTTGAACCTGGATACAGCCTCCTTGCTAAATTAGGAGGATGGCCTCTGGCGTGAGCCCTCCAGGATCCCGGGGAGCCCCGGGCCGGCTTCCTAACCGCTGTGTCTTCTCCTGTCTTTGCAGGATCCCTTTGTGGCATTCCACATCAACAAAGGCCTTGTGAGGAAGTATATGAACTCTCTCCTGATTGGAGAACTGTCTCCAGAGCAGCCCAGCTTTGAGCCCACTAAAAATGTGAGACTCTGCTGTTTGGAGACACTTTGGTTATTGAAGGGTAGCGGGGAAAAGGGAGGCCTAGATAAGGTCACAGTTGATCACAGTCTGTAGTGTTGTTTTGTTTTGTTTTTTTAAGATTTATTTTATTTGAGAGAGAGAGAGCAGGAGTGGGATGAGAGGCAGAAAGAGGAGATTCCCCACTGAGCAGGGAGCCTGATGCAGGGCCCGATCCTGGGACTCAGGAACCATGACCTGAGCTGAAGGCGGACGCTTAATCTCCTGAGCCACCCAGGCACCCCCACAGTCAGCAGTTCTTGTGAAATTTTGAGGTACCTGCTTCTCCCAGTCACTGGGACATAGGTCTAAGGGAGCAGGGCTTTGAAATGCGTGGCTCTCCCAAGGCTACCACCACTACCCTCATCAAGACCCATCAAACACTTAACTCCGTATCTGATGTAACCCCATATAACCCGCACACATTTACAGATGAGAAAAACTGGGGCTCAGGGAGGGTGAGCCATGCGGCCAAGAATCACAGTGTGAGTAAATGGAGGAGCAGGGATCTGAAGCAAGTCTTTAACTACAAAGACCACGCGCTCTTAGACCTGACCCCACAGCACCTGTCCTCTTTCCTCAGTGTCCTGGTAGCTTTACCTAGGATTATGGACTTGCCATAGCTATCTGGGGGTAGGAGGTGCTGGAGCCAAAGAGACCCCTTGTCTCCAGCGGTGCTGGGTTACAGCTGGAAAGAATAACAGCCCCTCCCTCTCTACTCTTCCGCAGAAAGAGCTGATTGATGAGTTCCGAGAGCTACGGTCCACAGTGGAGCGGATGGGGCTCATGAAGGCCAACCATGTCTTCTTCCTGTTGTACCTCTTGCACATCGTGCTGCTGGATGTAGCTGCCTGGCTCACTCTTTGGGTCTTTGGGACATCCCTGGTGCCCTTCCTCCTCTGTGCAGTGCTGCTCAGCGTAGTTCAAGTGAGAGCTCTTGGCTCGTCAAGAGCACAGCTGTGCTCAGCATCCTTGGGGAAAGGAAGCTCCTTGTGTGCCTCAGAAGGCCAAGGAGCCCAGCTCTGTGACCAGAGCAGCTGAGGATGTGGGGGAGAGTTAGTGCACAAAGACGTCTTATCATCTGTGTCTTTTATTCATTCCTTGGCCACATGTGCGCCCTCGTTTTGCTCACCCAAGGGTAGCCCAAGTGTGCCAAGAATCAAAATTCTGATTTTTCAAAAAGCTTGGCTTTTTCCTCACTACTACATTGCCCAACACACTCATAAAACTTGGGCCCTAATTATCAGAACCCATTTGCCAAGCCTGCCACTCGCCTCTGAGTTTGTCACTCTGTCCTTTTTTGTAGTCTGGGTATTCACTCCATCATAAGTCCTAGAACTCCAGAGAGTTCTATGGGAACTCTTCTAGGGAACTGAAGAATAGGGAAAGTTATATAGTTACAGGAAAGCATGAGTTAGTGGCAGAGCTAGAGTTAGGACCCAGGCTTCCTGACTCCTTTCCCGACATGCTCGAGGTACTGTGGCAATCGCAGGGCTAAGGCGGACAAAGGAAGGGGATGAGGTAGAGGAACCACTAAGGTCTTTGAGAGGGAGCCTGGGCTAGTGGGCTGCTCTCAGCGCTAATCTTTCTCACTCAGACCCAGGCCGGCTGGCTACAGCATGACTTTGGGCACCTGTCTGTCTTCAGCACCTCTACCTGGAACCACCTGCTACATCATTTCGTGATTGGCCACCTGAAGGTCAATGGGCTAGGGAGGGGCTGTTGAAACTCCAGTCAATGAAGGGTTACCTTGGGGGGATGGGGGAATGCTAGGCATTCATACTCCTGTCCCTGCTGTCCTGTAGGGGGCCCCTGCCAGTTGGTGGAACCACATGCACTTCCAGCACCACGCCAAGCCCAACTGTTTTGGCAAAGACCCGGACATCAGCATGCACCCCTTCTTCTTTGCCCTGGGAAAGATCCTGTCTGTGGAGGTGAGCAGAAATATCAGTGGGAAGGTCTTGGGAGAATGGCAGCCAGCCAGAAGAGAGGGCTCTGGGGAAATGCTCACAATGCTGTCGGTGGGGGTGAGACGCTGTGGCCAGGCTGGCTTCCAGGCATTTGTGAGAAGCAGCAGGCAGTAAATAAGCCGCCCAGGACAGGGTCATCTGTCCTCCCTGGTGAGTACAAGCCAACGGTTATTGCATAAAGGCACCTCACGCTGCAAAGGATCCAAACGATGATCAGATTACTGTGCAAACCTCTTGCCAGTCGAATGGGTGGTCCTCCTTGGGGATGCTTTTTAGGCACTCCTATCCAGGGTAGTCACCCCCACCCCTCTACCCCTGCCCCTTGCAACTTTGATATCCTACTGTGTGCAGTCTTCCCCATCAAGGGCTGGACCCACCGTCTTACTCTTCTTTGACGCCCAGTGCCTGGAACATTCATTCACTCGGTAATTCTTCCCACCCATCTGACCCCAGCCCGACTTGCAGGGCGGTCAGTGTCGGGTCTGAGTTATCCTCTGGGGTTATGAGCAAAAACTGCAGTGCAGCTACTTAAGGAAGAATGCCTGAGGGTAGAGAGCTGGAGAGCTTTCGATGAACAGAAGGCAACAGGAGGCTTTGAATGGCCAGCAGAGTTGTTGGTAAAGTTACTTTAAAAGCCTTTGCACACAGGCTCTAGGCTGCGGTCCGAGTCCCACCAGGTTCCGCTCCCCCACTGTATGAGACTTCGGTGTGCCTAGAATTCAGCCGTTCAGGACTGCTCCATTCCAGGCACGAGTGAGTGCAGGGTCGGCTGGCTGTCCTCCCCCTCTGGCCAGGAGAAGGACTCTGTGGAAAGGCTTTTACAGCATTGGCTGTCCTGGCACCAGGAGCCCCCTATTTGAGGTTTATGCCCCACCTGTCCATAATGTCCTAATGGTCCTACCTTCTAAGCAAGGACTTGGTTTGTACACGTCCGACACTGTGTTATGGTCAACAAGTGCAAGGCTGGTCAGCCAGCCCTGGGCCCACCTGTGTAGGGAATTTGTTAGAGCATCAGCTCTTGGTAGCACTTCTACTGTCACTCTACAGGGTTTAAAAAAAAAAAAAAAAGTGGGAATTTAAGTGGAAGAGAACCTTCTCACACTACTGCCTTTATTGCTTCTGGGTACTAAGGTTTTCAAGAAACTCCCATTTGCAGACACTAAATATATAAAGTGATGTAGGATCAACAGACATTTTTCTGTCTGGTTCTGAGCCTGAGGATGAGCTGCCTATTAGTAAGTGCCTTGGCTGCAGGCTGCCTGGCCTTTGCTTCGGCCCCTCCCGATGCTGATCCCCAGGCTGGCCCCAGGGCATCCAGTGCCTCCCGAGTGCCTCCCGAGTCTCTGGGGGAACAAGAATACGCAGGGGACACCTCACCCTAAGCACAAACTTTCTGGCTCTGTCCGAGAGTTGAAACACGACAGGGCAGTTATAAGGATCATAACAGCATCTGACTGACTGTCAAGGAGGCAGCAGGGGACAGGACTCCCTTCCATAACCGTTCCAAAACAGGCCAGTGTTCTTCCCACTCACCCCCACAAACAAGACAGGGGCTCCTCTTCTAGTTTTCCCCTTAGGGGATGGGGTGAACCTCACCCCAACATCCAGATTATCAGCAAGCCTTGTTAATACTGTCTCCAAAACACACCAAGTGCACTGACTTCTCCCAGCTCCACGGCTTCCCATCTCCCCCCTGTCCATTTTGGAGCCTGATTCCTGTTCCAGCCTCTTCACTGCTCTCCCTGAAACTCTACCTCCCCCCTACAGTTCATTCTCGGCTCCCACAGGCAGAGTGAGCCCTTCGAAGTGCAAAGCCAATAATGCTACAGCTGTCGAAAGCCCTCCAGTGGCTTCCCATCACTACGGGAATAAAACCCAGGCTCGTTACCAAGGTCTTCCCAGGGCTTTCTAAGGTCCACTGGGAAGTGGCCTTCCCTCGTTTTCCAGCCTTACCAGCCCTTCTCCCCTGTTGCTTACTGTTTGCAGCCACACTGCCCCTCTTGTCCCTTAAACCTCCCATGCTTTTGTGCTAGCTGTTCCTCCTGCATTGAATGGTCTTGCCCTGAATTTCTGCTTTGCCGGCCCCTTATCATTCAGGTGTCAGTTCCGATAGCAGCACCTCAGAGGCACCCTATCTGACCAGCGGAGCCAGGACGCTGCTCCCTCACTTTGTCCTGTCTTCCTGTTTGTACTCTGTAATTACCTTGAGTTCTGTTCACACGCTGGTCACCAGCTTCCTCTCCTCAAATCACAAGCTCCATGAGAGTAAGAACATTGGTGGTGTTCACCTCTGTATCTTCAGCACTAGAATAGGGCCTGGAACAAAATAGGTGCTCAGTACATACTTGTTGCATTCAATCACTTAATACAGAGAGAATGCTTCATCTAGCCCAAGGGCCTTGCACAGAAGAAAGAGGAGCTGGCATTGCACTCGGGAGTACGGGGCCTCCTGTGCTCTGGGTCATCCGGTTGCCAGAACTTACTGGAACAAGAGGGGCAGAAGGAGCCATCAAGTGAGACAGCAGAGCTTTGCTGTCGTGATTTTGTGCGCCCATGCTAGGCGTTCAGGCTGACTGACTTGACTGTACCAGCTCGTTTCTACAGTAGCTAGGCTTGCAAGAAATCACTACCTTTTGGGAAAAGCCTTGCCGGAACCTTCAGATTGTCAAGTTCTGTTCCTTTCCACAAATATTTGCCAAACTTGGCTTAGCAATCAAGGGATTTTATAAAGTTCACATTGTAGTCAAGAGACCACAAGAGGGTCTGGATGGATGGATGTAGAAGGAATACTGGCCTGTGTAGGGTTATAAATGGTTGTCTATGATCAGCTCAGTTGGCCGAGTGTCCAACTCTTGATTTTGGGTCAGGTCATGATCTCAGGGTCCTGGGATCAAGCCCCCAGTCAGGCTCTGTGCTCGGTGGGGAGTCTGCTTGGGATTCTCTCCCTGTCCCCGCTCCCTGCTCACTCTCTAAAATAAGTAAACAAATCTTTTAAAAAAAAAAAAAAAAAAGAAAGAAGTACTAGATGGGGAAAGCGGGAGGATGTAGAGAGGCCTGGAAACCTTATGACGTAAGTCTCTTTCAATGAACACGAGGTGTCCTGAGGACCTGCAGACTGCTGTGCTCGTGCCTCGTGTGGGCAGCGGCCACGGAGCTGTAGGCCATGGTGGGTGCACCTGGCCCATCCCAGCCAGGGCCTCCCTGCACTGGGCTCTGGGGCAAGGCCCGGCCTGCTGGAGCAGTCGAACAGCAGCCACAAGCTCACCCTGGAGTAGGCCAAACTCCTGAGTAGGAAAGAGCCAGGCTCACAGCGGGAGGGGAATGGGGTAACTGGTCTGCGGGTACTGATTTCTTTGCGCTTTTCCTCACAGCTTGGGAAGCAGAAGAGAAAGTACATGCCATACAACCACCAGCACAAGTACTTCTTCCTGAGTGAGTGCTTCTTCCTGAGTGCGCATCCGGCACAGGGGACTCTCGGGATGGGGTTGCTGAAGGGATGTGAGGAAGAAATGACTTTCTGAAGGATTATGGTATTTCCAGTAAAGACTGGAGGAAGCACCCTGTCTCTGACTGGGTTCCTCTCTGCATGAGAGCAGATTATCATTTCAGTTGAGCAAAGTTTCCAGGCTAATGTTGGGTCAAGACTCATGTGTAGCCAGGGCCAAGGAGTTCTTCCACGGGAACACTGTGTGGTCCGGGGCAGCCATCTTGAGTAAACCTTAGACCCTGAGAAACAGACTTGGGCCGAGACTCCAAGACTCCGTGGAGCAGTCCAGTACCCAGGGGGATAAAGGCAGACATGGCTGTGGGAGGACTGGCCTCAAAAAGGAAGTGGAGAGGCTGCTAGAGCTGAAAAGGAGGACATTTCTGTGGTTGTCTTAAGCTCTCTCTCTGAAGAATGCTCTATATTCCTTGCTTTTAGCAATAGGTTGTTTTTTGTGTTTTTTTTAAGATTATTTATTTATTTATTTGACAGGCAGAGATCACAAGTAGGCAGAGAGGCAGGCAGAGAGAGAGGAGGAAGCAGGCTCCCTGCCCAGCAGAGAGCCCGATGCGGGACTTGATCCCAGGACCCTGGGATCATGACCTGAGCCAAAGGCAGAGGCTTTAACCCACTGAGCCACCCAGGCGCCCCTATTCCTTGCTTTTAAAAGTCTTCATCATGCCTAAAATTTGAGTTTTCTATTTCCCATAAAAATTCAAATTTTTAAAGGAAGGGAAAGGAGGATTCCACTGATCCCATTTTAGTTCAAAGGAATTTATCCTAACTGCCTGGAGAAAGGGGGACGGGGTAGAAGGGTAGAGCAGAAAAGTCTGGAAGAATTTTAGAATCCGTGGCCCATCAGGAGAGAGGAGCCGTAGGTGAGCACGGTCCTGCGGGGGTTATAGGGAGCGTGAGGACCCCGCAGAGAAGGGATACAGAAAAGGAAATGGCACAGCATTAGTAGGGGACCCCTTCTTTGACTCCCAGCGTTCTGAGAAGCCCGGCTGCCCCTTCCTAGGCCTGCCCTCCAGGGCTTCGGGTTGAGCGGTGCTGGCTCATTTTCCTAGTCCAAAGAAGTAAGCTTTCAGCCCATGAAGCCTCAGCAGGGCCCCCTGCTCCCCTCCCTTCACCTGCTCGGCAGAGCAGCGGGGAAGACAGGGCGGGTGAGCGCGAGGACAGGCAGCAGGGCGGGTTCTGTGCAAGGAGTTTCCCCAGCTGCCTTGTTCCCCTGGAAGAGAATGTCACTCCCACCTTCACTCTCCTGGCATCCTCTTGGGAGGTCTTGCCTTCTTCAGACTTGCATTCATGCCCACCTTCCGGGCCTGCTGGTTGCAGTGGAGTCAAGAAAGCCAAGGCAAAAAAAAAAAAAAAAAAAAAAAAGAAAGCCAAGGCAGCTGGAAGGGGCTGCAGGAAGAGGTGGCGGGGGCAGCCCCAGGCCAGAGGCTACCCCTCCTGCGCGGAACTGCCCTCATGCTGCTCACACCCCCTCCCTGTCTCCATTTCCTCCCCAGTTGGGCCCCCAGCCTTGCTGCCTCTCTACTTCCAGTGGTATATTTTCTATTTTGTTATCCAGCGGAAGAAGTGGGTGGTGAGTATCCATGGCCCCCAAGTTCCACATCCTTTGTGGGGGTGGGGGTTCTCCAGAGGAAAGCTCATGGAAATGTACTCCAGGCCTAATTTAGAACAAAGTTAATAGAACCGAACACAGACCTTCCTTGTCTCTAGGTGGATGACGTGGACTCAGCAGACAGCTTAACTCCCAAACCCCTATTTTTTTTTTTTTTTTTTTTTAAGATTTTAGTCATTCATTCATGAGAGAGAGAGAAAGAGAGAGAGCATGCACAGGCAGGGGAAAGGGCAGAGGGAGAGGGAGATTATCTCTGAAGTAGATTTGGTGCTAAGCACAGAACACCAGGCTCAGGCCCATGACCCTGAGATCATGAGCTGGGCAGAAACCAAGAGTCGGGTACTCAGCTGACTGAGCCCCCCAGGCACAGCCCACGCAACCCCATGGCCTGTTTCATTCATCTGGTACCTTCTGAGGTTCTTGTGCTTGGTATAAAGCCAGGAGCCAGGCTTTCAGGTGGGGAAGAGGTAAATGCAGAAGGTTCTGGGATTCTAAAATGGCCCTGCCCGCTCCTGGCTAGATGAGAGGCATCAGAAAAGGCTTCGCGAAGTCACTTCTGTAGCTGGCCTTGGAAGGTAGGCAGAGGTGGGGTGGGGGGGAGGATGGACTCTGAGCAGAGAAGCTGGGAAGTGAGGGGCAGTTTTGGCCACTTGGGCGTGTTGTGGACTCATGTCAGGGGAGAGCTGTGATGCCGAAGGAGTGCTGGAGCAGGGCGCTGGCACAGACCGGGCCGCCATCCGGGGAGACTGATTTGGCATCTTGATGAAGGGATAAAGAACGTTGACAGGCTGGGAGGAGCTGGAGGCCGGGAGAGCCCGGAGGCCTTGGCACCTGGGAAGGAAACAGGCAAGGAGGACTGGGGGCCACCGCAAAGAATGGAAGGAAGGCGTGGCGGCACGAGATATTGCAGGACTGGGTAGATGAAGAGAAGCCGCCAGTGACAGCGTTCCAGTCTGGGTCCCTGGCAGAGGGGCTGTACCAGGCAAACGGGTGAAACAAAAGGGAGAGGAGGAAGTGCTTTGTGCCAGTCATCGCGCTGTCTGCCTCTCGATGCAGGACTTGGCCTGGATGGTCACCTTCTACGCCCGCTTCTTCCTGACCTACGGCCCGTTGCTGGGACTGAAAGGCATTCTGGGCCTTTTCTTCATGGTCAGGTACTATTTGCTGGGGAAGGAGCCATGACAAAGCAAAGCCGATCTGTGGGAGAAACGAGTCTGGTCTGGGGGCTGCGCTGGGGCTTTAGGCACCAGGGGTGTCTCGGGTGTTGGCTTGGGAAGATGGCCAGGCCAGAGCTGTTACCTGAGGGAAAAGAAGTCTAACTTGTACCGTCTTTGTCTGTGTGCCCTACCCACCAGGTTCCTGGAAAGCCACTGGTTTGTGTGGGTCACACAGATGAACCACATCCCCATGCACATTGATCACGACCGGAACATGGACTGGGTCTCCATCCAGGTAAGGGACGGTCACTTGGAAGACCTGGGGATGACATAACTCATGAAAAGGGTGGGTGGGCCCCGATGCAGGCAAGGGGCTGGGGCAGTTAACAACAAAAGTCCCCAAACAGCACTGCCTCATTGGCTGGAAGCTTCACTCCCACCACCATGTGGCGTGACCAGGGACGGTCCCACACTCCCTCCTCTCAGCCAGCTTTGCCTGGAGAAGGTTGCGTTGGCCTTTTCATCTGGTACCCAGAGCCACACTCTCCCCTGCCCTCTTCCTCCAGCTCCGTGCAACATGTAATGTCCACAAGTCTGCCTTCAATGACTGGTTCAGTGGCCATCTCAACTTCCAGATAGAGCACCAGTAAGTAGGGAGACCTGAGAAGCAGGGTCCTTGGGAGGGTCCCTGTGGGGAAAGTGGGGAGGTTGAAAGAGTGGAATAAAGCCACTGACTGTCCCGTTCTCCCTGAAGTCTTTTCCCCACAATGCCTCGACACAATTACCATAAAGTGGCTCCCCTGGTGCAGTCCCTGTGTGCCAAGCATGGCATAGAGTACCAGTCCAAGCCCCTGCTCTCAGCCTTCGCCGACATTATCTAGTGAGTACCTGAGCCTGGGAAGATGGCTGGTAGGGTGGAAAGAGGGCAGGCAATGGGGTGGGTGATGTGTGGGGTGGGAGCAACAGGCAGGTTTCCCAGTCTTCTGGAATGGACGCCACCAAGACAAAGGCAGGATGCTCTGTTGGTCCTGTGGCCAAGGCAAGCCTTTGTTCCCAATGCCATGGCCCAAGCTACTTCTCAGAAGCAAAGGGGAGGAAAGGGGCCATATGCCATGGATATCGGCCTCCATTCCCCTGTAAGAGCCTCACTACTCCATGTTTTAGGGTGGTTTGTTTGGCTTTCGGCCCTGGCTCTGCTCTCTTTCACCTCCTGCTCCCATCTTGCCCCCACAGCTCACTGAAGGAGTCTGGGCAGCTCTGGCTAGATGCCTATCTTCACCAGTAAAACAGCTGCTCCATCTGGAAGAGATGCCTGTCTTCAATGATAATACCAGCCCATCTGGGAGATGATTTTTCTGGCACCAAGGCAGAGGGGAGCTTGAGGGAAAATGCCACTATAATTATAATATTCAGAGGGGGTGGGTTTGAGGAGATAAAGGCTCAACTCAAACCCCTCCCCCTTATCTTCCAGGCACAGACGTAAGACCCAAAGACATGCATGGCCCCTGGAGGGAGGGGTGGAGCTATTGGGGCAGAGATGTAAGTTTCCTTTCCTTTTTCTAGTTTGCCAGAAACTGATGCTTGGTGAGCAAAGAGGGAGTCGGGGTGTTGGAAGAATAGGGGGGACCTACCAAGCCCAAAAATCAGTAAGAGATTTAGCATTAAAAATTCCAGCCAGGAAAGGGGTGAGCCCATCTCACTGGTCCGCTTCTCAGTGCCTTCCCCACCCGCTACTGTCTGAGAAAACAGAGCCTCTGAACCTTCTGAGCAAGACTTATATTTGAGGCCTGGTGTAGTGCTCTGCCTGGGAGGCTCAGCTCACTCTACAGCTAGGTGGGACCTAGGTCTGCCTCAGGCTCCTGGAGAAGCAATTTTCCCACTTTTAGAAGCAGGCAGAGCAAAGCCGGGACTGTGTTGCTGGAGACCTCTGACTGTGAAGGCTCCTGGCATTACTGATTTTTGAGCTTATGTTCCACCCGGGGAGCATTAGGTCCTAGGTCTTGCCAAAATAGCAAGGAGAGTTACTGGTCATTCAAAATCCCCTCCACCTTGGGATCACCTCTTATAATCACCACCCAAGGAGCAACACACTTCTAGGATGGAGAGTCTACTTCTTGATTCTTATCCACAAACAACCAAACAGACGGGACAACTTCATCTCCTCCCTAGAAACAAGTGGAGGTTCCCAGTGGTTTCCCTTTGTCTTCCTACCTGTAAGTCCAAGTTGAATAAAGTAGTCAGCACAAGTGACCCCATTGGGAGACCCTAAGTTATCAGTCAGGAGGAAAACACAAAATTCAGTCCTAAAGAATATAGGGGTTGCTAAGAAATTTTCTAAATTTCTTAATTAGAAATGAAGAAGCAATTTCTTTTTAATGTCTTAGAAATTTCTCAGAAGAAGCAATGTATTGCTTCTGAGTAGGAACAGTGAATTAAATATAATCCCTTCACAGTCCTAAACCAGAGATAGGAAGATAAAAACAGTTTGTGAACTATGAACTCTTCAAGCGTCTTCTCAGCTGGACACCAGGTAGGAATTTAAAATAATCTCTTAAAAAGCCTCCCCGCCTAATACTGAAATACAGTTTTTTACAAAATCTTGTTCTTAAAAGGTAACGATTTAACCCGTGTCTAAAGCAAACAAACAAAAGAACGTGCCCAATAGTCTTTGCCTTAAGCCCCAGGGCTTGTCCTCTGCATTCACAGCCTCTGCTCCGCCCCACGACCACAGCTTTCCCCTGTAGGTGAGGCCGTGATTTAGTGATTGACCGGTTGCACAGCACCTACTCTAAGCATATTGCTCATTTTGGATCCGGAAAGGAGGAAACTCAAACTAGAAGGAAAAAGCAGAGCCATAGTTTAGTTGAGCCTGCGTTTAGTTGTGGGAGAGAACAAAGGTCATCTGAAAGTGAGCTGCAGTGGGGTTAGAACATCCCCGTGGAAAGGCGGCAGGGATGACTTTAACGGTTTGTCAAAACACAGATTAAAGAGCCAACACGAGGGCAGGACAGGTTGCAGAAGAGTTTAGCTCTTCTCCATTTGCACAGGACTTGGTTTGAAAAACCTGGATAGAAAGACTAGAAGCAGGACTGAGAAGTTCTACTTTCATTGGCTTCCTCCCACCAGAACAGGTGCTGGTCCTGCCCCATCCCTCTGGCCCCTACTCCCCCAGGTTTAGGGAGTCCTGTCACCAGCCTGTCCAGCCACCTGGCTGCCAGTCGGAGCAAGCCCAGCACGGCTTACTGAGCCAAGCCCAGGTCCTCAACGCGTTTCAACCACCGTGGCCTTCTCTCCTTAACCTAGTGTGGTCTCACACGGCCACAGAGGAACACACCAGCGACAAAAAGCCTCAGACTGTTTTAACAGTGTGATGAGTGATCTCAAATCCAAGCAATGACATGAGAAAACAAGCTTAAAGAGGACAAGTCACCTCCGGTCACAGATTGTGGCAAAACTAACATCTGAACTCAGTGTTTTAGAATTCCAACCTACATGTTTATCTTTGTTATTCTCATCTTCCCACCACATTCCTGGAAGCACTTTCTTTAACTGGCCCCCACATCTGCATTCTTTTTGTGTGTGCTAATTTTGTTACCACATCCAAATGAGGTAAAGCTGAAAAATAAAGTTAATTTTGACCAAATGAAGGCTATTCTAATCACTTGTCGTAATCCACGGTTTTCTTCTGCGCATGTCAATGGGACTCCCTGTGCCTGTTGCTGTAAGTTACTACCTACCTCTATGGCTGGAACTTTCTGACCAGGAGTTCCCAAACGGAATCTCCTTTGCACGAGGGCTTTGGGCAGAGGAGCAGCAGGACCCTCCGAAGGGACACCAAGGCACAGGTAGGCCATGGCAAGGAGAAAGCAAGCCAGCCCCTTCTCAAGACCCCCCTATGTTCAAGTGCTCACTCCCCACAAACACTAGCTGGGGTGCATGCGTCTCCTTTCATGAGGCAACACCCTCACTCTTTTGCCCTTGTTTCTAGTCTCAATACAGAGGGTCCCTAAAAGTCTCTTGTTTTGCCTGAACCTTTCTCTGCAGGTGCCGTGCTTCAGAGCTGGACTACAATGCCTTTTTAACCTCAGTCTTGCTAGAACAGCTCCCTTTGAGCAAGAACATTAGAACATGCTAAGTAAAAATTTGCAGAACTGGTCTTGCCTAGAGTGTGCAGTAGTTAATCAACTATAAAAGACCAGACAACTCAACTTGAAAAAACAAAAGGGCATCTGGGTGGTTTAGTTGGTTCAACTTCTGCCTTTGGCTCAGGTCACGATCACAGAGTCCTGGGATGAACACCCCCCCACTGCCCCCCCCTCCCGGTCAGGCTCCCTGCTCAGTGAACAGCCTGCTTCTCCCTCTGGCCCTCACCTACCCTGCTCATGCACACATGCGCTCTGTCTGAAATAAATCCTTTTTTTAAAAAACAGATTTTATTTATTTGAGAGACAGAGCATGAGAGAAGAGAAGGTCAGAGGGAGAAGCAGACTCCCTGTGGAGCTGGGATGGGACCCCAATGCAGGATTCGATCCTGAGACTCTGGCATCATGACCTGAGCCAAAGGCAGTCGCTTAACCAACTGAGCCACCCTGGTGCCCTGAAATAAATCTTTTAAAAAAGAAAGCACCATGGGGCACTTGGGTGGCTCAGTCTGTTAAGCGTCTACCTTCGGCTCATGTCATGATGGAGTCCCACATCCGGCTCCCTGCTCAGTGGGGAGCCTGCTTCTCCCTCTGCTTCTATGGCTTCCCCTGATTGTGCTCCTTCTCTCTCTCTCAAATAAATAAATAAAAATCTTAATAAACCAAAAAAAAAACCAAAAAGAAGAAAGGAAAACCACTCTACATGTCTGACTACCACAGGGTACAAGCCCTTAACTAAAGCTACAGCACTGAGGCCATCACTCACTCCCTAAGGAAGTTTTTCCACCCCTGGGCCCCATCATCATTACCACAAACTTAGATTACTTGGTGCTCCCAAAAGTTGCGTGGCTTGGTCCAGTCAGAAAACCCATTCCATCCAATGATGGATACAGCAGTAACCAAAACCAAGATCCCTGCCCTCAGAATAGAACTTTCCATCTACACCAGTGGTTTGGGAGTCCCCTAGTTATGAGAGTACTGCTGGGAAGACTATGTCCTGTAAGGGCCTGCCCCTCCCAGAGGAACTAGCTTGTGGACCCCAGAAGTAGGGGCGGGGCAGGCCGGGTGAAGACGTCCAATCGGTGTGGCGTGGGTATATCCACTGGGTGAATTAGGATTCAATTGGCTACCTGTGTAGGGGCGGGGCTCAACCGCCCCCATAAAGGTTGGTCTGCGAGGCTGGCAAGGGGGAGAAGGAGAGCTGTCGAAGGAAGAAGAAGCAGTAGAAGAGTCAGCGGGAGCAGCAGAGAGAAGAGTCGGCGGGAGAAGAGGAAGGAGAGTCGGTGGGAGCAGAAGAAAGCTGTGACAGCTCTTGTAAGAGCTGTGAAAGTTGTGACAGCTCTTGTCAGAGCTAGACGAGCCTCCGGCGGCCCCAACGCCCGCAGCCCTGCCCACACCACGGCTTCGGTAGCGGCGCCACGGGAAGCAGCGGAGCCACCAGCACTCCAGCAGCAGCCGAGCCGCCAGCGGTCCTGACACCAGCGGTCCCGACGCCAACGGTCCTGACGCCAGCGGTCCCGATGCCAGCTGTCCCAGCACGCCAGAGGTCCCAGCACTCCAGCAGCAGCCGAGCCGCCAGCGGTCTTGACGCCAGCGGTCCCGACACCAGCGGCCCCGCTGACACACAGCGGGGAAAGGCCTAGACGCCAGCAACCTTGCTGCGAATGGCCTCGCTGCCAGGAGCGGCCTTGATACCCTGAGCCGCAGCCTCGCTGGAGCTGTGCCATTCCGGGGAGCAGCTTCGTCAGGAAAGAGGCTTCCTCCAGAGTGGCCTCTTTTTGTGAGCAGCCTTATCCGAGGAGCGGCCTCGCCGGAGCAGCCCTTGTCCGGGGAGCAGCCTTTCCGGGGAGCAGCCCTGTCTGAGGAGCGACCTCATCAGCTGCGGCCTCGTCCTGCAAGTGGCCTCGTCCAGAGTGGCCTCATCTACAGAAAGGCCTTGTCCAGAGCAGCCACGTTGGGAGTGGACTTGCCGGGGTCATCGTCATCACCTTTTCGTAAGAGACAGCCCTGACCGCTCAGTTTGATTTTTGATGCTTGGCGTGAAATAAAGCTTTGATTTTTGCTTTATATCAGTCTCGTTCTTTGATCACGGACCCTAACAGTCCCACTCCTCCTTCAACCAGAGAAGCTCATATCCTGAGGTTCCACGTAAGATTGCACTCGAAAAATACGTTGCCCTGTGAGAAATTTTGAAGACCACCAGTCTTTAGTCTTCTACCTGCTTAATCTGTTAGAATATTGGCAGTTTAAATTTCAGATTGCTTAAGTGTGCCTGTTAACTTCAAATGGCAGTGACAGGAATGCTAAAAAATTAGAAACTCCCCACCAAGTTTTGTCAGGACTATAAAACTGTTCAAACATTCCATCTCCATGGGAAACAGCAGCCTGAATTTGATGTCACAAAAGAAACACAGAAGTAATCTCTGAAGTGGTTTTTTCACAATTTATAAACTGGTAAGGAAAATGCTTAGATGCTATGAAGTAGCTGATCAAAACTGTGAGGCTTTCTCAAAGGTGCTCCTTCCCCCACACAGTAGGTGGGAAACTAGAAATCCATTCAATTTATTCAAATTTCTTTCCTGGTTAAGTTAAACCAGGCCTTTCTCCAAATGGCTTAAATACAGCCAAAGCAGCCTTAGCCCTTCTGTGGGGCGTGGCGCCACCTTGTGGCCACTCTCAAACCTCTTGTAACGGTACACTTCCCGAGAGTTCTCTTCAGCGCGAAAAGAACATTATACTGCCTGAAGCCTGGAGGCACTCGAGATGTTTTCAAAGTTGTCAGAGAACATGACATTCTGGTTTGTTTTTATAATTTTATTGACTCTTTTCTCGTATCTTTAAAACAAAAACAAATATAGCACATGAAAATAGCATCTTATCCCGAAGTCTCTACTCTGCTGCCTCAGAGAGGACATTAGAATTTCGCCATCTTACACCTCTAAATAACCACTGTGAAGACTCAAGTTACATAGCAAGTTCAAGTGTCAGCCCCCACCCCAGGACACACAGTAATCGGACCCTTCTTGCCAACTCCAGGGACTCCAGCTCTCCCCAACTGTTAAGGCTCAGTCTTCCTGATGGCTGTCCCACAGGGTGGGTCAAGGCTGAACCAGAGATGAGTGCAGTCTGGTGCCACCACCCACTCCTGTCAGCCACCAGGTGGCCAGCCAGGAAATCATTTTAGTCCAGTCGGCTGTCTCTACGGTTTATCTCCCACTCCCTCTTCATTAACAATAGATTCAGTGTCCCTTAAATTGCCTGAGAGCTGTTTTGAGCGGGACATACTCTCCTGAGCTAAAAAAGAAGAAAACAAAGTAGCTCTGTGGCGTTCCTGCCATCAGATCAAGTACAAAAGGGAAAAGCACTACCGAGAAGGCTAGAGCTAGAGAAGCAATGCAATCCCCTCCCCGCCCCCAGCGGTTTCTCTAGCGCTAGCTCCCGAGGGTACGAGAAGGTAGACATTCTGGGGTCAAGGCGCTAGGAGGGGAAACGCATTTATTTTCCCCTTTTGAGCTTCCCTGCTGCCCCAGTCTTTGCCTTCTTCTTAGCAGATCCCTTGGGCTCTGGCTCCTTGCGCTTAGCTGAAGAGAGCGAGCCAGTCACCTTGAAGAAATCATCCAGGCGACCCTGGGTGCTGCCTTGGCGGCTCTTGCTCAGCCGCCGGACGCCACTGCGGATTCGCTCCTCAGAGAACTGCTTTTCGCCACACATGAACTTGACGAGCTCCTCTTCGTTTGGCTCGCTCCACTTCAGCTCCACAGACTCTGGGTCGAGCACCTCGGGCTCCAGGAAGAGCTGCTGGGCCTCCTTGTGGAGCCAGTTTTCCGGCACCGGGTACTTGCTGGGGTCAAGCTGCCGCACAATCTCCTCGATGCTCTTGTGCTTCTGGATGAGGCCCATGGCCCGCCTGGGCCCAATGCCCCGAATGCTCTCGCAGTAGTCGCTGCCCAGCAGGATGCACAGATCTACAAACTGCTCCTGGCTCAGGCCTAGCTCCTGCAGAATCCGGCTCAGGTGGAATTCCTGGATGGGCAGCTTCTTGGCCTCACTGGCAGTCAGGTGCCGCATTAGCACGGGGCTGCCAAAGGTCAGGCAATCCATGTCCTCGGTGGCCGCAGCATAGACTTTGCCAGCCTTCACGAGGGCGGCACAGCTGGCCTCGGCCTCACTGGGCGCATCAAGGTACGGGACGCCCATGAGGCTCAGCAGATGCTTGCACTCGTCATTGTGCTGCTTGGTGACCTTTACCAGCCTCTTAGTAAACTTTTCCACCTCTTCCTCCGCCCCCGCGGCCTGAGCCTGCTGCAGCTGCTTCTCCGCCTCCACCCGCCGCTCGCTGCGCTTGGCCAGCTCACCCGACTTGAGCTGTGGTGGCTTGCCGTCGAAGACATACACGGGCTTGATGCCGTTCTCCATCATGCGGATGGTGCGGTAGAACATGCCCATCAGGTGGCTGGTGGTCTCCCCCTCCTCATTCTGCAGCACATCCCCACCCTGGCGAACTGCAATCAGGAACTGATAAATGCTCATAGAGGCATCAATAGCCACCTTGCGGCCAAAGTAGCTCTTGATGTCATTCTCCCGAATGGCACTAGGGGCCACATCAGCAATCAGTTTGGCCAGGCCTTGAATTCCCATAGCAATACAGAGGACGGGCAGCTGAAAAAGAAAGAAAGGAGTAAAGTGAGAAGAGGAGGAACTTAAAGGATGCAAAGGATCACGGTGCTATCCCACCAACTTCATGCCTTCGACTGAACAAACTGAGCACAACAAGAAGGACGCCCATATGGGACCGCAGAAGACGAAAAGATGAACGAGACAAGGTCGCCATTAGCAAAAAAAACTTACCCTCTAGCAAGTGAGGCCACTCAATTAATACTAAGGCTTCCCGGGTATCGGAGGAAAAAACTGGGTGTTAAGAGGAATAAGATCCTGCTGATGTTGAGGGACTTAAGGTGTCATGGATAAGGCAACAATAGGGCTCGCACGCAGTAAGGGCTACCACTGGCGTGGGCATCGAGGACCCCACGAGTCCAGAGGACAGTGCCTACCCTGGCCTGAGGAGCCATAATGTGGAGACAGAACCAAGCCCTGGACAAGCAAATACTGGCTAAACAGAGATGACACGAGTACAAAAGCAACCATAATACAAAGCTGAATGTGTACAGCGGCCAAATAAACACGAGTTATCTATCTTCTTGCCAACTCACTGACAAGTCATACATTCCTCCTCTGTACCTTTATGCCAGTCACTCAACACCCCCAACTCATTCCTCTGGCTCCCCACCTCTTAGCAGTGGTGCCGGTTAGTTTTATGAGCCCACTTGGCTAGGCTGCTGCGCCCGGTTATTTACTCTAACGCCAATCCCGGTGTTGGTGTGAAGGTAATTTTGTGACATCATCAGTTAACTTTAAGCAAAGGAGATTATCCTCCATCGCATGGGTGGACCTCATTCAATCAGCCTTAAGGCCTTGGCGGCAATAACGGTTTCCCAAAGAAATTCTGCCTGAGGACTGCACCATCAACTCCTGCATGAGTTTCCAGCCCGCGTGCCAGCCCGATCATTTTCAACCTTGCCAACCTCTTAATTCCTTAAAATAATTCCTTAAAATATTCCTTAAAACAATTCCTTAACATAAATCTCCTTACATCTGTCCATATCCTATACCTTATTGTTTCTCTGGAGAATCCTGGCTGATACAGCAGCCCTAAGGAGGACTGGTAGAGACCATAGGTGAACAGGGGCACCTGGGTGGCTCAGTAGGTTAAGCCTCTGCCTTCGGCCAGGGTTATGATCTCGGGGTCCTGGGATCGAGCCCCACATCAGGCTCTCTGCTCAGCAGGAAGCCTGCTTCCCCCTCTCTCTCTGCCTGCCTCTCTGCCTACTTGTGATCTGTCTCTGTCAAATAAATAAATAAAATCTTAAAAAAAAAAAAAAAGACCATACGTGAACAAGAGTTATGTGGCTTTCTCACACACTGCGGCTCAAGTCTCCCCTCAGTGTCCCCTCAGCACTGCACCTGGTTTCTACTCCTACCACGATGTTGCTAGAAATTTTAACTCTTTCCCTTTGTATTTTCTCCCCACCACTAAGTCGGAAGCGTGAACTCCATGGCTCCTACCTGACCCTAGGTCCTGATCTAGGAAGCTGGCAAGCTGGAGTTGCTTATTCCCACTTGGCACTTCTGTGGTTCAGGCCCCTTTACAAGTATTTCCTAGGGCAGTGCTTCCCGGACTTCGGTCAGACCCAAACCACCTTCCCAGATTTTTTCCGCCACTCCCATCTAAAACCCGGACTTTCATCCACATAATATTTTAAAGGGACACCATTGTTTTAAAAACGAAGGTAAGTTGAAAAAGAGAACTCCTCTTAAGCAGTAATGCCTGTGTCCTACCAGTTATATTTTAACGTGTCAAATGTGTGACTGCTAAAAAGGATTTTTTGGATGCCATTTAAAGTCATCGTGTGGGGCGTCTGAGTGGCTCAGTTGGTTAAGCGAATGCCTTCAGCTCAGGTCATGATCCCAGAGTCCCCGGATAGAGCCAGCAGGGAGTCCGTTTCTCCCTCTGACCCTCTCCCCTCTCACACACTCTCTCTCTCTCAAATAAATAAATAAAATCTTAATAAATAAATAAAGCCATCGTGTGTCCACTGGTGGCATGCGTCCAACACTCCAAGAAAGATGACACTAGACCTTTTCGCTGCTCCCACTTTGGAGGATTCTTTCTAAAGCATCATAAAGCTACAATCCTCGCTTCTACTGAAGTCCTAACACCTCAACCTGCTGTCAAGATCCTCCGTGCTCTGCTTCCCAACCTACCTTCACAGTCCGGGAGAAGCCCTGCCCTTTCTCACTGCTGCTCAGCCGTGCCCTCCTCCCGCCATCCTCTGGCTCCTGCCATACACGGGGTGCCCGGAACCGTTCCTCCGGCAGAAGCCACTCGATCGCCGGGTCCCGCCTCAGGCCGGCTGCTTGGCTAGAAGGCTGACCGAGGGGTCCGTGCCTGCCGGCCGGCTAGCCCCCGCAGCCCCCAACAGCGGCAGGCGGCAAAGGGGTCTAAACCAGTGAAGTCTCCAAAATGTTTCTCATCCAGGATCTTGGTCAAAGTACCCAACGGCCCAGAGGGTGCAAGCTATCTCCCGCCTTCCACAAATGAAGGGAGGTTAGGCGACCGGTTCGAGCCGCAGAGCGGGAAGGTGGCGGGCCCGCGCTCTGGCCTCCGCCCCGCGCGCGGCAGACAGCCCCCCGCCCCCCGCCCCAACACCCAGAGTGAGGTGGACCCCGCCGCCCTCGGACACGCTTCCCACCCGGTCTCACCTGGCCTTTGGAGCGCGAGGCCTCGACAGTAGCGCTGGGTCGGGGGCTGCCCAGGACGCTGCTCTGCCCCGCACCCTCCTGAGCTCCGCCGCGGATCCTGTCGCGCTCCGCTGTCTTCCAAAGCCCGCGCTCCCGTCACGTGACTGCCGCCGCGCACAGCCTCCCGGGAAGTGTGGGGTCGGGCCCGACCCCCGCCCTCGGTCAGTTTCCCTTGGGCCAAACAGTCCCGCCGGGGAGAGCGAACCCTCTCAGCGGCTCTGCGGTACCCTTGCCCCAGCTCTACAGCAGGCGCCTACAGGCCGCAGCCCCCTCTACACCCTAACCCACAGGCCTACAAATCCCACAATGCCATTCGCGCGGGGGGGCACGTCCTCTTCCGCAGACCAGTGCGCCTGCCCCTGCCGACGTGTTATTCCGGTGGCGGAGCGGTGGATGACCCCGTGCCTGGCAAAATGGTGAGGGGGTTGAGGGGTGTTCTGGACGGGACTGTGAGGACCCCTTGGGGCCCGTTCCACACTCGGTTTCTCTCGCGAAGGCCTCAGAAGCCCGAGATCCAGACAGCCGGAGGCTCCTGTATCCTCCGGCTTGGGCTTAGGGGGCGGAAAGGGAAGCCCCTTGCCTGGGACTCGTTAGGCTGAGGTTTTGATCTCTTGACTTTTAAGGGGTGAGGCGTGTGAGGTGCGTTTTTAATACCTTGGGCTCTTATCTCTGTTACCTGCGATTAAGCTGTTATCTCTGTGTGGGAACTTCTTCCTCCTGTTGAACTCCTACTCATCCTACGAGGCCCAGGGCAGATGTTCAACTTTCTTGGTGGTGGACGGCCGACTTGGCCGCTCTCTCCTGGGAGCTCCCACAACCTCCGTACAGACCTCTTGCCACATGTCATGGACTTCTTTGTTATCTGCCACGCCTCCTAGTGACCACCATCTGACGTGCCTCTAGCTCTGGGATGTTGTCTATTCATGTTTGTATCCCCAGTGCCAAACACAGGGCCTGCAATTGGAGGCCCAATGAATGGCAGCCGTTGTCTTTATCATTTTTGGGGGGAGGGGGGCCCATAAATGTTTACTGAATTGAATTCCAGTGTCTCCTAGAACAATGGGGTCAGTTTCTCTCTCTAGAGTTGTTATGTTCTGGACATTAGGAGCGTTGGCTGGTGAGTGACACTGGAAGTCAGCATTTGTACAGAACTTTGCCGTTTACAGCCCTCCTTCACGAGCATTATCTCATAATCTTCCCTGTAAGCTTGGGAAGGAAACAAACACTTTTTGAACGACTACTCTATGCCAAGAAGTGAGCTAGTTGCTTTGACGTTTGTCATCTTTCTTAAATCATACATCAACTCTGTGAGTGGTGTTATTATAACTGTTTTACTGAGACTCGTGCTATTCAGTAGAGCCAGATTATTAACTGAAGTCTTTCCTAGTAGAGCCTGAGATTCCATTAATAGCGTAGTGGGAAGAATACAGGTGTAGACGTTGAGATTGGGTCCCAGCCCAGGCTCTGGATTACAGCAGAATTCTGAGCTTGGTGTCTACAGACATGGGTCCATAGAGTTTCTAAAGTTACAGGCATATCTTTTCTTGCTTGTGGTTTACCCTGGGTGGGGTCCATACTTTTAATCACATTTTTTTTCATGGTCATCAGTGGTCTCAAAAAATGTTAGGGACCACTGATGGATAGCCAATCAGTCACCTTCTGTGTCAGCCTCTGACTCTCAGCTGCCGTTCCTCTCTCATATTGAAAAAGCAAAAGTTCCACCTTTAGTTTAAGATACCATTGATATCATTTCCAAATGGAATTGCTTGATGTTGGTTCTGGAGGACTTCTATATTTCCCAGGCGGAAACAGACCTTCAACAGTCCTAGAAGGAGGAGGCTCCTTGATGACCTCATACTCCCCCCTCAGATTGAAGTCCTGGGATTCTTTGATAGCTCTGATCTCATGCCATCCCCTAGGAGCTCGAGGCCATGAGCAGATACACCAGCCCAGTGAACCCTGCTGTCTTCCCTCATCTGACCGTGGTGCTGTTGGCAATTGGCATGTTCTTTACGGCCTGGTTCTTCGTGTATCCTTTTACTGAGCAGCCAGTGAGGCCAGAATTAGCAATGTGGGGAAACTGAGGGAGAAACTGTGCTGGGTACATGCACGCTGCTGGTTTTGCTCTGGTGTGGGGATAGGGGGAAGGTAAGGAGGTTGGAGAAAAGCTGTTGATGTCCAAGATCAGGTGCTGGCCTTATTTCCCAAGTTCAGGGGAGCTTAGTTTGCTCTTCAGATTTCCAGGATCATGAACAGAAGACCTGGCTGGGCTGGAGGTTGGGGATAGGGGGTCTGAAGTTGGAAAAGTGGCAAAAGAAGGGAATGCTCAGGCGGCAAGAGATCTGCGGACTAGTGTCAGTTCCACTGTCTGCTAGCTGTGTGACCTGGGGCAAGTGACCTAACCCCTCTGGGCCTGATTTCCTTCATGGCTGGTTGAGGGCTGGTATGAAGCAACAGAGACCAGGTCATCTCTCAGGCCCCACTTCCTGGCTGTCCTGAGCCAGGCAAGCCTTCTGGAAGGCTCACTGTGTACCTTTTTCCTGGCGCTGCACTGACCAGGCTTCTTGTCCTACCCAGTCCATCCCTTTGCTTCTCCTTAATCAGCCTGTCAGTTATGAGGTTACCTCCACCAAATACACTCGGGATATCTACAAAGAGCTCCTCATCTCCTTGGTGGCCTCGCTCTTCATGGGTTTTGGAGTCCTCTTCCTGCTGCTCTGGGTTGGCATCTACGTATGAGCTCCCAAGGGTAAGAGCTGTGACAGGGTGGGCACTAGAGAAGTTTCCCACATCCCCGTTAGCGGGGTCCTCGGGCCTGTGTGACACTTTGGTTAATGGTGACAGACTGCAGAGTGGAGAGGGACACCAGGCATGTGTGCCTCTTTCCCTGTCCCAAATGAGGATCTGTGTCCTATGTTGTGATTCTAAGTTCTGCACACTGCCCAGGGCCTTGATTGGGCTTTGGGATATACTTTGTAGGGCTGTGGGCGCAGTCTTCCCATGTTAGACATTTGCCTCCTTATATATCATACACCATTGACCTGGTGAGGCTGCTTGGGAATGGATTAAAAGGGGGTCAGAATCTGGCCGCAAGGAGTACCACTGTGGTTAGTTTGAATGTTTTCAGTCATTAAAATAAATCTTGACTAAGTGATTTAAAAAAAAAAAACCCAAAACCCTTGCTGCAGATAATCCACCGAACAGGTCACTGAGAATCGGCTTTGGTGGCCCAGCTTCAGAGCAGTGGGCCTGTCAGCCCTTGCCCCAGGAGCACAGGGCCCAGTGAGAAGAGGAGGTGGAAAGAAGGGTCATCGATCTCATTTTGATACCTCCTTCTCCTCTTTCAGGTTCCAGTCAGGCGGCTTCACTGAATTCCTGCTTTTGTAAATTAATTTTTTTACTGTTGCTGAAAGTGTCCCACCCGCTGCTCCCAATAAAGGCAGATGTGTGACCGCCCCGTCTGGTGCCCATTCCACAGAGTTGGGAGGCAGTGGAGTGGCGCCAGGCCCCAGGTGACTTCCCCGGTCCCACCCCTTCCTGTTTTTCTTCTGCCTTTCAGTTGGTTCCTGCTGCTGGGAAGCCCTGCTTTCTCTACCTGTGAGGGGTGAGGCGGGTATGCGAGGGGTGTCTGTCCTTGGAATTTAAAGCTCCGTGGATAGGAAGGGGCCAGGCCTATCCTTCTGCTGTTTTTAGAGCAGACTTCTCTGGGAACTCACGCCAATCAAGTCTGCCCTGAGCCAATTCCATCTTCTAAATATAGCCACCCTTCTGTGTGCTGGGGACCTTCCCAAGGCTCAGCTTGTCCCCCAGAGGAGTGTTACCCTCGGATGGCTCCTTTAACCCGGGTGGGGCAGCGGTAGGTCCATGGGATGTGGTAGGGGGGTGGGGTGGGGTGCTGCTGAGTCCTGTTCCCAAGCCTAGCATGAAGCTAAGGATAACGGGATACAAGGCATCCGTCTGGCCCAGGAACCCCAGAGACTCCAGCTGGTCTGAGCCCCACAGATGACTCTGTCTCCTACCACAACAGTCTCAAGAAGAGAAGGGGAGGCAAGGTCAGATACAAAGCCATATTTTTACATTTATTTATATACGTATATTTACTTCGGAAGAAAAGAACAGGAGCAGGAAGAAAGCAGGCCCAGGGCTGCTTCCCTCTGCCCACTGCAGAGTCAGAGTTGGTACACGATAAATAGAGGAGTCAGCACTCAGGGACGGGGGCTGGGGGTTAACCGGGAGGGAGGGGCGCTCTATGCACATGCAGGCCTTCGTGGAGGGAGAGGATACGATATGGGCAGAGAGACTCGTGCATTGAGAGGCCCTATGTACAGCTTGAAGCTTGGGGGAGATTAACCCAGTGGCTACAGGAATAAATGCCAAGGGGGAGAGAGGAAGGGAGGGTTGGCTGCTGGACCCCACATAGGGAAGGGAGCCAAGACTCCCACTTACCAGTGCCAGCTGGGCAGCTGTCAGCCTCCAGCAGGTGACCCACTCCCCTTCCCTGAAGCCCTTTTACCTTCATGGGCTTAAGGCAACTTTGGTCCAAGGTTGACCCCCCCCCCACCTCCCAAGCAGCTTGGAACCCCAGCTTGGCCCCAATCCTTGCACTGAGGATCCCTCCTCAGGCATGGAAACAGCCAGCTGCTAACCAGATTGGGGCTGTGCTGTGTCCAGAAGGGCTCCACGGGCAGTGGAGGGTCACTTTCCAGTTAAGGACTGAGGGGCCACAGTCCACAGACAGGCACCCTCACTAAGAAAGCCCCAGAATCCTATTACAAAGGGTGGGGCTCACCAGTTTTAAGGCATTTCAGGAGGGTCACCCCCCACTGCCCAGTGCGGGGGGGGGGGGGGGGTGGATAGAGAACAGAGTAGTCCTAAGTAAGGCCCGGCCCCCTGCATGGTGTGGGGAGCCATGCAATTCCTATGTCAGAATGAGGGAGCAGAGCCACACTGGGGAGGGAGCTGGGAGGTGGGGTATCCCTATCCCCCAATTCCCCTGAGGATAAGTGCTTTGAGACCCGTGGCCGAAGGGGGCCTGTGCCTCACAGGCTTCTCAAAGATTTCCACTCCCCACAGAAAGGTCTCCCATTCAGAGCTGAGCATGAGAGGTCGGAGAGGGGTAAGGCCTGGTTCCCAAAGAGGTGGCAGAATACCGCGGGGCAGGGGTGGCGATTCCTGTTCCCCTTATTGAACCCGTGTAGGTGTGGCTAAATGCTTCCCACACTCCTTCGGTGAGCCTGGCTTTGACCTCAGAACGCTCCAGGCTCCCACTAAGGACGGTTCCTGTAACACTGGCACTTGAGTTAAGACTTCGGCAACACAAGCCCACTGCTCCACCTCCAGGGGGAGAGGGCGGAGATGGAGTCTCCTGCCAGCCATGGGCTAGTTGAGCCCAACATGGGAGCCCTCGATCTGGGGAGACAAAGTCGCCAGCAGACAAGAGAGGAGGGAGAAGCCAGAATCGCGGTGGTCGGGAGCAGGATGGGTGTCTGAAGCCTCCCTGGGACAGACCAGAGCCAGGGCCCTGTCTGGTGAAGTGTCTCCCGAGAGCTCTGGACTTCTCCAGCCTTTCCTTCTCCGTCCTTCCACTCCTGCCCCGGCTTAAGTGCATTTTAGTAATTACTTCATCAATAACAGCAAAAGCTGTTTGACTCCACGTACCAGCCAAGACCAGCCCGCTGCCTTGCAGGGATTCCCGCTCCTCTGCTCAGAGATAATGATGGGTCCCAGCTGTGACTATAAGCTCTGGAAGCTCCTAGGAGCCCAGGCCGTGGGGCTGCAACACTCATTGGGGGCAGGGGAGGCTCACGGGGAACTTCTCTTCCAGGATGCTCCAGGTTCAAGGGTCCAAGGCTACCTGGGCCCCCTGGCCCCCTGCACTGGTTCAGCCAGGCACTAAGTATACGTAAGGCACATGGTCAGTCTTTCTAGCCCATCCAGGGCTGACTTCAGTTGCCCTGGGAGCTCTCAGGAGCCAGTGCTCCCAGGGAGAAGAGACCTGGGCCACACTTAAAGCTTCAAAGTCCCAAGTCCAGCGTAACAGTCAAACCCCAAAAGGTCCACCACCTCGCCACCCCCCAGGGAGCAGCTTCGAGGGTAAGAGCTATATATTCTCCGCGGACTCACGGATCCAGCCAAGTCTTTTAGGGCTCCGGCCAAGTCAAAGGCAGCAGGTCCCCCACTCCAGAAGAGGGGCGGCTCACAGTCTCAAGAGGGGAGAGTAGGCGGGTCGGCTCTGGACAGTCACAGGCTTACCCTTGCCTCCAAGGCCCCTGCAGCCAGTCCTCCAACCACCAGAGCTGGACAGACACACACAGACTGGTCCTGTCCCGACCCCAGGAGGTCTCCCTGGCTCCCCATGCAGCGCGTGAGGGGCGACCAGCAGGAACAGCAACTCCAGTGTGAGGACTTCCAGTTTCCCCAGTCGTGGGGAGGGCCAAGCCCAGATCAGTCTCTCCAAGGGATGTGCCAGTGAGCAGCAGAGAGCTGGGCGGGTGGCAGGCTCCAGGTGACGCGGCCGCGTCCAGTGCGGAAGGGGCACACGGGGCCCCGGCCCGGCTGTGGTGCCGCCTCGGGGAAGGCAGCTCAATCACACAGGCGGTAGAAATGGAAGTAGTAGTCTGTGGCGGGCCGGACCGGGGCCTCCACGCTGCAGTTGGCCTGACCCTGGGTGAGAGGGCAGCAGGAACAGGTGAGGTGGCTCTGGGGGTGCGGGGCAAGAAGCGCTCCCCTGCCCCCCGCCATATCACCTGTGACCGTGCCCCAAGTCTTGCCATGTGCTCCGGGAATCCTCATGTCCTTTCCCAGAGCCCCACACTTGAGATGCAGGAGCCCGGACGTCTGGGGGCAGAGGGCATGCCTGTACTCACCAGCAGTGCCACCCGGAAGTGGTAGGTGAATTCTCGGAAAGACAGGATCATTACTGGCCACTGGTGGGAGGTGCCCTGGAGAGAGGAGAGAGGGAGGGGTGAAGACAGCCCCGTGGCCCTATCCCGACCAGCAGCCCTGAGCATGGTCCCTGCAGCCCTGGGCGCCAAGGCAAGGGTTAGGGAGGCTGGAGTCAGAGCTGGGAAGAGAGAGGGGAGGGAGCCCCCCCCTTTATGCAGACTCTGCGGGGCACCTGCAGGTACACGTCAGCCCTCCCCCAGTCCCTGCCTCGTCCCTTGCTGCCTCCCCTCCCTGTTGTACTGCAGGCACGTCAAAGTATTTCATGAACCCCATGCTCATTCCAACCCGAGAAGATTGCGCCGCGTACAGATGAGGACGCTGAGCTATTGCTTGAAATCACATGCACTGCGCGGCAGCGCGGGGACTGACACACTGGTCCCCGCGCTGTCGCGCTCTCTCCCTTGCATGGGATCCTGAGGCTTGCCTGTGTTCCAGCTGAGATTTTGGCGTGGCCTCCCCATAGGTGGACTTGGGCTTGAGCTCCACATGGTGTGAGCGGCTGGCTGGGCTCGCCCCCTCCTTTCGGCCTCCGCCTGCGCCTCTTGGGACGCTCTCACCGCCCCCCCGCCGCGCCCCCAGCCTCTCCTCAGGTTACTTTCTGCACATCTTTTCTCCCCAGCTAGGGAGTGCATTCTTCCAAGGCAAGGCCTGGGTCCACCCCTGCCTCCCGCTGTGTCCCCAAAGCTGGGCCCAGCACAGGGCCTGGGACAGAGGGACCCCAACACATTTTCGTTGAACCAACATAAATTGGTGAGGAGACATTCCCTTCGCTTGCGCGGAGAGTCACAACTTTGGGTCCCATGGGGGTCATGTGGCCAGTGAGGAGCTGGACAAGGAAGGGTCACAGGCATTTGGTTCTCAGAGCAGGAGGCAGGCCTCCACAAGGTAGCCTGAGGGGTCTTCCGGACGGGAGGACTGAACCATGCCGCTGCCCAGCCTGAACTTGAGGACCGGGCTCCTCCTGTTTCCCGGCTCCTAGCGGGACAGGCTGCCACATGTCCACCTCTGCTGGAAGGCCACATTCTCCCGGGCCTCCCCACCTCTGCACGTGCCCTTCTGCTCCTGAGACACTGGCCTCTTTTCTTTCCCCAGCTGACCCCAATGACCTCATGCTGCAGGTATCGTCTTCATTAAACATGACATTTGGGGCGGCTCTTCTGACCCTGAGCACAGACAAGGTTAGCTCTCCCTGCCAAGGACCCCTAGAATACCCTCCCCATTGCCACCACTGAGTTCATCCCAGGTTAGTCCTGGCGGAACTGGTTTCTTCCCTGGGGCTCTGGGCAGGGCAGGGAGTGGGAGATGCTCCGCTCCCGAGGCCCATGGCCTAAAGGGTCCCTTGTGGAGATGCCATCACTCTGCCTCCCGGCCCCTTCTCTTCACCTGATTGGGGGCCCAGTTGCGCCAGGGACAATGAAGCTCTGGGGCCTGCCTGGCCCACAGCTTCCCAGGTGCCTCCTACCTGGGTGTCCTGGTGGGTGTGCAGGCTCTGTGGGAAGCCCCCCTCCTCGCACGGCTCCTCCTTCGACATCAGGCTGCACAGCGCCACAGACACGGGAGACGAAGAGCTGGGGGAAGGCCGGTTAGCAGGGAACTGGGGTTCCAAGTTCCTCAACCTGCCCTGCCCCCAGCCAGCCCTCCCAGGCCACCTTCCCCTGCCCTGCCGAAACAAGCCACGAGTCCTCACACAGCTTGAAAATGGGCCCTACCGGTCAGGCCCTAGACCGCCCTTTCCCCTCTACCATCCCACACGGCCTTCACACCATGCACAACAGCAGTTTCTAGATGAGGAGCCCAGGGACTTCCAGGGTCGCACAGCCAGAGCAAGGGATAAAGTCAGCATCCCTCAGACCCCTTCCCTGAGCCGCCAAGGCCCCAAGCTGGCACTCACTTCATCTGCAGAGTCAGGCTGAGGTGTAGCGGGGTGCTGCTGCTGACGGGGATGCGGTAGGTGAAGTTTCCAGGCCTGCAGGGGCAAACATGGCTCCTGAGACCAAGGCTACCCTGCTGGAGCCCCTTGCCTGAATACCCCAGCCCCCGGTCTGTACTGGAGCCCATGGAAAGGGGCTGCCCCACCTTGGGGCAGGTGGGGGAGGGGGAACAGGAGGGGGACAAGACGGGGAGGACATCCGGGCCTCCGCACTGCCTGGGCTCATGTCACCTGAGGGAATCTGTCCTTGGGGTGAAGGGAGGGAGCCAAGCCCACCTGCAGGCATCCCCTGGAGCGCAGTACTGGGAGGTGATGGGCATTGAAGTCTCCAGCACCTGGATGGAGGTCAGGGAGGGCACTGCGTCTGCAAGGAGAGAGGCTGTGGGCGCAGGGAGGAGGGTGACAAGGTGGGATACAAATAAGCAGCAGCCAAGCCGTTCCTTGCCAGGCTCGCATTCAGTCACTCACACCTTAGCATAAATAAGTTTTAGGTTATTCTTTCCAGACCCCCCCACAAAGGCCAGGGTCACACCACCCTTTTCCCTGGCAGCACTATGGCGAGCCCCTTCCCATGAGCCTGAGCTCTGCCTCCTCGGCAGAACCCGAACCTCAGGAGCAGGGATGGGTCTTCATATCCCTTGCCAGAGGCATACAGGAGCCCGCACACAGCCCAAACACGTCTCTCCACGTTCAGTTCGGCGGCATGAAGTTGGTGGCCGGACGTTAGCCGCGGTGGGAATATTCACCACAGATCAGGACTCTTCCCCCAAGAGCCAAGTGTTAAACACCTCCCAGTGCCCCACTCGTGAGGGCTTGTGGCCTTCTGTGGATGAACCCCCCCACAGATGGCGGGCTGGGCCGGTGGTTCTGAGGTGTGACATGGCAGGTGAAGGAGACAAGGCTTTCTGGGTCATCTACGAGCTGGCTGCTGCCTGACCTGCCCCCCCGCAACCTAGGAAGGGGAAGCTGGGCCCACAGAACATCTGCTGGACCTGACACATTTTCAGCTTCCTGAGGCACAACCCAGGCACGCAAAGACCCCCACCCCCACCCTGCAGGATCCAGTATGCCCTTGGGGTCACGGACAGATACCAGATAAAGACAAGATGGAAGGTACCCTTCTCATTTCTCTTCTGGGCAAACTCCTGTGGTCCTTCAGAGACTCAGCTCCAATGTCACCTCCTCCAGGGAGGCCTTCCTGATCACCTCCCCACCTCAGCCTGGACGAAGTGCCCTCCCCAGTCACCAAGCTGCTAGCACATCCCCTCAGTGCCCCGTCACGTTAGTACACTACTGTGTTCTCAGGTGTCTGAGCCATCTGGGGTCAGGGCATGTCTGTCTTCATCACCCCAAGCTCCCTGTACATAGCCAGCCACAGAGCAGCGGCCCCGGAAATGGCTGGCCCGGTGAGCAGCCCCCGGTGGGGTTTACCTATCACTTTGTACTTTAATCTCAGCAAGTCCCAGTTTCAAAGCTTTTTTTTTTTTCTTTAAGCCACAAAAACCACCAAATGAAAGCTGATAAGGAGGCCCATTACCAAGAGCAGAGCCACCGGGCTGAAGCCTGGGAGGCCCCTGGCCTCCTCTGTGACGTCTGGGGCCCTGGCATCAGGCAGACGTGGGATGGGAGTCCAGGTCTGCTGCTGCCCAGCCACACGACCCGGCTCCGGTTTCCCTATCTGACCTACGAGGATGATCCCTTCCTTGCGGGGATGCGTGAGCCCTGAATGAGGAGAGCTACATGGGCTCCTGGCCTGACGGCGGGACTTTGCAATGCCCAGCAGACGTCTGTGGACAGTCCTGCGCCGGGCCTTCCGCTGACCAGGCTGAGATGCGCCCCAGACCAGTGAGCTTTGCTGGCTGAGCTGAGATGGTGGGGGTGGCGGGGGGACGGGTAGGGCAAGTACCTGGCTGGCCCTGGGCCTGAGTGGGCTGAGCAGGGCTCAGGCCAGGTTGGGGGACCCCTCGGCGGGTCCGGCCATGGAGACCAAGGCTGGGGCTGTTCTTGGCTTTGCCCTGCCCTCCAGGGAAGGGGACCGCAGGGCTGGCCAGAGGCTCTGAGCTCTTTGGATGCTTGGAGTGGCCAATACCATTGGCTGACAGGCTCCACGACTTGGCTCTGATGTTGGTGACTGGCAGCAACGCCATCTGGCTGGGGCCTGTGGGGAGAATGAGGGATAAGCTGAGAAGAGGGACCTGGCTGCCTCCTGTCTGGCTTTCTCCAGGACTTCACCAGATTCTGGGTGACCCCCATCTGTCTCTTTATCCCTTCAGGGAGACCCACCGACCTTTCTCCCGAGCCTCATTCTGGGCTCCAGGATACCCTGCCCACAATGAGTCTTTGGGGCCTTTCTCTGGACTCATATAAAATCCCTTTAGCGCAAACCCTGGAGCCGAGAGAGCCATACCTGAGCTGTTGGTGGAGGGGCTGGGACTGGGGCTGAGGCCGTGGCCAGGTTTAAAGCTGGGGCCAAGACTAGGGGCTGCGGTAGGGCCAGGAGTGGCTGAGGAGCAGCAGACGACCGGGCAAGGGTGGCTGGAGCACAGGTCCAAGGTGGGGATGACCGGACCCGGGGCCGAGCTGGTCAGGCCAGTGGTAACTGAGAAAGCCAGAGGCTGTATGAGGCAGAGGTGGGCAGCTGAGCCCCCTCCCAGAACACAGCTCCCTGCCGCCTTCCCCACCCTCCAGACCCATCGCAGGCACGCACCCAGCAGCAAAGAGGGTGGTGTGCCTGGCACCCCAGTGGTCACAGGGGACTGTCGGAGCTGGGTGGTCCCAAAGCTCTGGCTGGACCTGCTGGGGAGGGGTGGGCTGAGCTCAGAGGGACTGCAAGAGCCTGGACAGGGAGGCCTAGGAGTCCCAGAGAGGTGGACAGGGATGGCGGAAAAGAGGCAGGGAGCCAGGAGCCAGAGGTAAGGAGGGAGGGGACTTGGTCCAAACACGTACCATGGGCACATGGCCTCACTCCCCCCAGGGTGCTGGGGCCGGAGCAGGGCCAGAAGACAGGAAGTGGACACGGCAAAAGAGCTAAGGGGCGGCAGAGAGGAAAAAGAGGGGGACAGGTGCAGGGGAGGAGAGAGAAAAGACACGGTCAGAGAGAGCCCTGGAACTGAGGTGGAAGCGGGCAGACAGAGCCCAGGGTCCCACCCTGGCCTTCCGTCCCCGCCGACTCCCCCCTTCCAACCTGGGCCCCTCAGATGCCCCCTGACTCGCAGAGGCCCAGCTACCTTGAGGAGCATTGAGTAGAAACGTTGGCTTCAGCGGGGACCATGGCTGCCCCTCCTCCAGGGAGACCTTCCCACCCACCCCTGCAAGCCCCAGCAGGCTGAGAGCCCAGGCGCCATCCCTATCAGAGAAGACAGCTTCCACGGCTCCTCTGCCCCCGGTCTGCCCACCAAAGCCCTCCTGTCCTGGCAACTTGGCCGGCAGCCAGGCCTCCAGGGACATACCCATCGGTTTCTACCAGGTCCTCCTCGGTGCGCAGGCTCAGCACGTACAGTGTGGACATGGACACCACGCTGGGAGCCACAGAAAAGAGCCACGGTTAGAGCTGGAGCCACGGTTCTGGCCCTCTCCCTCAGGCAGGGTCTGTAGTCCTTGGTTCCAGGGGCTGGGCTCGGGAATGAGTGATGTCTCTCTGCGGGTCTCCCCAGTCCCAGGGCCACAGGACAGAAAGAGGCAACCCTCTTCCCTCCCTGAGACCTCAGGCAGGTCTCATCTCCCAGCCACATCTTCCTCTTCCTTCAGGCCTGGCCCCAAGGGCAGCTCAAGTCCCCCAGCCAGCCACCCCTGGAGCCCAGGGCACAAGTCACCTGAAGGCCATGACCACCACCAGGGCGATGATGGTTCCCTGCAGAAAGCGCTGGCTGATGCAGGCCTGGTCTGGGACCACAGAAGATGGCTGAGGACCGAGAGGAAAAGGGGAAGAAGCAGAAAAGGCCCAGACTTAGGGAGCCCATGATGTCACTTGGTGTGGGCTCTGCTGGAGGTGGGGGTGCTAAGGCCTATGATTCCTACGGGGGGGGTGGGGGCTGGGGAGAGGAAGGGAGAGGAAGGAGAAATGGGGCCAGAGAGCTAGAGAGCTGGGAGAAGAGAGGAGCCCTCGTGGTCGGCAAGCCTGGAGAGGGAGGGCCCAGCCCAACCTGCCTCCCACCTACACCCAGCCTCACCTTGCTGGCCACCTTGGGGGGCCTCTTCTTGTGGGGGACACTGCCCGCTCGGCTGAACTGGCTCCCCGCATGGCTGCAGCAAGAGGGCCAGGGTCAGAGGTGCCTCCGGGAAGGGGGTGTCCCCCTGCCTGGCCCACGCCCGCACCTGAACGCGCCCGAGCTGCCGGTGGACTTGAGGCTGTCCAGCCGCCGCAGTCTGGCCAGCCTGTGGCTCCAGCGCTCCAGCTCGTCAATGCGCGTCTCCAGGTTGTCGGTGAGCTTGCACAGCTCCTTCACGGCCCCCACGTTCTCCATGAAGATGCGCTCCTGCCACGGGCCACGGGCAAGGTCAGCCCCCGGGAGCCCTGGGCAACGGGGAGTTTCCTCCACGCTTCCCTACCCAGGCCAGCCCCAGTGCCCCCACCTCCCCGTGCCTGCCTCCAAGCGGCACCCCCACCTCTGCCCCGTTGCTTGGGCCATCTGTCTGGCCCACCAGAACTGCGCTTCCCAACCCTAACCCCCGTCAGAACACTCTCTCGGAGGTGCCGGCCTCTCCGATCTCATGAACGTGGGGTCTCAGGCTTGGGCTCCTCACTATTCAGCCGAGGCCAAAGCACAGGACTTCATCCTCACCATAAGCCACGTTTAAGCTTTGTGACAGCAACCTGGGAAGCTCTAGGCAGTGACTATCTTTAGTCTCCGGTCCAAGGGGAGGAAAAATAACCCCCCAGGGAGCTTCCTCTTGCTGTGGACCACACAAGCAGAGTGTCGCCAGTCCCCGGGCCCTGGAACGCTCATCCTCTTCCGTGAGGGGTGGGGAGGGGGCTCTGGACACACCGTGAGAGAAGACCGGGCTGCCCTCACCCTCTGGGCAGGAGTTGAACGAAGCAGGAGTTGAATGCCCTCCAGCTGGCCCAGCCCTGCCCTTGGGCCCCCGGATCCTCCCCCCCCCACCCCACCCCGCACACCTTGTTCACCACCAAGAAGTTCTCTATGGTTTTCCCATTGGCAAAGACAACATCTCCAGTGTCCTTCACGGCCTCCGGCAGGATCTCCTTCACTTCCTGGGCGATGACACCTGGGGGGTTTGGAGGGGGTGTAGGGTGGAGAACACCCACAGAACCGGCATGTAAGGAGGGGGCCCAGTTTAAGGAGGGCCAAATTCTGGGGGCCAAAGATTTGGGATCCAAGGTGCTCTGGAGCACCGTTCCCCAGCTCTGGTGTGGGGTTCCCCGGACTGGAGCAAGGGTGGACTCCAGGGAGGAAGGATCCCAGTGGAAGTGGGCAGAGATGAAGTCAGGATTCACCTAAGGAGCCCAGGATCCTGGGACTAGGATTCCGAAACTTCCGGTGTCAAGGCGGGTAGCCACCCGGCACTCGGGGACGGGGGTGAGGGGGCGGAGAGCCCGATTTTCCAAGGGCTGAGGGCCGGGTTTCTAGAGGGCAGGATTCCCTGGGTAGGAATTCCAGGGAGTCAGGGGGAGGGGTTCCTGGGAGTGGGGTCTCCAGCGGGCTGGGACAGGGGGCGGGGTGACTGGGGACCGAGGTTGCTGGGCCCTGGACCCCAGCCCCAGTCCGCGCAGGCCGGTCCCTACCCGTCTCTGGCGCTGTGGCCTCGATGCCAGCCGTGGCGGCGAACTCCGGCTTGTATCTGTAGTGCACCAGCCGCATGCGCGAGATCCTCTTTAGCTGCTCGGTGGTGTCCACCTGCGCGGGAACCAGGACCGAGACTGAACCCCTCCCCAGCCAAGGTGGGCCCTGGAGCTCAAGACGGAAGCAGCCTCGGCTCCGCGGTGCGGCGGAGACCTTGCAGCACCAGGGTCCAGTGACGCAGAAATCTAGGGCCTGCCTCCCTCACCAACTTGCCAAGCACTCGGCCCTTCCACCTGGCCCCGCCCCTCCATGGGCCCCGCCCCCACAAGCCATCCGCCCCTCCCACGGGAACACAGCTCTCCGGGTTCCATGGTCCCACCCCTCGTCCACAGTCCCGCCCCCACCTCCTGCACGTGCTCCTTGGCCCGCAGGTCCGACGGGTGCATGAGAGAGCCCATGACCTTGACGTTGCCGTGCACGACCAGCGCCTCGTCAGGCCTGTCCGTGTTGATGCCCACACGACCATGGTGGAAGACAGTGTCGGGCACCTGCGCCCGCTGCCACAGCACGTCGCTGTCACTCTCAAACTGTCCGGGGTTGGAGGCCTACCACAAGTTGGGGGTGGGGTTGGATCAGTCCCAGGGGACGGGGGACCTGCAGTGACCTGGCAAAAGGGGAAACCGTGCAGCCACCCCTCTAGCTCCAGGCCCGGATCCTCACCCAACCACGCCCAAATTAAACTGCCCCTGGCACTGTGGCACTTTTCAGTCCCTTGCAAGATCTCAGAAGGCTACCCAGGCCTTGTCCACCTCCACCCTTGTGAAGGAGACACTGTGGCTCAGAGGATGGGAACTGGCCCAAAGTCACCCAGCTAGGGCCCAGCAGGATCAGGACTCTAGCTCCTGACTCCCCAGAACCCCAGTATTTTTCCTGGGTGCTGCTTTTCCCAGCTCTTGATCCCTTGGGAGGAGGGAGCCCTCACCCTCACGATGATGCGTTCTGAGATCTGGGCAGCCAGCGTGTAGTTCTGGTTCTGTGCGTGGGCCTGGAGGGCCACCACCAGCATGAAGTACCTGGGGTGCACAAGGGTTTAGAGGCACCCAGGGTCCTGCCCCACCTGCCCCCATCCCATGTCTGGGGTACAGTGCCTAGGCTCCCAGCATCCCCCGCAGGAAGAGGGCATTAACACCTTAGCCTCCAGTGGAGGAACCCGAGTCTCCACTAGGGGCAGAAACTCCCCAAGGCCCACTGCTAGGACCCCAGGGAGCTGCTAAGTCCATTAGCCTTAGGTGTGAGGCTCAGGTGTCTCTTCTGTACAATGGGTCAGTGTGTGGGACACTGCGACAGTGGGCGGTGTCTTCCTGCCCCTCCTGCTTAGACCTGGAGGGCCTGGCAGGGCCGGGGCACAGCCCGCTCACCTCTGGTCGGGGTTGGGTTTGCCCTTCTTGCGCATGTTGTTGGCAGTGGTCTCGCTGAAGTGCAGGCGCCCCACGGTCACCTTCGTGACCTGCTCAGGGGGCAGGTTGACCCTGTAGAGGAGTGGCGGGGACTCAGGAGGCAGGGAGGGGGCTTCGAAGAGCCAGGCCCGCAGTCAGGAATGCGTAGGAGGCAGGTACCATGGCCCCCTGGGCTCCCAGGCCAGCTCCAGGGCTGGCCAGCCCAGCTAGAACCACCGTCCAACCCCCAAGGTCAGACACTCACGTGACAGGGTTAAAGGGCCGCTTGCTCCGGTCCGACTGGGACTGCTCGATATTGATCGACTGGTTCAGGGCCTCCAGCTGCGGGAGAAGCCGAGGCCGGTGACCCATCAGGGCCAGGGTCCCTGCCTGGTTCTGCCTCCCTTTAGCCGCTCAGCCCAGGCTTGGTCCGGCCGGAGCTCCCCCAGAAGTGGAGGCATGGCCCTCCCGCTAGTGGGGGCACAGACAGTCACACTGCTCTCCTAGCTCCGCACGCACCCACTCACGCCTTCCACGGACACACGGCCCCCACCTCCACACACGTCCCCCAAGCTGACCTCCATAAATACCCGCTCCCACCCAAACCCCCGCACTCCCCAGACCCTCTCCCACACCCACGTCCCTGCAGCCCCTCCATGAGTGATGGCTGAGCTGCGCCAAGGCCAGGTCTGGCCTGGATCCCTGCCCTGAAGCTCCCCCAGGGAGCTCACCGGCTCCAAATCAACCACTCCTGGGGCAGGGGCGCTAGAGAGACCCCAGGGAAGGAGCCTCAGGACAGTTGTCCCCAAGGATTAAAGACTGCAGCAGAGGGAACGGAAAGGCCAAGGAGCAGTCTGCCAGGAAAGGAGGGGTGGAATAGGCATTCTCCGTGTGTCCCAGAGAAGGGGAGCTGCCTCAGGAGAGCAGGGGCTGTGAATGGGCACAACAGGTCTGGGGCACAAGCGATGGCAGGGCTGCAGGGAAGGGCTGGTCCCAAAGGCCTTTGTGGACTAAGCTCAGAAGTCAGGGCTTTGCTGGGAAGGCAGCAGGTGCTCTAAACTCCCCCAAGGACTCCTGGCTCCCCTCTACTCCCCTCCCATCCTCGCTGAGCCCCCAAACCTGCCTTCACTCCGTGCAGTTTCAGGTAGAAGCAGTCAAGGGGCTTGAGGCCTTCGGGCGTCTTGACGTACTTGGGTTCGCCCAGCAGGCCGATGTACACCGTGACCTGGAAGTGGTTCTTCTTCTGGCACACGAACGCATCATCGCCCACCGAGAAGTTGAAGCCCTTGTCGGCGTCTACGCGGTAGGTGAGCATGGGCCTAGGGGCAGGGGAGGGTACTTGCCAGAGGCTCCCCCCACCAAAGCCAGGCGTGGAATGTCCTCTCCTGTGTCTGCCTTCCAAAGCGGTTTCCTATCCGGTAGCCACCCTCCGGATCCTCAGACCAGGCATGGGGCTGCCCCCCACCTCTCAGAAGTAGAAACTGAGTCCCCGGAAGGATCTGAGCTCAGGTTTGCCAACTCTTGGGCCAATATTCTTTCCTCTGTGTGGCTGAGCCCAGCCCCCACCCTGGTGATGGGGCACATGGGGCAAGACCCCTGAGGCCCACCCAAGGGGAGTGAACTCCTGAGGAGGGGGCTCCGCGGCCCCTCATCACACTTGGCTCCTTCCCAGAATGCTGCCTGAAGCCCCCTCCCTCTCAGGAGACCGTCTCCCACCGGGTGGGAGGGGACGGTCTGCAGAGCTTCACGGGCCTGACAGCTGGTTGCCATGGAAACGGTGGGACCAGGCGCCGGCTCGGCACTGGCCCAGCCCCAGCCCACTGGCTTGCTCAAGCCCCCGAAGTCCTCGTCCTGACTTCTCCAGCTGCCCAGGTGAGGACAGGGGCACTCTGGGCAACACAGACTCAGCTTCAGTCTACCCATCTGTCGCCAGGCAAGGATTCCAAGCATGGATTCTCTGGGGGGGACCTCCAGGTGGCAGGAAAGGGGGCAACTATTGGCCCATCCTCACCCAGGTCCCTAGGCACAAGCAGTGCTCCTGATGCCCGGGGTCCCCCGGAAGGAAGATGGGCAGAGAACGATACCAAACTCGGGGGAAGAGGCTTGGGGGCCTGGCTAACATCTGCAGAAGGCCTGGGGCTCCACCCACCTGCCGGCTTGGGGGGACACCCAGGAAGTACACTGGGGCCCCCAGCTGCCAGCTTCCTGGCCTTAGGGCCTGAGATGGCAGGGCTGGCCTGGAAAGCATGGTGGGAAGAGTGGGGGGATCCTCCCCAGGCCATAAGGGTGGGATCCCCGAAGACCTCTCCCCACATCCTGACAGAACCTCAAGGGAGACTTCAACCACGACAGCAGCTGGATCCCCCACCCAGCCCCAAGGGCTTCTGGCTTCTTGCCCACACAGCCTGGGGCACCCAGCTTCAGGAGGCTGCTCTCAGCCACCCTGCCCAGGCCTGGCAGTGTCCGGAGGGCCTCGCCCTCACCCCCACCGGACCTCTGCAGCAGTGAGGGGAGTGGTCCCACGGTGCTGCTGGCCTGGTCCCAGAAAGCTGAATCCAACATGGGTGGGTACAGAGGGAGAGCTCGGAATGCCCGCCCGGACAGCCTGTCCTCCCCCACCCGCTCCGCCCTCTGTCCCAGGGAGGGGGCTGCTGGGAGGGCCCTGCCAACACAGCTTCCTGCTACCTTCCTGGAATGCAGAAGGAGTGGGGGAGGAGGAGCCAGAAAACACCCATCCATCCCCTTCTCCCTCCCTAGGCTCCCACTGGCCCCTCCCTGACAGACACCACCTCCTTAAGGAGGCCTTGGGTAGGCCCACAAGTCCAAAACCCCGAGGGCCTGTCCTAGTTCTGTCCTGAGCCGCTGCTCTCCTGTAACCGGGGCCCATGTGGTGCCCAGTGTGCTCCCAGGCCCTGTCTGGGGCCTTGACCCTGGGGGGTGGGGGGTGTGGAATGTCCCTGATGTGGTGGCAGGAGGGGGGCGGGGCACTCACAGCTCCTTGTAGTTGGCGTCATACAGCGTGGCCCACTTGTTCTGCTGATGCGGTTGCCACTTGATGGACTGGTAATTGGGGTCCAGGTAGGAGCCACTGAGGCTATCACTGTCCTGCAGTAGACCTGGAGGGAGGGAGCAACCACGTGGGCCCTGCGCCCCACGCCCCCACCTCAAGGGGAGCTGACCCGCTGTGAGCTCCACATACCTGGTGAGGGTGCCCCTGGCGGGTGCCAAGGCGGTGTCTGGACCCGGGCGATGCTGAGGGGCAAGGAGCCGGGCCCTGGTGAGAGGGGGCCCTGGGGAGGCCAGGGTGGGGATGGGGCTCGAGCTGGGTGTGGGGGCAGCGTCGCTGCGGTCCCGGGCTCCTGTTTGATCATTCCATTCAGCATCTGGGCATTGAGGGTGTTGGAAGGTGATGCGGAGTGCTTCCTCTTCTTGGAGGGGTGTGCGGGGAGCCTGGGGGCGACGCAGAGGCATGCCGTGGGGGGCTGGCTCGTTCCTGAGCCCCTTCCCCTCCCCCGGGCAGTAGCCCCCTGCCCCTCTTCACCCCATTTCAGCAAGATATGCCCAATCCAGAGGACACCCCTCCAAAAAAGCCCCTGGGCTTTACCTCCTCAGTGCTCCCGCATCGCTCTGTAAGGTCATTCCCTGCTTCTGTCACTCCTCTCTACCCCCTGGATCATGGAACCAGGAGGGCAGAAGCCACACCTGACTAGTCTGTGTGTCCCTGTCAGGCCCAGCTGTGGGCCTGGTGCACAGAGTCCCCCAATAGTCTGTGGGATGAACAAGCCAGTCCCTTCCCTGGGGTGTCATCCTCAGGGCCACCCTTGAGAGTGGGGACTCCACAAAGAGTAGCCTCCGAGGCTGGAAACAGGCCCCAGAGGGCGCGGGCCACCAAGGCTGGGAAGGAGAGTTTCTTGGGGGAGGAGGCTGTGGAGCCTTGTCCTGAACTAAACCTTCCATGACATCTGAATGTGTCAAACAAACAGATAAAAGGACAATTTCACTGTTTGGGGTCAGAGCAGGAGCCCCCAGACTCCCTGAGAAGGCTGGAAAGTCACTGGTGTCTGGGGAAAGGCACAGCCCGAGATTCATCCCGGCTCTGTCCCATCCTAGTTCTGTGCCCCTGACAAGCATTTCCTCCCCCTGGGAGCCTCAGTTTACCTATCTGCAACGGGGGTGGCCACGCTCACCAAATAAGGTCGTCAGAAGCATCTGGCCATAGCTACAGAGCTGCTGAGTGGGCACCTCCATAGGCACACGCTTACCCCCATCTCGTGGAGGCAGAGCTCACCCCAGGCCCCAGCGCCATCTCTGCCCCACCCGGGTCCCCACCCCCCAAACCCACCTGCCCCAGGCTTACTCAGCTCCATGCTGCTGCAGCAGCTGGTGTAGCATCTGGGACTGCTGAGTGTGGTGCAGATCGTTGGGCACGAGCCCCTGCCCCATGGCAGCATAGGTGGGCATCGGGGGCTCAGCCTTCATGTACAGGTCCCGCGGCAGGACGGGGTAGTGAGGTGGGGGGGGCGGGGGCGGCGGGGGGCCTGGGAGGTGGGCCGGAGGTGGAGGCGGGTGCTCCAGGCGAGGAGGCACGCCCACATGGCACAGGGTCTCAGGGGTTATGGTGCGCAGGAGATGGGAGTCTGCAGGAGAGATGGTGAAGGGTGGGCATCAGAGACCTACGTCACTCAGGTCCCTGGGCACAGGGTTTCCTGCCTTCTCCTGAGACCAGCCCCAGGAGGGAGGCGGGCTAGGCAGCCAGAGGCTGGCCACTAGAGGCCCCGGCAGGGAGACAAGCCCCTGTCCAGGGGCGGGATGGGCAGCTTTAGCTTCTGCCCACCCCACCCCCCCACCACCCCCGGCCGTCCTAAATGGCTCCTTCCCCCCAAGCCTGGCTGCCCAGCGTCCTCCCCTGGCCCCTCTCAGTCCCGATCCTCCTCTGGGCCTCAGGAAGGAGTCTCGGGGGGCCCCCCAGCACAGTCCGGCAGCAGCCCTCCTCCATCCGGCAGCCCCTCTAGCGGGCTCCCAGGGGCCAGCCCCCCAGCTCCCTTTGTTCCCCAGGAGGCATTCCAGAAATGTTTTTGGTAAGATAAACAGAACTCTTGACCCCTTTCTGGGCTGTGGGGAGACGGCCGCCCGAGATCCTTCTGCTTTTGGCCACCTGGGGGCCGCAGCACCCCTGGCACCCTCCCCCACCAGGGGAGGTGGGCCCAGGAGGTCAGCCAGGCCTGCACTCGGGCTGTACTCACGGCCTTCCCCGGCTGTCCACTTACCACCGAAGGGTGCGTCCATGATGGCGCAGGCGGGCAGGCGGGTGGCATCGCCGGCAGGGACAGGTTCTCAGAGGCCGGGCCAGGCCCCCCACCCGCCAGTGGGGAGACAATAGCCAGCGCCGGGGAGTATTTGACCAGCGATAATCTGGGCCTGTTGGGCGGCCGCTGGCCCCCTCCCTCCCTTGCTCCCTCCCTCCCCGATAAGGCCGCCCCAACCACTTGCCCAAACCCCAGAGGGGGAGGGCGGTGCCCGCTGGACTCACCATTCACCTGCTGGGGGGAGTAGGCCTCGGAGCCCGAGTCTGGGGGAGAATCCGGCAGCGTGCTGCAGGGAAAGGAGGGCGCGGTTGGGCAGGCAGCTCATCTGTGGGGCCCGGTCCCCGAGACCCCAGACGCTGGAGGCCTAAGGTCCCCTCACTGCCCACCCCCAGGGGAATTTTTCTGCATGAGCCATCTTGGGGTGCCAGGCAGGGTCTGGGGCAGGGTCTTTGAGCTCCTGACCTGTATCCCCTCAGACCTCCCAGGCACTTGGGGACCAGGAACCAGTGTCCCTGATGCTGGAACAGGATTCAAGGACACAAGGACGGCACAGGGATTCAAGGAGCAAGGGTCAGGCCCGCTGCTCCCTTCCCACACCCACTGAAGCCCCATTTTCTAGAAACTCTAGGGGAGAGCTCTCTGGGGCTCTAAGGAGCTGGGCCGCCCCCCCCCCCCCGCTGCCCCGAGGCAGGTAGAGGCTGGGCAGGGAGCCAGCCTCACCGGGTCTGGGTGTATTTTTTTCTTGCAGGTTTTATCAGCGGTTCGGGCAAAAGAAAAACTCAACCGTGAGCGATTAACACCCTGCGTTCGCCCGGTGAGGGGAGGCTGCGGCCCGGCAGGGAGCCCACTCTCTGGTGGTCCTGGTTGCACGTCTGGAGACACTGCCCACCTCCATGCCCAGGCAGCCGTGCCCTCGCCGACACACCCCTGGGCTGATTCCAGGGCCCTCACGCCCCCCTGGATGAGCCATGGGCCCAGCCCCGTGGGCTGTGCGAGAATGACAGAAAAGGAGCCCCCAAGGGCTGCCTGGGGCCTCTGCCCTGCGCCCAGCATCTCCTGTCTGCTCCCTGCACGATGGCCATCGGGTTTTCCGGTGTGGAAATGTCCCTGCTGCGAAACGTCTCAAGTCGGTGGGACCTCGTGTCCCTTCCCCACAACTCCTCGTGCTGCTCAATCGTCCTCGATGTGGTGATTTATTGATTAATAAGTCCCTCCCCAACCAGCCTGCACGATCCTCCGCAGAAGGGACAGACCCTAGCAGTGCAGGGGTGGTGCAGGGCCTTGGGTCCCTCCCAGAGGGCACACAGTCTCTGCGCAGTTGTGGGCAAGCCCCTTCTGTCCCTTAGAAATGGCCTCAGTGTGCCGCTGGGATCCTGCCGGGGGGCAGCACAGCCTCACTCACAGGCCAGCTGGTTCCGGGGTCCCCCCAGGAGCTGGTTACTTGAGAGGCTCAATGAGCTTACACAAACAGAGCCACAGCGGGGATAGCAGTAGGGGACAGTGGGGACAGCAGTAGGCACCCAGCAGGTGTTCCTCACACGTTCATTCTCTTCCCTCCCGTCTTTGCCCTTCGGGGTCTGGGCTCAGGGACAGCCCCTCGGCTGGATGTCTGCCCTGTGCAGCAAAAGCTCACCCCTAACACCCCAGCTCACCTCCGCAGCCCTCCCCCAGCAAGCCAGGCGACAGGTCCGGTGCCCCCCACCCCTCCTCCCCTTATTTCCACAGTCCTGGAGGGGAAGCACTTTGAGCTAACCCTACAGGGTCCCCTGCTCCTGCCCCACGCTGGGGAACCCAGAACCCTCTTCGAGCCCCCCTGCAGAACCCAGCAGACCCATGTTCCTGCTTGTCCTCACGAGCACAGGTCTGTGGGAGGCCCTGGCGTCTAGCTGGGCTGCTGACCGCCACCATCCTGTGGTCACAGCCGGGTCCTCAGTGTGGACTCCTCGGAGAGAGGACAGAAAGGGCCTGGGAGGCTGACTCGGGCAGGGGGAGCTTTAGGTACCACACCTGTGCCGTCGGGCCGGTCCCCGCAGCCTCAGCAAATAGTAGCTAGACACAGGAGTGGATGGCCCGGGGCAGTGAGGGGACCTTGCATGCCCTGTGTGTGTGCACATGTGCATGCCTGCGTGTATCCGTGTAGGTAAGCAGCCGTGTCTCTAGGCTTGCCTCCTCCCATCCCCTTTACACAGCTGTCAGAGAATTTTCGAGTGCTTACATCAGCCCTCATCACTCCCCTGCTCGGAATCCTCTGGGGCTACCCACAGCCTCGGAACAAAGCCACGAGCCCCTCCCCAGCCTCCCCTACCTACCCACAAGGCAGCCAGGTCACCACGGCTGGCCAGGGCACCGCCAGCACCTCCTCAGCCCATAGACCCTGCCCACCTCCCATCGTACACTTGCTTCCCACCCTCCCTGCCCTCACTCACCCTGGGGCATAGGGAGCCTTGGGCTCTGCCTTGATGGGGGGCCCAGAGCCCCCCAGGAAGGGCTTGGGAGCGCTAGCCATAGCATTGTTGTTGCAGTTGAGCGGGGCGCTGTAGCTCGGGGCAGGGAGGGAGCCATGGCGTCCTGGGGATGGTCCGCCCCCAGGGGGGCTCAGGTGGTGGCCCCCGCTGGAGCCGGGGATCGCAGGCGGCCCATGGGGGTAGGAGACTGCACTGGCTGGAGCAGAGATGTCAGGGAAGCAGCTGTGGAGAAAGGAAGCAGCTCAGTGCCAGCCAGGACCCTAGTAGCTTGCGGACCCAGGGCCGGAGCACATCCCCCAGGTGAAGGGCGGAGGCCAAGGGGCATGGGGGTGGGGCCACTCACAGGTCAGAGGCATCCTCCTTGCTGATGTACTCCTCCAGGATGCTGGTGTCTATGTTGGAGGGCTCCAGGGCCCCATTGATGTCGTGGCCTGCAAGGGAGGGCCAGATGTGAGCACCCCTAGGTCTCTGGGCCCTGCCCTATAGCTCTCCCCAGGCCGGCTCCTCCAGCACATATGCCTCCAGGCTCCTCCCCACCTGCACATCCATGTCCAGGGAGAGTCTGGCACTGCCCATCACCTGACGCCGTCCAGGAGGCATCGCAAGGATGCTTCCCTGGCCCCCAGCCTGCCCAGTGTCTCTGAGGAGGGGAGGAACCCAGAGCACAGATCGGGGACAGACAGGCCATTTCCTGTGACGTGAGCAAGTCCTCCCTCTTGTCTGTAAAATGGGGTCATTATTCCCAAGTCTTATGGGGAGCCGCAAGGAGTAACTGAGGTACTTTATAGAACTGAGTGCCCGGCAGTTGCACACCACCCTTGAAGGCTGGACCCAGACTCAGTGACTCTCTCCCGCCCTGCCTCCTTCCAGAGGGCCCAGCTGCCAGGTCCCCAGGAACATGATGTCAGGCTGGCCTGAATCACACGTCCTGGGGGGCGGAGGGGCATACGGCCAGGGAGCCTCCTGCACCCCAGGCCCCAAATGCAGATGGAGAGGGAGTGGGGACTAGAACCAGAAGTGTCTGGCTCAGCCTCCGGCAGAGCTCATCACCCCCATAACAGGGCCTAGGGTGTCCAGCCCTGGTATTCCAGGGAAGGAAACGGGCCCAGAGAGGTAAGGGCTTTGCCTGGCTTCACAGCAAGGGACGATGGTGGCCAGAGCTCTGCTCCTCCACCGCCCTCTCCTGGGCCCTCCCTGCTGGCCCCAGCCCCGAGAAGGGGCGGGACTCACAGAAAAGGCGCCCAGGACTCTTGGGCATAAGCAGGGGAGGAGAGGGGGAGGTGCTGGCCTTTCCCCTCCCAGGGTCACCTTGCAGGGGGGAGCAGGAGGGCGGGGTGATAAGGGGGCTGACGTAGGAGATGCGTCAGCCCCGATAATGGAGGACGGCCCCACCCACACTGCTGACCTGGGCTGACCAGCCCCACTGAGGCAGGAGATACCCCTCCCACAGGCCCCTGGAGCCATGAGCCCGGAGTCTGCACCTCATGCCTTCTCCTGGGGGAGCCCTGGGAACAGCTCAGGAAGATGCAGGAACAAATCCTGGGTTGTGTCCTCCCTGCTGTGTGACCTTAAGCTGGTCACATACCCTCTCTGAGCCTCAGCCTCCTCTTTAGTAAAATGGGGACATGAACAGCTAATACTCTACAGGGCTGTTTGTGAAACAAGTTAAGGTATGTAAGGTGCCCGGCGCACAATGGGTGCTCAGCAAACAGAATGCCTGTCCTCACTTCACAGACCCAGAGCCCTGGGGTCCCCACAAGCCCCTGGCCCAGGCCCCTCCCTGGCCCCAGCCGGCATTTCAAGAATGCTGAGCCCCGCTTAGGTGATTAATGAGTGGCTAAGCCCTCCTAGGAGTCACGCGCTGCCCGGGACAGGCCCTCCTGCTGGCCCCCACCCCTGGCTCAACCGGCCAGGAACCAGGGACACCCACCGAGCACTGCCAGTGGCCGTCCAGGGCGCAGTGTGGCCCGGGCAAGAGAAGCTTCTCAAGCTGGGAATGACCAGTCTGCTCATCAAGGTTCTAGGATTCCCGTCTACACTGTGGTCCCCATCCCATCCTTCCCTGTTACCGGAAGATCCCGTTGATTAAATGCCTACTGTATGCCAGGCACTTTGGGAGCCAAAGACATTAACAACCATAGGAGTTTATTACACGCAAGGCATCCCGTGGGTTCTTCATGTGCAGTGTGACACTTAATCCTCCCCATCCTGAAAGGTGATGATGATAAGAGGACACCGATAGTGACAGCGGCTCTGTCTGCAGGACTCCTGCAGACTAAGCGACTAAGCGAGCGACTGAGTGCCTGCCTACCAGGTCCCGGCACTATTCTCAGTGCTTTACATCATCAACACCATTCCTTTTATTCAGAGAGGTCAAGGCTCTTGCCCAAGGCAACACAGCCAGGAGGATTCAAACCCAGACACAGGAGCCTGACTCCAAGGCGGACCGGGTGGTTGGTGGTGGATGAGACTTCCTGGCCATTCTGGGCTGCCCCACGTTATGGGCTGGTGGGGGTGGGCGGTTCCCCCAGGGGCTAGGGAAGGAGGGAGCACTGGAGCATTACCCCCACCCTGGCTGCTGAAGCTGCAGGTTTTCGAGACTGAACTTGGAATCTACAGTGAATGATGGGGTGACAGAATCATGGTGTTGCTATTTATAATATGCCAGGGCCCCTCCTCCCCTCCTCCCCCTCCTCTGGCCAGGAGCGCTCCTAATCACCCCTAATCCTCCTGCCCACCTCCCTTGGGATGGGGGGGCCTCAGACAGAGGCATCCTGGGAGACCCTAACGAGAACCAGATGTGGTTGAGGGGAGGAGAGACCCTCCCGTGCCAGGGGCCGGGAGGACGGGAGGACAAAAGAGGGAGGAGAAAACCACTGGGGCCGGGTGGGGGAGAAGTCTCAGGTTTGGGGAGTTGGTGGGCCTCCTGAGGAACATTGAGCCCACATCTTGTCGTTCTCTGGGACCCCACAAGGCCTGCCTAATGTTCTCCCCACACAGCTCAGCCTAAAGGATCTGGCCCCCAGGCTACCCCAAAAACCATACTGGAAACTAGTAATCAGACGTTTGGGAGGGCAGGGTGAGGGTGGGGGCTTGCTGGAACCCAGAGGTTCCTGAGTCGGGGCAGAGGCCCCAGAAACCCAGGAAGAAGGCATCAGCACACTTTTGGGGGTCCCCTGTCCTTATCTGCTCCCGGAAAGAGCTCTGGAACATTCTGGAGCCAACAACAGATACCTGCCAGGCAGGAAGCTAAGTGTGGCTCCTACTGAGCCTCAAGATCTCCCTGGGAGGTGGGGAGGCTGCCCAAGGTCCCACAGTCAGAAAGTGGCACCACCAGGTCACAAACCGGCTTCCCAGCCCGCCCCCTCCTCAAACCCTTCCACAAATTCCCACTGCTCAGGATAACAAGAGCCCTCCTGGAGGTCCACAGTGGCCTCCTGCCTGCCCCCTCCAGCCTCCTTTCCTAACCAGTTTCCTGCAACTCTCCCTGTCCTGGGGCCTTTGCACATGCTGTTTCCTCTGCTGGAGGAAGCCCGTTCCCATTCACTGGGCTTGAATGTAAGTTTCTCCGAGAGGCGCCCTCTGACTCCCATTCTCGTGACTGGTGGCCTCCTTCTCATCCGGCTCCTCACTCGGCTGCTAGCACAGACCTCACAGGAGGGTGGAGGGTCTGTCCACCGCTCACCTGCTGCCCACAGCTCACTCTCCAAGTAGCCACTCTGTGCCGATACTCTACATGGCTCATATTTCACTCCTGTAACAACCCTCCAGGAGAGGTGGTTTTCTTGCTCTCCATTTTACAGATGACGAAGCAGGCTCAGAATGGATACAGGCCTTGCCCAAATTTTACAGGTGTGGGACCTGGGATATGAGGCCAGCCCTGTTCTGCCTCTCTGGGGTATAAGCATCTAAGCATACAGTAGGCACGCAATAAATGTTCATGGAATGAATGAGCAAAGTGGCACACGGGACACTAGAACCAGGCCTTCCTGGGTCTGGGGACCTCCAGCCAGCCATGTTATGGACAGAGCCCGGGGCTAGGCCGGGCCCCTCCAGGTACCGCCCCGTCCTGCTGAGCTCTGCGCCCCAGCTGCTCCTCGAGGATTAATTAGGGCCTCTATTACCTGCTTTTAACAGGAGCCAGACACTGCCCTGTCCCAGACAGGATGGGATAGGGACTATGGAGAGGAAGCCCCCTCCCCTCTTCTCTCCTCCTCGCTTTAAGGCCACCCAGCTGGGCAGGAGGAGAACTGAAGGGATATAAGCCAGGCGCAGGATGAAGGCGGGTGGGGGCCCAGGTGGTCCTCCACCCTGGACCCCTCCCTTCCCCCTCCTCATGCTCATGACCACCCCCCCACCAGCTGTGGCCACTGGCTGAGTCTGGGCCATTGTCCCAGGGAACGGGGGAGGGTGGGGACCCGGCACAGTGGGAGGCTTGTGCCCTGCCCACACCTCCCCCCCACCCGTCAATGGGTCACTTGTCAATTCATGTCCCAAACATGGCGGAAATCCCGTCGGCCACGTGGCTGTGGGCAGGGGAGGCCAGGGCCGAAGGATGCTGGCCAGGCCTAGTTGATCAGAACCTGGGGCTGACGGGGCTCAGGGCCCAAGTCTGTCCCCCTATTTGGCCCTGAGTGTCCACCCCAGGCATCTGAATCTGAGGGCACCCTGACTCCAGGCCATGGCTGGGAGCCAGGATGGTGGGGTTCAGGGGACAGCCCACCTTAGCACCCCCCATGATGCCCTCAAGTATCCCTAGGGTCAAAGAGGCCAAGCTGCTAATGTGGGCCCTGCTTCATTGCTGTGCAACCCTTGGCAAGTGACCTGACCTCTCTGTGCCTCAGCTTTCTTCTCTTTCAAGTGCAGCAGGAATCCCTGCTTCACGGAGTGGTCCTGAGCCTTCAACGCCAGGGCAGGAAAGCTCTTCACCCCCAGAGGCCATCCCTCAAATAACAGTCATCGCTGTTTTCATCCTCTTGGGGCTCCCCTCCCCTCTCCTGCCCAGGCTGTACCCTTCTTTCCCATGCCTCTCCACCTGACTGCAGATCTGCCCCAGAGAGACTCTGAGGGGGAGGGCGGGGGGGCTCCGACCTTCTCCTGAGTCCCTCTGATGCATGACTGGTACCGTGCTATTTTTCTGGCACATTCACAGCAAAGTCCAGCCTCCAAGCCTTGGCTGTAGCCCCCCACCCCCTACCCCGGTGGGTAAGCCCTTGACTGCTGCCTCCCTGCTCTGGCAGCCCCTCCTTGATCCCCTCAATCACAGCGGGTCCCCAGTGCTGTCACTTATTTCCCAGTGTGGCCTGAGCTAACTGACGTGCTCCAAACTAGTTCACTCTGGGACAGAGCACAGTGGGCTCTCACCTCCTTTGGCTTGAACTTCCTATCTTTATTAATATGATTTGTGATTAATGTAATAACTGCTAGCCGTGCCCTCTTCAGGCTTCGACCTGTGACCAGACTTCCCACTCAAAATGCCTTCCGGTCAGATGCTTGACTTTGCAAGTTGTCCTTTGCATCTCTGCATCATGTCCCCAGTTGGCTGGGGGCTGAATGACAAGGATATGGCTCCTTAGTCATTGCCATCAGGTCCTTAAATCTGAGCCATGGTTGCCTTTATTTGCCAAAAATGCAAAAGTACCCCATCTCCTCCATGGGACCTGGAATCTTCAGCCACCCCTGGGCTACAGCTCTGTCCTCCCCTAGACCCCACACAGCTACCACCCTGTCCTCAGGTCGACACAAGGCTGAAGTTAGAGCCCCAAGAGGCTCCCAAGCCAGAACTGAGCCCAGAAGCTGCAACGTGTTTTGTGGGGACCCACATTGGTCCCCAGGGATCTTCAGTTTGCTCTGGGGGGCCCCCAGCCCTGATGCTACAGGGCCAAGCAAGCTTCCACCCAATGGCCCCATCCCTCTCGCACAAGCTGGGGAAGGCCTCTGCACAGGGGAGGAGTACAGACCCTGCAGCTTGGGGCGCGGGCATGTCTCTACAGGTTTCCCATGTGCCTCTGGATTCACACACCAGCATGTCCCCCACAGACGTGTGTACACAGGGGCATACTCCCCCTGACCCACACATGATCATGTACACACCCACACACACACAGTGGCATACACTTCCCACACTGACACACACGTGTGCCCCTTCATTCATTCATTCAAACAATTACTGAGCATATGCTATGTGTCGGGCATGATGCTTTGCTCTGGAGCTATGGTAATGAACAAAACAAACTTCTGGCCCACGAAGAGCTGATGTTCTGGAAGCAGAGTCAGATGACAAGACTGGCAGGTAAAATTCCATAGCATTTCAGAAGGTAACAAATACTAGAAAATCAAGCAGAGAGCGGGGGCAGGTGGGGCAGGAGAGCCGGGAAGAGCTGCAGCTTTCAACAGGACAGTCGGGGAGGGCCTCCTGATATCCCACAGGGATATCTGGGAAAAGCATTCCAGGCAGTGGGAGCCAGTGCAAAGGCCCTGCGGCTTGAGCGTCTCTGTGCTTATTCTCATGTTGGTGCACCTCCCAGACTCGTGCACACAAATGCTCACTGGCCCAGTGGCAGGCCCAGGCCAACAGCACTCCAGATCGGAGTCAACTCAGCGTCACAGACCCTCGGCTACCCCTACTCCAGGCTGCAGACCCTACAAGGAAGAACCACAGAGGGAGAAGAGAGCCCAGGGGCTGAGATGGTCAAGAGGAGAGTGAGGGAAGGCCCCAAGGGAGCAAGGGTCCCCAAACTCCTCAGAGGGGCTGAGCCTGTCATTGTACCTTATGAGGGCTGGAGGGACCCAGGTCAGACACAGACAGTGCTCTCCCACTGATGTGGCCTGGAGACAGGCAGAGGACAGGATGCCCTGGGGCTTCCGCAGGTCAGGCCAGTGGAGGCTCTGGACCCAACCACCCCCCCCCAAAGCCGGGGTTTTGCCCTTCCCTCCCCTCCCACTCAGGCCTTGGCACTCCAGGGGTCTCAGGACTCAGCATCACACAGCACATAGCCTTGACCATCTGACTGAGGGCTCCGAGGTCCAGAGAGGTCAAGGGGCTGAATGGAAGTCACCCAGCCCAGCCATCCGTGGTGGATCAGGACCCCTCAGCACTCGAGGAGAGTCTCCCTCCCTGCCCAGCTCTAGGCGGACACCCAACTGTGACAGGAGCCCCACCACCTTCGTCTGGGACCTCAGCACTTCTCTCCTGGAAATGAGACACCACCTGGCCTTCCACTGAGTCCCGGGACTCCCAGGAGGCAACTTATGCAAAAACCTCTGGCAAACAAGGCAAACAAGACAAAGGACCGTCAGCCCTGTCCCCCCTGCTGCCAGCCTGGCCCAAGCTCCCCACCCAAGCTCCCCACAGCTGAGGGGCAGGGTGGGGCCCCAGCTGGAGGCATCAGGAGCCGGCATCAGGGCAGCACAGGGCAAGACCTGCAGGAACCTTGGGCCCTGCCTGCAGAGTGCATCCCATAAGGCTGCTGGTTCCCCCCAGTCCTTGGCCCAAACGGCCCAGAGAGGGTGAGGGAATTTCCCAAAGCACACAGCACCAGCCACAGGCCCCAGCCCAGGGTGGGGCACTGACCTACCCCGAGGATCAATACATCCTCAAAGTAGGGGGCAGGCCCCCGGGGACAGTAATCACCGTCCAGGCTGACATTTCTGGGGCATTACCGCACCGGGCACTTACCAGGCCTCAGAACACCCAGTTCACCCAACCCCCACAGAAACCCTGAGAAGCAGGTACAGGGGCTATAGCTGTATTCCCATTTTAAGGATGAGGAAGTAGAGGCACAAAGAAGTGCAGAGATCGGCCCAGCAGAGAGACTGTGGGCAGCACTCCGGGGAGTAAGTACATAAGGCCATGACTTACCTGATTCCCCAGCCCAGGGGCTACCCACACCCAGCAGGGGCTGAAGACTTTCACAGGGGAGAGGAACCCCCCCCCATACACACAGCCAGGCTGTGAGGGAAACTGAGGCCCAAAAGCAGGCCGGGGGGGTGGTGTGGGCCATGAGGAGGAAGAAGGCGGGAAGGAAGGGCAGGTAGCCTGGGTAGGGCAGGGCCAACTCCCCGTTAATGATCCAGTTAATGATTTCTGCTCCCCATTCTTATCAGAGGGCAAAGTCCAAGGGCAGTAGCCAATCAGCAGCTGCCAGGGCCCCCCCAGTCCTGTAAGCCCTTGAGAATCAGAGAGTGGGGGCCAGGTCCCCAGGAGGAGGCCAGACTGCCAAGAGCAACCCACCTGTCTATCCCCCAAATACCCTGCTTGGCCCTGCCTAAGACCCCAGGGGCTCCCTGCTAAGACCCCCAGACTCAGGAGAGGCCTCACGGCAAGCAGGTTGGAGACAGAGAGCCTGCTCCTCTCCCCCACCTCTCCACCCCGCACTGACCCCAGGCCCTCCCAGAGAATTGGCTTTCTCAGGTGAACCCCCCACCCCGCCTTTGTTCACATAGCCATTATTGCCTCTGCTGACCCTACAAACGTTTCCTGCACGCCCCCAGCCCCATGCCGCCCTGTGCCCTGGGCTGGGTGTTCGGGACATGGGGATGAGTCAGACCCCTCACTACTATTTCCCCTCCAGCTGGACTCAGGACCCAGGGAGGACGGGCTGGGACAGGACTCCTCCCGAAGGCACCCCATCTCATCTTTTCGACAGTCAGGGGTCCAGCTGCCTCCCCTACAGACAGACAGACAGGCTGATGTTGGGCCCAGTGCCATGCGATCACACACCCCAACTCAGCCCCAGACTCCTGTCCAGGGTAGGACATCCTCTCCCCAAAATCATCGGGTGCCCTCCCCCTGCGGCCTCCTCCTGCTCTCTGGAGGCAACAGGCTGGTCCCCACGAAGGCCACCCTTCCTCCCCCAAGGCCCTGGTGGTGGAAGAGAGAGCTGGGGGCTTGGGGGTAGCTCCGGCTAATGCTGGCTAACTCCCTTCCCTTGGAGTCTTGGCCCCCTGGGAAAGGGGGTCAGTGCCAGCCCCTCCGTCAGTGGCTTTCAAAGCAGGATTCCGGGGCTCTGGGGGTTGTGGGGAGTCCTGCCATCCGCACCCCCTGTGTATTAGGAGGCCACGAGTTTGCCTTTCTTTGGTGGCTAAAAAGAACCTCATTGGAAGCCCCTGGTCTGGTCCCAACCTCCTGCCTATTCCCAGGAGGGGAGATGAGGCCAAAGTAGGGAAATCACCATCAGGTCTGGAAGGAGTGGATGCCCTGGTGGGGCATGAGGCCAAGTGGAGGTCCCCCACCTCTCAGCTGCCTTTTTAGCTCCTGCTAGAAGCCCCGTTCTCCTAGGTCTCCAAGTCTTCTTCCACAGCACCTGCCTTCTGAGAGGCAGGGTGCTGCTCACCCAGGCCCCAGGTGCCCCTGGAACCAGGGGTCAGCACCCTCCATCTTCCATGTTCTAACACGGCCCTCCTTCCCGGGGCTGGGAGACGAGGCTTATCAGATCCGAAGGCATCATCAAGACCTTCTTTGTCACCCCTTCCTGTCTTGCAGGTAAGGGAAAGGGGTCCAGAGAGGGTGGGAGCCCAGCACAGGGTCACAAAGCTCTCAGCAGCAGGGCCCGAGCCCGCACCAGAACGTCTAAGCTTCTGTAGGGCTCCTCTGATGCCGTCTTGCCCCTGTCCCTGACCAGGCTCCGGGAATCCAAGGCCCCAGTCAGTCAGGATGCTGAGGAGTCTACCAGCCACCATGACCCTATTACCTGCCGGGAGCCAGTGCATCGCGCCTGGAGGGTCCCCTCTCTGCAGGCCCTGTGCCCGCCGATCCGGGCGGCAGGAGTCTCCTTCTAGGGGATTAGCAGGGCGATCACGGGGGCCCGGCTGTACCAGCCTCGAGGGGGCCGCCCTGTCCCAGCCTCCCACCCGAGGCCCAAAGCGCCTTAGCCCCCAGCCCACCACCCCTGGGTTGGGCACAGTCTGGCCCACTGCACGGGACAGGACCCAGGACACCGGCCTGGGGTTCCAAGAGAGTGCGCCATGGCAGACGAGGGGTCTGGTTCGGCCCCTGCCCTTCAGCAAAGCGTTTTTCCGTCTCCAGCCCAGAGCTGAAAGCACAGACCCTGCCCCTGTCCCCACTGTCCAGGGGGAGTGACCAAGGTCAAGTGAAGACCAGAATGAGAACTCAGGTCCCAGCCCCAAGGGCGAGAGTTCTGGAACAACATACCCACACTCACAACATTCACTGGCTTTCACACTAACAGTCCTGAGGACACCAAGGACTGGCCCGGAGGCCCCCGACACCACGGCAGACCTGCTCCCTGCCAGCCGCCCCCTACCCCAAATGGCCCCAGAGACTCCTAGAGCCCCAGCACCAGCCCACCCTCCCGCTCATCTCGGGCTCTGGGAACACTTCTTCAGCCCCCGGTTCCCTCCACCCGCCTCAGCGGGCAGCCCCACACCCCCGCCCTGCTCCCCACAGACATTCTTGAGTCTCCTCTTATCTCTCTGGAGGGAGCCGCACAGCCTCCCCGCCAGGCCAGCCGCATGGCTGAGCTGTGGCGTCAGCGCCCACCCCCCACCCACGGCCAGGAGGGAAAGTTTGGCTCAGGAGATGGGGAGCTTGAGCTCTGCCTGGTTCCAGGGTCCTGGGGCAGGCCGCATGGGGACAGCTGCAGGAAGCAAGGGGGCCTGGACCATGACCGTCCTGGGAATCTAGTGGGCTCAGGACACCCCCAAAACAGCACCCATTCCCTCCTTCTCAGGGGCTCCCAGCCCCCACAAGGCCCCTTGAGGGTTCATAAAGGATGAACAGTGTCTAGGGAGAACCAGAGCCCTTGGGACTGATGGGGGGGCAGCCTAGAACCCTCAAATGGCCCAACTGCTCCAGGATCAACCATTTAATCAAATCCAAGGCTGATTTCTTGGGTCTGGGTCTGCTGGGCTGTCCAGAATCCTGAAGTGAGGAGGCCTGAAGCTAGGAGATGGCCTTACCTATTCAGCAACCAGAAGTGGACAAAGTACCCCAACCAAGGCACAAAAAGGGAGCCACTGAGGCAAAGGAAGGCCTTCCTTTCTCACTCCTGGACTCATATCTGGGTCCTAGGCTGGAAACTTGGGCTGTGATCCACCGCCCTGCAGCCCAACAGCCCCAGCACATTGGTGTCCCCTGTGGACCACCCCATCCCTGGGGGCAGGTGCACACTGGGGACTAGGCTGTGGGCTTGGGGACTGGGGCGAGAGGGTGAGGACAGAGGCTTGGCTACCCAAGTTGGTGGAGAGGAGCCCAAGAAGGGCCGGAGATGTTCCAGGGAGGGTCTGAGAAGCCAAGTGGGCTGGGACACGGCAGCCTGCTTCTCTGCCTCCCTTTCCCACATTCTGTCCCATTCCTCCAGGGTCCAGCACCCCGAAGGAAGAGGAAAGACCTAGAGGAGGGGCAGAGGCTACCCAGGTAAAGGGGACAAGAGTCTGGATAGATGTAGGAGCTGACCTCCAAAACCACAATGTTTGTGTGTGTGTGTGTGTGTGTGTGTGTGTGTGTGTGTGTGTGTTGGAGGGTGGGGGGGGACAGGGGTAGAAGAAAACATTGTAGATTGTGTGTAGATGTTTAGATCCCAGTCCTGGTGAGGGTCCTATCCAGGTCGAGGTGAGGGGGTGAGGTCACTCCTGGGATGGGGTATCAGCCAGAGGAAGCTTAGTTCCAGGGACTTGTATGGGTAGAACAGCCCCAAGCAGCCTCAGAAGGCTGGCAGGATGCAGTTCACCACTTTGGGAGGGTCTCAGAGTGTGGAGGTGGCTGGCAGCGGGGATGCTGACTTTGAGAAGGTTCTAGACCAGGGAAAGCATTTCAGGGTTGGGGGGAATCCAGCCCAGGGAGGAATGCTGGGGAGGGGTTCCAAGCCCAGAGTAAGGGAGGGATGGCTGCTTCAAGGGGAATTTCAGCCTTGGGGGAGGGAGAAGCCTTGCAGAAGGTGGGTAACGGGCTTGGAGGGGGTCCTCGTCTCAGGCAAGCACAGTGGGGAGGTCTCAGCTCCTAGGAGTCAGGCTGTGCCCACCTGAAAAGGGCACAGGGGCCTGAGTCTTTAGGCAGGGGGCCCGACCTCTGGAAGGCATGCTGGGGAGCTGCGGGGCCAGCCTAAAAGGTATGGAAGATCATAGAAGGCATGCTGGGGTCCGAGCCTCAAAGGGGGTCTGGGAGTCTGGGTCTGTATGAGGTTCAGGGAAGCACAGTGGAGGGTCCCCAAACGCGGGAAGTGCACTAGGGGTGGGAGGCGTCAGGTTTTAGGGGGCACTGTAGGTCCTGGAAGGCATGAAGAAGGACCAAGCATGGGAGGGGACACGGATCCTAGGAAGCTGCGTGCTGGGGGGACCGGGAGGGGGTGCCCAACTTTAGCGGAGGTGAGCAGTAACCTCCCGGGGACTCCCAGCCCTGGGAGCCAGCCCCGCAGGCAGCCGCCAGCCCGGAGCGCCCCAGCCCAGAGGAAGCATTCTGGGGAGTCCCAAAGTGGTCGAAGCAGAGTTGGGGGTCCCAGTCCCCGGGGAGCTCGGCTGGCGGTTCCCAGCACGAGGAGGGTCACCGTCCTCCACGCCCTCCCTGGCCGGCCCGCGGTCCCTCACCTTCGAAGAAGCGCTGCAGCGCCTCGGTCTCGTCCACCACCTCCATGGCCGGCCTGCCCGGCGCGCGCTCGGCCGCGGCCCCGCTACAGCCCGGCCCGGGGGCGCGGCATCGCCGGCGCGGCCCGCGCGACAGTCCCGGCTCAGCTCCGGCCACGGTCCCGCCCGGCCCGCAGCCGCGCTCGCCCCTCGCGCGGCCCTGGCCCGGCCCCCGCCCGCCCCCCGCCCCTCAACAACCCGCGCCCCGCCCGCCGCGCCCAGCGCCCCCTGGCGGCCAGGCCGGCGCCGCGGCCCCCGGAGGGCAGGACACGCGCGGCTCCCCCAGGCGGCACTGGGCGCGGGGTGACTTCCCCAGCCGGGGTAGGGGTCCGCGGCCGCGCCCCCACCCCGCAGTCCTCGCCCTCCCCTTGGGCACGGGAGGGTAGCAGGCTTCTGACTCTTAGCTTCTCAGAAGACGCCCGTGATTTCCTCCCCTGGCCCCCGACCCCACACATCTGGTGAGCAGACCGCTGGCAGGTCTCCCACCCAGGACATACTATTGCGTGCATTTTGCCGACGAGGAAACGGGCTCGGGCTCAGGAATGAGCAGTCCTGTGCTGCCCGGTAGGACTCTGCCTGATGATGGGAATGTTTCTCTGGGTGACTGGCTGATCCAGTAGGGCCGCACTAGCCGCATGTGGTGATCGAGCACTTGAAATGTGGCTGGTAAGACGGAGGAACTGGCTTTTCAATTGTATTTAATTTTCAGTAGCTCAAGAGTAAATAGCCATGGGCAGCTACGGTGTTGGACTTGGACGGCATGGCTCTGAGGCTTTCAAGCGTGCATTCGGAGCCAGATCTTGGCCAAACCTGGAAAGACAGCCTCTTGGTCACGGTTTCCCTGTGTGGTAGTGGGAGACCCACAGGTTCTACCTCCTATCCTAGTGTGCCCAGGATAAACCCACCATCCCCTGCCCATCTGTCCCCACCTCTGGAGCGCCTCCTCATATCTGTTTGGCCCTTCTGCACCGCCTCTGTCCTCAGTGATGGCCTCTAGAACCTCCCAAATCACTCTTTAAAAAAAAAAAAAAGATTTTATTTATTTGAGAGAGAGAGCACGAGCTGAAGAAAGAGACAGAAGGAAAGGGAGAAGCATACTCCCCTCTGAGCAGGGAGCCCAATGTGGGGCTCGATCCCAGACCCTGAGATCATGACCTGAGCTGAAGGCGGATACTTAACCAGCTGTCACTCAGACACCCCCCAAATCACTCTTTTTTAAAATGTCAATCAGATCACGTCATTCCTTTGCTAAAACCAGTAATTTCCTGTCGTGTTCAAAACAATATTTAAACCTCTTGTCCTGGTTTCTGAGGCCTTTTATGCTCTGCCCCTGCCCTAACGCACCACTGGCCTCAGCTCCTCCTTTTCTCTCCATTGCTAAGTCACAGCCCCCAAGGCCTCCCTGCCCTCACTCAAACATGCCAGATGCACATCTGCCACATGCTGTTCCATCTGTCTACAACGCTTGTCCCTGCATGACTGGCTCCTTCTCACTCATCACCTCTCTGAAGCAATTCCCCCTAAATGCCCTTTTTTCTCACCACATAAAAGATTTTTACTCAGTTCTTGTGATTATCCTTCTGGCTTTAGATTGGAAGCTCTGGGAGGGTAAGAGGTTTTTGGGGCTTGGTCATTGCCATGGCTTCAACACCACGACCACCAGCTGGAACGCAGTTCATTCTAAGTAAATACACATGAAAGGAACAGACAATGGCGTCTTCACACCGCAGAATCCTAGATCTCTGAAACTTTGGAAGCAGAGAATTCTGGAATCTCGGTCCCAGTGAATCATCTCACTGCGGAGTGGTGCTGCTACAGCCTCCCAGGATCCTCGGATAAGCAAGTCAGAGCTGGAAAACTGATCCCACCCGACCACTGTTTGACAGACGACAGGGCTAGGACTGAAACCGCAAGGCCCAGAGGGGCTGGAGGACCCCCAGCTGACCGAGATAGCAGCCCTGGCAGGCAGGAGGGGGCCACACTGCCCAGCCAGTACCCCCCACCCCAGAGGAGCATGGGGGTCAAGCCGGGCTGCTCAGTGGGCACGGGGATGAGAGCCTGTGAAGCTGCTCCCACCCAGGCAGCCCTCCCCTTCCTCAGTGGCCAGCCCTGGGGGAGGGGCGGCCGGTGCCTGAGCCCCAGATGTGGCCCAGTCAGCAGGCCGGTGGTGGCCCACTGAGGAGGGTCAATGCCACAACAGTTCTGGGGCTGGGGGAGGGGGCGCCCAGGCCGGCGGGCGCCTCACAATGAGGTTCTGTCCCTCCAGGGGCCGCTCTCTGAGCTGTTGCTCCTCCATATATAGAATGGGATTTTGCTGGAGGCCCCAGCTGTGTGTGCTGACGGTTCCCCCCCGCAGGGGCCGGGTCGAGAAGGGGGGAGAGGGCCACACTGAGACGCCTATTCTTTTCCCGCTGATACATCCCAGAGGTTTTTTCGCCCTCCGCAGCCTCCCTTAAGACAATTGTTATTCTCTGCTCTGCCCCCTCCCCCACCCGGTCAGGCCTGCCAGTGGACAAAGTAGACACCCGCCTACGCCATGTGATTTTTTTTTTTTAATGAATTTATTTTAGGAGTTGCCCGGAACCAGCTGGAAAACGAGCTCCTTTATAAGCCTTCACCTACCCACAGGTCTTTCCACCATGGTTCCACACGGTGCTGAAATGCCCACCATTTGAGGGCCATGGTGGTGAGCGAAGCATTGCCCCTGTGTGGATCATCAAAGGAGTGGGACATGCATATTTTGTCCCCAACACCCCAACTCCTCAAGTTGGATCATTAGGCCTCTGGGGTGGCCTTGAACTCGGATGGGGTGGGACAGAGCTTCCTGTTCATCCGGTGGGAGCTGGCCTGGCTAAGGGTGTTCTGGCCCTACCATCTCCCCTGATTCCACTAGGCCACTGAGCAAAGGAGGGACTCCCCCAGGGAGTCTGGGTTGGGGGAGAGGAGTGGCTAAAGTCCCAGACTCTGGGCCTCAGCCAGAAGCTGAGGTTGCCACCCTCAAAGTCCCGCAGGAAGACTGTCTGGGACAGGGCGGCAGCTAGGGCTGGTAAGGGAGCCTAAGGGAACTGTGCATAACCAGGACTTTGAGAGAGCCATCCACAGAGAGGAGCCCCACCTACACCCTGTCCCCACCAAGCCATAAGGAGTGAACAACTAAGACTTCCTTCCTGGCCGGGCAGCGGCAGCTGTCCTGAGGTCATCTCAGCCATCCTCCAGGGCCTGCCTCTGTAAGTCAGCCTATTAATCCTGCTTCTCCGAGAAGGTAAAATAGCAGGGAAGTGGTCAGTAAGTGCTGCTCTTCTATCCCAGGACAGTTCCTGGCACTCAGCAGGGCCAGCAGGAGGCAGCACTGGGGAGAGGGAGGCAGGGACAGAGGGTAACTGGAGGCACAGAGTACCCGGCTGGAGGCCAGGCCAGGAGAGGGTGGGGTTCATCAGCTAGCCGGATGGCCAGGCCTCCCTATTGTGGGATCCCTGACCCCCCATGGGCTCCTATAGCCCTGGCACCTGCCCCTTTTGCAGAGGAAGGGAGGAAGGCCCATGGGGTGCTGAGTGGGAACCCAGTGGCTGTGAGGCGGGACGGGGGCGGGGGGGGCAGGGTGCTGCTTCCCTGGACCTGGGTGAGAGGGCTGGGGGGTAGCCCTGCAGGATAAGCCCCCTCCCACCTCCCTCCCAGCTGAGGTGGACAGGCCCATCCACAGGGCCGGCGTGGGGTTGGGAGGCACAGCGCTGCTCCAGCCCTTCCCAGAATTGCCCTCGTGAGAGCCTTTTCCCACACATTCTGTGTGACCTTGGGCAAGTCACAACCTCTCTGGCCCTTGCTTTCTTCAGCTTCCGATCCACGAATTGGACAGGACAGTTTGCAAACTTGGTGAGACTGAGTTTCTGAGGAAGAACCTCGGAAAACCATCAGGCGAGGGTGGAGGCCGGGGTCTTCAGCCAGGCAGCCCGGATTCTAGTCCTGCAGCTGTCCCCACAGCCTGAGTCACCTTAAGCTGGTCTTTGGCCTCTTTGAGCCTCTTCTGTTCAAAGAGGCTGGGGATGAAGCCAGGCACGGTTCTGTCGCCTTCCCCTTGCCACCAAGTAGGGTCCCTCGGGACTCTCGAGGGGTAAGAGGGTGGGCAGTGCGAGGAAGGGGAAGGCCAAGGTCAGGTCAAAACTCGGCTGGCTCAGGGTCTGGGCCCGCCGCGGCCTCTCCCGGGGCTGGAGGAACAGCGCCACCAGCTGTATGAAGGGGGCGGGCGGCCCGGACTGTGGGCGGGAGGCCCCGAAGCTCCCCGCCCACCCAAGGCCTGCAGCAGCCCCCTGGGCCTCACTGTCCTGGAGCCTGCACGCGCTGCACAGGCCCGAGTGGGCCTGGTCGACCCTTGTGCGCCCTGCTAAAGAAGCACTCAGCAAAGGTTTCCAGTGGCCCCCGCCTTTCAGCGCTACCCGGCTGGGGGTGTTAGGGCAGTCCTTGCTCCTCTGCTCTGGTTCTCGGTATTGCGGGGGAAGGGTGGAAACTGTCAGATCAGCGCCCCACATGCTGGCTCTGCGGTCTCGGGCAGCTTACTTGCCCTCTCTGTGCCCCAGACCCCTCAGGGAAGAGAAAGGGACTAACAAGTCCCATCTTTCAAGGCCATGATGGGGCCATGAACGTGGATCTCCCGGTACACCTTCCACATGGGCAAGGCTCAACAAGGGCCTGCCCCCATTTGTGTGGGGCTCTGAGGGCCTTCTGGTTCTTCACGGCGGCTCAGAGTGTGGTCCTAGACCAGGGCATCGACAGCAGCACGAGCCGGTCTCAGGGGGCCCCTCCCACCCCTGAGCTCAGCAGCAGGCCCCCCAACCCGTGCCCCCTGAGCTGGGAAGAGAGGTCACTCGAGGCAGCCAGCGTGCTTCTACACGCAGTTTATACACAGCTCTATACAATATACAGAAACCTTTATATACAGATATATTTATAGAATAAGCTATATTAATTTGTCTCTCCTTTTTACAGCAATATTAGTGTGGATCTTTCATACAGTAAGTACAAAAAGTTGCGGGAGAACGGCACGGATAGTGCCTGAGTGTCTGGGGCCCAGTTGCTCGCTACCGATTGCATATGGAGGTCACGAAGACCCCGGGGAGAACAGGCCAGCTCACGGCTGGGAGTTTGTGCTGCGTTCTGGGAGCAGACTGGGGGGTGGGGGTCTGAGCCACCCTAGGCTCAGAGGCCCCCAAGTGTGGCATGGGGAGGAAGGGAGAGGGGCGCAGCAGGCCCATTCTTTCAGGGGGTGTGGCGGGGAGGGGGCAGGTTCCGGGTGGGCTGACCCTGCGGCATCCAGGGCTGAGTCCAAGCCTGCCCCAGCCCCAGGTCTGGAACCATGTGTGGCTGCAGCCGTGGGGGTGGGGAGTCTGTCCCTGATGGCTCAGTCCTGGGTATGGGCGGCTACCACGCCCCCTTAGAGGTCCCGGGGGCCACCCTGGCAGAGGAGGAATTAAAAGGCCAGACACCAAGTCTGTCCCTGCAATTGGCTGAGGTGCTTGTTGGAACTTTACTCTGATTTACGATTTGTTTTTTTCTAAACTCTAAGAGCCACTGATTCCATCCTGCTTCTGCTGGGCCCAAGCTCTGCTGGCAGCGGGCCCCTCAGCAGGGGCATCCTGGAGTCTTGTGAACGGGGGTGTCAGAGAGGGAGGGAGGCCCAGCTCCCCGGACTCTGGCTCCATCTGTTACGGTGGGGAGGGGGTCCCAGAGCAGCATCCAGGCCAGTCCCAGCTCTGTGGGATGGAGGTCAGGACACAGGCCCCCGATACCAGTGATCATGAGATTGGGGGGTGTGTGTGGATCTTGGTCAGGGGAGTCTAGCAGCTCCAGAGAGGCTATGGGGTGGGGCAGCATGGGGGAGTCTGCCTCCGGGGAGACGAAGGCACAAGCAGGCGGTCAGCGCCGGGGCACACACCAGTTTTCCAAACCCGGGGTCCAAGAAGCAGGTGGGACACGGGGGATGGCAACATATGAAACTGAGCTCGTCCTGTGCATCCCCCCCCTCCCCCACCACCGCCCAGGCCCCCATCCTAGTCTATGTTCTTGGTGGGCTGGGAGGGGCAGCAAGCAGGTGGGGTGGGAGCCCCCGCGGCCCCCTCCTCAGGAGCAGTTCACATGCACATGCACACACACATGGCCCCCGCCAGCATGCACCACCTCCCCCTTGCGTCCCCAGCCCAGCAGGAGGCCTCCAGATAAGGGGGGGGAAAGCCCTGGAGCCCCTGGCCCTCCTGCTCCCCCTTTAGCTAGATCCTGAAATACCCTCCTCTTGGTTCCACTTCCTGCCAACAGGACGGATGTGGAGGGTTGGGGGGAAGAGACCTCCACTGGGGGAGCACTCAGGCCAGTGAGGAGGGGGAACTGAGGGGAGCGGGGACATGTCTGGCTTCAGACCCCAGGGCCTGAGGCTGCCTAGGTGTGGGGGCGAGGTGATACAGAGGGGTTACATGGGGCCCTCAAAGGAAGGGGGACTTGGGTGTCCTCCTTCTGCCCAGGGCACTGACTCTGAAGCCAGCGGTGGTCATGCCTGTGCCTTCTGCCCTTTGAGCGGCCAGGACCCCTGGGGTAGAAGGCAAGACAGGAAGTAATGGGCAGGTGGGGCAGGCCCGGGTGCCCAGGACCCACTGCCAGAGGGATCGGCATGAGGGGCACCAAGCAGAAAAGGGGTAGTCTTGACCCCACCCTCCTCCAGGCCCCTCCAGGCCTGGTGGCTGCCTTGGGCTCCGTGGGGATGGGCCCCCTCCCCTCCCTGCTCAGAACCCATGATAGGGTAGGGGTGGGGGGGGCACTTGCAAGCCCAGGAAACCTCCTGATTCCGGCCCAGCAACATCTGTAAACATACACAGCACTGCGGGCCACCTTGGCGTGAGGTCACCCCAGGGGGCTGGCCAGCAGGCACCAGATCTGGGGGGTGGCCAGGGCGGACACCAGCCTGGACCACAGATATGAGGATGTGGGGAGAGGGCTGCTCTCCATCTTGGCCCTGGGAGTGCAGCCAGAGGGCAGTGATGGGGAGTCGGCATGCCCACTCCTTGTCCTGTGGGGGACAGGCAGGTTGAGAGGGCCGAGGGCTGCCCAGCCCACCCAGCAGGCCACCCCAGGCTCCTCCCTGCTTCACATCCCTCCCCCATCTAAAGGACCCTTATCCCGGACGCCGGGTGGTCCTAAGCTGAGGTAGGGCTGCAGACCCCCAGCTCAGCAGCAGCGCCCAGTGCCTGAAGCTAAACTGGCCCGTGGAGGGGGGGGCTCTCCTCAAAGCGACCTGGCCCTGGGGGCAGCCACCAGGAGCCTGAGGGGCCCCCTGCTCAGCCCGGGGTCTCAGCCGGCAGCCACGCCGGGGGTGCTAGCGCGCCGAGATGACCAGGTCGTCCTGCTTGGCGGGGCTGGCCCCGTGGCTGGTGGGGGTTGAAGTCCGGATCTTGTCCATGGCCAGGCACTCCTGGCTGCTGAGCCCTGTGGGCGTCAAGTCCATGAGCTCGCCAGAGGAGCTGAGCGGGAAGGAGGGTGAGAGTGAGATGCCTGAGGAGGGATCTGCGGAGCCAGCGAAGAGCCTCGGGGGGCTTGGGCACCAGGTTGGGCTCAAACTGGGCACGGAGCAGGATCTCTTGCTGGCTGGGGGACTTGGGGCCCTCGGCATAGTCGCTGGTGGGGCTCTCAGGCACCACCATGCAGTAGAGGTCCTGGAAGGAGCTGCTCTTACTGTCGAGGTTGAAGAGGCTGTCGATGAACTCAGCGAACTCCAGCACCTGAGGGCTGGGCGAGTCCCCTAGGCGCCCGTTGTGCAGGGCTAGCTCTCCCCCGGGGGCCGCCCCTCCGCCGCCGCCGCCGCCCCCCTCCTCCTCGTCCTCATTGGCCGCTGCGCTGGGAGGCCGCTCCGGGGTGACGCCCCCGCTGCCCAGGGCCGCCTCCAGGGGCTGCGTGTCCTGGGAGTGCTTGGACAGGCTGTCGGCCGCCAGCAGCTCGGTGCGCGAGCTCAGGGACGGGTTCTCCTCCGGGATGGCGGGGTCGATGTAGAAGAGGTGACCCTCGTCGCGCTCCAGCACGGCATGGAGGCTGGGCGAGCCGCGGATGCTGCGGAAGCCAGACGAGCGGCGGGAGTCGAAGCTGTACAGGGACTCGGTGTCCGACAGGCTCTCCATGGTGGCCAGGGGCGCCCGCCGGGCCTGCAGCTCCGCCGCCAGCCGCTCCTGGGTGGACAGCAGCAGCAGCTCCACGGGGTCCTGGCGGGCCGCCGCCGCCGGCGCCACTGGGGACAGCAGCCGCCCCTCTGAAAAGCCCTCCAGGCTCATCTCGGACTGGGACTTGCTCCTACGGAGGGCAGGGCCAGGCTGTGACACTCAGGAGGGGCAGAGACCCCAGGGAGTTGGGGGAGCCCTCCCACTCCCGGGCTGCAGGGAGCTTGGGGAAGGGAGGAGGTTAATTTATCAGTTGTTCAACAGTGTGATGCTTGTTTTAAAAAACAGCTCACAAGAGCCCGAGACAGAAGGCAAAAGGGCTGATGCTGGGGGTGGGGGCACTGAAGGCCTAAGGCCCCGCTGAGAGCCCTAGAGCTCCGGAGGGCTGCTGCGACACTGCGCTCACGGGAGCCTGGGGCCCAGACTGGCTGCCTCAGGTCACTACCAGGTGTTGGTGGAAGGGGAGAGAGAGGAAGGGGGAGAGGGGGAGGGAGAAAGGGAGAAAGCACTGCCTAGAGCTGCCCCCACTGGTTCTCACACCCTTAGGGCCAGTGCCCCTTGATGTGTCTTGGAGCGGGCACGGGTGGCCCAGATCGCTTCCTTACATGGACGTTCCTCCTGCCTCTGCCGTGGGTTAGTGCCCTCTGCTGGACGGACAGGGAAGTGAAGGGGGCGGGGGCAGGGGAGGGGAATGCCACACCTCCGAGCAGACATGGTCAAGCCGCGGCCACAGGAAATATACAAATGGTAGCGAGAGACGTCCAGGTGTCCCCACCAAGGGCCTGGAGGTGGCGACCACCCTTTGGAGCAGCCTCCCAGCCATATCTGTGACCTGGCCTGGAAAGGTCCCCGCGGGGCGTGGGCCAGAAGATTCCCAACCTCAGAGCCAGCCCCATCAGAGCACATGCAGGGCCCGGTGTTACGTGTGTAGCGTGCAGGTGTCTGTCTGTGTCTGTGTGGCTCAGTCTGGGCACAGGTGCAGTCCCGTGCTCGCGTGCATGGCTGCCCACCCTAGCGGCCCTTTGGTCTGTGTAGCTCGGCCTCTACTTGTATGTCCTCTACACGAGCATGTGTGTATGGGGCTCCGTGTGCTCAGAGCTACGGTTTCTGAACATGTATGTGTATGCAGGTGTGAGCATCACCACGAACACACCTCTGTGCGTATGTGTAAGTCCACGGGTGTCCACCTGTGTGGGCTGGATGGCTGTGAGTGTGTCTGTGTGCTGTGGCCCCAGCTCTGTGCATCCCCAGGCAACCACACTCCCCTGGGGGCTTCAGTGATGGCAAGTAGGGGGCCGTGGGAGCAGCCCAGGGGCTCCTGAGCCGAGGGTGAAGTTCAACCTTCCTGCGCCTGTGTGCAGAGCTTCGTAGACACCTGTCGGCCCAGGGCAGGTGCGGGATCCACATGTGCACAAGCTTTTGTGCCCTGGACACCCCTGGGACGTGTGTACCCTCGGGGCGGGCTGGGGCGGCGCAGGCAGGACTCACCTGACGCTGTTTGGGTGGTCTGCGGCCGGCGGCTCCAGGGCAAGGCCAGCAGGCATGGGCGGCCCCGTTGGCAGTGGCTGCTGCTGGAAGATGAGCTCAGGAGTCAAGTCCACCTCAGTGGGGCTCACCATGACCTTAGCAGCGGAGAGCAGGGCCGTCTTCCCCTTGTTGTAGTTCTCCAGCACCTGGGGACAGGTCGGGCAAGCTGGTGGCGGTGGTGGAGGGGTGACAATCATGTGGGGGTGGGGCAGCAGGCCAGGCCTCTCAAGCCAGAGCCTCGTGGGGTCGGCTGGGCCCCGCTCCTGCCCCCATCCGGCCCAGGTCCCCGCTCCACCAGGAAGGCCTGGGCCTGGCCCCACAATCACGCTAGGCACCACAGCTGGCGTTCTCCTTCACTACGGTCACCCTTCTGTAGCCAGGTGATAGCGGAGGGCACCCCTGCTCAGCTGTGCGTGTGTTAGGCCAGGTCCCTGGGAGTCTCCCCGACCCCTTCCCACCACAGGGCCTACACAGCCATGGGGACAGCAGGGGTGCAGGGACCAGAGGATGAGTTCTGGCCCGCTTCTCTGAGCATCTGCATTCTTGCCTGTCGTTCCGGGATGGCCCAGGTGCTCTGAGCCGCAGAGCACGGCGGGGCTCTGAGGAGGCGTCACTGCCCAGGCTGCCCGGGGGCTCACCTTGTTGAGCCCCTCCATGACCACATAGGGGAGGTGCTCGTGCAGCATGGCCGGCGAGATGATCACTTCATTGAAGGCTTTGTTGTCGCCCCAGATGGCAAAGTATGTGGGCTCCTCCTGCTCACAGCAGCTGGGGGGGGGCACAGGGGCCAGAGAGAGGCTGAGAGTGGGTGGCAGCCTGGCTTCGGCCCCCAGGTCCCTGGGCTCCCTGTTCGGCCTCACCAGGACCTCAGCCACAGTCCCTACATAGCCTACCACCTGCTGGAGGCCTGGGCCACACCTGCCCCGCCCTGGGCAAGGCCTGGCTCACAAGCCTTCAGCACTGGGAGGGAGGAGTCAGGCCCCGCCCACTGCAGGAGCAGAAAGAGGGAGAAGCCTGCTAGGGCTGGCCCATTCCCCTCTCCCCTCTCATCCCCACCCCTGCTCACGAGTGCTGTCAACTAACCCCAGAGGGGATGGCACATAACCGAGGTGGGAGCTGGCTGGGGCCTCAGGGTGACCTCCCCAAGGGCATCAGCTTTTACATGGGCCATAAGTGGGGAGAACTGCCCTGGGGGACACCAGGAGATGGCGGAGGGCACTGCGGACAAAGGGTGGGACCCTGCTCTGGATGGGTCTTTTGTTTCACCTGCAGAGCCCAAGGATAGCGCAATGCAGGCCAAGAGCGTCCTGGGCCATCATCGCCCGCCTCTGCCCCCAGTCCCCGAGGGGTGGGGGGGTCACTAAGCAAGGCCAGCTCTGTCCCCCATGCCCCTGGCCAGGGTCACAAGCAGCACCTACCAGCACTGCTCTGCTGGGTGGTTGTGGACCACGTGGATGATACGGCCAGGAGGGTAGAGAGGGGTGCTGGCAGACAGGGCGATGGTCAGGTCGCTGGGGTGGGTCCAGAGCCGTGTGCTGGCGAGGGTGGCCACCTCGATCTCCTCAGGCAGCTCTGACTTGGGGATGCATTTGGTGGCCCCCACGATAATTCGCCACTGTGTGGGGCAGGGTTGGGGGAGACAGAGAAAGAGTTGAGCAGGGCTGGCTGGTGGGCAGCGGCAGGAGGGGCCTCAAAAGGGGGCTCAGAGGTGACCAGGGGGAGCCAGGATGGCCATGGGGCAGAGGGAAGAACAGTGCCCACCTGCGGAGGCAGTGGCCGAGGCACACGGTGGCCACGATGGCCAGAAAGATGCCAAGGACAGATGATGGGACAGTGTTGAACTTCAGGGCTAGAAAGGGGCTGGAAGACCAGTCACCTCTTCATCTAGAGGACGGGGAAACAGCCCAGCAAAGGAAGGGACTCATTCTAGGTCATGCACTGAGTCAGAGACAGAGCAGACCCCAAGTTCATTCCGGCTGCACCTACGAGGCCCGGCTGCATCTGGGGTGGCCTCCGGCCACCCACCTCCCAGCCCTGATGAGTGTGCAAGCCTGGGTCGGATAGGAGCAGCTCTGCCTCCCAGAACCAGGCTCCTCCAGGCACACCTGGCCCCCTACATTTCTGCTGCCCTGCCCACCCCTGCCACCAGGTGCCAGGCCCAGGGCGCTGCCTGCCAGAAGGTCATGGGCACCAAGGCTGGGAACAGTCCAAACTGGGCAGAGATGATGGGTGGGGTGGAGTCGGGGTCAGAGAGGACATGCTGCTCCAGGGCGGCCCCTTCCTGCCTGCTTCAGGGTACCTGGCCACAGCACCCACACCCGCCTGGGACACTGAGGCCATCTTGGCACAGGAAGAGCCCCAGTGTCCTCGAAGACCTGATGGGAGAGGAGGCGGGGCTGGGCCTGTCTCTAGCCCCAGCAGAGCCTCAGAACAAACCGCACCCAGACTCCCTCCGGCAGTGGCACCTGGACTCATGGAGCCTAGAGACCCACAGCAGGCCTAGCAGCGGCCTTTCCGTCATGAACTCGAAGCACTGAGCCTCGGGCCTGCTTTTTCCTGACTTTAGGCATCTCTGGGTGATGGGGTCGGGACTCAGGAGCCCTGGGTCCCAGTCCTGACAGCTTGTGTGAACAGAAGCAAGTCCCTTACCCACTCTGGGCCTCGATTGCTATCCTCTGTATGAGGATAGGCTGTGGGGGAGATGAGATGAGTTTGGAGGTGCTGAGAGTTTGATGGGCTGGGGTTCCCATGACACCAGCCACATGCGGCCTGGCCTCACATGGCTGGGCCCTCTTGTGCTTTGTGCCAAGGGACAGGCAGGTGCCCAGGTCCAGCATGCCCGAGCAGGGTAGGGGGACGGGGGCGGGGGCTCACTTTGGGCTTAGTGCTTCTCTGTAGGACGTCTAGGAGCTGTCTGCGGAAGCCTTCCAGCTGGGAGAGGCCGATCCTGGGGAAGGAAGCAGCCAGGTGTCAGCCTCGCTAGGCCAGGGACTGGGAGGGGTATGGGGTGTGGGGGCAGATAGGCAGGCACACGGCAGCCACAGAAGGGAGAAGACCACCCCGTTGGGATCATGGGGTGGGAGGGGTGGGCAGGGGGGAGTCCGCAGTTTAGCAGGGCCTAGCCATGTAAGGGAGGTCAGGCAGGGTGGGGCCACCTGTCCTCCCCCTCTGGGGGCTCTAGGGGCTCTGGGGTTCCCGGGGGAGATGGGAATCTGAGGGAAAGGCCCCGAGGAGGCAGGAACAGCTAGCCGGGACAGTGGTGAAAGGGAGTGACTTGTGACTTGCAACTCGCCTGGGGACAAGATCTTTGCCCAGAACCACAGCCGTCACGAATTCCTTGGAGTACTCCATGGCATCCTCGCTGCAAAGGAAGCCAGGGGTGCTGAGGCAGGGGCGGTGAGGGAGCCCTGCTCCAGCACTCCTAGGGTTAGTGTTGGGATTCACGGCCCTCTGGGGAGCTCCCAGGGGCCAGGCTGGGCTGCCTGTTCTCTGTCACAAAGCCAGTGAGGCTTTGCCGGGCACAGATCCTGGGGTCTGCCTGGCGTTTGACGGAGCACCCCTCCCTCCACTTACCAGGCCATTCCCAGGCCCCCATGTCACCAGAAGTCAGACTGCCCAGGCCAGCTCCCAAGTCTTTGGCCCCCATCAACCCCAGCCAGCTCCCAGGCCCCAGGCGGCTCACCTCAACAGGCCCCCTGGTGGGGAGTAGGCAAAGCACTTGAGGGTAGGGTACTGGGGGCGCAGCAGGAAGGAGAGGATGGCGGCAGTGCCCGCACCCAGGGAGTGGCCCACCACAATCAGGCCATAATGTTTGGTTCCTCGGCCCTGGAAACAGAGAGACAGGTGAGAGCCCCGCCCCACGGACGCTCTGGACTAGCTGCTACCAGGCGGGCAGAGGGGTCTTCCCAGAGTCCTGACATGGAATCTGTGCTGTGTGGTCCCTGGGGCAGGGGAAGAGCCAAACTAGACACGCTCAGAGCAACTTCTTGGGGAGACTCTTCGAATAAACTCCTATGCATCCTTTAAAACCTTGTTCGGCCTTCCTGATACCTTCCTGATTTTCTGGGAGAGGCTCACTCCCTCCTAGATGCTTGCATCTTTACACACGGAAGACCTTTATACATGGTGATTGTACTCTACTGTAATAGGGTACGTACTACAGAGATTATCCTCTAGAACAATCGTTGGTTCACCTGCCCCCATCTCTGTGCCCCAACAACTAGACTGGGGTCTCCTGAGGCCAGAGACTGCCTGGCTTTGGGAAGGGCGGCTGCCAGCACCATGGGGGCTGCCTGGCCAAGGAGCAGGCTGGGTCGAGGGTAGGATCCACATCATTCTACCCAGAGCAACACCCTTCCTATGGGCTCTGAAATTATTTCTCTTTGTTGCCTGCTCTGTATTTTGAAGCCCCTGCTCAGAACCATCTCTATCTCCAGTGCCCGGCATGGAGCGGGGGAGGGGGGGTCATACCTGGGTGGGGTGGGGCAGGGGAGCCCAAGAACTGCTGGTACAAGAGAGAGGAAGGGGTCACCAAGCGGTGAGGAGGGGGCTGGAAGCCAGGCATCCAAGGAGAGTGTAGGGGCCTGGCTTGTGGGGCATTGTGGGTGGCGGGGGGGAGGGGGCACCACCACGCACACACCCTGCCCCCAGCGTTGCCTTGGGGGCGGCAGCGCGGGCATGGCCAGGGCTCAGTGGCGGGGGAATGCCTCACCAGGTCTCGCCCAAAGGCCTGGGACAAGACCATCTCCTGCTCCAGCTTCTTCTTGATGTACTCAGCCGAGAGAACCATTCCCTGGGTAAGGAGGAACAGAGGTGGATGTCACAGGGAGGGAAAGCTTTTACGCCTTTTTTTTTTTTTTTGAAAGATTTATTTATTATTTATTTTGAGTGTGAGAGAAAGCGAGGGTGCGCACGCAGGGTGTAGGGGCAGAAGGAGAGGGAGAGAGAGTCTTAAGTAGACTCTGTGCCGAGCTTGGAGCTGGACATTGGGCTTGGCCTCACAACCCTGAGATCACGACCCTGAGCTGAAAACAGAATCAGATGCTTGGGGACACTTGGTGGCTCAGTCAGTTAAGCAACTGCCTTCAGTTCTCCCTCTACCCCTCCCCCTGCTCATATGCGTGCATACTCTCTCTCTCTCTCGCTCTCAAATAAATTTTTAAAAAGATTCTACTTATTTATTTTGCAGAAGGAGAGAGAGGGTGGGGAGTGCACAGGCAGGAAGAGCAGACGCCTCACTGATTAGGGAACCCGACAGGGGCTTCATCCCAGGAGCCTGAGATCATGACCCAAGCAGAAAGCAGACACAAAAATGACTGAGTCACCCAGGCGCCCCATAAAATAAATCTTAAGAAAAAAAAAAAGATTAAAAAAAGGGGGGTGCCTGGGTAGCTCAGTGAGTTAAAGCCTCTGCCTTCAGCTCGGGTCATGATCCCAGCTCGGGTCATGGGATCGAGCCCCGAATCGGGCTCTCTGCTCAGCGGGGAGCCTGCTTCCTCCTCTCTCTCTGCCTGCCTCTCTGCCTGCTTGTGATCTCTGTCTGTCAAATAAATAAACACAATCTTAAAAAAAAAAAAAGATTAAAAAAAATCAGAGGCTTAACCAACCACCCTACCTAGGCGCCCCAGGAGTGAAGCCTTTTAGGGACAGCAAAAATGGTGACTGGAAACTCACCAATCCTGTCCCAACCATTTCCCCTTTGGCCCTCCTAACAACCTGGCTGTGGGGGCTGGTGCACACTTTATCACATCATTTCCATTTCACAGATGACAAGACTGAGGCTCAGAAGAGTTGTGCGTCTCACAGAAACCAATCTTTTCCCGTCTGCCTCTTTAGGCTCTTCTGGGACAGGACCTGAGCCAGGCAGGACTGTGGGGATCCGGTGGGTGGGCCACAGTGGACCTTCTAGATGAATGCACACTCCTCTGACCCACCTCTCCCTGGGGGCCTAGCAAGCAGGGAGGACACCCACCCTGGCAGCAGGACAGGTGTGTGAGCTGGCAGGACAGGAGAGGAGGCAAGGGGCCTCCGGGGCCCGGAAGGGGGAGTACCTTGTGTCCCAGCCAGGTACCGTGGTGCCCCTCCACGGGGAGGCGCTCGGCGTCACCGGTCAGGTCCGTCAGGGCATCCTTGTGGACAGAGAGGACAGGCAAGGGCTGGGGTGAGGACAGGAAGAGGAAGGCGGGCAGCCCTCAGGGGCTGTGAGGGCTGGGCTGGGAGCCACAGGCAGCATACCTTGGGCGAAAGGGTTCCCCGGATACTGATCACCACCTTCTTCTTGTCATGGTCCACTGCCACATAGAAAGGGGTCTCATAGACCTAGGATAAGGGGGGCTCATGAGTCGAGGGGCCCTGGGATGGGCCCAGATTCAGAGAGTGACCTAAGCAGGCCTCCTGGCCAAGGAGCCAGCTCCTCTCTGGGCCCCCGCAAGGCTGCTGGGGCTCCCTCTAGGCTCCCCTCCAGCTCAGGCAGCCTGAGTGCTGCTGTCCTGCCTGCGGAGTCTGGAGGAACGGCTGCCCCCTTCCCAGGGCCTCGCTGCTGAGTCCCTGCATTCCTTCCCCTGACAGTTGGGCCGAGAAGCCCCGGGGCTGGGTCTGGGGTCAGGGATCACTGCCTGGCCCCCGAGGGTGTGAGGAGGGGAGGGGGTCCAGCCGCGCCCCCGCGGCCCGCCGAGGACAGAGGCCGGGGTGAGGGAGCGCTGCCCATAGGCCCGGCGTGGCTGCTCACCGCGTCGTGGCAGGAAGTGTACACGATGTCCACCGCGGTCATGTTCTCATCTAGGAAATGGCGCCGGATGGCAATGGCATTGCAGCCACAGCAATTGTCCTCCTCGATGGTGACTCCTGGGGCAAAGCGGGGCCGCGTGGGGCACAGGCAGCACCTGGCAAGGGGAGGCGGGCAGGGGGCTCAGAGACCCTGAGAGCAACTGTCCCAGTCAGCCTCTCCGGAACCTCCCTGGAGAAGTCCCACAGCCCTCACGGTACTCGGGCTCCTGGCGGCAGGGGACCCGGTGGGCCTCTCCCTCTCCCTGCAGTGCTCTCCCGCCTCACACCTGGACTGCTCCTCCCTCACTGCTGGGCCTCCCTGGCTCCTCCTCTGTCATAGCTATGCCCTCTGGGTAACCGAACCGCCTACCTGCTCCCGGCCTCCAGATGCTCCCTTCCCACCTTTCAGGGGCCCAGTACCCACCCCCCGGGCCCACCCCTGCGTGCTCCCAGAGTTCCCTGCGCCCTGCTGCTCATTGCCCAGCCCTGCCCTTGGAGCTGGCTTCAGGTCCCCTCCCCACTTCACGTCCCTCAGCCCGTGGGTCGGTCGACACATCGGCTCACTCTGTCTTCCAATGCAGAACAGGCTTCAGCCACTTTCCCCACGCCCACCCACTCCTTCACCATTATCTCTGCCTCGGAGCGTCATGGTGGCCGCCCCGGTCTCCCTCATGTACTCCTGGTCTCGACATTCTCAATCGGCAGCCGGGGCAACCCTCTAAGACGTAAGCCGAGCCATGTCGCTTCACTGGAAATCCTGCAGTGATGCCCTTCCTGCCCAGTGTGAGAGCTGGGGTCCTTGCAAGGATGCACAGACCAGATTGCACGACGGGACTTCTCACTTCCCTCGGGCCTCTGCTCACACGTATGTCACGGGGAGGTTCGCCCGGGACACCCCGTCCAGCACCACCAGCCCCCTGCCTGTGTTCCCCTGCCTGACACCACAACCTGTTTCTATTTCTCCCAAGTGTCCCTCTGCTCTTACAGGCCCTGTGTCCTTGTCTGTGTGCTGTCTGTACCTCCCCCCAGGCAGTGGGTCCCCAGGGCAGGGCCTACTCTGCCAGGGGTACAGCCACGTCCGGCACCGGGACCAGAGCAGGCCTCCCCCAAATGAACAGCGAGCTGAGCATCTGAGCGGGGGAACCCTGCTCGGGGTGCAGGTGCTCCTCAGGCCGCCAGAGGGAGCCAGTGGCCAACAGATGGGTCGCGGAGCCCCGAGCCAGAACTCAAGGCCTGGGTGGGCTTGCTGCCTTGAGAGGACAGCTGAGATTTTTAAGAAGAATCCTGAATTTCAGGGATGCCGAGAGCTTTGTCCTCACCTGAGCAGCACCTAAGGGACTGTTACCTACTTCCCAATGAGGAGGGGCCCCTCTGGGAAAACTCAGGGTTCAGCCGAGTCTGGGAAGCAACGGGGCCTGTAGCGGGTGACCACCGCAGGGCCCGTGGGGGGGGCCTCCACCGACTGCAGGGCTAAGTGGGGGCCGGCCTGGGGCTGAGGGCCAGATTCCTGCTCTCAGGCAACTGCCTCTTCTCTCAGCATGTGGCCGCCACCGTCCCGCCTTCAGGGACAGACACCTGAGCTCGAGGACCCGTCCTCTTGCTCCTCGCAGTCTTGAGAAGCTGACAGACCGCAGTGTCCCCCCACCCCTTGTCTGCAGATCCCCCGAGGGCCCTGCTTGCCCACGACTGCCTGGCTTCTGAAATACCCGCTAGGCAGGCGGAAAGGGCACCGCTTGCACAGACCACGTGCCCAGCCTGCCGGTAATGGAGCAGGGCCCGTCAGAGCCCGGGTCTCCAGACTCCTGGTCTGGTACTCATTTTGACATGCTTCTCAGTGGCAGCAGCAGCGACTCCCAAGAACGCTGCAAGGAACGCCAGCTGGGGGAGGGAGCACAGGGTGCCCGGGCCACTCCATCTGCAAGTCACTGGGGGGTGGGGAACACAAGGTCCCGAGAGCCACACAGCTTTCTGCAGAAAGGAAGGGCACCGCAGAGGGGTGTGGCTGCCCCAAGGGCAGGGGCGTCACAGACAGAACACCAGGCTTTCCAGACCAGGGAACCAGGGAGCTGTCCTCTTTCTGTCTGGGCCGGGCTGAGGGTGGAGACACCAAGGACGGGGAAGGGACCCTTCCGGAGCTTTGTCCTTCTCTGGCCCAGTTAGGAAAGACAGAGAGTCCTCCCAGCACCCAGAGGGGGGTGGTGGGCTGGTCTGGGACAGGTGCCTTGCCAAATCCCTGGGAAGAGGGTCAAAGTCTTTCACTCAAGGGCCTTCTCGATGCCCTTCCAGAGGCCTCCATGAACTGGGCCTGTACTAGGCATGTCCTTTATTTCAGCAAGCAGAGCACAGGACACCAGCTGGAAAGAAAGATACAGGTAGAGGGGAGTGGCGTGGTTGACGGGGGTAGAGGACGGGAGGGGAAGGGAGCTAGCACACCAGATGCTCTCCAATCCTCATTCCATCCTCTCAGAACAACTCCAGGACATACGTATCGCCATCCCCACTTTACAGACAAAGAAACTGAGTCTCGCAGAGGTAGACCAACTTGCCTCTGGCTGCAAATGACAAAATCTGGATTCAAACCAAACACTCTGTGATTCCAAAGCCCGTACTCTTCCCCGCCTAAGGATAATGCAGCAGTAGAGAGAGGATGAGGCCCAGAGGTGGCATGGAAGAGAAGCCACGGAAGCCACAGACCCTGGGGGGCTGGGCAGGCACAGTCTGTCCGGGGAGAGTCTCCCACATGCTGGCCCTCAGGACCTCAGGACCTCTGCTTGTCTGTACACGCTGGCCAGCCGGAAGCATGGGACGGGGGTACTCACGAGCAGGAGCGCGCCAGCTGGCAGAGCCCACAGGCAGGCTTCCGCATCAGGTACATGGGCCACCCGTAGGCGGCCAGTGCGAAAAGCATGTAGTAGCAGACCTCTTTGTAGCGGAGCATCTCTTGCTGGAAGAAAGGAGGCGGAGGCGGTCACTGTTGCCCTTCCAGCCTCCAGCCTCCAGGCCCAAAGGCTCCCCTGGATGGAGGAGGGAGCGGCCCTCCTGGCCTCCCCAGGGACTGCAGGCCCCCCACGCTCCCGCCTTGGAGGAAGGACCGCTCCCCTCAGATGATAATTGCATTTCCCTAATTATCTCCATGCAACCAGGGCACGGAACCTCCTGGGACCCGTCCTGCTGCTCCAACCTCAGAATTAACGATTTGGGGACAGAAAAACACTCGGAGCCCTGGATCGATTTCCAGAGAAGGGAAGTGAGAGGGAGGTGTGAGAGGGCATCACAGGCCTGGGAAGGAAAGTTTAACCCTGAGAGGCATTAAGCCCTCCAGCTGGGGGTGTCCAGGCCTTGAGCAGCAGGGCCAGCCTGGAGACGCCAGGTGACCTGACAAGCCATCAATACCCTCTCGGTCCACAAGTTCTTTGCAAATATGGGGAGACTCTTGTTTGATGGGGCAAGTCACAGGCTCCCCAGGGATGTATGGAGCAGACCGGGATCGCTGCAGAGAAAGGCGCCAGTTTGACACCCAGTGTCTGAGGCCAGTGGCTACTGTGATCAGCCTGATGGGCTGGAAGGAGATGGGAGGCACAGGTGTCCCAGCAAAGCGGCTTCCCGTGTCCCGGGTGTGCCAGACGCTGGAGGGCTCCTGCACTTAGGGGGAATTAGTCACCTTGTAAGTTAAAGAGGGTGATTAGTCATCTTCTGAAGTGAAGTAGGGAGCACCTTAATAAGGGCCCAGAGGGGCGGAACCATTGCCGGGCTAGCTCTATCTGCTCTTTAGGAATGATCTGGAGAAGGTAATTATCCTCTCTGGCTCCAGCTGGAGGGTGGGGCGCTGGCAGGCAGGGAGCCCAGCACCTCAAGGCTCCTCGGCCTGCCTCTGCCCCCTCCCCCTTCACATGGTGAGAGCGCCAGGGGTGCCAGGGGGAAGCGAGGCTGAGCTGGGCACCTGCTTTGGGTGCCGTGATCAGAGGGGATACACACACCCACTCTGGACAGTGGGGACAGATGGAGACTGGAGGTTTTTCTAGGCGATTTAGATACAAGGGAGGAATCCTTTCTGGTAGGTCCCCGACTGGGGAACCAGACTCGGAATGGTTCATTTCCTCCCCACTGGAGCTCTGGCTGGAAGGTGTGCCCAGCACCATTACCCATGCAGAAACATGCTCCGAGGGGACAGCGGAGGCCTTGCTCAAGGTCACAGTGACCGCAGCGGAGCGGAAGCCCCCTTAAATCGCTTTGCTTCTGAGGACGCCGGCTGCAGTTTCAGCCTGGGCAGCACAGTGCCCTTGTGGTGGGGAAGAGCTCCCCTGGCCACAGGACAGGCCCCACCTTGACCTGTGAACAGCGGGTTTCTAGTACAGATGCCTGAGAAAAGGTTCCACCGCTCAAAAGAGCTTGAAACCAGTGCGTTGTGTCGTGCTGCCTTCCAGGACAACAGCGGCTGCAACCGTCTGAGCAGCTCCCCGCCTCCCCCCACCCCGAGCCTCACAATCTCAAGAGGCCGGGGCTGGACATTCGGAGGGTGGTGAAGCCGATTCCAGGCTTTTGACTGTGGGACCAGCATGATGGGGGCGGTCCTCAGGAGGAAGGGGAGGCGAAGTGGTGGCACGGAGGGAGGCGATGGGGAGAGCTGCAGGGGGCCCCCATGCTGTGGGGTGGCCGGCAGGTGGTCTGCTCAGGCCGCCTCACAGAGGGAGGAGGAGCCGGGGCGGGGAGTGGGTACAGGGGGTCTGACTCACCGAGTTCTTGAGGTCGAGATACTTGGTGTTTCTAGTCACTGGCATCCCAGACAGGAAGGTCAAAATGTCATTATTCGCCTGTAAAACCAGGGTGTGAAGGTGGCTGTCCCAGGTCCAGGAGGCACGGCTGAGATAGGGGGTCCAGGCCCCCCCGGGCTCTGATTCTGTTGCTTCCTAAGGGCCTGAACACCCAAAGGAGGGTGTGGTTTCTAGCTCTTCCATGACCCAGCCATTGTCCCCAAATCCGAGGTCTCCTCACATGTCCAGTTGCTCCCTTTCCACTGAAAGCATCAAATACCCCCCCTACTACCCCGCGCCAGGGACCTTCCTGCCCAGGCTGAGGGTACTGCGCTTTGGCGAGGATGCTGGGAGACCCCAGTGGGGGTCAGGGTGCTGGGGTGGGGTACGGACGGAGGCAAGTGCGGAGGGTCGAGGCACCGAGCATCATTCACGAGGGCCCTGTGGTCAGAAGCCTCCGTGGCTGGCCCAGCAGCGAGAAGGCCCTCAAACCAGAGCCAGGAGGAGAGGGGGCATCAGGGGGTGACCAGAGGGACCCCAGGGAGCGGGCATAGCAGCAGTAGGGCAGCAGGGAGAGGCCCGGAGGAGGGAGGGCACTCACCTCGTCCAGCACGGCGTTGCGCTTGGCCCGCTGCCGCTGCCGGAGCAGCACCAGGCCGGCGATGATGTCAGATGGCACAATGTCGAGGTCTCGGAAAAACTCAGCAAAGAGGTAGGCGATTTCGGAATAGGCATCCTGTGAGGTCCGGTGGGGAGGGGGTGGGAGGTGGGGGCGGGGAGCAGGAGAGAGGGCAAGAGACCGGACGTGAATCCCACTGGGCTGGGGCTCTGCTCCAGGCTCAGTGCCAGCTCGCCCCAGGCACCTGCTCACCACCAGCTGGGCCCAATCCCGCCGGACCTTCTGCAACCGTGACCCCGAGGGCCCTAGCCTAGGCTCTGGGGCCCTGCAGACCTGGCCAGAGCTGTGTGCGACAGCCACCAAACTTCCACCTCCCGGCCCTCTTCTGTCCTCAGAGCTCCTATGGCACTCACCATCACCGCCTACCATGCACAGATGCCAACGTGAGCCATTTCCTGTTCTTTCCCCAGCCACTAGGAATCAAGGCCTGCTCGGCCCGGCTTGTTTCTCCTCCGCCTGTCTCTCTAGCAGAGAAGCCAAAACTGAGCTCCTGGCTGCCGCCTCCCCACACTGAGTTTCTTCCCACCTCCCACCAGCTGTGACCTTGAAAGGCCTCCTACGGGGCGGAGTCTCTGGGGTGGCAGTCCCCCTCCCCCACCTGCCCACAGTTTTAGGCTCGGGGACCCTCATGATGGGCCTGGAGAAGGCTGTGACACTGGGCTGGCTGCCCCTCTGGCCTCTCTGTAAACCTGGTCCTCGGGCCTGCCTGAGCCCTGGGCAGGAGGCAGGAGGCGTGCAGAGGCCACCATGCCCATCAGTGGGCCAGGCCTCCTCCCGGCCTCAGGAACCTCTTCCCTAGCTTGTTGGGGAAGGCTGTGATGGGTGCAGACTCATGGCCAGTGGTTCCCACTCTCAGGGTTTCACCTGTGAGTGCCTGGCCCTTGTAAGAGAACAAAACTCAGGGGTTGCAAACTCAAAGGCCTGATGAGGCCAGACAGTGCTAGCTACCACCGGGCTCCGCTAACCGCCCTGCGAGGGGCCTATATGGCTGCATCTACAAATACGGAACTGTACACGAAGGGCCTGATTTGTCACTTTGGCACTCAGTTCAGATTTTAAGCCACAGAGCACAGAGTGATCAAAACGTGCTCCACACTGCACCTGACCCCCAGCGCTTGATGGGACCCAGATCCTGGGCCACCCCTCCCTGCGGCACTCTGACATCAGCCCCAAGTCTGCCATGTGTCCAGGAGGGGTGGGTATGTTCCGCTAGACCACCACCCAGAGAGGCCCATAGGGGTGATCCCCGCCCACCAGGGAACCTCGGGGGAGAGGAGGACTTTCTTATACCTGATTACTCACTCTACAGTTCAGCAGGGGCTGCTGGAGGGAAGGAGCCACTCAGGCTTCCGGTGGCTTCCATGGAGGGCACTTGCTGTCTGGCTCAGGGAGGAGTGGTCTCCTGACCTCACTGGCTCTGCCACTAACTAGCTGTGGGACGCTGAGCAAGTCACACCACCTCTCTGGGCCTCAGCTGTCTGATCTGAAAAACGAGGGGCAGGGGGTGGGGGGGACACTAGATGGTCTCTAAGGGCCCTGCCAGTGTGCATGGGGTGTCTGCCTCGAGGACCCCAAGGGCCCTACCTCCCCCCAGGGGCCACCCTCCACTGAGCTGGCCTTTCTCCAGCAGCACTGGGCCCCTCCTTGCCCTCCTCTGAGCACCAGGTACGGAGGGCTGGCTGTGCACGTCTGGGGCTCAGCACCTGACCGCCCTAACGGGCCTTCCGGAGGCCTCTGCGGCTGGGAACACACTGCTTTTCTTTGCTTTCAGGTCACCCTGATTTTTTAGTATCTCCTCTCCTAAACTAAGTTCCAAGGGGGTGGATGAAAGGTCTTGAAACCTTTCCATCCCCTTGACCGAGCCAGGGAGTGGCTGTTCCCGTGCTGGAGGGAGTCGGTAGGCCAGTGAGTGCCAAGTCCCCCCCTTGCTCCTGCTTCAAGCTCAGCGCCCTTCTAGCAGCCCTGCCCCACCCAGCTCTGCCAAGGAGCCAGGGCTCCTAAGTGGCCGGCAGCAGGACGCCAGCCGGTGGGAGGCGACCCCCCCCGGTACTTACTGACTGTGAGTCCTTCGTCCGAGTGCAACAGAGGAACACTTTGAGCCGGCGTGACCAGCTGGTGGCCTGGCCCTCCTCTAAGCGGTGCCTGCAAGGGGAGAGAGCTGGTATGTGTGAGGTCAGGGGGCGGGGCCAAAAGGGCCACGACCCAGCTGTGACGGGAGCAGGGCGGCCTGGTCCCAGGATCCCACCAAAGGGCTCTCCAGCAGGGGGTCTAGGAGGGACTAGGCCCAGCCTGGCCAAGCTCCTCTGGGGGGACCCCTGCTGGCCTACAACACCATGTGGTTGGCCACGCTCCCAGCTTCTGGCCGGCTGAACACCAGCATGCCCCAGGGAGACTTCATAGGTGGGAGCCCAAACTGGGGACCACTCTGTGGCCCAAGTGTCCAATGCCTCAATCTAAAAGCCCTGGGACCCCGCAGCAGGGTGTTGGGCCTCCTGACCAAGTCACTGGAGCAGACCTGTCAGACAGACTTGCTTCCCCTTGGAAGGGATTTCAGATACACAACCCTCCCTGTATTGGGGGGAAGTTTAATGGGCACGTGAGGCTCTGCATCTCCCGACTCCTTGGATCTGTTACATGAGAGGGGACCAGGGCCCACACCTGTCATCTGCGTGGCTGACGCCTGTCCATTCCCACCCCCAGCCCCAATGTGTCTAGCTGCTCTGATGGGGGGTCGGGGTATCCAGGACACTGCAATGGAAGGCAGAGCAGCTGGCCAGTTAGCCTCAGAGGTCCTTCCAGGGCTGGGAGCCCAGAAGTTGGTGTGTTTGTTTGTTTTGTTTTTAAAGATTTTACTTACTTTTATTTGAGAGAGAGAGAACGCGCGCATACGTGAGCAGAGGCAGAGAGAGGAAGAGGGAGAAGCAGATTCCCTGCTGAGCAGGGAGCCTGATGCGGGGCTCGATCCCAGAACCTTGAGATCATGAACTGAGCTGAAGGCAGACGCTTAACGGACTGAGCCACCAGGTACCCTGAAGTCAGTGTGTTCTGAGCATAAATTTAGGAGACCCAACATCAAATATGTAAGCTTCCAGACTGAACAAGCTTTTGTGACATGTGCCCCTCCCCTCCCTCTGGTCCCTACTGATGCTGCTAATTGGTGGTCCAGAGGGGAAGGCATGGGTGGCCTCAAATGCATGCAAGGCACTTAGTATCCATCAGGAGTGACAGGCCAGGCCCTCCTTCCTGAGCCCTCTGGCTTCCCTCTGCAGCGAAGGGCTGCTTCCTTAAGGAAGTGGGTCACAAGGACAGGGAAGGCCACAGGGCTTTCCAGAGCTAGAGAAGGGGTTAGGACAGGGTACGAAGGGTACAAGGGAACTGGTGCTTCTGGGATCTACCAGTTCTCAGGGACTTGGGCAGTCTTATCATAAAGCGACATCCCCCTGCCAGGCGCTTGATGAAGGGAGAGCGAGCCAACAAGCCACAGGCTGGGATCCCAGAGCATCACATTCTTTAACCCTTTCTAATTAATCTAAGGGGCTTTTCAACATTCAAAGAGTATTTCCTGCTGGGGCTCTGGCTGAGGGCAGTGCCGACTGTAGGCTTTCCTGCATTCCCCCATACGCCCACCAGGAGGAAGATGGAGCCAGGGCCAGGTTTGGCCTGATGCATCAGTTAGGCTGCAGAGAACACTAGGCAGAGAGAGAGTGAATCTGAAGAGCAAGTTCATGGACCCAGCACCCCCGTGGGAGTGCAGACACCCCTGCAAAGATCCAAGGTCAAGGCTCCCAGTGAGCAGTGCTGGGAAGAACCCATCTCTCCACCCCTACCAGATTTCACGGAAAGGAGAGAAGGCCCAGGACTTAAACAGGTTCCTGACTTCCAGATGCTAAAATAATCTGTCAGTGCAGCACGGGTGGGGGCGTGCATCCGTCCCCAAACCTGGAAGTGGATGAAGGGCGGGCGGGCGTGAAAATGTCCTTGTTAGAAATACTGCTGGTTTCAGAGGGTCAGTGGAGGGCCCGTGGAGACCAGGCTGAGAGGTAGCCACATTAACCCAGCCGCAGCCTAGGCTGCCCTCCCAGGCCCCGCAGAGAGCTGGAGAAAATGCAACAGGTCATAGCCCGTGAGCTCTGAGGCCTCTTAGCCCCACACGGCCCGAAACCGCAGGAAAACTTTCTAATTAAAACAACAGCCCCCAGCTGCAAAGGCATTAGCTTCCCTGGCCCCAAAGGCAATTACCCAGAGTCAGGCAGGGGAGATTTTTTTTTTCCCAGGGCCCCAGAAGCCCAGAAACCAGGTCAGGTGGGGGCGTATGCTCAGAATGAGCAAAACGGGATGGGTGGTGATGGCCTGCTATGCTGGTTGGGAGAACGGGCTCTGGGGCCTTGGCTCCGAGACCTGGTATTTTGGGCTGGGAGGTGGCCAGCCCAGGCGCGGGTGTGGCTCTGGCTGCTTCGCTGAGCTGCCGTGGAGGGCCTGAGGGGAGCTCAAAGCAGAATTCCCACTGGGCCTGGGGGCCTGGGCAGCCCACCGAGGTCCCCCAAATCCCCTGTCCTGGGGATGGAGTGCCGGTCTGCTCCTCATCAGCATGACCTGCGGCAAGTGACCTGCCCTCCCCGGAACTCAGACTCCTCGTCCAGAGAATAGGCTTCCTAAAGGCACCAGGGTCGGCAAAAGTACTGAATGACTCGTGGCAGGGCCTAAGTCACAGGAGAAGCTCCGTGCCCCACCCATCTTTTTCTTTCACTAAACAGGAATTACTGTGACCCTGGATTCCCTCTCTCTTTTTCTTTACCATGGCACAGCATTCCCCTTTCTTCAAAACACTGTGCAAAACCTACCCCCTCCAGGAAGCCTTCCTTGATTAACCTTCTCCAGCCCCCTTAATCCCAGCGGCCACCCAGCCTAGTAGTTAGGAGCAAGGGCCCTAAAGCCAGACCGCCCGGGGTGGGGCCTAGAACCGCCGTTTCCCAGCGGGGTCACTGGGGCAAGTCACACAACTCCGTGTTCCTGCTCTGTGTTAAGGGGGTGATGCTAACAGCCCCCTCACAGAGCTGCTGTCAGTGAGGGTGCGTGCTGCTTGGCCTGGTTTAGGCCTGCTTCCTGCTACGATGACCGCCGGCGTTAGCAGCACCGAAGGTGGAGCCAATGGTCACAAGGGCCCCACTGGCCGAGCACGTACCAAATGGTGAGCACAGCACCAACCGCTTTGCACTCATTCAAATCTCACGGCAGCCGTCAGAAGCAGGAGCTGTTGTGACTCCCACTCTACAGACCAGGAAACTCAGGCTGGGAGAGGCTAAGACTGTAACACATGCGCATGGCTCCCGCAGGCCGGCATGCGGTCGGTCCTGCACGCGGTTCGGAAGGCACAGGGCCAGCCCAGCTGCCCCTCCGTGAACCTCCGCGGGGCTGCCCGCCCACCCCGCCTGCTCACCGGAGGTTGTAGGTCCGCAGGTTGCGCTGCCGCCTCTTGGTGGCTCTCAGCTTGACGAAGGTGCGGCCCGTGGGGTCGAAGACGCAGAGGACAGTGATGCAGACACTGAGGATGACCACCCAGTTGCAGACGACCATCCCTGTGGGGCAGCAGTGGGAAGCAAGAGGTTGGGTGCTGGGGGAGCCTCCCTGGCTCAGGGGCACTGTTGCCTCCCAATCAGTCTGCTTCTGGGGCCCAAGAGCGAGGCTCAGCAGCCCCCGGCCCTGGCCTCTGGCCACCTGATTGTCCCGTGCTGAGCCACGACCCCAAGGCCCACCCTCGGCACAGAGCAGACAGATCTAGGGGCTCCCGGTGAGGATCTGTGGGGCCCTCCCCTGCTGCCCACTCCTCATCCACTCCAGGTGCCCCTAACGGGGCAGGCCGGGCCTGGGAAGAAGCCCACAGCCTCAGCCACCACCCCGCCTGGCGTCTGTCTGGCAACCGCTTCCCTTGGGATGTGCCTGAGCTTCCCCCTCTCCCAGCCTGACCCCATCCCTCCCAGCCCTAGAGCCGGCTGACATACCGAGGGTGACATTCTTGGCAGTGAGGTCGTTGCACGAGGTGTAGTACTGAGTGAGCCAGACGATGCCCACGATGGCGTAGATGAACTCGATCACCAGGATGGCTGCAAGGAGAGCAGGGAGCAGGCTGGAGGACCCTCTAGTCGGCCTGCCCGGGAAGGACCCCTCTGCAGCAGGGGCACCAGACTCCCGCCCCCCAGCACAGGCCTCGCGGCAGAGAGGGCCCACGGAGCGTGGCTGTCCCACCACCAGTCTGTCCTTCTACAGCGTACCCACCACCTATTCTAGCTTAAGCACCCTCAGGCCCTGACGCCTCCCTGAGAGGGGACTGAAAAGGCGGAGGATGAAGAGGCATTTCGCTGCTCTTTTGGGATTTTAGACTTATGTCCATGAACTCTGGTATCAGATGTATCTTAGGCAAGTTACCTAATCTCCCTGGGCCTCCGCTTCCTCATCTGTAAAATGGGGCGACAACGTCTGCGTTACAGGATCGCGGAGAATGAGATGAGAGACGGTTCGTCTCATGGAGACTGCTATTTCCCAGAGGAGGCTCCGGCACTCAGGGCAGGAGGCGAGAGGAGCCCCAGCAGGCCAGGGGGGCCCCCAGGGGCACGAGCAGCCTTTGAGGCTCCAGCTTGGCAGGCAGCACCTGCGGCAGCTGAGGTCCAGGCTTTGGAGACAGACAACCTGGGTTCTAATCTCAGCTCGCGCCCTCTCTCAGTCTCTCTCTCTCTCTCTCTCTCTCTCTCTCACACACACACACACACACACGCATACGCACACTGGCCATGTGACCTTAAGGGCACTAATTAACCTCCCTGGGCCGGGGCGGGGGTGGCCCAGATTCCTCATCTGTAGAGGGAGACCAGTAATGGCTCCTCCCTCAGCTAACAAGGGGAAGGGCTTAGCACAGTTCCCGGAGGCAGGAGAGAAGTGTTCGCTAGGAAAGATGGGACTAGCAGCTGAACCCCAAGCCCAGAAAAAGGACACAGGCAGGCCCTCTAGGGAGTGGCTCCGGACCCCTGAAGGGTTTCCAGGGAAGCGGGGGGCACTCTTTGGTGGAGGCTTTCAAAGCAGTAGAAGAGAGGCACTTGGCCTAGAACAGGGGCCGACAACTTCCCCTGCAAGGGCCAGAGAAAATATTTTAGGCTTTGTGGGTCCTCATCTCTGTCCTGACTACTCAGCTCTGCGGCAGAACCAGTGAGTACGTCAATGAATGAGTGTGGCTGAGTGCCAACAAAACTTTATTTGCATAAACAGACGGCAGGCTGGATGTGGCCCTCGGGCTGCAGTCTGCCCTCCCCGGTCTAGAGCACAAGCCCAGTAAGTCTGCTGGCTCTCGGCTGGCCGCTGGTGCTGGCCCAGGCCTGGCCCATCGGGTGGGCCCCACAGATGCTGGCCAGCTGAGTGGAGCAGGAGAGGGGGGTGGAAGGGGGTGGGGAGCAGCCCCCACCCCCGGGGGCGGCCCTTACCCAGGCGCACGTAGAGCACATACTGCATGGACTCGCGGGGCTCTGTGTAGAGGATGCCCCCGCGCATGCTCAGCCAGATGATGGCCATCTCGGCGATCATGCAGCTCAGCAGGATGCCCAGGTAGCCGCGGCCGTGGTCCACCAGGTTCAGGGAGCAGGCCTCGTTCGGGTTGTAGACCAGGCCAAAGAGCACCACAGACAGGATCACAAACCTGGGGAGATGCACATGTGACAGGGGGCCAGGGAATCCAGGTGCCTTCCATGGCCCCTGGCCAGCGAGACACGCCAGGTGGAGGGGCTGCACTGCTTCGGGCTCAGGACCACCATCCACCTGGCCTCTGAGGACGCAGGTGACCAGGGACAGGGACGTGAGGGCAGGGAGCCCAGCTGCTGGCCGTGGGGGGACAGCGGCAGCAGCCCTGCCCGGTGATGGTGCCCGGTCCGGCAGGGAACCAGGCAGGGTCTCTGAGCTCCACGTGGGTATTTCCCTAAGCGATGGGTACTCCAGACACCAACTCCTAGGAGCTGGGAGCACGACAGGGTCAGGTCAGACAGCTAGAAAACCTTCCTCCAGGCCTGCGGCACGGCCCTAAGACTCACCAGGTGGTGTGCAAGAGGAAGAGGAAGATGGCCGGCAGGACGAGGTCATCACTGCCCACAGACCAGCGCCGCCGGAACACCACGATCCCGGGCATGGCTGGCAGCTCTGCAGAGGCTCAGCGGGCCTGGTGCTCACCTCCTGAAAGACAGCGGAGGGCCCTGTGGCTGCCGCTGGGGCACCTGGGGCCACTGCACTCCTGGCCGGGTGTGCCCAGCACAGAAGCATCTCTCCCAGGCCCCAGAGCCGATCTGCTTCCAGACCATTGCAAATGCTGAGCCATCCCCGGACAGGACCCACCTCCAACCCTATCCGCTGCTCAGAGCCACTGTAAAGGACCTCAGCAGACAGAGATGGGCTGCTGCCTCACCCGAGGGCTCTCTTGCCCCCAAGCCTGGCGCCGGCCCTTTGGGATTGGCTCTCCCGGGGGTTACTACAACAGTAACTACTCAGTTCCATTAAAGACTTGGGCTTACCCGGCTGCCTCCCCCTCCATGGGGTCAGGGGATCCCCCAGCTCCCCTGTTGCCTCTTCTCCAGGAGACCCGGCCCAGTGTGTGGAGCCTTGGGGGGTGTTGTGAGGGGGCTTTCCAGACCAAGCACCAGCCTGTCCCTCAGCACAAACTGAACAAGACAGGTTGAGAGCTGAAGAACTTGGGGAGGGTGGGGGGAAGGGTACACATGGATCTGGCAAGTACGGAGGCAGGAGGGCGCACCTAGCACATAGCAGGTGCTCGAGAAAGATGTGCTGAATGAGGTCTTCAGTTTCTTGCTTTGCTGGAGCCCTGGGACCATGCTCTGGCACTTGATCTCACACTCACCACACAGAATGCCCGGCCACAGCTATGCCTCTTGGTAGGGAGGGATACAGCCGGGACCCAGGGTCAGGGGCACAACTGGGGCTACCCAGCTCCTCTGCTGGAAGGGCAGTGAGTCCTGCAGGGTACCCTATCCTCCTGGGACCCACATATCCCGTGTCTACCCTGAGCCATGCACGCTTCGCTGCCCGGTTCAGAGCTCTCTGAAGCGGAATTCAAGTCAGCCACAGGCAAGCTCGGGGTGGACCGCCTAAGAGTCCAGGACCCCTATGCCCCACAGCCCTAGGAGCAAAGGGAGCACTGCAGGCCAGGAGGCTCCCCACACAGGGTGGGGTGGGAGGTGGTCCGGGAGATACTGGTGAGGGGCTCCAGGGCTGCCCTGTGCTGGACTGTGCAGAGGAACCCTTGCTGCGGGGGTGGGCGCCCCGCTACTAGACAGCTGCCCCCAGGCCCAGAGGCTTACATGGCACCTGGTCCAGAGGCGGGCGGCAAGTCCTCCTCTCCCCGGTGACGGCTCCGGGGAAAGCGACTGTCCTCAGAGACCAGCATCACTTGGGAAGCAAGTGACCAAGTATCCCCCGGCCGGTGGGCACGGCCCTCAGGTTGGATGAGGGGCCATTGGGCCGGGTGGCCAGCCGGCATGTCCAGGCCGGCCCGTCTCCGTCGCGCTCTCTCCGGCACGGCCACTTCAGCCAGCCGCTGCCAGGCTGCTCCCTGTGAGCTGGCGGGCGAGCTGGCGGGCGGGCTGGCGGGCTAGGCTGGCGGGGTCGTGCCTACTCCTCCCCCCCTCAGGAAGTGATGTCATCCCACTCTCTCCAAGGAGGAGTCAGAGCGCGGATTCTGGGAAGTGGGGAGAAGGATGAAGAGCCTGGAGCCGGAGCGCGTGGTGGAGTGGCCGGGCGGGGGCAGGGGTCTGGGGCTCCAGCAGGGTGCAACCCTGACAAGCGTCCCTGACCGGCGCTAGCGACCCCCAGATCGGAAGAGCCAGAACACTGTGCGGTGGCAGCCTGGCTGGGGCAGAGGCTGCCAACAGCTGGTGTTTCAGCCCCCGTTTCTCTACAGCCCCTCCCTGTCTCCAGGTGGCTCTGCTGAAAAATGCTGGGCTCAGGGGGCCCCCTCACGTGATGGAATGGGGCCAGGCCGAGGTCAGGCCAGCGGGGGTGGGGGGTGGGGGAGGTCCCAGCAGGTGCAGCTCTCCCAATCCCTTCTAAACCCCTAATCTGAAGGACCCTGCGGTGGTGGCTGGCGGAGGAAGGGGAGTGCCTTCCTGAGAGAGGCTGGGGGCTGGGGGCTGGAGGCTAAGTGTCCTGCCCAGAACATCTTGTCCACAATCCCCTGGATGGGCACCCACCCCTCTCCCCCCCCCCTCCCCGCCCCGCTTCACTTCTGGGAGTCCAGACTGGCTAATGCTCCTTTGCCCCACGCCTGCAAGCGCACACGGCCCCGCCCTCGCTGCTCCCTGGCGGGAAGGTGGGGAGTGCCTGGCTCCCAGCCCTGCAGACCCAGCTTGAGACGATCAAGACGCCCGAGAGATACAGCCAGTGGCAGCCTCTGACCAGGCTCAGAGGGGCGACCAGCCTGAGGCCAGCAGCCATGGTTAGCGCCAGTGCCCACCTGGATCATGTGACCCCAACGGGTGCCCCACTTCAGGCCTGGGCACCACACCCCGCTCCTCCAGCCCATCCCCGCAGCCAGCACACCACAGCAGAATCCCAGGCACAGGCCTGGGTGCCCACACTGCCTGGCTTCGAACCTGGGCCCCACCACCCGCTGGCCGTGGGACTTACGATCTGTGCCTCAGTTTCCTCATCTGTAAAATGTCACTCGACCCCGCCTGCTAAAGTTCCGGGGAGAACTGCAGGGGACACCGTCTGCAGAGGCCCCAGACGTGCTGGATGACGCCAGGGACGGCCCCATGGACCAGCCGCCCCTCCCCCACCTGGGCCAGTGGATGCTCCAGCTGGTTGACGACAGGTCACGGCTTCGTGCAATGGCGGTGACAGGGCCCATGCTGCTGGGAGAGGATGGGCCACTCCATTCCATGCGGACTCATCCATCTCAGGGCTGCTATTTTTAAGGGCCTGAAAGGCGCCCTTTCTCTGAGACCCCAGCCCTTCACAATGGGGGCCTGTTCCCCTGCTGGGATGTGATTTCATCTAGAGGAAATGTCTGGGGGGGGGCGGGCAGAGGCTACTTCCTGGTCTGGGGCTGCCACAAAGCACCTCCTTTGGCTCTCCTCCCTGGGGCACAGGGTCGACACCCCCTAACAAATGCATTTGTGGGGCACACGGCGTCCCCCCATCCGGGGGCACCTCCAGGGCAGGTGTGGTACCCCCTCCAGCAGGAGGGAACAGGGGCACCACTGGGGGCTCCCCATGTCCCCCAGCTAGACCCCAACTCAGGCAGGTCTGAATGGGGTACCAAGACCCCTCACGTGGATAGTTTGACTTGAGTGGCCCTTGGGGGTCCCCTTCTGCCCCCATCCACAAAGCCCTGTTTCCCTGCTGCTCGTTCAGGCCCCTAAGTTAAATGTTAGCCATTTGGGGAGTTCCTCTTTCTAAAGATACAAAAGTCTTTTTTAAAAAAAATGCACATGCTATCTCCTACTTTAAAAACCTCCCATGGCTCCCCATGCCTGCAGGATAAAGTCCAAGCCCCTCAGGCATTGGCTAAGGGTCTTAGTCTCTGGTTGGCAGGCTGTGCAACCCTGTGCGGGTGCCTGGCCCCCTCTGAGTCCTGGGCCAGAAAGATACTCTCCAACCCCTGGGGATTCGGGACACAGTTGGCTACAAGCACGTTGAACCCGCCTCCAGCCAGCCAGCTCCTTCCGGCCAGGGCAGCACTCTATCCCCCTCTCCTGTTGCCCCACCTTCCCTTCCCAGCTCCCCCCAGAACTTGTTGTCTCCCTGAAAACCCCTCACTGGAAGTTTCCACGCCTTGTGTACTCATCCTTCCAGGCCAGCCAAGTCATGGCCTCTTTGAAACTGTCCCTGACAGCACCCACCCCCAACCCCGCTCTTCTCAGGCAGAACAGGTTGCCCCTTATGGGACCCACAGACTGCTCATCCCAGGGTGGCCCTGGGCACAGTGCCGTAGAGTAACCTTGCTGATTCCTCAATGCCTATCCCCACTCCGGCTCCACCAGAGCCCCGACAGGCCTGGGTCTTGCAGCGCTGTCTGACTGTGCCCCTGGGGTTTGAACACAACTTAGTTCAAACCAGCCCTTCTCCTCCTGAGCCGCTGCAAGCCCCAAACCACCGCTCCATCCATGAAGCCACTGCAACAGCTCCCCTCCAGCCACAAGGGCCAGAGACCTCTTCCCACATATGCTTGGCTTTTTTGGGAAATGTCCCACCCCAGTGCCTCCCTGAGCACCACCTAACAGTCTGGGGCTTTGCTTTCTTGGTCTGCAAACCGGGGATGACACCACCCCTCAGAGGGCTATAGTGGGAACTGCCTGGAGTCACACAGTCTATCCGTGGGGCTGTCATCATCGAGCTCCTGGGGGGGTTCTCTGGGGACTTATTGGCAAGGTGTTCTGTGACTGGGGGCTGGGGTCTGGCCAGGTGCTGCTGATTCCCATGGCTGGCTCCAGCTGGTGGGAAGGGCTGGGCCGAACAGGTTTAAGCCTGGACAGGCTCACCTGCCCTCACCCCAAGCCTTGGGGGTTGGTTGGTTAAAGCACCCCAGGCTGGGCCTCACCCTCTGATCGTAAGGTCCCCTGGGGGGTGGCCCCGGGAATAGGTTTGGGCAGAAGAGCCCCTTCACAGGGGTACTAACCAGCAGGATGCCGAGAGCCCCCAGCTGAGGGAGGAGGGCACGGCTGCTGCATATACCCTGAGGATGGCCCAGGGCTGGTGGGAGATGGGAGCGGGGCCAGGTCACTGGAGCCAGGCTGAGCCCAGCCCCCACAGGAGACAGGATGCACAGTGCGGGTTGGAAGAAAGGGACAACCAGCAGGTCTGGGCCATGGGTCCCACCATCAGGTGAGTACCTCCTATGCCCTGAGTTCAGGACTAATGACCTTCCATCCTCACGGCCGGGAGGCAGGAAGACAGGGCCCTCAGTCCACAGGCTCTAAAAACAGACAGTGCCCGAGTGCTGGCTCTGGATTGACGGGCTATGTGACCTTAGACAAGTTACTTACCTCTCTGTGCCTCGGCTCCTCCTTTCTAAGACAGGCTAAGAACAGTACTTATCTCAGAACTGTCACCAGGTTAAACGAGCCATACGCTGAGGATAGCAGCGGTCACACAGGAAGTGGCCAGCCAGCGCTCCTCCAGCAGCACTACTCCAGAAGGAGGCCCTGGGCTCAGAGACCACCCCCCCCACCTCCTTCTGAGGAGTGGGAGCCCTGTCCCCAGAGACACAGGCCATACCTGCTGCCACTCAAGACTCACATCCAGCACAGCAATGTCAGGTAGAAGGAGCTCAGAAACAGCCCTGTCGCCCCCTTCCATGGGCGAGGAAGCAGGTTCAGAAAGGCACCTGGGGCTCCCGACTTCCCCATACATCCTGCCCTATGGTGTCACGACCTGGACACATAGCCCCAGGTTCCCGGAGCTGGCTCCCGCCCTTCTTCCTCACGCGCAGCCCACTCCAGCTCCCCACGAGAGAGCTCTCCTTCACGCTCTGACGCGTGACCCTGTTGGAAGCTGGCCAGTCCACGTGAGATCTGTCCCCAAGCGGGCATCACCCACATGTTCCGTTTCAAACAGAGTCATCCATGGCTGGCTCTCCACCTCCCGTGGCAGGGGCCCCACTAGTCTGCCAATCAACAGGCAAAAGACAGGACATCTCAGACCCAAGCCCACCTACCTGGGGCCCCTCCCAATTACCCCTGCCTGCCAAGGCTGGCAACGGGGCCAGGCCTGGCCACATTCAAAGCTGCCAGGCCCGGACCAAGAGCAGTGTCTCCAGGCCAGAGTGTCACTGTCCTGCTCCCAGGCCTCAGTTTCCTCTTCTGGAGAATGAGGAGCCTGGGCTACCGATAGGCGGGGTGTGGTTTTGTACTTAGATTGGTGTTTACTCGATTTCACCACAAATGGTTGCGTGTGCCTTAGAGGAACCAGGAACAGTGAAGAGGTGGGGTATGAACTTAAGAACAAACCAACTTCAGCACAAAAACTAAGGCAATTAAAACAGAAGGTGGGGGGAATTGGTTGCACACAGGTAAGAAGACATAAAAGGTCTCATAGAAATCATGTGTAAAACTAGTACTAGACACCAGCCATGCTTCCCGGTGGCCGAAGAGAAAAAGGAAACTGGGTAGTCTGTAAGGTCTCTTTGAGCTCTACCGGGTGTGTCGATCCTTGGTTCCCTGAGGGGAGGGCCCAGGACTCCCTCCCTACCCCACAATGAATGGGATTCCCCATTTGAAAGGGCTTTGAAATGGGAAGGTGCTTCCAAATGGGAGAGGGACAGGCACCTGCTGCCTTTGAGGCTCTCTGGCTCTGATTCAGATCGTTCCAGGATTGGAGGCTGGAGCTCTTCAAGTCTTGGTGGGGAAGGGTGTCTGACCTGGGGGGACGACTGCAGTGGGGCTGGACCCGCGGCAGCCTGCCAGGTGACTGGTCGCCCCCAGAGGCTCCATCCTGGCTGGGACGGGCTCACTAATGGGCCACCGCCTTGCCAAACTGTGCTGGCACGATGGCCCGTGTCCTCTTTAGCAGTGACCAGAGCACGGACTTCGGTGGTGGTCAGACCGCAACCCTGCCACCTTATCAGCTCCGTGGCTAGTCAGAGAGCTATTTAACCTTCCTGCTCACTCATGTGGTGTCCTGGAGAGCACCTGCAGAGGGAGGGGGTCGACACACAGTAACCTGGTTCTGATTTCCTGAAACTGCAGGCCGGTTCCCGTGTATCAGGCTGTTGGGGAGGAGACGGCCTACCCGTAACGTGGGACCCAGTCGGTTCACTTCCTCTAGCATTTGTCAGTGGCCTACCATGTCTTGGGCCTGGTCTAAGCCCTTCGTACCCATAACTCAGTCCTCAGAACAACTCTGGGAGGCGGGTACTGCTGCTACCTGTGGTTTACAGATGAGGTGAAGTGACTTGCCCAGGGTCACACAGCCTAATTCCGGGGCCCATGTCTTAACCATGCCATGCTGCTTCTGGGGAGCAGGCCTCGACTATGTGCCCACCTCTGAACCCACAAGCTGGCTTCAAACCTCCCCCTCACCGAGAGAGGTGCAGGGCCCTGGAAACCACAGAGCAGTCTCCAGGTCCCTGCGTGGCTGCAGACTCACGGTCCCACCACCGCGTGGGAGAGTGGGTATCGACCGACCGTGCAGACATGGCAGCGTGAGCCCAGGGGGGCCCACGGCCTGTCTGGAGGTGAATGGGCTATGCGGCCGGGAGAGAGCACAGTGTGAACGCTGTAAATGTGGCCTCATTCCAGCCTCACCAGGCTGTTACCCCAGCCTCACAGATGAAGAAACCACGGCTCGGGGACGTGCAACATTTGCCCAAAGATCCCACAACAAGGAGTTGGGATTTCAAGCAGTCTCCTTGAGCTACTTGAAAGGAAAAAAAAATCTCCTCCTCCTTCCGTCCCACTCTTTATTCCCATGCACAGACACCGAGACCTGCACGGTCCTTCCATGCCCCCCCATGCCCCTTCTCCTGGCCATGTCTGCGGCCCCACATGGAGGCTGGGCTCTGGAAGGCATGGGAAGGGGGAAGAAGCCAAAGGAGGTGACAGAGAGAAAGCATGCGTGGGCTGGGGGCCGCGTGCGCCACCAGCCTGGGCCCGGGTGTGTGCTACCCAAGTTAGGGGCCCAAAAGCTGTTGCTTTTCACGCCTCAGCTGTGCCCGAGCAGAAGGCAGAGCCGAGCCTGCCCAGGACTGGGGCTGGGTTTCAGCACACGATGGGCCCTGGGACTAACACGGCGTGCCTAGTGTGGCGGGGAGCAGGAGGGGCACGCCCCTGCCCCGTCCCTTCTGTCCCTAGAGTCTTTGACTAACAAACACCTCTCCGTCCCTCCCCACCAGGATGGCTTCCTCTGCCCGGCACTACAGCTCTGCGGGCGCGTGTGACTGTTCTGTCACCTGAGGGGAGACGGAGCCTCAGGGAGATTACATAATCCACGGAGTCGGGGGCCAAGTAAGGCTTTGAGGCCACATCTACCTGCTTGCCGACCAGAGCCCTTCCCACGGAGAAGGGGTCTGGGGCTGGGCACAGGGCTCAGAGAGGAGAATGAGAAGGAGGAGCCCCCGCTGCTGGAGGCCTTGACTGCTAGCCATACTGGGCTGGGCCCAGAAGTGGCCCCGACAAGTATTTTAACACTTGCTTGTTTGTTTTAAAGATTTATTTATTTCAGAGAGAGAGAGCATGTGAGTGGTGGAGGGGGCGGGGAGGGAGAGCAGAGCCTCTGAAGCAGACGCCCGGCTGAGCAAGGATCCAGAGATCAGGACCTGAGCCGAAACCAAAAGTTGGACACTTAACTGAGTCACCCACGCACCCCAACACCTGTTTATTTTATTTTTAAAAAAAAAACCTTATATAGCACTTGGTACGTGCCAGATATGACAGCAAGTTCACAAATACTGCCTCCTTTAATGTAATCTTTCTAACACACCCATGAGGTAAGTGCTCGTCTTACCCCATTTTAAGGATGAGGGAGCCGAGGCCCAGAGAAGTTAAGCAACTTGCCCAAGGTCACTCAGGAAGTGGCTGAGCCAGGCCGGGAAGCCACAGGCTGTGCTCCCAGGCCTCTTGAGGAGCCCCCTCAGGGCTCCATTTATCACAGAAGCTCCAGCTCTCATCCTGACGCTAATTATTTTCCGCTCTTCTACAACAAACAGGACTTGCCATCTGCCACCGGCCCTGTCACTGACACCAGCCAGATCTCTGGGAATCAATTGGGGCCTTTGGTCTCCTGCTAGTCGCTCAGGGAGGGAACTAGCTGCTGAGGAATGAGGAGGGAGGGCCCAGGCCCTCCTCTCACCCCACGGCCCTCCCCCTGCTCCTCCTTCCCAGAGTTGTTAAGCCAGGGCCCAAAGGACCCATTTCCAGTAGTGAAAGGGGTCCTCCAGGTTCTGGCCAGGCCAGGTTCTGTTTCTCAGTTCTTCTTCAGGCTATTTATTTTACTGAAATTCGGAAAGGGCCCTTGTCCCACACTCATTCTTATGCCTGGCACAAAGGTACCCTGGAGGGGCCCAGGTTGCACCTTCTGATGGCACTGCCTGGCTGTCTCCAAGCCCCGGGCCAGTTCCTCCTGGGAACTGGGGTGTCTGGGGTGGGGGTGGCTCAGGCTGGCAGGCTTCAGCCCCGGGCTTGTTTCCACCCAGTGGGAGGCCTTTCCCGACCTCCCCGTGGTCCTCCCACATGCTGTAACACGCCTTTTCCCAGCTTCCCTGGAGCCCTCCCTCCCGCCAATGCTTCGCACCTGGAGGGTGATGGTCCCCCAACGAGCCCACGGTGCCTTCCCTCCAGCCCTGCAGTGAATCCTAATTCCATCCCTTCCAGGTGTCTGTGACCGTCACTTCTCTGAGCCTCAGACTTCCCATCTGCAGAACGGGATGGTGCAGGTGGCCTGCTTCAGAGGGGGTCACAAGGAGGAAGTGACGGAACACACACAAAGCACTTGCTCACAGTCAGTGCCAGTTGCCATCATGTCCTCTATCCATCATGTCTCCTGAGTGCTCAGACCTTTTCCTCCCTGCACTGAGCCCCTACCCCTTGAGGTGGGACAGGGGCGCTAATTTCTCCGCCATCTAAGACGACGCCCGTAAACAGAGGGTCCCAGCTCTATCCCTGGCTACCCGGCTGATCCACATCTCCCTCACCCTTGCCATCCTCCGTGTTGCCCCGGCCTCCCTCTCCTGGGACCCCCACCTGCTCCCCCTGAGGCTTCCCTGGCCCCGCCTCCTTTAACCGGAAACGAGCCTGGGAGGTGGGACTCACCATCCCATCAGCTTGTACCACGGCGCTGAGCCAACATGTGCTTATGTGCTCTTGCTAGAACTCCCTGCGTCTCTGTGTGGTTTCAGGACGTCCCACTGCTCAAACTCAGGACACCCCAAGGGGCAGAGGCCCCCCTGCCCAGTGCAGCATCCTACTCGGCCACCCCCTGCCCCTCCCTGTCCGGTCTCCCGCAGGGCCTGCGTGAAAGCCCCTTGCTGGGAGCTCCCTGCCCCCCACGGTACCCTCTACCAGATAGTTCAGCGCAATGCCCGGGTCTGGCTTCTCAGAGCTTCCCAGAGAGGAGATTCCCTGTCCTGGGTGCTGGCAACACCTCTGAGAGGAATTAGCACCTTCTAATTCATTAGAGGTCCCCTCATGAGGCTGCTAATGAGACTGCTCAGTGGGCCACACCCAGCCTGACAGCTCGCCCCACGCCCAGCGTACCCCAAGTGGCACTGTCCTGTTGCACCTCCTCAGGCTGTGGGCTGGGTCTTGGGGTCGGGGCTGCGCTGGGGACAAGGCCTCCCAGAGTCTGCATGGGCCATGGGTCCACGGCGGGGCCGCCTCTGTGGGTGGCATGGCCATCTAGGGCACAGGACAGCCATCTAGGTGATTGGGTTTCACTTCTACCATTCCCTGGGCATCAAGGAAGCAGGCAGGCATCGAGTGACAACGTAATACTAGCTCCTTCCCAGGGGAGGATATCTGCAGGTTTCCCATATGTAACAGCAAGAGCCAACGACTTCTGCCCCAAAGAACCTGGATGGCGGGGACAGGGTCAGGGGGGCTTTCAACAGCATAGAGGCCCAGGCCTGGGCCCCGCCCCTAGGGGGCCCTCCACTCCTGTGTCCAGTGAAGGGATGTCCATACTATTCAAAGTGGGGCTCTGGAAACCCTCAGGGACCCCCAGATAAGGGGAAGTGGCCAAACAGACAGGGCTGGGGCTTCCTGGGGCTGGCATGCTGTGTCAGTCGGAGTTGATGTTAGCTGCTTTACACGTGGGGGTTCCCTGTAACATTTTATTGGAACAAAACAGTCTCGGTGCTTAAAAACATTTGAGAGGCAATGGACAGGATGACCTCTCAGGTCCTCTCTGGCCTTCACTTTTGGAATTCTACCTGGTTTGGGTGTAGAACGCCAAGGAGAGGGTCTTGGGGCTCCAGGCAGGAGCCCAAACTAGAGTCCGCCTGGCCTGAGCCCTGAGAGCAAAAGGGGGTCACAGGAAACACGGCGGCAGGAGCTCTGACTGGGACCTGCGGCTGACTGGCTCCCTGGCAGACACCCCTCCCCGCTCCCATGGCATGACAGAGCTGGACCCAAGCCCCAGCTACCTCCGGGGCCTCCAGGAAGGGGCAGGGGCTCAGAAGGTCCTCTGCCCCTGGATGGAGGGCAGAGCGAAACGTGCTTTTGTCCTCCACTCACTCAGATGTCCACTGAGCTGCGACCTTCAGGGACCACTTGCCAGGACAAATCAACTACAGAAGCCTCTGCTTCCTCCTTTGTAAACGGGGATGGTGCTGATAGTGCCTCCCCAGGGCTGCTGTGAGGACACAGCTGGGCAGTGCTGAGAGCAGGGGCCGTCCCAGAGGAGGTACTCGCTGGCATTAGCTACAGTTAACGGTTTTAATGAAATCAACCCCCTCCTCAAAAGCATCTTATGGATCTGAAATGCCCTTTAAATAAGATTAAAGCTGCCACCACTGGCTGTAAAGCTCCACCAACCGCCCCCCCCGGCCCCCCCCAACCCCTGTCCCCACCCGTCTCTGCCCATCGGACAAGCCCATTTCCTGCTCCTGACTCTGTCTCTCATCCGCTGGGAACAGAGCAAGCCCCGGGGTTTCCTCCCCTCCAGCTGGCCCACTCAGTTCAGGGGCCCCTCCCTAGGCAAGCTGAGGGCCCTTGCCCTGCTTGATCAGCCCACGACAGGGCTGGGGGAGCCAGGGCCCCCATTCCTGCGGGCTCCTGGTCTTGTCTGCTGCACCTTCTCTTTCATGCCAGGGCTCCCTGGGAGAAACCGCAGCAGCCCCTGCCTCTCCCCCGGCCTGGGGGGATGGGCCTGGAAGCTGCAGGCAACAGTCTGGAAATGGGGAAAGCCTGGGAGAGGAGCCCAGGCCCCCACTACGGGGGTGACCGCATCAGGCAACTGATAAGCATCAGCCTTCTTCTGTCTGCTCACACCTGGGCAGGACCAAAGGACCCGCTTTGTATGTGAGTAGGTAAATGCTCCAAGAGAGCAGGGGCCTGGCTGGCTTGACCCAGGACTCCAGAGTTTGGCGTCACTTTCTTTCCCAGAGGACTCACCCTCAGGGCCTGGGGCCTGAACGTTGTCACACTGTCACTTCGGTGGCCTCTGCTTCCTGGCCCGCTCCCTGGGTGTGGCAGGAGGGGGAGCTGGGGCTGTGTGCCCAGCACAGTGCTGGGGACCCCAGGCTGGGACTGCCGCCCTCCTAGCCTGCTTCACAAGGACACAGCAGGGAGGTAATAGGCATCTGGTACGGCCTCTTCCCAGCCAGCGTGGGGCAGGTATCCGTATCCACCGCCCCCTGAACTGCCTGCTACCAGGAGAAATGAGGCAGGCGTTTCACTGGACACTGCTGGCTCCAGGAAGGTCAGCAAAGCCGCTGGGGGCTCCAAGGAAGAGCTTCTCAACAAGGAGCTGACAGCACAGAGAGAGAAGAGCAGGGCGCTGAGTGCTAACAGGAGGCCCACCTGGGACCGTGGAGATGGACAAGGTCCTGGCCAGACGGGCAGAGGCTGGGGCTCCTGCCGGGCAGAAAGTGACACCGCATCCCCTCCAGGGCTGGGGGTGCAGGGTGACCGTGTCTGCACTGCTCGTCCCAGAAAGGCTCTGGCGTGGGGGGTGGGCAGTGAGGGACTCAGAGAGAGCTAGGGGACCTAAAGGGGGGTGGCCCGCGTCCCAGCTCCAGCTGACTTCACCACCCTTGGTGGCCACGGGCTGCTATAAATATCATTCCTGCCTCTGGATGTTGCAGGAGGTGACCTAGAATCGTGGGCTCTGGGGCCTCCCGGGCACCCCCTCCCTGCCAGGTAGACCGAGCCCGTCTGACTAGAACATCCTTGCAGCCTGCGAGCCGGCTGACACGAAGCGGGGCCCTGGCCAGGCGCAGGAAAGCCCCAACACTGAGGGAGACAGCTGTGGCTTCCGGCCCCGAGCCTCCCATGGCCAGCATTTCTACCATTTTATGGCAAGCGTTGAGGACACCAGGTCCCAGCAGACCAAAGTCTCGGCCGGCCGGCAAAGGAGATGCAGCGCCCCAGGGTGCCAACTCAGCCCCAAGGCCACCCACCTCTGGCCTCAAGCTCAGGGGAGAAGACTCCCAAAGCACCTGACCCTGGGGTCCCTCTCCCACTTCCTTGGTCCCACTATGACGCTGAGACTCCACTTGGTTTCTGACTTCTCATCACACTGGAAGCCTCCTGGAGTAGCCCTCATAGTGCTTTACTAGAAAGTGTGGCCCTTGTTCATTCTTCCAGCCGCTAGCATGAGAGAGCCCTCTTCTCCATGACTGACACCTGGCAGGCCCAGGCCCCAAGCCCCTGGCTTGCCCACCCCAGGAGCATAGGACAGGAGGTGGCCCTGGATCCAGCAGCTATGAGGAAGGACCCCCAACCCTCCCACGTGGCCAGGGTTTGGTTCCAGGCTCCCTGGCTTGGGGCAGGGAGGATGAGAGAGGAAGAAAGACCAGGAGGAGCTCCAGAGGTGGGCTCCGGGCAGCCCGAACACAGGGGACAGCTAGTTAAAATGAAATGCGTGCGTGCGGCCGGTCCCCATCCACCCAGCGAGTCATCGGAGTACCTGCCACACGGCGGGGCTGACGTGGGGCCAGGCTTCTCAGAGCCCATGGGCCAGAAAAAAATAAAGACCTGAAGCTAATCTTTATATACAGCCGGGGAAAATTCCATGACGCGTGCTCCTAGGGGGCGACCCGTCAGAGCCTGAGTGAGGAGGTGAGGACCAGCTGCCTTAAGAACTGGGAGCAGGGGCTGAGGTCTGCTGAGGTCTGCAGGACAAGAGGCCACAAGGGAGAGCGACACAGGGGACGCCCCTCAGCAGGAGGGCCCGTGTAGGAGGACCTGGAAGGACTAAGCAGAGACCAGATGAATAGGACAGAAGCAAAAAGGAGGCCCGAGGTGGAAAGGCCAGTGGGCCCAGTGGGTCTGAGCTTTATTTGGAGAACACGGCAACCACGGGCCATAGGAGGTGTGGAGCTGGAGAGAAGTGGGGGCCCACACTGAGGTCCAGCAGGCAGTGGTGACAGATGAGACGGGGCAGCAAGGGAGAGGGTGCTGTCAAAGACGCCCCAGCCAGATGGTCCGTGTAACTGGACAAACACCAGGTGACCCTGACTCCTGGGGCCCCTCTCTGCCTGTAGACAGGGAAGGATGGATGGCACTCTGGTTTTCCCGGACCCCGGAGGAGCACCATTCGAACTCAGGCCTGGGGCAGCCCTCCCCACCCCAACATCTACGTCCTCTCCTGGACTTCCAGTTCAGCCTGGTCTAACCCTCAGGTGGGCGGCAGGCCCAGGTGCCCGCCAGCCCGCACCTGCTCAAGGGGGGGTCGTTAGCTCTGCTCCCACTGCTCAGGGGGCAGGTGCTGAGCTGGAGTTTGGAGGCATTTCCCCTGAACCTTCAACTCCTTACTCTTCTTGCCACCAATCTCTCACCACAAACACGACTACGGGGAGAGGGGCCTTCACCCAGGCGGGGACCATGGCAGGGCTGATGCCAGCCCCACATAAAGAGGGGAAATAGAGGCTCGGAAAGAGGATAACCGCCACCATTTCCAGTCTCCCCACTTAGGAAATGAAGACAGGGATTCTCCTGCGGGCCTGCCGGCCCTCCCCTCTTCCCAGGCCGCCGTTGCAGATCAGCCCCCAGCGATCAGGCCTTCTCTCTGCCCTCGCACAGCCAAGTGCGCCGTGTCTCAACAACCAGGCCCTCGGGCCTCCCCTTGCCTGGACGTCCCCCTGCCCCCTGCCATGTCTGTGTGGCTGGCTCTGTCCTGTCACTCAGTTCTTAGCTCAAACCTCGCTCCTCTGCCCCGGCTCAGGTGTGCCCATCCCTGCCCCTATCACCTCTCTGTCCCTCCTGCATTTTGCTCTGGACACTCACCAGCATCCAGCACTCTCGGGCTTACAGTCTATCAGCCTCTTTACTACCCGCCCCCACCATAGGTGCGGCTCCCAGGGCAGGGGACCTGCAGGAGGCAGGACCCCACCGAGTCCCTGCTGCTGGAAGAGGAGGAGCTGAGCAGGGCCCAGACCGGAACCCAGGGCTCCTGCCTTCCAGCCCCAGGCCCACTCCACCCCGTCCGCTGGCCCCGTCTGGCGGACTCAAGCTCCATCCCGAACGGCCCTCCAGCAGCAGCAGGTGGGCCCAGGCCTCCCTGGCAGCTGACGACCACGCCGCGGGTGAGACGGGGGAGAAAGGTACCATCTTCACTTTGCGGATGCAGAAAACTGTGGCAAGAAGCGGGTGTTGGGTGGTATCCTCAGGGGACACAGAGAGTGCAGCAGAGCAATGACCAGGGCCTGCCCTGTGAGGGGCCCCTCTGTGCCTCCATGCGACGTTCTCCCTGCCCCTCTGCGGGAGGGGGACGTGTGGTGCCCAATTCCGCACAGCACACGGCGCGGAGGAAGGCGGCACCTCCGTGGGCGCTCAAGCCCTCTCCCAGCGCCAGACTTCCCTGTGGGACCCTTGTGGCCTACGGCCCGGGAACCAGCCTGCCTGTTGTCAGCCAGAAGGAAAGGGAGGCTCTGGCTTCCCCTCTAAGAGCCTCAGCATCTTTGTCCGAAAACAAGGTGAGTGACCAGAGCATTTCCACTCTCCCCAGGACTTGCCTGTTTAGTCCCCGAGCCTCTGGCTTGGGAATGCGGCCCCTTGGAAGACTCAGACGTACTGGAGCCCCTCACGGCGCCCCAGGAGGGAGACAGGCCAGAACGGCCACACTACAGCCCAGCGGTTTCAGCGTACCAGCCTGGGAGGTCAGCCAGAACGAAGGGCAAACCTTAACCAGTTGCTGACTTGCCCATGACCGAGTGACCGCAGGAAGTCTCTCCGCCTGGGTTCCTCTCCAGACAACGCAGACAAGAGTGGGGCTGCCTCCCAGGTCACCGGGGGAGCAGATGGCTTGGTAAAGGGCCTGCCCTAGAGGTCCTCATCCTGTTTCCCTCCCTATGACCCTCGTCTGCTCTCTGCCCACTTCTTCGGAGTATGAGAGCAAACAGGACATAGAGGGAGCTTCCTGGAAGGAAAACTCTAGAAAAGCCTCGGCAATGGGATGACCTCCCTTGAAGACAGAGCCCTGCGCCTCTACACCCCTGCCCCCGGGGGCCTTATGCCAGATTCTCTCCTCATGGCTCACACAGGCCCAACCCCAGAAGGACCAGAGGCACGGGCAGCCTGGATGGTGAGGGGGCTGGTTTCTTGACCCATGGCCCCCTGGGCGAGCTCGTCCACCCCCCTCTGCCCAGAACCTCCTTGACCTCTTCCAGGCCTCGGGAGGATGCATGAGATCACGTCTGGGAAGTGCTCAGAGCTCCCCAGAGAGAAAAGAACAGAAGGATCCAAGGTGGGATTAATTATGTATCAATGTGCTCGTTTATTAACACTTCGATTTACTGCAAGGGCCAGAGTGGGACAAGCGTGGAGCCTGGTATCCGAAAACCCAGGCTTGGTCCAGGGCCCAGCCATGAGTACATGTGGGCAAGTCGCCACCCTTTGGACCCCGGTTCCTGTGAAAGGGTGATCAGTAATGTCTAAGCAATGTGGGGTAAAGTACGACACAGATGGGGTTTCCTTCCCCGGGAACGGGGTCACCAGGTACGGGACCCACAGAGTTGCCGGGAGGAGTGACAGTCAGGTGTGGGGCATGACACACATCAGGGGTTGTTACTGTTGTCACAGGAACATCATGTGGTGTATGAGGACTGTCCATCCTGGGGCAGCACCCATCTCTGACCTGCTGAAGGGAAGGCTATGCAGGGCCTGGCGGCTACGGTGACTTAAACAAGTCACAGCCCTTGCTCCGTGTCGGTCATCCTCCCCAGCTCAGAGGTGGTAGTAGAAGGCCCTGGGCTCCCCACAGCTGGGAGCCAGACGCACTCAGCCAGCTCCCCAAGGGCCAGGATGGGAGTGACCAGGCAACCTCTTGCCAGCAAGCTGTGCCCACCTACGAAGGCTGTCCCCAAGCCTGAGTGATGACACTCTCTGGGCCCCTCTCTGTTTACGGAGCTTTTTGCCCATGGACGGGGCCGCGCAGCCTCTTGGTGACAGCCTACTTGTCCGCACACCTCATCTGACAGGTGTCAAGTGGTGGGGAGACCACGGGTCAGAGCAGTGGGTCTGCTAAATGCCACCGCACAAAGCAGGTGCCCCATGGCAGGCTGAGGTTCCGCACCCCTGCAGGACCAGAGCCCCTCCGTAGGCTGGCCGCAGGCAGGGCTGCCGGGAGGGAGGTGCTAGCCTCCTACCCAGCTAAGGCCAGTCTCTCCCTGGGGCCCCAGCTGCAGTGAAGAAAGGGCCTCTTGCCTGGGATGCCAGACCCACCCTGCCTCAGTCTACCTAATCTATTCCCATCGGCCACGAGGACCAGGCCCGTGGCCTCAAGGAGGCAGCAGCACGTCCCATGGGCAGTGACTGCCCACAGAGCAGAAAGCTCAGTCAGAGCCGAGAGACAATGCTGGAAGTCTGCTGTCAAGAGGGCAGGCAGAGAGGCAGGCCAGGGCTCAGGAAGAAATGGTCAAGTTTCTGGGGCTGATTCATCTGAGAAGGGGTAAAGGGCAGGGCAGGGATTGGCTGAGTCCAGGCAAGCTCTCCTCCCGGGGAGGAAGGGCAGGGACCGCTGAGCAGGAGCAGCTCCAGGAAGGAAGGGGGGCAGATGGCCCGTGCAGGATACTCCTGGCCTGGGCCCCGTGTTCCTGCCCCAGGCACACAAAAGCCCCATTGACGCCACCCCTCGCCCCCACACTCTGAGGCCAGTGCCCCACATAAGGGCTCTGGGGACCTCTTCTGCTCCTTGCTGCCTGTCCAGCTGCCACTGCCGTCCTGGCACGCCAGGCACGCCAGGCCTGGCCCAGCCAAGTCACACGCTCCGCGCGGGCGAGGCCAGGCCTGGCTGGGGCAGCCGCAAGCCCAGAGGGCGCGGCTCCTACGGACAGGGCGGCCCTCCTGGGTCACGCAGAAAAGCTGGGAGCCCAGAAGTGGCGGACCACCTGCTTGCCACTGTCACCCAGCCTCACTCCACCCCATCCTCGTGGAGGGCAAAGCCCTGGACAAACAGGCAGCCAGGTGTAACTGACACAGCAGGTGCAGGGCTGGGCAAAGCAAACACCGCAGGCCCCCGCTCTGCCAGGCCTGCAGCCATCCGGGATGGCCCCCACTGCTGCTCAGGCCCCTGGGGAGAAACCTGAGTGTGAGGGGAGGGGAGGTGGCAGCAGAGGCCAACGGGCAGGGCACAAGTCCGCAGGAAACCGGGCTTACCACGATTGGCTGCCAATCCCCCAGTACCATAAGCCTTCTCTAGGGGACAGGGAACATCATCCAGAAGGACGTGTGCTGAGGAGGGTCAGGCTGGCCTGGGCCTGGAGCCTCTGCTTGGCCATAGCCTGGCTGGGGGACTTGGAACAAGTCTCAGGATCTCGGGCACAGCAGCACCCGCCCGAGCAGCCCTCGGGAAGGGTAAATGGGATGAGGCCCATGTGGGAAACATGGTGAGCGCAATTTGGCACAGATGAGGGCCTCAACACAGGGAGGTTGTGCCCAGAGCCCCGCGGGTGTAGGGTAGAGCCAGGGCAGGTCCCAGAACAGGGGGCAGCCCTCTGGAAGCCGGGGCAGCTCAGCCTCCAAGGGCATACCCACTCAGCTACTCTGTGATCCCCTGGCCTCAGCCTCCAAGGCAGACTTGTCCAGGGGCGGCTGCTCCCACAGGCCCCCACTCAGCACGGCCGCAAGCCAGGTCCCCGAGTCCCTGCACCACCCCTGCTCCCTGTACAGGGCTCCCCACCCAACAAGCAGCTAGGGGAGTGAGGTTTCCCCTTGCAGACCCCACCCTGAGGCTGAACGGCCCCTGCTTACAAGGCAGGTCACCCTTCCTCTGCTCGGCCTTTTGCCACAGCCAAGCATTCTGCGGGCTCAGAGCTCGTCATGCCTCTGTGCCTTTGCACAGAATCCCCTTTCTAACACTGCTTGCCTGGGAACTCCTCAGCCTTTCAGGGCTTAGCCCAAACACCACAGCCTCTGTGAAGCCTCCAGAAGCCTGCGACGCCCAGAGCACATCTGATCCGTGTCCCTCCATTCCTCCCGCCCAGAGCAGACCTGATCCGTGTCCCTGTGAGCACCCTGGGTCCTCACTATGTTGGGAGCTCCCAGAGAGCAGGACTGCACCCTCCGCCTGTGTCCTCGGCACCCAGCTCAGGGCCCGGTGCTCAGCAGCTGCCAGAGACAACGTCAGGCCACACCCTGGGCCCTCTCCCTCTCTCCTCTGAGATCCTGCTGCTGCCCATTGGGCCAAAGGGACTCAGCACACGGGAAATAGGGCAAGCCTGGCTTCCCTGACAAGCCAGTGGGGACTTGTGATCTCCTCTCCTTTGGAGACTGTCCGTGATCTGAGCACCCACAGTCACAGGTGGCTCCGGGGGCTTGCAGGCTGCCTCCCCAACTTGGAGAGCAGACACCCAAGTTAACAGGCAGGGTGAGCAAAGGGAAGGGAAATGCAACCAGCCCTGCAGGGAGAAAGGGAGTTGCGGCTGCCATCTGCTGTGAACAAGATGTTTGGGGACACGCACTCCTCAGTTCTGAGGTCTCTCCGCCAACTCATGAAGGGCGGGCTGCCCTTCTGCAGATGGGAGATGGCAGAGGTGCCAGGGCCCCCATCCTGCCCACCCAGAACCCCCGGCTGCCCCCACTGACCTCTTGCCACTTACTTAATCTGACCACGGGGCCAAGAAGCCAGCCTAGGACATAAGCCATGCCGCCTCCTCCAGGGAGCCCCCCTACAGGCTCTAGGGAGGCGACTCCACAATAATGGTGATGACAAGAGTACAATTCCAGCCCGACTACCTGTTTGCAGGAACTCTGGGCCATCATCTCACTTGTCTCATCACCCCAGAGAGGAGGGAGGAGGAGACAAAGAGTCCAAGGGGCCGGGGTGTGGGGCGGGGGATCCCTGTCTTGCCCCTCACTGTTTAAGTACCTGGCTACCTAGGTGCCAGGAGAAGGTCTGGGAGAAAACACTGCAGGCCCCCGCTCTGCCAGGCCTGCAGCCATCCGGGATGGCCCCCACTGCTGCTCAGGCCCCTGGGGAGAAACCTGAGTGTGAGGGGAGGGGAGGTGGCAGCAGAGGCCAACGGGCAGGGCACAAGTCCGCAGGAAACCGGGCTTACCACGATTGGCTGCCAATCCCCCAGTACCATAAGCCTTCTCTAGGGGACAGGGAACATCATCCAGAAGGACGTGTGCTGAGGAGGGTCAGGCTGGCCTGGGCCTGGAGCCTCTGCTTGGCCATAGCCTGGCTGGGGGACTTGGAACAAGTCTCAGGATCTCGGGCACAGCAGCACCCGCCCGAGCAGCCCTCGGGAAGGCCCTCCCTGGTTCTCTAATGCTGGGGGCTTAGTAAATGACGGGAGAACATCTGGGTATGAAGGAACCTTCTGAGCCCAAGTCACATACAATCATTTTAGGAAGGAAGGTGGGGGCCAAGGACGCAGATCCCCTGCCCCAGGCAACACGGAGGTCAGCCATAGGCCAGGAGCACAACCTGGAACCCTGCCCTGCTGCCCAGCTCCCGGGTCCTTAGCAGGCTCCCGGGCAGGGCTGTCCTGTGTCCTTCAGAGAATGCTGCCCTTAGAGGCTGGGCCTGCCTTAAGGGCCCGCAGCGGTTCGGGCCTCGCCTCCCCTGCACCCTGCCTGTCCACGCCACAGCCAGTCAGACTCACTGCAGCCCTGCCCTCTTGGGTGCGTCCCCAGGAGGCTGTCACTCAGGAGGCTGGGCCCACAGGCCACATTTCTTCCCTGGGCCACCCTGCCCTGTGACTGCTGGTGGAGGGATTAGTGTGGCCAAAGGGGCCGGACCTGCCTGCAGGGGTTTAAGCGGCCTGTTCATCAGACACACTGGGGCTGCCCTGTGGCACCTGGCCAGCAGAAATGGCTCAACTTCTCACCAGGCCAGGCAGTGAGAAGGGGGCTGAGGAGTCCGTCCACAGGGACTGAGCTGTGCCAGGGGCCCAAATGACACCCTGTGAACCTCAGCCCTGGCAGCTCAGCCCCTGGGGGCTCCCAGCCCCCGCAGGTCCAGCCCGGAGAGGTCAGGGGGCGACTCTCCTCCCATCAACAAGAGGAAGGCAGGGACTCTGGGGCGATCCCCACCCAGCCCCGAGCCAGCCTGCCCTACACGGCTCTGCTGCCGCCACCCCCACAGGCCCTCTCGCAAGGCGCACGCTCCGCATGTCTGCCTGCACAGTCCTCCCCCAGACCCCCCCAACACCGTAACTGTGACACCTCCAGCCCGATGCCAGCTCTCAGCTGAGGGCGGCTCCGGCTCCGGCAGCTGGGGCCGAGGAGGGCCCCGAGATGTGCTCCAGGGCATCTGTGGGCCTCACAGACGTTTGTGAATTCTTCTGGTGGGAGGTGGGGGAGAGAGCCTGCAGTTTCTTCCCTTTCTCCAAGGGTCCTTGACCCCTGGCTGGGTCACTGCGCTGGCCCCACTTCCTGCCTCCCACTGTCCCCCTCTTCCCCTGGGCTCCTGTCTGTGAAGTGCCTGGGGATGGAGGGAATCAATGGCTTCTCTCTTCTCTGGAGGGAAGGCATTTCACCCTGGGGGGCGGTGAGGAGGACCCTTGCAGGGAGGCGGGGAACAGCCCTGCTGGGGCTCAGACCCCAAGATGCCTCACCAGTCCTCCCCGGTCAGGAGGAATTCTGGTCGTTGTGCTTAATGGAGAGCTTAGGGTCTCCCGCTCCCTGGGGTGGGGACAGGCCCCCCTATTCCCAGGACACCCCCACCCTGCCCCGCTACTCAGACACCTTCACGAGTCACTCCTGCCTGGGCCGCGGCACAGCCAGGCCGGGGTGAGTCAGCCAGGGAAATCCCAGCCGGGCGCCGCCGCCGGGTGACAGTTCTGCCGACACCTACGGAGTGGGGCGCCCAGCCCCTCCCGGCGAGAGCGAGAGGAACACCCGGGCTCCCCCACCCCCATTTCCTGTTCCCTGAGACGGGAGCCTGGCGGCGGTGGTGGTGGCAGGGAGGAGTCACAGTGCCAAGGAGCCGTGCCATAAAGCCTGGTCCTCCTCTCCGTTGCTCGGAGGCCTCCTCAGGCCTCCGGGCCCTTATCCTCTGCACAGGGGGAGGGGAAGAGGTGGGAGCGTGGTTGCTGGGTATCCTGATGCCAGGGTCTCGGCGCCCTCAGGGTCTCACTGCGCCTGGGTCACAGACACCACCCCCAACCGCTCATGCCTGGGAGGCCCTGGTCTCTGACTCCCGCCCAGGCTCCCCCACCACATGCTGCCCCACAGCTCAAGGAGGGCAGGGCCAAGAGGGCAAGGAGAAGAACAGGCCAGAACAGGGCCAGCCCAAGAGCCTGAAAGGGGAAGGCCAAAAGGACAGGCACAAAGGCTGCTCCCAGCAGGACATCCTGCTCCTCAAGAAACCGGGCCTGGTCCCCACAAACCAGCCAGACCGGTTGGTGTTCGCAGCCACTTCACTGCTGCAGGCTGTCTGAGCACAGGGGAGGGGTCTGTGAGATCCTGCCTGGGTCAGCTTCGGCTTGGGTCTGTCCCCGGGCACATTCTGACCAGTGCCTCGCTGTCCACCACATTCCCTCATCCCCTTCCAGTCAGACTCCTGCCCGAGGCATGGGACACAGGTTGTTCTGAGCATGTCCTCCCCCTACCCCACTGCCTCAGTGGGCTCCAAGACCAGGGCAGGAGAACAGACCCAGGGCCTAGGACTGCCAGCTGGGGCTTCAGATGCACTCAACGGGACCTTAAGAAGGAGATTCTGGGGGGTGCCTGGGGGCTCAGTCGGTTGGGTGCCCAGCTCTTTGTTTCAGCTCCCATCAAGATCTCGGGGTCATGGGATGGAGTCCCACAGTGGACTCTGTGCTCAGCGCGGGGTCTACTTGTCCCTCTCCCTCTGCTCCTCCCCCTACTCACACACTCGCGCTTTCTCAAATAAATAAATTAAAAATCTAAAAAAAAAAAAAAAAAAGGAGGTCCTGGGGATTAGAACATGGAGGTGACAAGCCTTATTCCCAAGGAGCTCACAGTGCACAAGGAAACCCTCACGCAGGCCAGAGGCCATGAAGTTATGATGCTGGGGACCCCTGTCAGCCCACGGTGGACAGAGAAGGCTTCCCACTGGGGCTGGGGGCTGAACAGATCACTACCAGAAAGAAAAAGGCAGGAAAGTAAGGCTCACTTGTTCTCTCTTGTCCCATAGAAAGCCTCCCAGAACCCCGGAAGCAAATGCACCTTGTTCCTGGGCCAGACCCCAGCCAGGAACAGAGCTCTGCCTCCCTTACCTCTGCCTTTGCAGGGTTGTGTGCTGAGCACCACCATTAGCTCCCAACTCCTGCCTCTGGCTGGGTGACAAAGCTGATTTCTACAGGCTCCCTGGGCCAGGAAAAACACACTCAGGAGGGCATGAAGGGCAGACGCACCCTTGGTGTTACCTGGACAGGTGACCCTTCACAGGTGGGGAAATGAAGCTCAAGTTCAGGTTGCCCCTACCTCCCCACCCCCCACCCCTTTGTTCTTCCCACACTGGCAGGGCTTCCCCTCTCCACCATTCCTTCTGAAGCTTGGGCCTCTTCCACTCGCCAGGCAGGGAAGCTGGTGGTGGGAGAGGCCCAGAAACCCATCCATTTCTTTGAAAGAAGACTGAAAAGATGTGGCCACACAAACCCCATGGGTTTTCTTAAATGTCTTTAAAACAAATGGTTTGAATGGATTTCTCCCCCCCCCCCCCCCCCCCGAACCACTCACTGGAAAACAGCAGCTGAAAGGGCCAGAGACTCGGCGCTGCCCGGGCCTGATGGAAGGGGGTCTCGGCCGCCAAGCCAGGCAGGGGCCACTGGGATCAAGGCAACCCAGGCCAGGAGGAGCTGGAAAGCAAACACCAGACCCACAGGCAGCACAGGGGCTACCTGGGGCTCACGAGAGACCACCATCAGCTTCAGGACTGCCTGGTGCCCCCTGGTACTGGGGCCTGCTCTGTTTCCCAACACCACGGGTCCCCTCCCTGCCGCTGCCCCTGTCCTGGAGGCCCGGCCCTGCGCAGCTGCTTCTGCACACACTCTCATGGGGCAGCTGGGACAGACAGGTGGGGTCTTCCTGGACAGCACAACTTGCTTAGAAAACCAGGCATGGGGGGGCAGGAGTGGGAAGGTCTGTGACTCCCCACAGGCTGGAGCCAGAAGGGCCTGGGGGGGAAGCAGAGCTTATTTTGCTCTCTAAGCAAATCTTAGAGACAAAACCCTAAGCCCAGAGAAGACTGTGGGCGTGCTATGTGTCTTGTCCAGTCCCCGCCCGCATCCAAACCATCATTCAACCACAACTTCCCAGACACGTCCTGTGTGCCAGACTCTGCCTGCCTAGGTGATCCCCTGATGAAAAGCGAACTCTGCCAGAGGCTTGCAGGCTGGGGGCGGGGGGCTCCCCCTGTGCACTCCCCTCCCGGTTCCCCTTGAGTGAAAGGCTCTCCATGCCTGCCACTGCCAGGGAAGACTCAAAGCAGAAAGGAAGTAAAAAAAAGTGGGAGAAACACTGAGAAGGATGGGGCAGGGGTGTTGAGGTCGCAGCCTGGAGGTGAGGGGGACCATGGTGAAGGTCACCTCAGCAGGTTGCTCCAGTGGGAGGAGCACTGTCGTGACAGTCTGTGCCTGTCACTGGCAAAGGTGACCCAAGGACCCTGGGCCACCCACGCTTATCTGTGTCTACTTCTTTCTTCTTATTATCAAATACATGTTCTCTGTAGAACACAGAAACAAAAAAATAGAAGGAGAGAAAGAGAAGTCACCATGATCCTCCTAGGAAAATGATTAACTATTAACATCCGTCTAATCTTTCCTCTGTCCAAATATGGGATCCTTCTGTACCTGTCACTTTTTTCCACTGAGTAGAGAAGGTGAACGTTTCTCCTCATTAAACATTGTCCTGGCCCCATCACCCCTCATCGTTGTAGATCACACCATGTGCCTGGCGTACGTGAGTTCATTAGACCAATTCCCCACCAGTGGCTGCTCCCCTCTTCTCACTGTGCAAACACCCAGTCACTGGGCCCAAAGCAGAGCAGCTCCAGCCCCCCAGGTGGGACAGGCTCCTGGCCCCCACCTAGCACTCCTTCTCCACCCCCCAAGCAGAGGCAAAGCCTCCTGTACAAAGTGGGGAGGGGTGGGGCAGGAGGGGGCCCTGCTCTTCTCCACAGTGAGTCCCAGTGACTGTCAGGCAGCCAGCGAGTCCCAGGGACTCTCACCTGGAACGCCAGTGAGGACATGGATAAATGCAGATTCCCAGGCCCCACTGAGCAATTCTGAATCGACTGGTCTGGGGTAGGGCCTAGGGATCTATATTTGGAGCAAGCCCCACCATGGCTAACTCCAGGCTGTTCCAAGGCTCGGGTGAACCAGCCCGCACTCTGAAAAGCCCTGACCTTGAGGCTGAGGCCCAGCAGTGCCTCCCTGACCACAGCAAACACAAGGAGTACCCGGGAGCTGACTGAACCACGGGTCCCCGGGGACACAGATTCTGTGTCGCTAACTTGTTCCCAGGTGCTGCTGCTGCCCGCCCACGGGCCACACTCAGGAGCACCGAACTAAAGCCAAGAGGGCAGCAGGTACAGGCAGGCAGTGGGACACTTCGCCTGGGGGGATAACCCCAGCTAGCTCTCACGGAGCTCTTCGATGGGTCAAACACCAGGTCCCAGACACTCAAGGTGTGGTCCATGAGCCGCAATCCCTGGAGAAGATCTGGGACCCCAGCCAGCCTCCGCGGGGACCTACGTTTGCAAGCTCCCCAGGTGATCTGTGTGCCCATTAAGGCAGCGTCACGCTGAGCCGTTAACAAGCAGCAGCCCACACCAGCCTCCTGACTCAAGTCCCCAGAAGTAGGTCAGTGATTCCCTGATCTTACAGGTGCAGCTGAGAGGTCCAATGACTGGGTTATTGTCTCTCAGGTACCACAAGCCGGAGCCACGCAGGGAAGGAGATGGCCCAGCTTCAGAGCCTAAGCTCCTAACCCTGCCTCCCAGCACTCGAGGGGCTCCCGGCTGAAATATCACCACCCGGGTGGGCTCGAACTCTCTACTCTATAGAGGGGACCTGGAAGACTGGGGAAGTCGCTCTGTAGCTCCCCCTGGGACACAGCAAACCTGAGCACCACCCCATCCTCCACGGAGTGTGTGCCATGTGCAGAGCTGCGTTCCCTCTGCACCACACCAGCACCGAGCCAGAGCGCAGGGCCTGTGTGGGGGTCCCGCCTCCGAAGCCCACAGGCTCTGCAGACACAGTCGGGGGGCAGGAAATGGGAAGTGGGGCGGAGGAACCAGGAACTCGGTTTGGTCTGAGGATGTTCTTTTTTCACAGCCAGACTCAGTTCTGTGTGCCTTTTGAAAGGAAGTAGAGAACAGCTGGGCTCAGCCCAACGAGGCCAGCCTCTTTCAACCTTCCAGTTGCTGCCATTTCCAATTACAACTTCAGAGAGCTCCTATAATGTATGCATCCCAGGATGCACTGCTCCAGCTGCTTTATGATGGGAGTTCGTTACACCATTAAGGTTAAACTTTTATAAAGTACTGAGCAGGTGGTGGGCTGGGCACCGGCTTAGTGACCCGCTGCCTGGAAGCCTGCTGAATAGGGTTCACCCGGGGGAGGGAGGGAGCCAGGCTCTCCAAAGGGGCCAAGAAGTGGGGAAGGTGGCTCCAGAGAACAGGGGCCCTCCATTAGCCCATTTATCAGAGGGTACAGTAGGGCAGGCAGGCAGCATGGAGATCAACCGGCGACAGCTCAACCTTACTGGCAGGGGGCATGCGGTATGAGTGGAACAATCCTGTGTGTGCCAAAGCCACCTGCCAAGGCCGGAGGGGTAAGGGGTGGTTTGAGGGGGAGGTGGCTGCAAGCCCCCGAAGGCCTACACGGGGGGAATGACAGGGCTTCCTGGAGGTGGGGGAGGCTGCTCTCCCAGCAACAGGGTGGCCAAAGAGAACCTTCCTTTTGTAGGAGCCTGCTCATCCCATGGTTCAGAGGATCCCCCAACCTGATGTGAGGTGAGCCCAGACATTTGAGGGCCTGAGTCCCAGTCTGCCAGCGGCAAATTTACAGCCCTTAGCGGGTCCCTTCAATTCTCTGAGGAAGCTAAGGTCCTTGGCCTGCCCCTCTCCGGCAAAATACGAGGGTCTCCTTCCTGACGGTGGGCACTGCCCGCTGTCAATGGTCTTTGCATTCGACAAACTACTAGGCATGAAGCACTCAGTACGGCGCCCGGCGGAGAGGACTGGCCGGAAGCGTGTGCTCACGTTGCTTTTATTCCTCTGTCCTATTGTAGTTCAGTCCTCAATCTGGGAACTCCCTGAGGACGAGGCGACAACTTGTTACCCCTGGCTCCAGGCACGAGCTCAGCCTACATTGGGTGCTTGAGAAATGTCCCAGGGAGGCCCCAGTGGACAGAGTGGGGAAACCATTCTCCCCAGCGTGGTCCCCGCCCCAGGGAAGGAGGTGGAGGAAGATCAAGTTCTTGTCAAAGGTATGAAACTAAAGCAACCTCCCGAGACAAATTCCTTGACTTCCCAGAAGGAAAGAGACTCCAGATGCGCCTGGTTTTCTGGTTCCAGGAACTGGGGGTTGACTCTGGCCTCCTTCTGCCCTTAGAACCGAAGAGGATTTGCTGGGACTGGAACCTCCAACCTCGGTCGGGGCTTTGGGGCCCCATACGGTGGGCTCACCATGGCTTCCCATCCGCTCCCTTTGGCAGCAGGGACCTCCTGCAGCCCCGGGAGTGGCAGTCCGCCCAGCAGGCTCCCAGACCTGGAGGTGGACGCTACGGGAGTCTGGATTTGTCGAGGTTGCCAATGCTCTCGGCTGAGGGGGCAGAGTCGTGACCCCCACCCTCGGGATGCACAGTCGGACCCCCGGGCCAGCTTCCCTCAGCCAAGTGCAACTGGAGGGGCTCAGAGGCCACCACTCTGCACAAGAGGGTCGGAGGGTCTCTGAGGAAAGACACTGGCTTCCCCCAGAGGCCTCGGGGGAGGAAAAGATGTACAAAGAAAAGCGGCCGGAAGGAACAGGTGCCAAGGGAAGGAAACCAACCAGGAGAGGAAACAAAAGGAAGGGGGAGGGCGGGGGAGATGGGAGCCAGCCTAAAAGAGGATTGGGGCAGGAACAGGGTAAGATGCCAGAGGGAAGGTGGGACACTGCCAGCCCTGAGAAGTGGCCCAGAAGCGGGAGGGGAGAGGCGGAAGCCCAGGGGGCCGGCCTGCATCGTAGGAGCCGCGTTAGGGTTGCCTGGCTGCAGAGGAGAAAGGGAGCACCTCAGCAAGGGGAGGGTCCTGTCAGCTTCCCGCCCACCTGCGTTGACTGAGAAGCGCTGAAACAGTGGTGGTGATTAATGACAGGAGGTAACACTGATGGAGTCCGTGCAATGTTCTTGGCACCGGGCAGAACTTCCAAGGTGGTAGCTCACTGGAGCCTGACAGCGGCCCCATGCGTCATATTCCACGAGAGCTCCCATTTTCAAGATGAAGAAACTGAGGCTCAGAGGTCCAGTGACCTGCCCAAGCAGTAGTAGACTCAAATAAAGCCCCATCTTTATGCTAAAGTCCACACTTGCAGGCCTATGCTACGCTGAATTGAAAGAGAGAGAGAACGAGAGCGAGAGTGAGAACGAGTCAGAGATGGGTAATGAAAGGAATCGAAGGGGGGCGGTGGGAAGGTGCGCACTGGGAGGCCACCCCTGCAGGGTAACTGGTGCCCACTGCTGAGCTGGGACGGGCCGGGACAGCCCCGTGTGCTGCCAGGCCCAGGGCTGCTGGCAGATACTGCGGCTGGCGTGAAGCTGCAGCCGGATCGCTATCCCAGGGCCGCGTGGGCGCAGGGATGAGGTGTGAGTTGGCCAAAGGGCGAGCCCGGGGAGCCTGATGTAATCCCCAAAACGGGAAGTGCAGCAGGACGTCACCCACCAGCAGCCCGGCCACAGACTCCAACAGCCATGCCAGGCCTGCCTGACGCCCACCTACGGTCTCAGACCTCCGCCCGCCTCTCCAGGCCCTGGGGGCCCTGGCAGCCTGCGCCGTGCTCCCCAGGCTGATGAGAAAGCAGCAGACTCCTAGCCAACGCCCTGGGAACCCTGCCATGGGGAGGCAGCCTCACCGCTTTCCGGAACAGACGCAGGGCTCACCTCTTCACCGGGCTTTCCGCATATTTTGAGGGGTGAGGGGAAGTCCAGCAGCTGCTTGGCAAGCTTCCTCCTCCCTCACCAAACCTCGCCTGAATTGGCCTAGTCAGGCTACCCAGACAAGAGGGGGTAGGAGGGCCCAGAGCCGCCAGCAGGGTCCCATGAACTTGCACACAACCCAAGGACCCAGTGCTCGAGGGACCCAGGGACTGTTCAGCCAACCGGGACACCACACTGCGGCCTGGCACCCACTCTAGGGACCTTCTGCCCAGCTCTTGGCCATGCAGGGGTCCTGGAGCAAGTCCTTGACAGCTGGCAAGCCATGGAGCGCATCAGCCCACCCAGGGTGGCTGAGAAGGTGGGTCCAGATCCCCTGGCCTGGGTTTCTGCGTCCAGCCTGACGCATTCTTGGCCTTCGTGCCCACTCCCAGAACTCACGCACAAGCAGTCCAACCCTGATTCCTACAGCGTCTTTCCTACCCCTCATCACCTTTGACCACGGGCACAGCTAGTGAGGGAGAGAAGAAATGCCACCGTTGCTAAGATGCGAACAGGGCAACTGAGGTTCAGAGGCTGAATGACTCACCCAAAGTTGCCCAGCTGGGCCAGGAGCAGAATCCCCGCCCAGGGCCCCCCACACACCTTGCTGTCTCCCTAAAATCACCCATCCCACTCGAGTGGGCACTCCTGGTCTCCAAAGCAAGGGAGGGTTGGCCCCCGTGCAGGCCAACACTTCAGGCCAGATGTGAGAAGGAGGACGATGTGGTCACTAGATAAATACACAGACGTCTGACAAACAGACCCAAGGAGACGGAGAGAGAGGGAATGCAGGGGAGGAATCACTTAGCACCCTGTATCTCAAGGCTGCCGGGGTCCAAATCCTGGTTCCGCCACCTATTAGCTGAGTGCCCAGAGCATGCTGCTAACTCATTTACAGAATGGGCTAACATCACCTGCCCCTTGGGGCAGTCATAAGGATTAAATGCGCTAATGCATGACAAGTGCTTAGCGCAGCCCGCCTTGCATCTTTGCTCAGGAAGCACTATCTGGCCCTTATTGTTAGTTTTCAATGAGGCCCTGGGTTAGGGAGGGGGACAAGCCACCAACATTTAACAACACATACTCTCGGGGGGCTGCGGGCCCCACTGTTAGCTAGGCCGGCACTGGAGTTCAGGGGAGCAGAAGAAAGGCTTCGAAGGGGAACGGCCCGTGTGGGGCCCAAAGGAGAGGCAGGGATTGGAGAGGGGAGGCGAGGGGCCTGGGCTCACACCTGGTTCCCCGTCTCCCTGCCGCGTGTCCTCCCTGAGCCTCCTGTAAGCCAAAGAGGCAAAGAGTGTGCAAGAACGCACCGTGCCCCGTTTGGTCCCCCAGGTTCTTAAAATGAAAATCATTATTATTACTACCACGTTGTGGCTGAGCAAAGGCTCCCAGACACAGAAGCCCTGGGGTCTGCTCGGACCCCCAGACCTGAGAGAGTCTGACGAAAGCCGGGCTCTGTCCCCAGGGGTGAGGGGCGTGAGGACCAGAGCAGCAGCCCCACAGCACTCACCCCGCCATGTGGCCGGCCCAGCAGGAGAAGCCGTGTGCTCAAAAGTACAGAGTGAATGGTGTATAATGAAGGCACATCAATAATAAATGAACCTCCAGTAAGTCCAGGAACATCAATCATAAATTAATTAAATGGCTTCAGGAGAGGCGACGACAAGGGGCTTTCTCGGGATGAATGAGAAGCGCTGTCCTGCCTCCCCTTCCCCAGCCCCCCGCCCAGCAGGCTCTGCAGCCAGGAGCATCTCGGGGAGCTGGAAGGGGCGGCCCCCGAAACACAGGTGAAGACAAGCCCCGCTCCCCTCCCACCTGCCCCCTGGCTCAGAGAACTCACAAACGTTGCAAGGGTTTTGATGAAACTTCCCAGAATAGTAACCTCCTGGGCTGAACTCAGGCAGGCGAAATTTCAAGGGGTAATTTGGTGAGAAAATGATCAAACGCCTGGAAATAAATGCCAGGAACACTGGAACCCCCTCAATGGGTCCTCAGGGATGAGAACAGCCTTGCAGGCAGAACAACCAGCCTCACAGGGGTCCCTGAGGGCCTCTCCTCCGGCTCCCAGGCTGGAACAGACAGGAATCAAGACAACTGAAAGGCGCGTGTGGAAAATGCATCCTGGGCCAGCTCTGATCCGGGGTCTGGCCTCCAGGCCCGTCCCTGGGCCCACCCTTACTGACCAAACTGACAGATCTCTTGGCTTCTATCTCCCCTCCGTAATCAGGGAGGCTGGTCCTTCCCTTTTCCTCCGCAGGGCCCTCCATACCTGGGAACTGTCCTAGCGCCAGCTGGCCTCCTTACTCCCGGCACCTGGGGCCAGACATCTATGGAGGGTGGGCCTCTCTCTCAGAACACTTTGGTGGCTCCCCATGTCTTCCACAGACCCAACCCACACCCCTGCTGTCACGCTCCCGGGGACCCAGCTCCAAGTCACTTTGCCAACCCTAGCCTCCCCTGCTTCCATATTGTGCTCCCTACACTCAAGCCAGACCACAGCCCGCCAGCGCCTCACATTTCCAGCCACGTCTCCCATTGCTGCCACTTCCTCCACCATCACCTGGATGGCCCAGATTAAAGGCCATTGCCACCCAAGTCTCTGCTGACCTCCCTCGTTCAAGTTCCTCAATCTCCTTTGACCTCTAGTGGCCCCTCTCCTGGAATTGCCACAGAGACCTTCACATCCCTGACTTCTCAATAGACTTTGAATGCCTGGAGGGCAGAGTCTGTACCTTACAGGCTCTGGGGTGCCGAATTCTTTTCTGTGGCCTCACTGAACCCAAATCACGGCAGGTGCTCGAGAGAGGACTACTGATGAATTCCAAATGGAAACTGTCCTCAGGGGTCCTGACATTATTCCGGTGCAGGATTCTTCTCACAGATCAGCAAGATTCTATCCACGCCAAGGGTTGGGTGGAGCTACCTTCTCCTTATCAAAAAAAAGGTCATGACCTATGACATCTTCTTTGGTACTAATATATGCAGATCATGATGTAACTGTTTTTCTGTAGAAAACATTCTGACTGTAAGAGCATTGTGTGTGTGTGTGTGTGTGTGTGTGTGTGTGTTCTTGTTTCCGGCATGATCTTTCCTCTCACCAGACATTACTAGGTTGTGGAATTCTTCCAACCACCCTGGTTGGAGGTTTTATTGTCCCCATCTTAGATGACAAGACTGAGGTACAGAGAGGAACCAGGATTCGAATCCGGGTCTGGCTGACTGCAGAGCCCCAAGTCTTAATGCTCACACAGCTACCAGGCTCTCTTCTGCCACCCAAGCGAACCATCCCCAGCTGCCTTCGAGGGCAGCTCGAGCGGGAGCCTGGGAGCAGGCATGAGTGAGCCCATACCGGTGCTGGAGAGCCACACCTCCAGCTTGGGCTTCCTTCTAAGGAATACGGAGGAAGCAAGAAGGCTCCTCCCAGAGGAATCACAGCCGGAGACGTTAGCCACCCCCCAGCTGGAAGGCACCCCCACCGCTGCTCCCACTGTTCTCTCCTGCTCCGTGGAGACCAGCAACGCCCCGCTCCTCACACCCACTGACACCGGGCCAGCCAGACACAGGAGCCCACAAGTTCCCACACCAACAGCTCCACACCCCCTCAGCCCTCACACCCACAGACAGCTACGGACACACGCGGCTCCACACACGTGCGATCCCCGGGCAGCCCCACCCTGCTCATCTCAACCACAGGGCCCTGGCTGTGGGCAGGGTTGGGGCGTGCCGCCAAACACCCTCACCTGTGGCCACAGACTCCCTTCCACCTCCACGGCCAAGGTCCCCAGGGGTCCTGCCTGCCGTCTCCTGGGTCTTCCTAACCTACACGCACACTCCCCAGTCCGCCCCAGAGAGATCCAGCCCAGTCAGAGTCAGCATCAGAAAGGAAATTTGAAAATCAAGATAAACGGTTTTCAGCCTTGCCCGCTGGGGAGGTAACCACATCCGGCAATGTCCCAGGCAGGCTCGGTGGTTCTAAAAGATTTATCTTCCTCTGACCACACGCTCATTGATGTCTCCCCCAGCGCTCCTTGCTCAGTCCACTAGCGCGTAACGGAAAGCGGTTCCAGTGGGAAGCTGCACTCAGGTGGGGCACTGGGCCATCAGGTGATTCAGCCTGAGGCCCCCCTCTGGTCCCTGGCAGGAGGTTTGCGGGAGGAGTGGCTTCCAGCGACAGGCAGTGCCTTTGGCAGTGGCCGGCGGGCCTGGCACTCTCAGCCCTGGTCCAGAATCCTCTGTCCAGAGATGCCCGATTCCCTGGCGCCCCGAAGCCGAGGAAGCGGGCACCAGGATCTATGAGGCAGCTGAGGAACGAGGGCTGCCAGGAGCTGACTTAAGCAACTTTTGGAGAAACATGGACAAAGCAATGGAAACAGCACTGAGGACCGGAGTTGAAAACATCTCAGCTCCTGAGAGCTGCTTGCCCTTGAGGTCCGCGCCTGTGGGACTGGCCCCCTGGCCCAGCTGGGATCTGCTCGAAAGCAGCATCTGTGCCCCAGGACAAGGGCTGGTGACCTGGCTGGACTCCCCACCGGCTCGGACCCTGAAGACTCAGAAGAAAGCTCAGCTCTGCTTTTGGGGAATGGATGCCAACTCCTCCCCGTCTCCTAGCTGCCCCTCCTGCCACCCCGCTCCGCGGTGCAGAGTCCCAGCACCGCAAGCAGATGGCCAGGAGCGGCTGCAAAGGGCTCCGAAAGCCCAAGACCAGAAGGCTGAGCCACAAATCAAAGCAAACGGGCCTGGCCGAAGCTTGGAGGGCGAGCTGAGGGCCGTGAGTGCTGAGTATTCACAATGGAGAGGCCCCAGGCATAGCCTCCTCACTGGCTTACCCTGTGGAAATCTCCCCAGGCAGGAGCTGAAGTGTGGGCCACTCCCAGGGGACGCAGACAAGGGCACCGCAGGGAGCCTGTGAGACTGGCCTCGGACCCCTCCCACCAGCCTGGGAAGGCCTGTGTCCAACCCAGCAGCCACAGGGGCAGGGCGAGTCCCACAGCGTGGAAAAGGCAGCTCTCCATCCCGGGTCTGGAGGAGCTGTGTCCTCCTCCTACCCAAGAGGCTTGACACTGCAGCCTGGATGTGGGGGAAAACCTTCTGCCTCGCGGAGCAAGCAGGAGCTTGGGTTGCTGGCTGACACAGACCCTCGCGTGGAGGGCTTGAGCAGTAGGCTTGAGCCCGTGGGGTCTGCTGTCAGGAACCAGGCCCCTGGAGGCAGGAGGCAAAGCAATCCGCAGCATCCCTCACCTTCTCCATGTGGGAAGGCCCTTCAGACAAGTGGGGCCATGTGGGGTGAGACGTCCTGGGGAATCCCAGAGAGTGCCCACATTCCCTTCTCCTTGTCCCCGTGTCCCCTGGCACCCCCCCAGTGCCCCAGCCTCTCTGGCTGGCCCACCCGGCCCTTGTGCCCACTCTGTGGCTCTGACCCCCTTTGCTTTCTGCTGGCCACAGCCCCCAGAATGCTGATGCGACGGCTCCCTGCCCCCATCCTCAGAACCCGGAGCCAAAGGAAATTCTCAAGAGAGGACACACACGTTTCCAAGTCTCCCTGCCACACAGGTCCCCCAGATCAGTCAGCCACAGACACGTCCGGGCCCTATGCGGCCACGAGGTGCATCTGCAGTGCAAGTGAGGGCTTCCTCTCGCTCGGGCCGCTCCTGCAGGACAGACAGCACCGTTGCTGCGGCCACGAGCTCGGGACCGTCCTCGGGAGACCTGGGGCCTGGTTCCAGCTCAGCAGCTGACTCACAGTGTCAACAGACCCCACTTTTCCCCCACCAGGAGCCTTTACACTCAGGGCCTCTAATTCCCTGTGACAGGCTCTCGACCTTCTGGCTGCCTTCCCCCCCAGTCACATTCCAGGCCTCCTCTTCCAGCACCTCCCACCCTGGTCACCCTACCTGGTGAGGATCCCTGACCTTTGCTCAGCCTTTCACTGTTTCCATGAGCACCATCTCCTTTCCTCCTCCGCGACCACTTGGTGACATGGATCTGAGAGGTAAAGTCACCCGCCCAAGGTCACACAGCTAAGACTGGAGTGTCAGTCCTCTGGCTCCATGTCCACCAGACGACACGCCAGCTTTAAGGAATCTCAGCAGTGTCTCCAAGCGCCCACCTTAGCAAACAAGACCACCCTAGTCTCCCACACCCTCTGCGTCGTTCTTCTGGACTCCTAAAGGCCTTCCCCAGGCCCAGCCCAAGTTCACCCCATGGATTCTTCTACCCCGTTTCCACTGCCCCCCAGAGAGCCACAAAGTCCTAAAGATGTCGCCGCATCCAAAGACTTCCCTGGAGCTCTGCAAGCTGCCCCTCTACGAGGTAGACACCACGTGATGCTGAGTGAGACCCTCACCCAAAGCTTCCCAAAAGACCGGTGGGAGCAGATGCATCCTGGCACACGCCCACTGGGTGCAGTGTCATCTTTCAAGTCCCCCCCCCCCCGCCCCGCAACGATCCTCAGGACCCAAAGGCTTCCAAGCATCAAAGAAGAGAGGCAACTCCCGGATACCCCAGAGTGAACCATCAACCCAAAGTGAAGACGGGGCCCGGACAGGACAGACAGATGGTGTGCCACCTCTCCCCGTGCTCTGACACAGGTCACCGCTCAGTCCTGCACATTCCTCGTGACCCATGTTCAAGTATAGTGATCGTGGCTGAGAACCACCCCCCCCTCCTCCTTCTCTGAAGCCAGATGAACACATGAGTCCAGGACAATGCTAGTACCTGGTCAGGTTTCCATCTGGGTCACCGTTGGCTTCCTCGTGGTAGAAGCACCTCCTGGCATCTCTCTTTCAGATCCATTATAAAGGACACCAGTACCTTCTCCCAGCCTTTCTCCTTCCTCAGTCCGGTGTACCCAAGAGGCATTAAAAGTGGGCCCCGGTGACAGAGGCCATGCCCCTCATCACCACTAAAGTGGCAGGATGGACATTTACCCTTCCCATCCACCAGGCTCTGGGAGCCACGGAGTTTCCCGGCACCATACAGTGCCAAGGCCATCTCTCACAGTCACATCAGGAACTCCTGTCATGCTGAGGACACCAATTCTCCAAGTCCAAGTGCCATCATGCCAGACCATGTCAGGCCAGAACCATCCAACACCCTAGCACCCATACCAGGTGCACGGCCACACGCCTACGAACTGGCCACTGTCACCCCGAATCAGTCTTAGTGCTGTGCCCACCACCTACCTGCAGGGAGGGCGGCACCCTCCTTACACCTGGGCGGCCACCACCATACCAGGGTGGGGGTGAGTCTTCTGACACCCGTGCCAGGAAAACCACGCTGCCTGTGCCAACCCCACGCTGCCCACGCCCGCGCCACGGGTGTCACCATCCCCGCACAGGTGCCAGGAGCTCCACGGATCTTACACCTGCCTCCGGCGCTCGTGGCAGCCGCACCTCTGCCGGTGGACCCGTCGGGTCGGCCACCGCGCGCCCTGGACACTGCCCAGCCCGTCGCGCCGCTCGCACCGCGCCCTCGCCCGGGGCCCGGCCCGCCGTGCCGCGCCCGCTGCCCCCTTTACCTCCCGCCCTCCGCAGGGCTCGGCCCGCCGCCGCCGCCGCGACCGCCACCTCCATCCTGGGCTCCCCAAGGCCCCGATTCACTAACGCCGCTTCCGCAGGGCGCCGGCGCCGGCGCGAAGGCCGCCTCCGCCCCCCGGGGGACGCTGCGTCCTTTACGTAAACCCCACTCCGCCGCCAGCGGTGACCATGGCGACGGTCGTGGGGCGGCAGCGCCCCCTGGTGCCAGGGAGGGGAGCGGCGCCGAGGCAGGGGCGAGCCGAGCCCTTCCGCAGGCGCTGGCCGGCTGCGTGGGGGCGGTGGGCGCTGGGCTGGGACCGCAGCGGGGGCTCCGTAGGCGGCCAGAGGGGGCAGGACCCGCGGTGTAGCACGCGGGGAAGGGAGCGCCTGGGTCCACCTCCTTCGGGCCCCGCGTGACCGGGCTTAGCGTGGGAGAGGTAAAAAAGCAAGTAGGATCACTGGAGAACTGGTTCATTTAGGGGGAGGAAAGAGAGAGATGGGTTCCACCTCCTCCGGGTGACTGAGTGGTCCGTGAGAGGTCGGAACACTCCATCACTTTTGTCCAGCCCCCATTCCTCATCCCCCCAGTGCCCAGCATCCTGCCTGGCATCCAAAAGGGCCTTTCGTCAATTGTGAATTCCTGGTAAATGAAGAAAATCTTCCCTCCTATTTGGCCTCACACACACACATACCCATTCATTCAAGCTGTAAATCACTTAACACACCTTCCCTCAGAGCTACTGTTGAGATGGGAGCACTATGGTCCCCGTGTGCTAATAAGGGTGGGGAGTGGGGAGAGCGAAGGGGCAGAGAGAAGCAGAAGCCAGTCCCTGCCCTCAGGAAGCTCAGTGTATAAGGGGGACAGCCGCGATTCAGGTGTTTGTGGGTGGGAGCTAAGCAGAGAGGGCTCCTTACGAGGGGAACTTGTAAGCAAGCCTCGTGGGAGGGAGTTGGGTCTGGAGGACTGGATGACCCAAGTGGGTCTCAAAGGTCCAGTAGAAATTCTTCAGAGGCAGAAAGGGGAGTAGTGTGTTTCTGCAGGGGAAAGGCCTCTAAAGTGTTTCCTGGGCCCTGGAAAGTGTTTCCCATCCCAGGAAAACAGGGTGATTGGCTGTGGCTCAGTGCAAATGGGAGCCACGATGGAGAAGAAGCAGCTGTAAGGGGGTCTGACGTGAAGAATCAGCCTGAAAATGACCTGGACACTCAGGTCTGAAGACTGAGTCCAGAGCAGAAGCTATTTCTAGAGGGAATTCTGTGTTACTTATTATTTTGAAGGCAAACTGCAGCTTAGGTTAGGAAAGAAAGAAAAAGTGAGAGAGAGAATGGGTTGGGTGGGGGGACAAATATTGGGGTGGGGAAAAAATATTGGGGTGGGGTTCCTGAGAGGACTCAAGGAAATGGTGCACGCATGTGCACGCACGCACACACACACACACACACACACACCCAGCCTCAGGAAGGGCAGGAATCAGGGTGGCTATAAGGACTGACTGTATCACCAACAGTTTAGGAACCTTTACCAGAGCTTTGTAATTAATCAGAATCCAAACTGACAAATCTACTGTGTCTTGGTTCCAAGTTCTAGATTCCCAGAAGAAAGAATCCTACTGGTCTACCTTGGACCATTGTCGATCATAGTAACTACACTCCACCCCTTGGCTGCCCCATGCACACAAATTCACGTGCATCCACACACATACATACACACATACACACCCTTCTTCAATTTATCCAAACGACCTTCAATATTCCATGGTCAGGGTCATGGTTAAGATCCAAGTCCAAGATTTTCAAGGCGATGTCCGTTTCTCCTCAAGTCTACTCTCCTCAAGTGAGTCTGTCTGGGCATCTCACAACTGAATTAAAGGGTACATTTAACCACCAACAACCTGTCTTTTCAGTTTTCCTGATTGAAGTGTATCATTGACTCCATCTGGACTGTGTTAGAAATGAGGACTCTCAGGCTCAGGGATCTAAGCAGTTTAAGATCCCCAGGCTATTTGTGTGTACATTAAAGTTTGATATAAATATAACTTTGACTTAACTGTTGTTATAAATATTGGGGGGAAGGAAAAGGAAAGATATGAAAAATATTTTTTAATTGTGATCATTCCTATTTAAAAAGAAATGGAGGGAGGGCTTAATGATTTCATCCTCATCGACCCTAGTAACCAGGAAGAAAACACAAGGAGGGGGCGGAACTCTTTATTTTTGCAACAGTTGCAAACTCCTAAAAGGTGTTTATGACTTCTGTCTTCTGACTCCTTATTTCACGTTCCACTGGCCTCCCGCCTGGGTCTCCTTTAGTCAGGGTTCTTCTCCTGGGGGACCGACCTGTCTTCATCCTTGGGGGCCAGAGCCATTGGTGATCCCAGCGGTAAAGCATCACGACATGCTTCCATCTACATTTACCACTGGGCAGGATGATGTAGGAGGTGCTCCTTGGGGACCCTTGGTTCCACCCCTACATCCTCTCCGTGTGTGTGTGTGTGTGTGTGTGTGTGTGTGTGTGTGTGTGAGAGAGAGAGAGAGAGAGAGAGAGAGATTAAGATCCCTAAATAGCCAGGTGGCGGTCTCAATTTCCAATTCAATGGAGCCATGATGGTGCCTCTTGGTAGAACTGTTCCTTCCTTCAGTTCTAAAGACAATCAAAACCCAGAGGGGTCTGAACCGGAAGCAGACAGAAGGCATTCTGGTGATGGTGAGAGTCACCACCATTATTTCCACCCCCACTTCTGGGACCTTTTGGAAGAAGCATCCCAGAACAGGTGTCTGGTTCAGAGCACGTATTCCCTAGGGGCCTGGCCCGGTCCAGCTGCGAAGCTGAACTTTCTCTGCTCCAATACCCTGCTTGCCCTTTCCCGTGAGTGCCTTCAGGCCCAATCCTGACAGTTTGCCCAGGTGTCTTTGGATACAGCCACCAGGACTGTGAGCAGACCGAAGCCGGGAATGGGGGAGGAGGACAACAGTGAGGCTGCCAGAAGGGGCCATAAGCCACAGACTGGTCCTGGTCCAGCTGCCAGGCTGTGTTCTCTCAGCTCGGTGCCAAATTCCCACTCTGGCCTCAGTTTCCCTCTGGGTCCCAGTGGGGATAATAACATGGCTCCTCCTCCCAGGGGGGCTGTGCAGATTAACTAATTAATGAGTGTGACATCGTCTGCTTCCACAAAGGGGCTGATTAAATGCTGAGTGTTGTTATTAGAGCCACGGAGGGTGTGTGACAGGCAGCGTCGACTGGAGACCGATCTGCTCCCCTCGCCTCCTTCCCACCCCCTTCCTCCGTCTGCCCTGTGCTCTGCAAGCTGAACATTTTGCAAGACAAAACCAAGATGATTTTTGGCACCCCAAAGGCATCGTATAACTTTTGCACATTTCCCCTGTACTGGAATGTGAGTCATGGCCGAGCTCCATAGCGTCATCTGTGGCCGACAGCTGGCACAGCTGGGCCCTGCCCCAGACTCTCAGCTCCCAGCAGCTGCAGAATGGGATGGCTGGGCCAGAGATTGCATCAGGGCAGAGCTGCCAGCAGGAAGACAACTGCAGCATTCCGGAGCTGGACAGCAAGCTCCCGATTGCACTGTCTCATGGCGCGGGGGACTCAGTGACCACCTTTCTTCACAGCCTGAGGGAGGGAGGGAGGACCAACACAGCACACGGGCTTAAGGCTGGGGGTACTCAAAGCATGCAGGGTTTTAAAGTATAGAGTATCTGCTCATGGCTGCAGAAGATCCAATGACTCTATTTTAGCTTAGAGGCAGGATATAGGATAACTGGATGAAATCACAGCTCGGGGGCATGGTGACTTTAGCTCTAGCTTGTTCCCAGGTGCAGAAGTCCAGAGAGGCCCCTGAGTGTAGTTGTGAATGTGACTGTCCCCATAGCCGTTGTGAGATGCCGAGTCCCCTTCCCGGAGGGTTCATCAGGTCCTGGCTGCCCCCTCCCCACCCCCCCGCCCCGGGTCCCAGCACCTGTGTTGGGGTGGGAAGGAATCACTCGGTCCCATCACCAGGTAAATAAGCCTGCAGCTGACAACCAAGGGGAATATTGTTTACCCAAATAGCACAAACTCAGCCTGCCTGGGGAGGTGAGAGAAAAGCTCTTGGGGAGGCTGAGCTGTCAGACTCCCACAGGGAGAGAAATGAGCTGGTTGTGAGGACCAAGGAATGCATGTGAATTGGGGTTTAGGGCACCTGGACCCAGTTTGGGATTATCTGGGGCCCCTACTGGCAGGATTTCAGCCCTTGTTCCCTCTGTAAACTGCTGCTCTCCCTTCCTTCTTGTTCGTCCTGCTATGAGATAAAGGAATGGGTCATTCGGGCAAGTAGACTGTAAGTGGGGGCTGAACCACCCAGGGATTAAAAGGCCAGCCACCACTGGGATGTGCTGAGGTCCTGTGCAAGAAGCAATTTGTAAAAGAAGGAGAAGAAGAAGATGAAGAAGAAGAAGGAGGAGGAGGAGGAGGAGGAGGAGGAGAAGAAGAAGAAGAAGGGGAAGAAGAAGAAGAAGAAGAAGAAGAAGAAGAAGAAGAAGAAGAAGAAGAAGAAGGAGAAGGAGAAGGAGAAGGAGAAGGAGAAGGAGAAGGAGAAGGAGAAGAAAAAGAAAAAGAAGAAGAAGAAGAAGAAGCAGCAAGTTGTTCCCAAAGAGCGGAGCCTACAAGTCCATACCTTTTACCTGAGCAAGCACAGTTTGCAGTGTCAACAAACCCATACAGTCTGGGGGTAGTCATGGGGTAGAGATGCTGAAGGAGGCGATGGTGAAGGTGGTTTGGGCGAAGGTGATAGGGAGGAAAAGGAGGACTGATGGCTTCCAAGGGGAAGTACTAGGAGGATTTTCTATTCTTGCCTCATCCTCCATTCACGTGGGTATCACCAGCATTTTGACTGTAATTCCCGGAGGATTGGGGGATCCTTGCATCTCATTAAACCAGCCTGTTTGTAAGTGTCTGCTCCCTGATGGGTATTGTAGTAACTAGTTTTTCTCCTTGGGGCACTGGGGAACTACAGGAGTGTAAACAGATATCTCAGGGGAAAGATTGCGCGCTTACTGACTAGGGCAACTCATCTGCACTTTCTGGACACAAATAACAATAGAAGAGAATCTGTCCTCTTGAGGAAGTTCATCCATACACCCATTCACCCGGCGACTCATTCCCCCAACTGCCTCTTCACCCGTCCATCTTGCCGCTCACCTACTTGTCTACTCACCCACTCTTCCACCCAGTCTGTCCGTTACCACCTACCTACCCACCCATCCATCCACCCGTCCATCCATCCATCCAACCACCCGCTCCTCTATCCACCCACACAATCCATCTACTCATCTATCCTTCCACCCGTCCCCCCATCCACACATCTGTCCATCAGCTCTTTCCTACATCCTCCCATCCATTTATCCAACTATGTCCTAAATCAGGTCTTTTTGGTTCCTCCTTCTAACTGTTGGAAACCACCCACTTCTATCCATTTCTACCGGTACCACCCAACCTGGGACATGTTTGTCCCTCTTCAGGGCAGCTGCAACAGGTTCCTCTCTGCTCTGCCTGCTCATCTATTTTCTATCCAATAAATAGAGTGACCTTTTATAAATGGACATCAGACTATGTCAGGTCATTTCTTAAAATCTTGCTGTGGTTTCCGATTGCTCTTAAAACATATTACCCCCCCCCCTTTTTGGAGTTTACAGTAAAATGTATAGCTTGCGGAAGATGCAGAACATTTCCAATTCCTGGTGTGCTCAATACCCACCCACACCGCCCAGAAGTAATCACTATTCGGACCTCTATGTCATAGATTGATTTTGTCTGTTCCTGAATTCTTACAAATGGAATCATTTTTTAAAGGGACTTATTTATGGGGTGCCTGGGTGGCTCGGTCAATCAAGTAAGCAACTGCCTTTGGCTTGGGTCATGATCCCAGGGTCCTGGGATCAAGCCCCGCATCGGGCTCCCTGCTCAGCAGGGAGCTGGCTTCTCCCCCACCTGCCTGTCCCCCTGCTTATGCTTACTCTCTCCCTCTCTCTATCTCTCTCTCTGTCTGTGTCAAGTAAATAAAAAATAATCTTAAAAAAAAAAACCTCTTTATTTATTTGAGAGAGAGTGAAAGATTTCGTGGGGGAGGGCAGAGGGAGAGAGAATTTCAAGCAGACACCAAGCTGAGCCTAGAGCTGGATATGGAGCTTGGTCTCACTAACCTGAGATCCCAAGCCAAAAACAAGAGTCAGGTGCTCAACCAACTGCACCAGTCAGGCGCCCCCCCCTACAAATGGAATCATATACCGATGGTCCTCAGCTTACCATGGTTCAATTTAAGATTATTCAACTTTATGATAGTGCAAAAGCAATACACAGTCAGTAGAAACCATACTTCAAGTCTCCAATTTTGATATTTTCCTAAGCTACCGACACGCAGTGCGACACTCTCTTGTGATGCTGGGAACTATTCGATAAATTACATGAGGAAGGCAACAGTTTACTACAAAATAGGCTTTGCATGAGAGGATTTTGCCCAACTGGGAGCTAATGTAAGTGTTAATGATATTTTCAGTTTATATTGGGTTTATTGGGCATAACCCCGCCGTAAGTCAAGGAAGATTGGTAGTACATACTCCTTTCTGTCTGGCTTCTTCTGCTCAACATTAAGTCTGTGGGATTAATCCATGTTATTGTGAATCAGTAGCTCATTCTTTTTTTATTACTGTGTAATATTTCATTGGGTAACTATCCTATGATTTTTTTGTCTCTTCTTCAATTGATGGATATGTGGTCTCTTCCAGTTTGGGACTCTAAGGAATAAGGCTGCTAAGAATATTCTTGTACATGTTTTTTGGTGGATGTGATGCTTATTTCTCTTGGACAGTGTGATGGGTTGAATTATGGCCCTCCAGTGACATCACATCCTAATTCCCAGAGGCTGTGAATGAGTTAGATTACACGGCAAAGGGGGAATTAAGGCAGAGGATGGAATTAGGTTTGCTAATCAGCTGACCTTGAGATGGGAGATGATCCTGGATTATCTGGGTGGGTCTACTGTTAATTATAAGGGTGTCCTTGTAAGTAGAAAAGGAAAGTCCAATGAGTGAAGCAGAGAGATGGCAGCAAGACAAAGACTTGAAGAGCCATTACTGGCTTTGAAGATGAATCAAGGAATTCAGATGGCCTCTAAGAGCTGGGAAAGGCAAGGAAATGGATCTTCATCCCCCTGGAGCCTCCAGCCCGCTGGCACCTCGATTTTAGCCCAGTGAGGCCCATTTTGGACTTCTGACATTCAGAACTATAAGATAGTAGATTTGTTTTTGCTTTAACCCACCATATTTGTGGCAATGTGCTATCACAGCGATAGAAAATTCTTACAGGCGGTTGCGTAGGTGTGGAATTGCTAGGTTCTAGGATGGGCTAACGACTCAAATTCCTCTCACGGTCCCCACCACCCAGCACGTCTGGTCCTGCCAGCAGGTGCACGCCCGTCTCAAGCCACTCTCTGCTCTGTCCTCCACTCTCCGGGCCACATGAGCTACACCAGCCACGCTGCTCCCCAGAGGTCTCTCTGCAAGTGCCCGTCCCACTGCTGGGTGCACCCCTGGCCCTACTCCTTAGATGCCAGTGCCCAGAATACGTCCTCGAGGAGGGAGATCAGTTTCCTTAATTGATGTGTTCTTTTGCCATGGCACGTTCCTTTAAGAAATCAAGTCCTGCCACCTCCTCCCCCCAACCCAAACCTCGGTGTGGGCAGACTCTGGGTCACCGCGGTGTCCAGAGCACGTACCTGGTGCATAGTAGGCCCACAGCAACCACCTGCTGAGTGTTGGATGAACACTTTCTGTTTGAGAGGCAGGGAGAGTAGGTGCAGGGAGGAAGTCAGAGAGGAGGAGGAGGGGAGAGGCAAGAAGACAGAAGGAAAGAGAGCAGATGAGACAGAGAGAGAGACGCATACACCTCGGAGACCACCGGCCCATGTTCGGCCCTCTGCTATGGTCCGGTTGCCAGTAACCCCAGGGCAAGAAGACTCCTGAAACACTTTTCATGCGGATCAGACCCCCAGGAGGGAAATGATCAAATGATCTCTTTGTGAGAAAGGACCTGTATCCCTTTACAGACAAGACAGCTCGATGATGCCTTCCCAGGGACCTGTGACTCATGCTCACTGCCTTGGAAACAGTCGGCCTGGCCCCAGAGGCAGGAGGGATTTATAAGTAGGTGAGGTGACCAAGACTCAGAGAAGAAGAAGGATGGTGACTTGCCCAAGCCTCCCCTCCCCCACACGTTAGAATCAGAGCTGAGATCCAAAACGGGTTGGTGGTGGGGTGGGGTGGGGTGGCCAGATTTAGCAAATAGAAAAACCAGATACCCAATTACATTTGAATTTCAGGTGAGCAACAAATAATTTTTTTTTTAAGATAAGTATACCACAAATATCGCACGGACATATACAGAATTACTGCCTTTTATCTGAAATGCAAATTAACTAGGCATCCTGTATTTTATCTGGCAATCCTAGGTGGGGGTCAGGGTTAGGGCAGGGCTGAGGGTGAGGTGGGGATTAATCTCTTCTCCAACACCAAGCAGGCCTTTCCGGGCACCTGGGTCCCCATGCTGTTCAGAACACACAGCCTACTTGTCCCCTGGATACCCTCTGACCTCTTTGGCCTCCTTGAATCAGCTTCTGTGGCCTCTGAGTGGACTCCAGCCTTCTGACAGGTCACTGGTCCTTAGCTTGCCGCATCAGCCCAGGCTGCTGCCCAGTTACAGCACAATCTCTGTGGGGTGAGACTTGACATCAGGAGTTTTGAAAGCTCTCTGGTCAATCCCAGCCTGTAGCCGAATTTGAGAACCACAGTGTTAGTAGGACTCCCGTTTGTTCAGCCTGGGGTCTCCTGGAAGAGACCTGGGGACCTCTCAGGTCTCCACTGCTCCCTTTTGCAAGATGCTCTGTACCAGCCACTTCTGCCCTCCCTCCTCTCAGCCCTTCCTGGTCGATTGTGAAGAGTTTCGGTTTCTGAGAAAGAAGGTTTCTGTCTCTCCCCAGGCTCATCAGGAAAGCAGGGGTAGGAGCCCCCCTCCTGCCCCATTTGGGATCCCTGTTCCCCTGATGTGCTGCCCATAGGTGATGGGGTTTGGAGCACTCAGGGGGTGCCATTTGGGGTCCCAGGCTAAAGGTCAGGCAGAAAGCAGGGTGTCCTTTGAGCTGATTTTTTGTTCTTAGAGCCTGATCCTTGAGGTGGGGTTGGATCCATTGGCTCTTGGTCTCTGTACCCCCTACATGTCTCCCCCATGGCACACAGTGTGCTTGTGACTATCAGTGTCTACCCTTCCCACTAGACCCGACCCAAGGAGGGTAGAGGATCTGTCTGTCTTCTGTGTCCTCAGAGTTTGGCTGCTGGCCAGACCAGGGTCTCAATTCATATTGAGGTAGTTGGTAGATGAACCCTTAGCAATCATGAACTCCAACCCCCACCCTTGTATAGACAAAGAAACAAAGGCATGGAGAGGGTAGGGGACCTGCCCTAGTTGGGCTCTAATTTCCATTTCAGGGCCCCATCCACTTGGTACCACTAGGCTCCCCCAACCCCCATCCCTCCTGCCCCACCCCCCTCAGCCTGCTGTGGGAGACACCGGAAGTCCCTCTAGCCAGAAGCCACCTCTGTCAGACAGACTTCTGGACTAAGAAGCCGGGCAGGGTGAGCGGTGAACCGGGACTTCTATTTTGACAGGCCTGCCCGCATGGACTTTGCCCTCTCTCCTGCCTCCTCTGGGAAAGTACTGGTTGGCTAATAAGCTCCCTGCTTCTCCCAGGCCAGTCCTGAAGCCGGAAGGTCAGCAAGCAGGCTTTGGGGCCAAGAAAGCTGGCTCTAAAGTCCAACCCTGCTCCCGCTTTTCTGGCTGTTGAGTCCCTCTTTGAGACTCAAGTTTCCTAGTCAGGAAAATGGGTCTAATCGAACTGCCCTGGGGAGGCAGCTATAAGGATTCCAGGCCCGGTGTGCTCGGCACATAGTAGGTGCTCAACCAAGGGGCTTTCCCTTTGCACCAGGCTTTCTGGGACAAACGTGAACAGAGTTAGCAGAAACTGCGCACTGGCCCCGAGATCAGACAGACTGATGTCACGCATCCCCTCCTGAGGTGTGAGTCAGAAGGTGACCTCTTTGGTAAATTTATGTCTGACAGCGGCTTCCTAATGGGCTCCAAAGTCGCTTTCAGAGACTTCCCTGCCTTTTGAAGTCAGTGTCCAGAGGGTAGTCAAGCTTCTGCTCCGTAGGGCACTGGAGGCAGGTTTGCCATGGGTCTCCCTGGGAGAGAGACAGAACCAGCCAGGCTACAGCCTCTGGGGCCCATTGAGGAAACTGCTGGGTTGGCTTTGGATCGCAGACCCCCTCTCCTTCTTAGTTTTTAAAACTTTTTAAGGGCACCTGGGTGGCTCAGTCGGTTAAAGCATCCCACTCTCAATTTCAGCTCGGGTCATGATCTCAGGGTCGTGAGATTGAGCCCACCCTGGGACTGGGCGTGAAGTCCACTTCTTAAGATTCTCTTTCTCCCTCTTCCCCTGCCCTTCCCCGCCTTTCTTTCGGTTTTTCCCTCTCTCAAAAAACAAAAACAAAAAAACCCCCATTATTTGTGTATAGCCAACACACAACACAATGTTACATTAGTTTCAGGTATGCAACATAGTGATTTCACAAGTTTATACTTTACGCTGTGCTCACCCCAAGTGTAGCTGCCATCTGTCATCTGTCACCATCCAATGCTGTGACAATATCACTATGTTCCCTACGCTGTGCCTTCTAGTGCCATCACTTATTCAGTCCATAACTGCAAGCCTGTGTCTCCCCCTCCCTCTCACCCATTTTGCCCATCCCCTCCAGCCCTTCTGAGCCATTAAAAAAAATTGTGTGCGTGCATGCTAAAATGTACATAACATAAAATTGACGATTTTAACCATTTTAAGTGTACAGTTCCAGGGCATTGAGTGGATTCACACTGCCATGCAATCATTTCAAGAATTTTCTCGTCATCCCATCCTGAAAGGTTATAACCATTAAGCCCCAAGTCACCATTCAACCACCATTCTGCTTTCTGTCTCTATGAATTTAAGTGCTTTAGGGACCTCCTACCAGTAGACTCGTAAAATATTCATCTTTTTTGTGACTGGTTCATTTCACTTAGCATAATGTCTTCAAGGTCATACCTATTTTTTAAAGGTTTTTTTGTTTTGTTTTATTTTTGTTTTTTTTTAGCGAGTGGTGGACAGGGGCAGAGAGAAAGAGAAAAATCTTAACCAGAGTCCACAGCCAGTGAGAAGCCCGACACGGGGCTCGATCTCACAACCCTGAGATCATGACCTGAGCCAAAATCAAGAGCTTCACTGACTGGGCTACCCACGTGCCCCAAGGTCATCCTTATGTAGCAGGCGTCAGAACCACATCTCGGGGCACCTGGCTGGCTCAGTTGGTAGAGCACGCAGCTCTTGATCTAGGGGTCCTGAGTTTGACCCCCACATTGGGTGTAGAGATTGCTTAAATACATAAACTTTGAAAAGAAAAAGAACTGCATCTCTTTTTAAGGCTGAGTAATTTTCCATTGCCTTTATAAGCCACATTTCATCCGTCAGTGGGCATTAGGTTGTTTCTACATTTTGGCAATACTAACGAGAAGTATATAACATGGGTGTACCAATATTTAGTCAAGTCCCTGCTTACAGCTCTTTGGGGTATGTATTTATGGTAAAAGAGAAACCGAGGCATGTTAAAAATTTTAAGAGTTTGAGCAAAAATTGATTTGAATCAGGCAGCATCCAATCTAGCAGATAGAAAGGAGCCTGAGGAGCTGCCCAAAATGAAAGACTTCTGGGGGACCGGGATGACTTAGTGGGTTAAGCCTCTGCCTTCAGCTCAGGTCATGATCTCAGGGTCCTGGGATCGAGCCCCGCATCGGGCTTTCTGCTCAGTAGGGAGCCTGCTTCTCTCTCTGCCTCTGCCTGCCACTTTGCCTGTTTGTGCACTCTCTCTGTGTCAAATAAGTAAATAAGATCTTAAAAAATATATGAAAGATGTTTATAGGCAGAAGGGAGCGAACAAGGAAAAGTGGATTGGTTACTGCTAAGTTCCTTTCCTCTAGGGGATGGCAGGGGGCTATCAGGCAGATGCCTAACGAGGGCTGGCCAGGTGAGTCCTTTTTTTTCCCCTTAATTTAACTTAAGTTAGTGGACATCCAGTGCAGCCCTGGTCTCAGAAGCAGAATCCAGTGATTCATCACCCATCAGGTGATTCCTGATTTCCTGGCCTAAGATTTTATTTCTGGGAGAGCCAAAACCGTCAAGAAGCAAAGCCTCGGTTTGGTGGTTGGGGCTTAGCATAAGCTATTCCATTTGGGGCCTTTTGTCTTGTTTTTAATATTCAGAAGTGGCATTGCTGAATCCTGTGATAATTTTATGTGTAGTTTTTTAAAGGTTTTATTTATTTATTCGACAGAGAGAGAGAAGTAGAGAAAATAAGCAGGGGGAGCTGTGGAGGGAGAGGGAGAAGCAGGCTTTCCTTGGAGCAGAGAACCCAACGCAGGGCTCAATCCCAGGACCCTGGCTGGGCTCATGACCTGAGCCGAAGGTCAAGGAAACCACCATTATGCCCTTCTGTCACCACGGATAATGTAACCTGTTCTAGAACTTCGAAGAAATGAAACCACAGAGTATGTTTATTTTTGTGATTGGTTTCTTTCATTCATTGTTAGATCTGTGAGTTGCAGCCATAGCATTCCAGGAAGCAGTGGCTCACTCTTTTTCATTGCTGTGTAGTATTCCATGGCAGAAATATGCCAAATCTATGAGGCTCAGTCAAATGAAATTGCTAATCTCTAACGTTTCTAGCTAAGAAAAAGGCCATTTCACAAGGCTCAACCTAATATTTGTTCATTCTATGGTTGATGGATATTTGCTGCTGTGAACATTTGGGTATACGTCTTGGTGAGCCTACGCACACACCCATTGCCGTTGAGTGCATTCCTGGGGACAGATAGCTGGTTTATAGGATATGTTTTTTAGGTTTGGTCAGTTCTTCCTGTTTTGCAAATGATTTTGCCAATTTACACCCTCATTCACGGAGTGTGAGAGTTCCGGTTGCTCCACATCCTTGCCAGCATTTGGTATGGTCAACTCCTTTCAGTTTTAACTAATTTTCCAGCCCCTTTTTGAGGAATGGGTCTCTAATTTGTTCCCTTCCCCCAACCACTGCAGTGGCTCCCTTGGTCAGAGCCGATTGCTCTGGCCTGGCCTCCAGTCTGACGGGCAGCTGTGTATGGGCTGAACAGGTCAGCTCACCCCCTGGAGGGAGCTGGTCTAAGCTCCACCCCACTGAGCTGCTCCATAGTGAGTGTGTGGTGTTGGGAGTCCTGAGAAATAGATGTTCAGTCATCCAGATGACCAGAATATGTTTCTCATAGGTTTTTGTTCTTCATCCGCAGTTCCTGGCTCACAGCTCTCAAAACCTTTGGAATTTCCTGAGCAAAAGAGCCTTGGGAGCATCTTTTGTTGTAATATTTGGCCTCTTGTCCTTAGTTCCTGAAATCCCTTCAGAGACATAAAGGTGAAATGGATGTCTTGTTATTCGTAACAAGCCCATTTCAACCATACCTGTGTTTATGTTAATGAGATGACTTTCAGAAAGCACCTAAGGGCAACCATACCCACCCCCTAATTTCCAGGGAGAGGAGAGGGGCTGGAGGTCAAATCCATCACCAGTAACCATCAAGTTCATCAATCACGCCTACGTAAAGAAGCCTCCATAAAAACCCAAAATCAGAGTTTGAAGAGCTTCAAGGTTGGGGAACCAGAATGTTTCCAGGGTGCCATGACACTGGGCCCCAAATTCCACAAGGACAGAACTTGCCCTATGTGTCACTTCATCTGACTTCTGATTTGCATCTTTCATACCCTTTGTAATGAGTGGGTAATCTAGAGAGCATATGGGTTTCCTGAGTTCTGTGAGCCACTCTAGCAAACTCATGGAACCCAAGGAGGGGGGCGTTGTGGGAACCTCTGATACATAGCCCGTTGGTCAGAAGCACTGGTCTTCTGGGACTGAGCCCTTCCTCCATGGAATCTGATGCTCCCTCCAGGTCGACCGTGTTAGAACTGAGTGGAACTCTTGAACACCCCGCTGGTGTAGAATTGCTTGTTGATGTGGGGAATGCCCCTCGCCCTTCCCCCACACATTCAAATTGGGCCCAGGAACTCAAAGTTGTGTGGGGTCAAGATCACCTAGTCAAAGCCCGTCTTCCGGGCACCTACCAGCAGGGAGGAGGTGACATATCACATATGGGGACTGTTGCTGTGACCCAGAGCCTACCCAGGGGTGTGCTCCGGGGTCTGGGGGATTGAGTGGCTGACATAGTTCCCACCTGTGCACTTAGCCACCCTTGTCTGTAGGTTATCCAAGCACGGCAGCTGGAAAGCGTTTGGCTTCCACGTATGTAATGTTTTCCAAATGCATGTGGATGCCATCATGATTAATAACGTTCAAATTCACTAAAAGCTTTTCTGAATTCGCAGTGGTCTTTTGTGTTCTATTTTCTCAGCCAGTGGATACATAAGAATACAGTCATTAGCAAATGGGGCGGGAATAGGTAAAATGGCAGATGGGTTAGTGTGTAGAAAACAGAAATGTTCACATGGGCCCTGGTGTAATCTCATGCTGCCGTGTTTTGGGGCGTCTCAAATTGGGGTGGGGAGGGCATGGTGGAACGCTTGGCTCTTCCGTCTCCCTGGAGTCAGCCCTCCCTGAAAGACCCGTTGAATGGCTTGCGTTCCTCTTCTTTGTACCGGGGGAAATCCAGCATCCTTCTCTGTGTCTCCGAGCATCTCTGAGGGATGCCTGTGATCAGTCTCCTGTTACTGTTTCGTGGGGCTCTCTGCTCCCCTCCCCAGCTCCATCCCTGCTGATGCTGTTTGCCTCCATGGTGTCTCACCAGGACACAGCCCAGGCCCTTGTTGATGGGGCGATGGAGCAGGACCCCAAGAGCCAGACTGCCAGGGTTCAAGGTCCAGCTCTGCCACTGACAGGCTGGCTGACCTTGGGCGAGGTGTTCTCTCTCTCTGGCTTGGGCTTTCTTCCTATAAAACAGGGACAAGTGGGGCCTGTCCTCTCTGGGCTAACTGAAGATCCCAGGAGTTGATGCGGGTAAAGTCCCCAGGGCCTGGCAGTTAGGGTACATGAGCCCTCTTTTTTTTTTTTTTTTTTAAGATTTTATTGAATTACCTATCTATCTAAGAGAAAGAAGAGGAGAGGGAAAGATTCTCCAGCAGACTCTGCACTGAGTGCAAAGCCTGACATGAGGCTCACTCCATCCCACGACCCTGAGGTCACAGCCTGAGCTGAAACCAAGAAATGGATGCTCAACCCACTGAGCTACCCAGGCGCCCCAACCCTCATTTTTACTTATTCCCCCACCAAGCACTACTGTGTGCAACTGACTTTATGGAAGGTTTGGGAATGGAAAGGGTAAGGATTACAGCATCAGAACAACTCACAACTGAACCACAGATCTTGCCCCGTTCAGCATGGCCATCCCCATCACAGAGAAGGTTTCCCAGCCAGCCGTGTCCTCTGGCTTGGGGCTGATGCCATTTCTCGGGCCCTGCTCACCAGCCCCCTCTCTGCACCTTCCTCTGGCTTGGGGCTGATGCCATTTCTCAGGCCCTGCTCACCAGCCCCCTCTCTGGACCTTCCTCCCAGTTCCACAGCCCCCCCCGCCCTGCCTCTCAACCACCAGGAGGCAAAGTTGATTCTGCAGAGTGTTTACATTTTGGCCTCAATTACTGTCAATATTTAAGACAATGATGCTCAAGGAGGCCAAAACAGCCCCTTAGGAGGAGTTTGGGAAATCCTTAAGGGCATTTCCTTTGTCATAGTGTGTGTGTGTGTGTGTGTGTGTGTGTGTGTGTGTGTGTAACCTGCTTATATAAAAACACAAAATAATTTTTGCATGCTTTTAATACACACAGACTTTTCCAGGAATGCAACTATCATGTACATGGAGAGAGAAGATTTTCCTTTGTTTGTTCAGAATTTTGCCAAGACCTGTTGCCCATTTCACATTAGCAGCTACAACACAGCTCAAGGGGTCTGAGTCACCCCTGGAACCACCTGGGTCCGTCTGCCTCTGTGGCTGTGGTGTTCCCGGTGGCCCCACCTCTAGAAGCAAGCCTGGGGCCACGTCATCCCATCTCCCACTGTAGACGGCTTGTGCATTTTCATCCTGAAATTATTTTATTATAAATTACTCTCCTTTTATTTCTCCTTCATATTATGGTTAGAATATTACATTGATTTTTTTTTTAAAGCTTGTGTGATTATTTATGAATTTCATTTCAGCTTGGCGAAGGGCACATTACAAAATATTTTCATCCAAAGGGGGCTTGGAGCTGACTGGGTTGAGAACCATTACCCAAGCCCCCCCAACCCCGGGCCTAATTTAAGAAACCCACTTCGGAGCCCCTGCCAACCAGGAGTGATTTGTTCCTGAGACAAAGTTCTCCATTCCCCTGAATGTGGAGGCTGCTGTCGTTTGTGCTTTTAAATGACTCTTTTTCCTTTTCTCTATAAGTGTTCAGAGGTAACGATCCCGCTGCGGCTCTCCCTGCTCCTGGATCTGTCCCGAGAGAGCGGCCCTAAGAGATCTTCCAAATATACGAAGGTGACAGTGTTACATCTCAACTTAAAACCCTTCTGTGGCCCCGGGTGCCCCGTGGCTCAAGTCTGAGCCCCTCAGCCTGGCCCGCAGAGCCCCCTGCGAGCCATGCACAAGGCACAGTCTTATCCCAGCTCCTCATTCTATCCCATTGGGTCACCAGCCTCTGCCTTTGTCCCCCCAAGTCTCCTCTGCCTAGATGTGCTGTCCCTACTGTCCGTACCTCCACTTCTGGCTGTACCCAGGGACTTCCTATTCTTCTCCTCTTCAGTAGAGATTTAATTCTGAGGTTCCACCTCTAGACAATGTCTCTAAGGGATCGGCTTCCACCAGACCCTAGAGGTGAGCTGGGGGCTTGGGCGCCACAGCGGGAGAGCAACATGGTGGGTTTAAGAGAATCCCGGAAGAGGACAGTCCTCTTCTCCATTCAAGTCTGGAACCACCTGAGAGAGACAGACACACAACAGCCAGACAGATAAAGATCAAAATATTTCTCTATGGCTGTGACTTCAGATTTGTGGCCAAGGGGCTTCCTACCCTCTCAACTTTGAACGTGATATTCCCTCATGGAAACCACCGAGGGAGAGGGGCCTGAGGGTTCCTGTAATTCAGGGAACCCTCCTCCATAAGGACACATGGTGGGAGGGAGGGAAAGAGACTATGGCTCCAGACCACAGCGCTCAGTTCTTGGAATGGTGTCCCAGATGGGGCGGGAGCTGGGAGATGTGACTGAGGCCAGAGGAAACCGGCAGAGTAGGGACAGAGCAGAGCACATCTCTACCTTGAAATAACTTGAAAATCACTAAAGCTGTGTCGTATATTGTAGGAAGTTGGAGCGCACCGATGAGCAAACGTAAGAAAACACATCCCCTCTATTCCTACCATCTGGGCTGTACCAACGACCACCTTAGCCTCTGTCCTCCCAGATCTTTTTATGCATATATAACCTTTTTTTCTTATCAAAACGAGATCATAGTGTCTGTGTTGCATTGCAATCAGCTTTTTGGTTTTTATCTCGACCTCTCCCTGCCAAGACGTTTTTATTTGTCTGTGCACAGCTGTATTCAAATTCACTGTCCCCTGTGCACAGCTGTATTCAAATTCACTGTCCCCTAACTGTCCTTTAGGCTGACTCGTGGGAGCAAGGATGCAGTCAGGACCCTGTGGTCTGGAAGATCCCTTTCTTGCGACAATGACACGGGAAGACTGGACCTCTTGCTTTGCAAAATGGGCCACCTTCAGGATTTGTCTCCTTCTTGCCCCTCTTATCTTTTTTTTTTTTTTTAAGATTTTATTTATTTATTTGACAGAATGAGACACAGCAAGAGAGGGAACACAAGCTGGGGCAGAGAGAGAGGGAGAAGCAGGCTTCCCACTGAGCAGGAAGCCCCCAATCCCACGACACTGGGATCATGACCTGAGCCAAATGGAGATGCTCAACGACTGAGCCACCCAGGTGCCTCTCCGCTCTTGTCTTGTTAAGTGCATTCCTTCTTGTCCTCTATTTCCAGTAGAATTGCTGGACTCAGATGATGGGGCCCAGATCGTGGGTGATACTGGCCCTTCACGGTGCATCACACCGAAACCCCCTGACATGTGTGACGCTGAGTTGGGGTGACGATTTCTTACGGGGCTGGGCTCGAGTGCTTCCCTGCTTGAAGAATGCTTTGAGCTCCTTGTTCTCATTTCAAACGTGGAAACTGAGTCCTGGAGCACTAGCCCTGGCAGTGAGGGCTGAGGTGAGGCTCACTGTGGGGCTCTGTGGGCCAGGCTGAGGGGTTCAGACTTGAGCTACGGGGCACCCGGGGCCACAGAGGGGTTTTAAGTCGAGGTGTGACACTGTCACCTTCGCGTATCTGAAGCAGAGGGCTACTGGCTCCGGGGACCTCCCTTGGAGAGTCCGCATAGCTCTGAGATGTAGGAGTTACGATTCCATTTCAAAGAAACTAGGGTTTGTGGGGCTAAGCGGCCAGAGCGGGGACCTGATCCCTGCCTCTGGGTCCTTTCTCTTTCCCTAGGCTCTGCCTGCCCTTCTCCAACGGGAGAGGCCTGGGCATATCCGGCCCTGGAGCCCTCTGGGCCCAGCCTGTGGGTCAAGCCCAGGTCATGCTGCTGCCCCGAGGAGGCTTGGCCCCTGTCCTTGCCTTTTGGACGGACAGGCCTTCACTCTGGGCTGGGAGGCAGAGGGGACACAGAGATCTGGAGCCCAGAATGTGCCAGCTCAGCCAGGCTCAGATTTCCCTCTGGGAAGGAGGGAGTCTTTCTGCAGGTGGCAGAGGACAGAGGTGAGGCTCTGGGGCTCGGACGGCAGTCCTGGTTTTGCTGTCCTGCTGCTCCCTGGCCCTCCTTCCTGCTGGACCCTGCTTTGACTCGGGAGGAAACTGAGTCTCAGGTGTTTGGAAATTAGCTGGCCCTGGGACACACAGCCAGATGTGGCAGAGTCAAAACTTGAATGCAGGACCCTGCCTCCCAACCCAGCGAGGCTGCCATCACACCCCACTCCCCACAAACCACTCCAGTGTAGGTCCCCACTCACTGGCCAGTCCCCAGCCCAGTTAAAAGCCAGAGGAATTAAAGAGAGAACTGGATAAGGAGTCTTAATCACTGTCCAGCCTGCTTTCCACTGTGCTGTTCATTCATTTGCCGGCATTTATCATGGCCTGATGTGCACCAAGCTCGCACGAAATGCGGGAGATATGCAGACCAAAAAGTGTTTTGGAATCAGATGGAATTGCTTTCATACCTTGGCTCAGTGACTCACGCACTGTGTAATCTTGGACAAGTCAGCTGACGTCTCTTAACCTCAGTCCCTTAGCCACCAAACAACGATAAGGCTCTCTGGCTGCTTGTGCGAGAATGGAAAGCACAGAGAATACTTAATAATTAAAAACTCACCCTTACATTGTGTTTGCTACTATGTGTCAAGCACATGCTAACTTGCTTAATCTGTGTGACAGAGGTAGGTAGTATTGTTCTGACCCTCATTTTACAGATGGGGTACCCCAGACCCAGAGAAGTTTAGGGACTTGTTCAAGGTCACACAGCACATAAGTGGCGGAGCTGGGTTTCAAACCCAGTGGGCACTCTGACTCCAAATGAACCTATGATTGTAATCATTGTGCTTCAACTGAGGCTTGGCCCCAACCCTCATAAACCCTAGATGCTATCACTGGGTCCCAGGAGGGGAACATCCTTCGTTTAGACACTCCTGCCATTGTCCTGGGCCCCTAATGTCCTCTGGGGCCAAAGAGCTTGGGGCTGGTATGTGGGCCCACAGCACAGTCTGCAAAGTGTAGCAGGCAATACAGATGGCAATACTGTTGCACAACAAAACACCCCAGGACTCAGGGGTTTAAAAAGACAATCGCGCATTCTCCTGCTCATGGGTTGCAGCTTGGTTGGGTTTGGCTAAGTGGCGAGCCCAGATGCCTGGCTCATCCTGGGGCCCAGACTAAAGGGGCAGCAAGCATCTGGGACATGTTCTTCCAGTGCCTGTGGCAGACGTGCAAAGGGACAAGCTCAGCCATAAAAGCACGTTTCCAGCCTCTACTCAGCTCATAGCCCGCTGGCCAAAGCAGGTCACATGATCAAGCTCAACATCAAGAGCACTGAGTTCATCCAGCCACCACCAGGCCACGGTAACCGGCTAATGCATAATGCAACTACGGGACGATGAAGAGCTGGGGTCAAAAACACAACTTTCTGCACTGGGAAGGGTCCAGAATTGGGTAAGCTGGCCTGTGGCCAGACATCAGGCTGGGAATCTTGCAGAAGCGGAGAGGGGTCTGGGCCGATTCCGGTTTGGGAAGCTCCCAGCTTGAATAAAAAAACCAAAGACAGGCTAACAAGGCTTACAATAATCGTGGCATATTTTAGATGTTTACATTGAACAAATTAATGCTTTTAGCACACACACAAAGTGCCAAGCAATATAATTATGCTAGTCACAAGAAAATTATAGGACTTATTAAAATTATTAATTGCTGCTATACTGTGGGCAGCGGGCGGGGTCCAGCCACCCTGGTGCAGGTGGGAAATTTTCTGGTTCAGTCTGGCCAGCTCTCTGTCACTGGACAGATGATTTCCTTGGGAGACGATGCCAAAGCCTGACCTTGAGGTCCTTACCAGGCATTAGAAATACCCAAGAAGCTTTTGTAAAATGCTGATCCTTGGGTCCCACCCACAAAGTTTCTGACTTAACAGGACTGGGGTAGTGTCTGGGCACCAGATCATTTTTCTTTTTCGTTTCTTTCTTTTTTTTTTTTTTACTTATTTATTTGACAGTGAGATCCACAGCAAAAGAGGGAAAACAAGCAGGGGGAGTGGGAGAGGGAGAAGCATGCTTCCTGCCAAGCAGGAAGCCCGATGTGGGGTTCAATCCCAGGACTCTGGGATCATGACCTGAGCTGAAGGCAGACGCTTAACGACTGAAACACCCAGGCACCCCAGGTAATTTTTCGAAACCCTTCCCGTGTGATCATGCTGTGCAGCCCCAGTTTTGAGAACTGCCAGATTGTGGGATGGACAGGTGTAAGCCAATTTCTGCTAAGGAGATGGGAGGTAGGCTCGCTTGCTGCTTTTGGGCAAGACTCTTCTTTATTCTTTTTTTTTTTTTTAAGATTTTATTTATTTATTTGACAGAGATCACAAGTAGGCCGGGGCGGGGGTGGGGAGGAAGCAGGCTCCCTGCTGAGCAGAGAGCCCGATGTGGGGCTCGATCCCAGGACCCTGGAATCATGACCTGAGCCAGAGGCAGAGGCTTTAACCCACTGAGCCACCCAGGTGCCCCAGACTCTTCCTTATTCTTGAGACAGAGCCCCAGGAAGCTTAGTCTCTCTTCTGCTGGACACAGACAAGGAAACATACCGGCCCTACTGCTATGTGGCTATATCTCAGCCACGAGGGAACCCAGCATGAGCACAAAGAGGATACAGAGGAAGATGGAGAAATAGCCAGAGCCTAGATCACACCATACCTGAAGCCTTGCCAACCTTCAGTTGGTGCAGGCCAATAAAATCTCCTCTTGCTTCAGTGAGTTTGAGTTAGGTTCGTGTCCCTTGGGCCTACAGGCCTTGAATAATGAAAGCACTTTTCCATGCAAGAGAGATGCTGCATGCCAAAGAGGGCTCATCATAGAGATTTACATGTGTGCCTGCTTCATAAATGTTAGCAATGGCGAATCACCCCTGCAGAGGGGCTGCAGAGAATGGACTCCCCAGGAGAGGAAGTCTAACATGATGCCGCCTTGCTGCTTTGAGGCCTGGGGCCTGCGTATGGCAGGTATGGGATAAATGTCTACCCAGTGGGATGGAAACTTCAGGCTTTCCTTTCCCTTTCTGTAGTGCCCGGGGTCTCGGCCAGATGCAAGGGAAGGGAGTAATCTGATTATCTGATTAAAGTAATATGGCCTCACGAACCAGCAACTGAATGGCTTAAGCCTCTGGGGCAGATCTGGGTGAGTAAGAGGCTTACCACCCCAAGGGTGAGCTAATCAGGCTGGTGAGAGAGCAATTAATTAAGCAAATGCGTACCAAAGCATACCTACTATGTGCCAGCACTGTGCCAAGCCAAGGCAGCTGAGGAAGCCCCAGGCCTTTGGTGCCCAATAGAAAGCTTGAGGGGTCTTTGAGGAGGAGAAGAACACCCTCACCCTTACAATTTGTCCTCTTCTGCATACCTGAGCCAATACAACGAAGGTAATGCCCCCGAGAAGGTCTGAGGCTTTACCCCTGAGCTGAAGCACCAGACAGACAGACTGACAGTGCAGCCCCAAGGGGGTTGTCCCCAACACCTAGAGCTCGCCACAATACCACAAGCCCTCTCCTCCCCAAGCTGTCCCCGTGGCTCCCCCCCCAGAGGGGTGGGGTGGGATTTGGTAGAGGGAGCAGGGACTGGAAGCCACCACCTTGGATGTGGTCTCTTTAAAAACTATCCTTTTTTTTCACCAGGAAATATGATCCTATGGTTGAAAAATGAAAACAATCAAAAAAGGCAGAGGCTGGGAAGCCTCCTTCCCACCCCTGTCCTGTTCACCCTGTTTTCCTATCTCTGCAAGCAGCCCTTCTTCAGTTTCTTGGGTGTCTCAGCTGTAGCCTGTTCTATACTGGACTGGATGGAAGATATTTCGATTCTCGATTCTCGCCCTGCTGTCCAGCACCTCTTGGATAAAGTACAAGCAGATACAAAATACTCTTTCTCCCTTCCCTTCTTTCTGACACGGAAGTAACATTGTGAGAACACGGTTCTGAATCATGCCCTTTTTATTAAAAATATTTCAGTGCTCTTTCCCTAGTAGTCTAGGACGCTTCCTTGGTCTTTTTTTTTTTTAACAGTTGTATATTATTCCTTCCAGAGTTTATTCAACCAAAATCTCTTTAAAATGTGTGCTGAGGTGGTTTCCGCTCTTTTGTTGTCATCAACAATGCTGCAGTGAGTAACCTCATACAGCATCCAAGCACAGCTCGACCTGTAGGATGAAATGTGGACTCAAGATTGCTGAGTCAACAGGCAACGGCATCTGCAGCTTCAAGAAATCCTGCAAAATTGCCCTCAACTGGGGGTACCCCGGGTTGATCCCCGCCAGCAAAATATGCAAGCTGTTTATTTTTTTAAAGGGAGCCAAATAAAATACTCCTCTTCCTGAGAACAAAAACACGCTCCTTTGTAGAAAATTGGGAAAACAATCACAAAGCAGAAAGCAAAAATGATCCCCACTGCAAAGGGGTAGAGAGCTTCCTTCGCTATTTGCCATGGGGCGTATTTCCTTCGAGTCTTGATTCATACTTCACGTACTCTGCCCTAACCTGATTCCTTGGCCGAGCCAATATTCTGTGAATGGTTTCTCCCCTTGATAAACATTTTGCCCACCCTCAGAGAGGGGGTAGAACAGAGACGTTAAGCATGTGGATCGTGGTTCAAACCTCAGCGCCACCACCTTCTAGCTGCTGGACAGCGAACGAGCACCTTCCTTAGCCGTTCCCTGCTTCTGTGTCCTCCTTTAAAATGGAAATCCTAAGAGCATCTGCCTTACGGGATGGCTCTGAGGGTTGGGTGAGTCGGCACGGGTGACATGTGCATACGGTCTTGGCGTCATAAGGGTAATAGAAGTTGGCTGAGAATGCGTCATTTTTGACTCCATGGTATTCCCTTGGATTGCATGACAAATTATATTGTCAGACACTGCAGTGACCTCTGTTTTCCATTGTTCAGCCATGCCTTGACAATGTAGCTTTGCCTAGGTCCCTGATGATTTTCTCTGAAAGATGTGGAGGGACAGGGGTGCTCAGGGTTGCCCACTGTACCCCTGGGAGGTCTTTGGGGTTGATTTTCACAACCCTTCCCCGCTGGATTTTCCTTCATACAGGCTCCAGAGGCAGTGTCCTGACTCTGGAGGCCTCTCTTGGCCTCCCCGCCCACCTGGGTAAATCAAGTCACCTCTCTTGGCCAAGAGAATACGAGAGCCTTAAAATCATCCATTAAGTGACGAATGGATTTCCAAGTGTGGTACATCCAGACAAGAGAATATTATCTGTCCATAAAATGGAATAAAGTAGTGGGACATGGATGAACCTTGAAAATACAGTGTAGGGCGCCTGAGTGGCAGAAGCAGAAGAGCGTGTGACTCTTGATCTCGGGGTCATGAGTTTGAGCCCCATGTTGGGTGCAGAGATGACTTAAAAAAAAAAAAGAAAGGATGGTAAACAAAAGACGCTGGACACAAAAGGCCATATATGATTGTATGATTCCATTTATGTAAACTGTCCAGAATAGGGTCAGTCTGTAGGGTCGTAAAATAGATCAGTGATTGCGAGGGGTTGGATGGAGGGATAACGAGCCCAGCCTAGGGACTTTTTCGGGTGATTTCAATGTAGTAAGGGATGGTTGCACAACCATGTGAACATACTATAGCCCACTGAACCGTACACTTTAAAGTAGAAAATCTTATGTAATAAATAAGGAGTGAAAGGTAATTGAGAAGACCTGGGCCCAGGGGGAGGGCGGAAAGCTCCACAGGCTTCATACCTAGCAGAAGGAAGTGCAGTTGCTATACCTGGGTCTGGAAGGTCCTCCTCCACCCTCGATGACCATGAGAACGACCTGGGAAGTTTAAAAATTCCAGGGCCTGGGATGTACTCGGAGCAAGTGAACCCAGCACCCACGACCAACAAACACTGCAAAACATCTGGCCTGACCCAGGAGAGCTCTGGAGCCCAGAGAGGTGAGTAAATTTGCTTGGCAAGTCACGGGCAGCCTCTAGGCAGATAGACAGCCTTATTGCCCCAGAGCATGGGCTGTGGGACCAGATAGATTAGGTTCACATCCCCACTGTGCCTACTCACCTGAACCTCCCTGAGCATTGGCTTACCGTATCCACGGGCTGGAGATCAGTGAGATGCCGCCTGCAAAGGGCTTCCTCCAGTGCCCGGCACATCGCGAGCATGGTTTCAAGCAAGTATCTAGCAGTTTGCCACATGTTTCGAGGGGAACAAAGAGGTGTGACCCCTGGCTCAATTCATCTGTCCTTTTTTGTGCTTTTAGTATCATAATTATTTTATTTTATTTTATTTGACACAGAGAGAGGGAACACAAGCAGGAGAAGAGAGAGAGAGAGAGGGAGAAGCAGGCTTCCCGCCAAGCAGGGAGCCTGGTGTGGGGATCGATCCCAGGACCCAGGGATCATGACCTGAGCCAAAGGCAGATGCTTACTGACTGAGCCACCCAGGTGCCCCAGTATCATAATCATTTTTAAACTCTTGCTCATTCCAGGGGCTGTGTGGGACACCACTCCCACGAGGCAGATGTGGAGAGCAAGACACGGGAGATGCTGTGTCTTGCCAGAAGGCTCCGCACTGATTCCTGACTTCTTTGTGACTGTACGTGGGGGTAGGAGTGGGGTAGCCCAGCCTCAGGAGCTCTGGAGGAGGTGGGCTCCTCTGGGGTGAGAATTACGTCCTCTTTGCCACCGCAGCACCTAGCATGAGCCCTTAGCAGGGGCTCAAGAAACGTTTGCTGAGAGCGGTTGAGGGAAGACCCAGGTGGGGAGAGGCGCCCCCCTCCCGGTGGCAGGCTTCACACGGAGAGGTGCGATTCCCCCATGAGGCCACTAGGGGTCTCCACGCTCCGCCAAATGGCGGCTCCAGGGTCCTTCGAAGGGCTCCCGCGGGCCGTGGTGAACTTGGAGGAGGGAGAGGACCGAGAGGAAGAGGGCCTGGCTGGATGGTGACGGGCCAGAACGCCCTGGCCTCTCCTGCGGATGCCACCGGCTCCCCGCTGGGGTCAGGCCACACACCACAGTGAGGACCCGCTTCTGAAACTGTCAGGCACTATGTCAGTGTTGGGGGAAGGAGGGGGCGGTTTCGAGCGGCTGAACACCTACTATGCGCTCTTTGTGCAGGTTTCTTTTCTTTAATCCCCACCACTACAGGCTGTGAAGCAAACCTTGTTTCCTCTGGTTTATTACAGAAGAAACCAGCTCCAACAGGGAGACGCAGCAGGGCCATTGGCGGGGCTGGGGTTCCCACCTTGGGATGGCTTCACTCGCACACTCCCGCACAGTCACACCATACACACGCATTGGTGCGCACACGCGCACACACACGCACGCACGCCAGCCCCCAGCCGCAATCTCAGAGCCCCTCAGGGTTCGCCCTGAGGGCTGAGCCGCAGGACTTATCACAACCTTGGTTGTTCTAATCTCACCATCTCTGTATTCTTAATTGTCTTCCCTCTGAATACACTTTGTAGCAAAGCCTTGTCTTCTTGGGTCCTGTGAGAATGCTGCTTTTCCTCAAATGAAGGTTCAGTTATGATTTTTCCCCCCTGTTATTACAAAAGCAATTTGTACAAAAGCAATTGCAGAAAACACAGAGAAGCCAAGCGAATGGAAACTCCCTCATGCCCACCTCCGGGGACAGCGCAGGCTGACCTATGGGCCGATGTCCCCTCTTAGCCCACACTTCTCCCACCACAGAACATGCTGTGTCCCCTGCAGTCCCCTGCTGGGTACCGTGTACTGTGCTTCCTTGGGCAGAGCCTTCTCATCCCGGGGCGGGCGGGATGTGCATGGAAATGATTTCCAAAGACCCAGGCACGCAAGCACTCTGGGGGCTGTTGGGAAGGCTTCCAAGCCCAGGGTAGACTCAAGTGCTTCCGTCATGCAGGACAAGTGAATCTGGGGCTGGGCTACCGAGAGGGGGCTCTCAAGAGCTCACTCGCCTCAAGGAGGGGCTTCTTGGAATAATCTGGAGACCAGGGGAGGCAGGAGTGGAGAAACCACTGCCCAGCTCCAGCACTGAGCAGGTGGCTAGCCTTACCCAGGGCAGATGGCTGTGCAGCTATAAGGACCCCTGTGTCCTGGGCCCCAGTCAGGGCCAGCTCCCCAGTGCAACAGGGCTACATGCTTGGTTCGCTGCTCTGCTGTTGCTGTCTTGCAATTCTTAATAATTGCTTTAAAAGCACCCCCCCCCATTTTTATTTTGCACTGGGCCCTGCAAATTACGCAGCCAGCCCTGCTCCTGGTAATGATACCTATTAGTGACATGGAGCTTGCTGTATGTCAGGCCCTCCATGCTTTTCCTATTTATAATTTGTCTGTCCCCTCAGAGCAGCCAGGTGCAAATTGCCTCAGGCAGCCCCCGTGGTGATATGTACTGGGTCCTGGGCTCCAGATATACGCTCTTAAGGCTTTCTGCCTTCCAGAGATGCTGTTACCGTCCACAGTTCATAAATGAGGAGCTGAGGCCCAGAGAGGTCAAGCAACTCACCCAGCAAGGGGTCCGGCGGCTCTCCAAATCATGCTGTAGCTCCCACACACCCTGCCCTCTTATGGGGAGCCTGCTCAAAGCTGCTGTACCCTTCCTGCCTGGCCAGTCAGGGGGTGGCCCCAGGAGCTCCACAGCCCCGCCCCGGCCTCCATCCCAGCTGTGCTGGGTGCCCAGCGGTGGCTGTCAGTTTCCATCCCCGCCTCCACTGCCTCCTGATCCCCCAACAGTGGCTGTCTGCGGCCACCTCTGGAGCCCAGGTGTGCGATCTTCTCCCCCTCTGGGGTGCCCAGCCGTGGGGCTGGGAAGTGTCACTTTCCCTTCCATTCCTCCCCAAGGTGCTGAGATCCCCACACATTCTGGGCTGCAGCTGTGGCTCAGGGGTGCCCTGACTGTCAGTGTCATGACTGCTAAGATGACAGCCCAGATGGAGGGGCCCTATGCCAGGGATGAACACAGGCAGCAGGAAATGGCGTAGACAGACCAGTGCCCGGGAGAGTCACATGCCTCAGCTTAGGAGTCTCGGCTCCCACGTCTGTACGATGGGGTGAAGAAAGCAGGCTTGGGGCACCTGGGTGGCTCAGTCGCTTAGGCCATCTGCCTTCAGCTTGGGTCATGATCCCAGGGTCCTGGGATCGAGCACCATGTCGGGCCCCCTGCTCAGCGGGGGGTCTGCTCCTCTTTCTTTCTCCCCCTCTGCCACTCTCCCAGCTTGTGCTCTCTGGCTCTCTCTATCTTTCTGTCAAATAAATAAATAATAAATAAAAACAAAGAAAGAAATGGAGGGAGGGAGGGAGGAAGAAAGAGGACTCACCAGTTAAGAATTCAGGGCCTGGCAGACACAGTCTTGAGTTCCAGACTCTGGTCCAGCACTTAGCAGATAAGACCTCAGACAGGTTATAAAACTGAATTTCAGTGTCTCCCTCTGTAAAAGGACATCAAGGACAGAAGACATCTCTGTTAAGCACTCAGACCTGACAGGCTGATTTAAATTCAGATCCTGATGCCGGCACTTAGTAGTTATGGAGCAGTGCACAAATCAGTTCACCTTCCTGAGCCTCCATTACCCCACCTGCCGAATGTGAAACATCCCCGTGGCGTCCTCACCGCGTCCTGGGAGGACCTGGCCTCTCCCCAGTGCCTGCTGCTTCATAGGTACCCAGGGAGCCATCACGTAAGTGCGCCCTCTCTAGGTCATCGTGAGGACCAGATGGGGCATGTCGCAAAAGCGGGTACCCTGCTGGAAGGGTCTGGGTCAGGCCAAGTGCAGGGCCATTCTCCCTGAGCTAGGCTGCAAAGGACACAATGGTTTCCCCAGGCAGACGCCGAAGGCCTAGGAATGTGTGGCCAAGGCTGGGGAGAGCTGACCATGAGGCAGATGATCGAGGGCTGGGGCTAAGCCAGCGGGGGCTGCCCTGGGGCAGATGGCCTTTGACAGGCATGTAGGGACAGACAGCCTCATTCAAAGATCAGTGGCAGGGGATGGCAGGGAAAAAATCAAGCCTCCTTCAGTCTGGGTCACCTCCGTAGCCTGTCAACGACCCCTCTTTGGGTGGGTGGGGTGGGGGAGATTTCTGGGGTCAAGCCTCCTTCCCCCAGCTCCCAGCAGACCTCACTCCATAAACCTGAAACTGGGCTTCCCAAACTCACTGTACACACAGCCAGGAGGGGCCTGGGAGCCCAAATTTCTCACCAGCTCCCAAGGGTGTTGATGCTGCTGGTTTGGTACCAGACTGGAGTAGCCAAGATCCAAAACATTATATAAAATAGGGCATTGGGGCACCTGCGTGGCTCAGTGGGTTAAGCCTCTGCGTTTGGCTCAGGTCCTGATCTCAGGGTCCTGGGATCGAGCCCCGTATCGGGCTCTCTGCTCAGTGAGGAGCCTGCTTCCCCCCTCCCCTCTCTGCCTGCCTCTCTGCCTACTTGTGATCTCTCTCTGTGTCAAATAAATAAGTAAAATCTTTAAAAGAAAATAGGGCATGAAAAGTAATAATCATTTGGGAGTGTTGACTTATTAGCTGGTCTGACATCCATAGACGACAAGGGCCTGTATGGAAGAAAATTCTCCCCTGTGCGGTCACAGGGAACACGTACTCAAGGTCAGAGGTCCTAGGGTCTGGTTTTTGCTGCTAAGAGCAGCGTGAGAGAGTGGGCACCTTCCAGCTTGCATAACATGGACAATGGTTTCCAAACTCCAGACCTCACACCAGCTGTATCTGAACTGCTAGAGGAGCTTAGAAAATACAGATCCTGGAAAAAAAATATAGATTCTGAGTCACAAGAAGACAAATACCAGTTAATTCCACTTATATAATTTCACCCATCTAAAGAGGTGACATTCACAGGACCAGGAAGGAGAACGGAGGTTGCCAGGAGCTGGGGGGCCTGGAAGGGAGCTGCCTAACGGGTGTAAAGCTTCTGGAAAGAGTTCTGGATCTTGGCTTTGCAACGAGGTGAATGTGCTTAACACTACTGAACTGTTCGCTTAAAAATGGTCAAGACTTTTATGTTGTTTTTTACTACTTAAAAAAAATAGATTCTGGGCCTGACCCCTGAGACTCTATTTAGGTGTAACTGGGGTAGAGCTTAGGGATTTTTTTTTTTTTTTAATTTCCCCCAAGGGATCCAGTGCACAGCCAGGCTTGGGAAACACCAGCTGTGGGGAGGTTGTACCCCGAATATCTTGACTCTGCTTGCCTCCCACCTGCCCGCCCCCTCCACTCCCTCTCCCTGCCGCCTGCTCTCCCCCAAAGCCACCCCGGTGACCTTTCTCAATCTCAAATCCGATCCTTGCTCAGCTCGGTTAAAAGTGTTGCGAGGCTTCCTGGTGCCCTTGGTACACACCAGAAAAGACAAGCTTCTCAGCAGGGCCAGGAGTCAGGTGCATTCCCGGAACATTACATCAGGAAGCCTTCTGAGTGAAGGCAGAGGTCTGAGCAAGTGTCCCCCGGAGCACCAGGAGGCAGAGATTGACTTTGTCTCTGGGAGAGTGGGAGGAGCAGCAGGAAAGCTTCTCAGAGGAAGCACAAAGTTGGGCCTTGGGGGATGAGCTGGAGTTTGTCACGGACAGGGGTAAAGGCAAAGGGGGACACAGTGTTAGGGGGCAGGCCAGGGACAAGTGGCCAAAGCAAGGAGGGTATTGGCCCAGAGAGGGGAGGGGAGCAGTGGGGAAGGGTGGGAGATCAGAGCTGGCAGCCAGAGAGGTGGGTGAGGGGTTAGCAGGGAGAAAGTAAAGCCCCATAGAGCTGGGGTACCAGGAGAGGCAGGCGCAAGGGTCTCCTGGATGTGGCTGTCCAGGCTTCGGCTCAGGTTACCAGCTTCAGGACCACTGAGCTGGTTCGTGGTGGGGATTTGGACAAGGCAATCTGGCCATGAGCGGGCAGAGCTGCCTTTGCTTGAAACCCCTATGGCTTCCCCCACTCTCCACGGCTAGCTCTCAGCCCACTCCCCAAGGGCCTGCCTGCCCCTTAGACCCTCCCCTTTCCTTGTGCCTGAGTGTGTTTGTGGCTGCGTGTCTGTGCGAGTGTCTCCCGGGTCGTGTGGTCACGCAGTCCCTGTCTTTGCCTTGGGTCTGTGTATTCGAGGAAGTTTCTTAGAAGCTGGATGTGTCACTGCAGGTGTGGGTTGATGAGTGGGGCCCCGTCAGATTCCGGGGAGCCCTGGGGCCTTCCCAGGGACATAAGAGAGGATTCTGGGGCGGCACGGAATGGGACCCGGCACAAGGGAGCTGGGAGAGCTCCAGCCGCTCGGTCTGCGCACAGCTGCTGGGCCACCGCACCTGGCTGGCCTAATTCCCTGCCAGTCAGTCTCTCCATGCCCCAGATTAGCCCCCAACAACACCCAAAAGGAACTGGGATGCGGGAGTGGTTGTTCCCTAGGGCCCCCCTCCCTCCATGACAGATCAGATAGACCGGCCCTCTGAGGCTGGAGCTCTGGGCTCCCCTTTTACATCCCCCTTCTCCCCTCAGTGCCCCCCACAACACACACAAGTGCGCACGCGCACACGCACACACACAGTTCCCAACCTGGCGCTGCAACAAGATCCCAACACCAGGGCCGTGGGGGCTGGCCGAGCAGGTCGGCCTTGCTTCCTGGCAGAGGACCTGAGGGGCCCCCGCTGGAGGGACATCACATCCACCTCCAGGCTCACGCAAGACTTCTGTCTTTTGGAAAGAGATGGGAACAGAGATATCCCTGCAGGGGCCGGAAAAGACATCACTGTTGGCAGGCAGGTTAATTGGATGCGGTCATAAGCTAGCTAGTTCCTGGGACAGGTGTGTTAATAGCGCTAAAACATCAGAAACCGCCCAGAGCCACCAAGAGGAATTGATAGGCCCGGGGAGTCCAAGGTCACATTGGACAGCACCCAGGAGTGGAAGGATCTCTGGACCAGGAGGCTGAGCCCCTGGCTCCTCACCCTGGCTCAGCCACCAGCTCACTGCAGCGCTTAGAGCAAGAGCAGCCTCTCCAGACCTTGGAAAACATTAGAGGGTGCAAGGCGGCGTTGCCCCGCCACCTGACAGGAGCCTCGCTGTGGTCCTCTGCGGTGGTGGTGTGCTCATCGTCTGTTTTGTGGATGAGGAAACTGAGGTTCCCCGATGGGGGTGGCTTTTGCCACAGCCAGCAGTGATGGGTGGGTGCTGGGCCCCAACTCCAAACGGAGAGCTGTGCTTAAGGGGCTGGACCTGAAACCCTTAATTGCCCTCTGCCAGGGTGGACATTTTCTTGGTGTCCACTAGGAGGCGCCCTAGACTGTTTCTCCTCCTTTGCACCAAACACCTAGATCCCAGGCCAGCCAGGTAGTCACCCCCACCCCACTTGGTGGTTTCTAAGCTCCGTGGAGCTGGAGACCAGATCCTGGGGAAAGGTTGGAAGGCACACTCGTCCTCCCTCCCCCTTCTACCCCAGCCCCATGAAGGAAGGAGTCTCTTGCCCTGATCGTCCGAGGGTGAGGGAGGGAAGAGAGGGGTCTCAGGCCCCCAGGGAGGTGCGATCCCATTGGTCCCTTGGGAGCCCCCTGTGCCAGACCAGAACCAGAGTCTCAGAGAGGGTCAGTGGCTTGCCAGAGTTCAGACAGGACGCCTGTCGGATTCTAAATGCTGGATCCCGGTCCTGGTTCAGGTGAGGCTCAGGACAGGTTTGCTGGACTCAGCCTGCCACGTGGCCCGTCGCAAAGAGGAGGATCCTGACCCGCTGGGCTGTGAGCCTCCATGGTGACCACGAGGCTGAGTCTTCCACAGAGTGATTCTCCAGGCACTCAAGGGTCAAGGGCTCACTCCAGGAGGTCAGGGCCAGGTTTGGGGGCTCATGAAAGGGCAAGGGGGAGGCACTCGGCTGGCAGCTGGGACAGGTCCTTGGCATTGGCGTCACTGTCTTTATCTGAAAGTGGGTGTGTAGGTGGGGGCTGGGGCAGAAGGGGTCACTCTGACTCAGAACTCAGATTCGTCAGTATATTGGGGGTGGGGGGCGGAGCCACTGGGGAACCAGGGTGGGGAGAGGCCTTGAAGGATGAAGGTGGGAAGGAAGCCTGCGATCAGGGGATGGGGAGGGGCGATGGCCTGGACAGGCTGAAGGATCCAGTGTGAGCTGGTGTTGAGCTAAGAGGTACTGTGGAATCCAGGAGGGGCTGAGATGGCTGAGGGCAGGCGACAGGGGACAGTGACATGGAGCGTGGGGCTGCAGGGCCCTTCTCTCCCTGCTTGGCTTCCTGGAGGGTCGATGCCTCTCCACCATCCACGGCAGGTGGTCTGGACCTGCCAGGGAAGCAGGAGGGAAGCTGAACGTCCACGGAGAGCACCCCCTTGACTCCCCGAAGTTACAGCCAGCCCTGCCTCCTCACCCAGGTGGGCCCTTTCTGACTAGGACCCTCCCCAGCACAGAGACATTAACCCCACCGCCAGTTCTCAGGTCAGTACAGGTGATGGTGACAGAGGCGGGGTCGGGCCCAGGCCTGGGTTTAGGAGTCTTGGATGGGCACACCTAGGCCCCAGGGCACAGGACAACTGCCCCCCCAGTCAGCAGTGGTGAGGTTGCTTCATGAATGAAGGGAGAGGAGCTGTCCTGGAAAATCCCAGCCCTTCCCCCAGGCAGGTCACAGAACCTGCTCTCCAAGCCTAGGGCCCCTCCCTCCCTCCCAGCAATGTGTCCAGCGGCACCTGACTTGAACAGACTATAAATAGAGGGATGACTGAAGGCTCCGGAAGCCCAAGGGAGGGTTGGAGAAAGGGATTCTGGTTCCCCTGAGAAGGGCACTGTGAGGCTGCCATGAGAAAGCAACATTTCCGTGGTGACTCTTTGGGGTTGAACAGAAGTCCCCTGGCAGAGGAGGTCCAGAAGGGGGCATTCAGGCAAGAGGGCACGATCTGGGGAAGCGAGAAATTAAGGAGGCAGGTAAGAGTGGTTGGGCAAAGGCTGCATTCGTGGTAGATGAGGAAACCCAAGGGCCAAGGGCCTCGAATGCCAGAATAAGGGCTTGGTGTGTTGCTTTCAGAGTGGTTCTGGTTGTGTGACTGGGAGCTAGAGTAACAGTAACAAGGCAAGGACAGTCCCAGGTTACCTGAGGTGTAGGGACAGAAAGCACATGGCCATTCCTTCCCAGTGAGTTGCACCCTTTATGCCTCGTCTTCCTTTCTGCTGGCTGGAATAGGTATGTGATTGCTGGAGCTGGAGCAGCCATCTTGCATCATAAGGTACCAAGCAGCCAAGAAGTGATCTGGGTTCTGATACCTGTGGAGCTGCCACATCAGTCTTAGACTCGATTCAGCCAAATGTTGTTCACTTGGGAGAAAAAGATAACTTCTATATTATGTGATGGACTATTTCTTTGGACTTTTCTATCTCCTTCAACTGAATATAAGCCTAAACACCATTGCAGGTCAGCAGTGAACCTCAAAAGCGCTAACACCCCATTGTTCCGCCACTGACATCCATAAACGAAAATAAGAAAAGGAAAACCCCAGGGGTATTTACACCTCTTCAGCTGTAAAAACAGGCGTGCTACAATTCCACTGCAGGCATCTCCCCAGCTCACCGGACCCTTTCCAGAGTCTTCCTTCCCCGCAGTTTCAATAGGATGTTTAGAGATGCGCTGGAAGGAAAGAAGGAAAGAAGGAAGGAAGGAAGGAAGGAAGGAAGGAAGGAAGGAAGGAAGGAAGAAAAGGTGCTTTTGTTGCAGATAACACACAACACTGTGAGAGAGCTTGGCTCCCTCTAACAGGACCCCCATCCAGACATGCCCGGCATTCTGGATGCCATGACTCAGGCCCCTGTCTCCCGGCCTGAGACCCACGGGCTCACAAAGGAACAAGAGATATGAGCCCCTCGCTGTTAGAGGCATAGATAGTATTCGTGAGAAAAACTTCAGTTAACCCCCTTGGCGTTCCCAGGTGGGTCGTTCCCCAATACACAAGGTCGTGTGGTCTCATCTCTGCCATATCTCTGGGACATAATAATACTACTTATAGTTGCCATTTAATGAAGACCCTGTTGTGTTCACCTCCACAAGGGGACAGGACAAACGCCCCCTCTCTGCTCCTCGGCTGACACGCAGACAGAGGAGAATCCAGCTGGTGGCTCAGGATTTAATGGAGCCCTTTACGGGAACCGGCCTCTCCTTGCATAAACGAGGGATCCTTCAGGGCCTGGGCACTGCTCTGCGCGCTCATGCCACTTACTGGATCCAGGGCGGGAGCAGTGTCGAGAAAGGGAGGCAGCTAGGAAAACATTTCCGTCCTCCCCACCGGGGGCTCAGCTCAGGCATTTTGTCTCTCAGTCCTGGGTTTGTTTGCTTTCAGTAGAGGCTTGTGGGGCTTCCGGAGCTAGCTGGCCAGGCCACTCCTGCAGAGGGAGGACTGGGGAGCGGGGTGGGGGGCAGCTGGGGGTGTCTGCCAGGACCATCCTGGGCTGTGATAGAGGCCAGGCCCACCCCTCCTCCCCGCACTGAGGGGGCTGCCTCCACCAGTCCTCCTTATCCTGGGAAGGCCGCCCTGGGGGTGGGGGACAAGGGTTCCCAGCTTGGGGGCAGAGGATAAGGGGGACCTGCACCAGGGGTGGCAGAAGGAGGCAGGGGGCCGAGGTTCAGAGGGCGCCGTGTGGAGGAATGCCGGGAGCCTGCTGCCTGGGTTTGATCCCAGCTCAGGGGGTCCCCTGAGACCTGAACCTCTCTGAGCCTGGGTTTCCTCATCCGGACAAGGAAACTTCCAGTACCTTCGTCCCAGGGCTGCTACACACATGAAGTGACTTAGTGCGTGTCAAGTTTTAGGACAGTTGCCTCATGCATAAAAGGGGCTAATAGAATATGAGCTCCTGGTTGTGTAATTACTACTACTACTACTACTACTACTACTACTGGGGGGAGGTATTATTACAAGGGAGAAGACCCAAGTCAACAAAACCCCTCAGTGAGAGGAGCTTCCAGTGAAGAATCAAACCTTTGAGGCGCTACCTCAGAAACGCTGTCTCCGGCGCACGCCCCGAGGGGGCTCCCGCCCTTGTAAGTCTGTCTAATGACTCCAGCCCATCCCAGACAAGGTCTCGTCAGGAGAGGCAGAGGAGGGTAGTGGTTTCCAGCACAGACTCTGGAATCAGACTGCCTGGGTCGGAATTTAAGTTCGGTCCTTCTGGAACATTCCTTAACCTCTGGAACATTCCTTAACCTCTCTGTGCCGGGGTGTCCTCACTTGTGGCTGGGATGATGAGAGGGCCCTATCAATGAGGGAATGAGAGCTAGTGAGCCTGATGACAGCCTGGCACTGAGAGGCCACGGGGAGACCATATCGGTGCAGGAGAGGTAGGACAGTGGCCCTGTGCCACCCCCCATCTGGCGTCCCTGCGGGATTGTGCCTGTGAGATCCAGCGTGGCCAAGAAGTGGGGACAGTGTGTGTGAGTGTGTCTGAGTGTGTGTGTGAGAGAGAGACACAGAGAGAGAGAGAGAGAGAGAGAGGGAGAGAGAGCTGCTCAAGCAGAGAGGCCATACCTGAGTGGCTACCTCAGGCAAAAGGGGAGGTTCAGGCTCTGTCTAGCTGTGACACGGGGCTAAAGGCCATGAGGGACACAGGACTGGGACACAGTCCCATCCCTTCATCCCCTCTTCACTCCTAGGAGGCCCGCATTTACTGCCCCATTCTACAGATGAGAAACTGAGGCCCAGAGACCCAGAAATGAGGGTATGGATCCCAGGCTTGACTGACCCCAACCCCAGCCCTGACCGGGACCACCTGGCCTCCTGGCTCTGGGGTGAAGCCCGTGTCACCCATCTCTGGGGTACTTTCCCACACCTGATACTGCTCCAGCTCCATTTCTCTTCCCACCTGCTGGTTCCCCCTTTGTCTCTTTACCCCAAAGAGCAGAGACTCGTAGTTCACGCCGGCTGTCTTGCAACCTCGAAGACTCAAGGAGGCAACAAGCAAGCCCTGCTCTTCTAGAATTTGTCCTGAAACCTAGGAGTGGGTCATAGTCGGCCCCAGACATGCTCTGCCCCTAGAGAACAAGGAGGGACCTGCATTAGAGCCAGCCAGGAGGACTTCCTGGAAGGAGCGGGCCTTGGGACGAGCTTTGGCAATGTGAGGCCCCCTGCCAAAGCAACGAACGGGAGGGCGTAGCTGCTGAGGGCTCTGGTGCTGGCAGGCCTGGGTTCAAGTCTCAGCCCTGTAGTCAGCAAGCTGAGTTTGCACTAGGGCCTGGCGACTCACTTCTCTCTGCCTCAGTGTCCTCTGAAGCAGAGGCAGGTGGACATGAAGGAGGTGAAGGAACAGGGGAAGGCCAGAGGTGTGGGTGGCCATTCCACATGTCCAGCAACTTCGATGCCAGCAGCGGCTGAGTCTGCTGGGCTCTCACTTGATGCTCTGTGCTTGGCTCCTTTCATCTCATTTCAATTTCCTGACCACCTTACTTGGGAGATCCTAGGACTGTCCCCATGTTCTAGATGAGAAAACACCCAGGGAGGCTGACTGACTTGCCCTGTGCTGGCAGGTGGTAGAGTGAAAACTGAGAACTCAGGCTTGTCTGACTTCGGAGCCTGTGTCCCTAACATTCTGGCCACTTTCTCTGACCCTCCCCCTGCAGGCTGCCCCATCATTACAAAGGGCACGGGGATAGCAACTGTCATTCTTCTGCGTCATGACTTGTAGCTCCAACTGGCAGCTGCAGAAGGAAGGGTCCCTTCCAGAGTCTAGTGTTCCCCTCGCCCCCGGGCCTCTTGGAGATGTCCCTGACCCACCCCCAGGGCGGTAAGGGACAGGTACTAGGGGAGAAGTCCCATCCTGGGACTCATACTCCTGCTTCTGCTGAGGATGGGGGGTTGGTGGGGGAAGAAGCTGGGTCCCCAGTGCCCAGGCTCCGCTGTCTAAATTTAGGCACTGGGATATAGAAGGAACAAAGGTAATTAAGGGGTGTTGTATCACTTTCCAGCTGCCTCTCACGTCCTCTGGGCAGTCACACGCCACTCGGGAAGGAGGGAGGAAGCATGGGTGACACAGAGGGGAGGCGTGAGGAGGAGTGGGTGGACCTTCAGGGCCGGAGGAGGAGGGGGAGCCCACAGCCTTCACCCCAGACTCTAGAGCTCAAGGCACAGTGTCGGGTTGGGCCTGAGTATCATCCCTGCCCTGGGACTCTGGGAGGCGATTTTCAGCCAAACATCCCAGGGGCTTGCTCCAATGAGCAATATCCATAAATGAAAAGTCCTGTCGTAAAAGTAGTGACCCCCACGTCATGGGAAGTACCCTGCTTGGGGCAGGGGTGGTGAGGGGGCAGAGAGTACACCATAGGCTTTGCATGGCTGTTCTCAGCAATCCTTCTAAGAACTCTCTAAGGAAGGCATGATAGCGCCCGTTTTAGAGAGGAGGAAACCCAGCAGTCCACAGCTCAGGTCTGCACAGCTGAGGCATGGCAGAGCCTGGGTGTGAACCCGGCAGCCTGGCTCCCAAGCCCATGTCCCTAGCCAAGAGCTGTCACTGACTCGGAGCACCATGCCCAGTCATCACTCTGCGCCCGAAGAAGGATTACCAGGGAGGCTTTGCTGTAGAGCCAAAAAGAGAAGACATCCTAGGGGATAAGAACAGCCTTTGCAAAGACAGAAGCCTGTCTTGCAGAAGCAAGCCTGAGGCTTCTGTCCTGGGGTCGTCCTGATCGTCGCCCTAGCTCTATCCGTGTCCAAACCAGACCTGAACCACCCAATTAAAAAGTGGGCACGGACATGAATAAGCATTTCTCCCAAGAAGATATGCAAATGGCCCACAAGCCCATGAAAGATACCCAGCACCATTAGTCATCAGGGAAATGCCAATCAAAGCTTCCCTGAGCTACGGCTTCACACCCACGAGGACGGTTATAATCAGACAGACAGACAATAGCAAGTGCTGACAAGGACATGAAGACATCAGACCCCTCGTGCCGCGCTGGTGGGAATGCAAAATGGGGCAGCCGCTTCGCAAAACATTTTGACAGTTCCTCGGAAAGTTAAACAGGGAGTCACCATATGGCCCAGCAATTCCATTCCTAGGTATGTGACCAGGCGAACCGAAAACAGATGGACACACAAAAATTACACACAAACGTTCACAGCGGCACGATTCACAAGAGCCAAAAAGCGCAAGTGAACTAAATCCCCGTCTGCTGATGAAGGGGTAAATGAGGGGGTCTATCCATAGTAGGGAGCACTATTCAGCTTTTGCAAAGGATGCCATCCTGACACCTGCTACGGCGTGGGTGAGCCTTGCAGACAGGACGGCAGATGAAATGAGCCAGACACGAAAGGCTGCACCTTATATGACTCTGTTTATATGAAGTATCCAGAATCGGCAAGTTTATAGAACCAGGAAGTAGACTAGTGATTTCCAGGGGCTGGGAAGGGTGGGGGGAGTGGCAGCTAATGGGAACAGGGTTTCATGGCAGGAGAGGGTGATGTGAATGTTCTAGAATTAGGTGGTGGTAGTAGATGTATAATTTTGTCCACACACTAAAACCCAATGAGTTGCCCACCACTTAAGAAAATATACTTAATTTATTTATTTGACAGAGATCACAGGTAGGCAGAGAGGCAGGCAGAGAGAGAGGAGGAAGCAGGCTCCCCACTGAGCAGAGAGCCAGATGCGGGACTCGATCCCAGGACCCTGAGACTATGACCTGAGCCGAAGGCAGAGGCTCAATCCACTGTGCCAACCAGGTGCCCCACGAGTTGCCCATCTTAAAAGAGTGAGCTTTAAAAAAAAAAAAGATTTTATTTATTTTTGAGAGAGAGTGAGAGAGAGAATGAGTGGGAGGAGGGGCAGTGGGAGACACAGGCTTCCCACTGAGCAGGGAGCCCAGGGCTCGATCCCAGGACCCTGGAATCATGACTTGAACTGAAGGCAGACGCTTAACCGACTGAGCCACCCACGTGGCCCTTAAAGGGTGAGATTTATGGTATAAGAACTATTGATCAATAAAGATTTTATTTTAAAAGACAGATCTGCCTCTAATATTTGCAGGAACACAAATGAAGACCCACATACCATATGCCTAAATATTCAAAAATGAAGCAAACAAGCCGTGGAAATAAATATGTTCCTGTCTCTTACCTTGACAAATATACCTCCGCAGTGGTGAGGCTGAAAGTGTGTATAAAGCTCTGGTTTTTATACGCTCAAAAGCTGGTGTGTTTGGGTGTTCTGTTGATGGACCGGCTGTGTTTGGACAAGCAGCAAAATAAAGATATACATAATTCATAAATTATTATGGTTTTGTTCCATAAAAATGTTCATGCCTTCATTTCACCAAAATTACTAATTCGTGTTCCAGTAACAGGCATAACCTAGAAAGACTAAAGAAATAAAATACAGTTTTCATCCAAAAGATCAATTATGGTGACTGTAAAATTTTAAAAATATTTTTCAAAAAGATGTTTTTCTAAAATAGTCCAAATTAAGGGCGCCTGGGTGGCTCAGTCAGTTAGGAATCTGCCTTCAGCTCAGGTCGTGATCTCAGGGTCCTGAGATCAAGCCCCATGGAGGGCTCCCTGCTCGGGGGTGGGAGGAGCCTGCTTCTCGCTCTCCCTCTGCCTCCCCGCTTGCGTGCTCTCTCTCTCAAATAAATAAAATCTTCAAAAAAATAGTCAAAATTATTGTTCAAAATGAAACAAAATAAAACTACATTTAATACAACATTTTATAATTTCTTTTTGTATTTTAAAAAAGATTTTATTTATTTGTTCGACAGAGAGAGAGAGCGAGCGAGCACAAGTAGGGGGAGTGCCAGGCAGAGGGAGGAGAAGCAGGCTCCCCGCTGGGCAAGGAGCCTGATGTGGGGCTCCATCTCAGGACCCCGGGATCACGACCTGAGCTGAAAGCAGATGGGTAACTGACCGAGTCACCCAGGCACCTCGTGCTTATCAGGTTTAGAGAGGAATTGACTTGCCCAAGGTCACATAGCAAAAAAGGGGTGGACTGGAGACCAGGCCTTCTAAGACCACAGGCAGAACTTTTTCCACTGCCTCTGTAACATGATGGGACTTCTTGATTGACAAGCCCCCTTGAGAGGGACTCAGAGCCGGGGACTCCCAAGGCTCCGGCGTCCCTCCCTGAAGAAGGGAGACATTGACCATAGTGGGATGTGAAAGAGGCCTTCCCTACTGTCACCAACTCCAGGGGCAGAGCTGGTTCCTCAGAGTGGCTAGCTGGCAGGTGGCTAATTACCCTTGTCACCCACTCTCTTCTGAGAAAGACAGCCATGTAATCTGCACATCAGTGGGAGAGAGGAGAGGTCCCTGTTCACTACCCCCGACCCCGGCTGCGGCTGACACTTGGCGAGGGTGGGGTGGTGGTATCAGGACAGCTGGTGAGGAAAGGGTGATGGGGGACAGCTGGTAGGCAAATGGACAAGTGGGAGAAGACAGTGGGGACCAGAGGCAGAGCGAGGATGCCAGGTGCCGCAGCACTTCCAGGATGGGTAAACTGAGGCAAGACAAAGTTAGATTCCTGCTTCAGGGATGACTTCTCTCGGTGATGGGTCTCCAGGATCTCTGAGAGGCCCTGGTGGGGAACAGCTAACTCCAGGGGAGGGGAGGGTAGAGAGCAGAGCAGGGCATGTTTCAAGTTGAAGCCCAGAAGGGAGAGAAAGGCCTCCCAGAGGGGACAGCATGAACAAAGGCATAGGGAGCTGTCAGTTGTCAATGTCAGTTTTGCTGCAATATCCAGTGAGGGGTTGTGGGGGGGCAGTGAGGGGTGGGGGGTGCTAGTGAGGCGGAGCTGAGGGCCCAGTGAGGGGCCGTTGGGGGCTCAGAGTGCGGGGCTGCCTTTTGCTCTATTTCATGAGCCCCTCCAGCAACCATGGGATCGTCTTCCCAGTCCCACTTCACAGGAGAAGGGTCCAAGACTCCGAAGTCCGAGCACTAGTGAGCAGCAGAGCTGGATTCGGATTCCCACTCAGGTCAGCCTCCCTCCCGGGTTGGGGCTCTGAGCCTCCGCGGGTGTCCGCTTTCCGCCGTTGGGAGGATGGGTGAGGAGCCAAGTGCGGAGCCTGGACTTCGAAAACCGGATACACTGAAGGTCCCATGAGAGGAGAGTGACCTGGTCTCCTGTATATTTAAAGGATCCTTAGTTCTCTTTCTAAATGCCCCCCACCCCAATCCTTTATTTTCCTGTTTGCTTCCTTCATCCAAGCACAGAGTGGCGGCTGAGCCTGTGGGATCTGAGGCCAAACCAGCCGGTTCAAACTCCCTCCCTGACAGATTCCTGCTGCGTGACCTCGGGCAGGTTGCTTAACCTTCCTGTCTCCGTTTCCTCATCCGTGAGACAGACATCAGGAGAGCTGCTTCACAGACTCGGTGCAGGGATGAAAAGAGGTATATAAAAAGGCTTGGAACAGTGCCAGGCAGGTAGCAAACACTTAATAAAAGGCCAGCTACTATTTCCGGAGTTGCCATGTCTTGTGACTATATATTCATTTGTTAACTCGCTTCATGGGGCTTGTCTCCCTTTGCTGCTCCAGAAGTCCGGCCGCCCGGGACCATGTCACCTGCTGTACCCGCTTCTGCCGTCACAAAGTACCACCGACCGCCAAAGCTGGGCGGTCTACAGCTCCGGAGGCCCGAAGTCAGAAATCAAGGGCTCAGTGGGGCGTGCTTCCTCCAAAACCTGTAGGGGAAAATACCCCCCTCGTCTCTCCCTAAGTTTCTGGTCGTTGCCAGCCATCCTCGGTGTCTTGAAAATCCCTCCCTCCACTCCCTGCCTCTGTGGTCCCATGGCCCTCTCCAAGCATCTCTGTCTTCACATGGCCAACCTCCTTCTAATAAGGAGACCAGTCATATTGGATTAAACGCCACCCTACTTTCATATGACTGCATCTTCACTCGAAGACATCTGCAATGACCTTATTTCCAAATCAGGTCATACTCCGAGGTCCTGGGGGTTACAGCTTCCACATACCCCCTAGGGGACATGATTCAACCCATAACATTCATCAAAGCATCCCCAGTATCTGGCCCAAGAGATAACCGTGGGATGGACAATAAAAATTCGTAAATGAGGTTTTCTCATTGTGAGTCGCTGGGGGCGTGGCTCAGTCTCCCCATCTTCATGCAACTGGGACCCAGGGCAGACCCTGCTCTCCTGGAGAGTCTGTAGATGGACTGTAGTTTAGATGCACCTTAGGGAATGTGTCCAGCCAGCTGGCTGACCAAGCCACCCGTGACAAGGGTCCTCTGGGACCTGGAAGGGGTAGGGGTGGGCTGGGGAGGGTTTCTGCCCCTCAAGAGGCAGGCCTGACTGCTGAGCCTGGAAAAGCTGACAGTGTGCTCAGCATTGCTGTCACTCAGCAGAGATGGGGCACTCCCTGGGGAGACGTCACAGGCATCTGGGGGTGACTAATAGCTCAATGTCACTGCTAATCCAGGGGCTCGGGCAGCTCAGCTCACGTGTCAGGCAATGACTCGCACTGGGAGGTGGAGGGGATCCTGGCTGGGGGTGAGGGACAGCAGATGCTGAGTCAGGGGACTGTGGGCTCCCCCCGCCTGGTGAAGAGGGGAGGACAAGCTGGTCTCTGCAGGACATACCTCCAGGGCCCCCTCCCCAAAGGCCCCTAGCAGTGGTCCCCATCCCCTCTCCTGCTGTTCTAAAAGGCTCCAGCATCTAATGGCCATCCAGGCTGAGTCTCGTGGACTAGAAGGGGAAGAAGGACCCAGGCAGCAACTGGAAAGGTCAGCGGCCCTTGGGTCCAGGAACACCCATGATCCAAACGTGGAATTTACATTACCAGAGTGCCTGCTGGCCAAGCTGGCTGCCTGTCTGGATGGCAGCCAGCGGAGTCCCGGGCCCTCTCCAGAACGGTAGCTCTGTGACTCCTCACTGCCGTGGGCACCTCCCCAAGGAGGGCCCTGGGGTGTGCCTGGGGGAAGGGGTCTCAGTGGGGACCGGGCAGTGCCACTCTGGCTGGCTGGGTGGGGCCCATCCTGCCGGACCGGGATTATCTGCCTGGGATTTCCATCATCCGCGCTCCTGGCTCTTTGGCTGGAAAATCCCAAGGGCTGGACATGGGAGGAACCACTGGACACCAACCAGTCCCCTTTTCCTTTTATGTGACTTCACCCAGGGCCAGGGCTATTCAGCGGGACTTTATGGATCTTCCCATGCAGCCGGGGTGAGGGAAAGGCAAGGCAGAATCGTGCAGGCCGACTATGGGCCAGGGGCTTTCCACTAAACCTCCTACCAACTGCTGTTCTCATCCTGCTGTCCCAGGAGAAGAAACCGAGGCTCGGAGAAGATAACCCCCTGACAAGACCACCCCCCAAAGCAGGGCTGAGCCGGGACTCAAACCGTCCTCCCCAGCATCTCCTCCATTGCGGGGAACAGCACTCAAACCTTCGCTCAGCCTCACCGTTCCTGGCCACCTTCCCTCGAATTGCTTGGCCCAGCAAACTTGGAAAGATGTCCTCCACACCTTGCACTAGGCACCAAGAATCTGCGTGTGTGTGTGTGTGTGTGTGCGCGCGCATGCAGCCATATGTTCCCTGCACAGTGTACGGCAGTATGGGGGAGCACCAGGCTCAGGACCCGATTTTCACCTGGCCTGCTGAGTGACCTTGAGACCCTCCCCTTGGCCTCTCTGGGCCTCAGACTCCTCAGCGACCAAGGGTGTGGATCTTTCTAAGTCGGAGACCCTCCTGCTTCTCTGTGGGCTGGGACCCCCGGAGGCCAGGCGGTCTCCATTTCTCTTGGCTCTTCTAGCTCCCAGCTGCCCCCCGGCAACCAGTGCGGAGTCTGACACCCCGTGGGTGCCTGATGCAGCTCATCCTTGCTTGAGCGACAAACCTGCCATTTGGAGTCCCCGAGGACACCGTCCACAGCCTCCTCTCAAGCCTTCCCAGGGCGGAAGGCTTCTTGGGGCTCAATCTTCACTTGCAAACTTATTCTCTCTCCCACACGCGCACACACACCCAACCCCCCAAACACACACACACACACACACACACACACGCGCGCGCGCGCGCGCTCATGCTTACAGACAGGTGCACACATGCGCACCTTGGCCCTGGGGAGCCCTTCCCCTCTGTCCATCACCGCACATCGCCCTCAGCTACTGGAGTGTCAGAGCCTTTAATCCTGTTGACATTCAGTTAAGGAGCTTCTGCCGCTGTTCACAGAACCTCCGGCCCCACCCAGACTGCACAGGCTGGGATCAGAGGTCAGAGTTGCCAGCTCTTTGGAGCCTGGGGGAAGGGAGCCGGGGGAAAAGGCCTTAGAAATGAAAGCCTCCAGGTGTCCGGGAGGGTGGTGTCCGGGGGAACAGCTCCTCCGGCTGCTGGAGTCTCCTCTGCCTCCCTTGGAACAGAGGCCAGCCCTGGCAGAGCTCGCAGATCTGGGAGCACTGGACAGTTTGTTGGAGGCCATGGCCCGGTGAGGCCCAGGGGAGGCCGAGGCACCAGCCCAGGGCCACAGAGCACTGAGGCGGACTCCTGAGTCTCGGCTTAGCACCCTCCTTGCCCACCTCTGGGCCTGGCAGCAGAGAACACAGAGACACTCACCAACTGGTTGCTTTTGTGCCGGAGGGACCTGGGGGCAGACTCAGAGAGCAGAGCGGCTGGGCCTGAGCGGCTCAGCACCCAGGATAGGCTGCTGGGTCTGTGGTTGGCCTGGAGAAGGCAGCAGGGAGGGCTCCGGAAAGGGAGAGGCCTGGGGGAGCGGCCTCTGGAAGTGGCTGCCAGGAAGTGAGTCTCCGAGAGTGCCAAGGGGGCTGGTGCATGCTCTGCGCTCTGGGGGGGCTGACCTGCCTGGCGCTTAGGACCCATGGAGCCCACCGGAGCCTCGATCCTGGAGGCAGAGCTGGGGCTCTGAGGGTCCTCCTCGGGGCAGGCCCTACCCCCAGGTAGGGCTGTGGGACCAAGCCTGCTCCATCACACACTCCTGGGAAGCCACAGCCCTGGGGGGTAGGGGGTGCCCAGAGCCCCAGTGGGGTTAAGGGGGATAGCCCCCAGGCCTGGGGAATCTTCATCAGCCCTTCGCTGGAAGGCAGCGTGGAATAAGGAAGGAGCATGGGCTCCAGGCAGACAATCTGGGCTCAAATCTCTGCCTCTTCAAGGCTGTGGGACCTTAGGAAAGTACCTAACCTCTCTGGGCCTCAGTTTTCTCCTGTATAAATTGGGACCCTGCTCCCTGCTTCCAGTGGTTCCTTGTGAGAAGTGAGCATAACGTCCCATGTAACGTGCTTGGCACAGTGCCCTTCCTGCTTATTAAACACCCACCAACATAATTGCCGTTTTAAAATTTCTAACCACACCAGGGGCACCCGGGTGGCTCAGTCATTGGGTGTATGCCTTCGGCTCAGGTCATGATCTCAGGGTCCTGGGATCGAGCCCGGCATCTGGCTCCCTGCTTGGTGGGAAGCTCCCCTTCTCCCTTTCCCACTCCCCCTGCTTGTGTTCACTCTCTCACTGTGTCTCTCTCTGTCAAATAACGAAAACCTTAAAAAATAAAATAAAATTTCTAACCACACCAATATACCATTATTCAAAGCTCAGATTGGCGAACCTCGCCAGGCTTGATAAAACTCCGTGCCGGCAAAGCTACGCGTGAACAGGCAAAGGTTAGACCAGGCTGGGGGGCAGTGCGGCAACCCGGAGAGGACCGTGTGAGCCTCTCCACCCCCTTCCGGCTGCTCGTGCACACGGGGACCTGTCCAACCCGGCCGTTCTACTGTTCCACTCCTGGGACGCTAGCCACAGGTTGCCAGCGCACCGTGCCAGTGGCCTGCGTACAAGGTTATTTATTGCAACATTTAATGTAATTGCCAGAGACTGGAAACCAGGTAAATGTGCTCCAGTCAGAGTCGGTTAAATAACGCGAGGTCCCACCGTGCAATGAAGTAATACGCAGCCATAACGTAAGCATGAGGAACAGTTTTTCAACTGACATAAAACGATAACCAAGACATATTTTGAAGGGAAGACGGTAGGTACAGAACAGGATGCGTACACATTTTCAAAGGCTGACACAGGAGGGGCGCCTGGGTGGCTCGGGCGGCTGAGTTGTTGGACTTTTCATCTTGACTCAGGTCATGATCTCAGAGCCCTGGGATCGAGCCCCGCTTTGGGCTCCCTGATCAGCGGGGAGTCAGCTTCTCCCTCTCCCTCTGCTCCTCCCCTCTCACTCATGGGTGCTCTCTCTCTCTCTCTCCCTCTCTCAATAAAATCTTTAAAAAATATACAAATGTAGATTATTTTTTAAGTTTATATTTGTAAATTATTTTTAAAATATCCATTTTTTCATGAGTCCCTCCTGGTTGAGACTGAGATTCAAATGAGTGTTTTGCTTTGTGTGGTGCAGGGTAGGGGGAATGGTGACTAGGGACCCTCAGAAGCTGGGCCCAGTGGTCTGGGCAGGGAGGCGGGACCCCCAGGAGCTGGGTGGGATGGCAGGCCTGGGACCTCAAGTCCACCCCAAACATGGGAGAAGATTGGGACCGAGGCGTTGCCTCGGTCCCATCAACCTTGGCCCCAGAGCTGGTGTGAAGTCCTAGAGGACAGGTCTGCCCTCATTGCCTTGGCCCCTCTTTGGCTGAGACTGGCAGGGAGCTGGTGCATGGAGGGGGCAGTGGGTGGGTGTGGACAGGGGCAGGAGTCATCTGGGGTTGAGTTTACCACTGCCCCTCTTGGGAGGAAGGACTGAACATCTCTATCCTCCCAACAGGCGCTGTCAAGTGCCCACCCCTCCTGTGAGCATTCTGACTCTGTCAGCACCAAAGTATTCAGCATCTCACCAGGGAAGGTCTTCCCACTCACTGAGCACCTGCTGTGCACCTGTGCCAGGTGCTTTCTTCCACAACGGCACAAGCTGGGCGCAGCCAGGACCGCTGTCTCACCCTCCCCAACTCCCTGGGGGTGGGGGGTGCCATCCTGGCACTGGCCTCTTGGCAAGTACCCGGGCCTGGCTGTCTCCAGCCTCCCTGGCTGGACCCCCTGCCCACTCCCAGGCTTTAATGAGCCCTGAACCCAGAGCGCCTGTGCCCCCGGGCGTGGCGTCATCCCAGACAGCCATGCAGGGCGGGCAGCGGGAAGTCTGCTGCCAGGAGACCGTCTCCCTGGATTCTGACTCTTTGAGGAGGCAGCACTGTGGAGAAAGGAGGGTGCCGCCCACCCCTTCCCGGAGATGGTTGATGCTGGGCTCCCAGAGATGGGGGCTGGCGTTCTGCCAAGACTGGCCACTGGGGGCTGCCTGGTGTCCAGCAAGTTTTTCCTGGCCCTGTTATCAGTGATGGGACCAAAGCAGAGAGACATTGAGGGTGGGTGTCTTCCTAGGGACAAGGGCCCCCGGTGATGGCTTCCCCCGCATTGTCCATACGAGGGTGTCTCTTCGCTGGACTTCACAAATGGAGCAAGGGCTTCCTGACCTGTTGTGACAGGTGGTGATTGACCTGCTCTGCGCTGGGACCGTCCCACACATGATGGCGAACCGTGAGAAGCTAGGAGGGATTTTCCTGCCTAACCAGAGGCTCAGAGAGATAGTGACTCGTTCTGAGGTCACATACCTGCCTCAGGAGCCCCTGCTCTCTTTTCTGTGACCCCCGCACTGCCTCCTCCCGCTGTGCTGCTATAGGTGCCCGCACATCCTGGTCAGCTCGGGCACACAGGCTGGATGGCACCAGGACCTGTAGAACCTATGGGAAGGAGCCCTGCGGGAAGAGAGCACAGACCATGCAAAACACAGAGGTGGGACCGTTCTGAAAGTGGCCGGCAACCGTGAGACATGAGCCGAGTCTGCACAGCGTGGAGGACAAGCCGAGCATGAGGAATGGAGGGCGGCTGGAGGCTGGCCAGGAAGGATGGGGTTCAAATGCCAAGACAGAAGCCTATGTGGTGAGCTCAGCAGCGCCTCCAGAACTTTCTCCCTGGGGGACAGGCGTGATGAGAAGTGTCTTTCCAGAGCTGATTTCCCCAGGAGGAGAGCTGGGTGACAGGCAGAGAGGCTCTGGGCCAGTGACAAGCAGAATGTGGTGGTTGAAAGAGAAGGTTCTGGAGTAAGGAGGCAGGATGGAAGCCCAGCTGTACTGCTCACAAGCTGTGTGAGCTTGAGACAGTTGCTTAATCCCCCTGGGCCTAAATCATCTCATCTAAAAATGGAGCTGATGCTAATACACCTCAGAGGGCTGCCGTGAAGACAAAAGGAACTAAAACACGTCCTGCACTGACAGCAATGCCTGTTCAAACATCGTAAGCCCTAAACCTCGGCACCGTCACCCTGGTACTCCGTCCTAAGCTATGGGACATGTTGGCTGTGTTCCTGCTGCGGAAGGAAGCTGATGGGAAGACCTGAAACCCAGTGGGAAAGGGGGAACCGCCCTTGCTGCGGACCAAGGTGTCCCCGGCCCAGAATTAGGTGTCCCTCCACCTGTTCAGACCCCTGGTAGGTGACCAGACAGGGAAGGACAGGCCCTGGTGGCTGGGTCCCTGCCACAACCTGTCCTGGCCCCGGTCCCAGTTTTTTAAATCAGTTTCCCTGGACAGAGATGACCGGACCATCTTATCAAGGCTCAGAGCCAGGCTCTAGGGTACGCACCACCCCCACCAGGCGCGCCACCCGCCAAGCCCAGGAGAAGGGGGGAGGGGTGATATCTGGGGAGTGGGATGTGGGCATGCCCGGGAGGCTCTAATGAGGCCTGTGAAGGCCAGGGAAGCTGCCGGGAGGTGAGGTCGCCGGGAGGGCAGGAGCAAGGCGGGACCAGCATGACAGCAAGGATGGAGACACACGGGCAGCCCTCGCTGGCGGTTGCTCGGATGAGCAAGCGCGTACCCAGTCATTCGGCCTAATGACTCTAATCCGCTCATTAGCACTACTGGGCTGGAGGGTGACTCAGGCCTGAGCTGCCCAGGGTCCCTGCCTTTCTTACCCCCCAGCCCGCAGACCCCCCCACAAGCTCACATCTGTGCAACAGCTGGGCTCCAGGTCAGACACTTCTCAGCAGGCCCGGCACCATCTGCTGCCCCTGGGGGAGTCAGGCACCACAGAGGGTGTGTCCGGGGGGCTGGGCCCCCTGGAAGGACAGGGTGGAGCGAAGATATACACCCGGCCTGGTATTAGGGATACTTGGAGCCTCACTGCTCTCCACAAATGGGGCAGGGGTCCAGGCTGGGGGCTCAGGAGGCCTGGGGTCTCTCCCTGGCCCTGATGGATGCTGAATGACTTGTTTCCCCGACACTTGAGCCTCAGTGTTTCCATCTGCATGATGGAATGGTTCTCTGGCTCCATTCCCCGCTTCTCCAGACCTCGAGCATGAAGGTTTTGGTCTCCTGAGGCTTGTGTGTGTATTGGGGTGAGAGTGAGGTATCCATCAGAGGACCCTTAGACTGCAGACTTCTTTGGGGGGTGAATGGGGTACAGGGGAGAGGGACGAGAGACCAAGGCTCCACCTGCCAGCACCATTTACCTCCACCCCCCGCCCCAGGCTCCCTGCCAGGTTTGGGGTCTTCCATCTCCTCTCTCCTACCCCTGCCTGGATCGTGGGCCTTTTTCTCTAGGGCTGCCCCTTCCTAGAACTGGGGGGAGCTGTCAGAATCCGTGGATTAATAACAGCAACCTAGTCTTATGCAGCTACCCTCCCAGACCCCCGAAGGCTTCGTGCTAATTGGCCTCACAGGCGGGGCGTCTCTCCTTGTCCCTAGTCCACAGATGAGGGACCTGAGGCACGAAAGCTTACGTAAGACCACAGGGCTAACAAGTGTGAACCACAGTTAGTGTGACTCTGCAGCTCTCCCGCAGAGCCATGGAGTCCCCTGAGGCCCTGGCGTAGGATCTGGAACCTTCTACAGAGGGAACTCACTGAGGCTGGAAAAGCTGGCTGTCTCCCCTGCCTCATACCCACCTGGCGTGGAGTGGCCCTGAGTAACTGGTTGTTTGGCGCGTACAGGAATCACCAGGCCAACTGCTCAAAGTAGAACTGCTCGGACCACAAAGACAGGGGTCCTGCAGGAAAATGGTGAGAAGCCACGAGAGGGAAGAGACTGACCCAGGGTCACTCACCAAGTTGGTGGCAGAGTCGAGACTAAACCCATGTGGCAGGACTTCCCCAGGGGACCAAGGAGCTGGCCCCGGTGTCCTTTTCCTCTCCCAGAGGGGGCAGCCGCTCCCCACCCCTTTCCCTAGACGGAGCCAGAGTCTGGGGAGGAGGCCTGAGCACCTCCATTAATGGGTCTGTGATGTTCCAAGGGCTCTGTCAGCCACTGTCCTGCCTGGCACTCTAGGGGACATGGTCCAGGGAAAGCACCACGCGGTGCCTCTCAGGGCTGCCTCCTTCCCCAGGGCTGGCACGCCCCACTCCCTCATTCCATCAGCCAACAGTGGGTCTGGAGAGACGGTCTGATCGGCTGGCAGTGTCCTACTCTGGGTTCCCCTCCTTGCCTAAACAGACAGCCCTGTTTGTCCTGCCTGCCCAGCCACCGGCACCTCACTGTGGTCCGGAGCCCTGCGCTGTCTTGTAACTCACGCACTCCTGCTCCTACAGAATCACTGTCAGACCTGGATAGGATCGTGGAGAATGTTGAGGAGAATCCCTAACCACGGACCCAAGCACCACCACCTCTGCTTTCTCAGTGAAACCATCGGAGAGGGGTGGGCATGGCCCACGGTCCAGGAGCAAAAGGGCAGGGCCGGCACGCGACCTTTCCTGCTGTCTGAGCCCGGCCTCTGCGTCTTCATGTGTGCTGTTCCTTTCAGCAGGAAAGGCCTTCCTCCAGAAAAGTGCCAGCCCACTGAGTGCATGACAACCTCATCTGCACCCCCACAGAACCCCATGGCTGCCTCCATTAGAACCCCCGATACCCACTACCCTCTGTATCATCCTATAAGCTCCTAAAGGCCAAGACGGAGACTGGTGCATGTCAGGTCCCCCAGTCCCAGCCCAGCGTGCCCGGAAGGAGGCCTGGATCAAGGGTTGGCAACCAAAGAATCAGCAGGCGTGAGCCAGAACAGATCTTCTCAACCCTGGTCCCTGGCACCTCAACTGTCCAGGCCTGCTCCCCTGGGCCAGGACTATTCTGGAAGGTCTCTGGCTCCTCTGCCCTTGTTCCAGGATCCCAGAAGGCCTTTAAGACCCTGGTCTCCCTTGCTTCCCCATGCCTGGGCCCAGCCTGGGCAGAGCCTTCTCCGGGCTGTTGTGCGTGAGTCACGGGCAGACTGTAAACAACCCCACCGAGCACTGGCTGTACCACCCAGGCCCTGGCACGCAGCCTAGCCGCGCTGGGGGGGATCTAAAAGAAGACATGGCTAGCTCCCACGCACCCACTATGGAAAGGAGAAGGTGGAATAGAAACAGGGGTGGCTTCCAGATTTGCATATCAACACGTGCCTATCAGTCTGCAATGCAGCCCCAAGGAGGGGACTAAACAGACCGGGGAGGATGGGGGGGGGGCATGATTAATCAGGAGGGGACCAGCCGTGGGGAAGTCAGGTGCCTGCCGGGAGTTTCACAGCCCCCGATGTTTACTGAGCACCTACTAAGCCGCAGGCACTCCTGCAGCAGCTGGGATATCTCAGTGAACAAAACAAAGACCCCAAGCTGAGGAAAACGGGGAAAGGAGAGTAAGGGAAGCTGCGCGGCACACGCCTCATTCATCATTTGCAAGATATTGTAGAAGGATGGAATCTTGCAGAAGCCAGCCCCTTGACAGATGGGAAAACTGAGGTCCAGGAGAGCTGAGGATGTGCCTGAGATCGAACAGGTGGAGGCAGGCCCCGAGGCCAGCATGGGGGCTCAGAGGTGAGGTTGGCCCCAATGTGGTCCCTGGGCAGCCTCATTTCCCAGGCCCTGTGAGGGGTGGTGCTGGGTAAGGGTAGGACCCCTCTCCTCTGTCCCTGGGGGTGGGGCACCAGGGCACTCAACAGCAGCAGAGGCTCATGGGAAAACCAGGCTCCAAAGTCAGTCAGTGGTGGGTCCCCAGGGCCAACCGCCTGTCATCCCATCTGTAAATGGACAGCTCGGACTCCATGCTCCTGGATGGCCTCTCCAGGCCCAAAAAAGATGTCTTACTTCCCTGGGTGCAGCCAGCTGGGGCCCCCGGATGGGATGGCGGCTGAAAACTCTCTTGCCTATATCACAGAGCCCGGCGCAGAGCTCTAGGAATGCAGAATGACTCCGTTTCCCTCCGCTTCAAAAGCTTTGGGCACTGCAGGGTCAGACCACAAGCGCTGACATTTCAGACGCTCATGCTCTGCTAAGTGAACATTAGACACAGATTATTTAGCCTCTGAAATCTGTGGCTGCCTCCTACATGCTGTTTGATAAGCTTTTATCGCTCCCTCCCTCTGATGTCGTGTCCCTGGGGCCTGGGGCACCTTGTTTGCCCGGAGCCAGGAGCCTGACAGGTGGGGGGTGTGGGGCAGCGGATGGCCCAGAGCCCGGGCAAGGAGCCGCTGTCTTGCTGTGTTACCTTGTTCGCGACACCTCCCCTTTCTGGTCTCACCTGGAAACGGGTCTCCAGAATACTGTGACCTGGCTTCCCTGTCCAGTGACCCCTTCACGGGTCCCCTCTCCTGAGTGTGTCCCAGGCTTGGGACAAAGCAACGTATTTGGGGGTCACTAAGCCAGCACCCCCAAGCTCTCACTGTTGAGCCAAACTTTCTATCATCTAGGCCCCTCGCACCTTTTCCCAGAGCTTCCTAGGATCCTTTGTCCAATGCTACCCCTCCCTCCCTTCTGGAGTTCCCGGCATGCCCTATCCAGGTTCACTCTGGATGATGTCCCAGACTGCTGTGCTTGTGGCTACTCCACAGGGTCGGGGGTTTTTTTTTGTTTTGTTTTGTTTTTTCCACCACTGGACCCCTTCACGGGCCTGGGACATAGCTGATCTCTATAGATGCTCATTCAGTCATTCAGTCATTTAACAAACAGTTCTTGGAGTAAAATGTGAACCCTACTCCATACTGGGTAGTGGGATCCTGATGTTAGAGACTAATAAGGCACAGCCTTGCCCTCAAATAACTGCCAGTCTAAGGGAAAAGAAACACAACTATATGACAGGTGATTAGTGTCCTGGGCAGGAAAGCCTAGGGAGCAGGGGAGCACACATCAGGGCTCCTTGACCCTGGGGAAACCAGGGAGAGCTCCCTGGAGGAGGCAACATCTAATTATGACTTGGAGGGTCCGAAGGAGTTAGTCAGGTGGAGGAAAGAGTTCTAGGAAGATCGAACAGCCCAGGCAGAGGTCTGAAGCTGAGAGGAATCACGGGGAATTCTGGGAACTCTCAACAGCTAGGCTAGAGTCTGCTTGTCCCTATTGCCCAGCTCCTCGGCCCTCTCTCTACCAAAGAGAGGGGAGATGGTTCCCTCCCACTGGGTAAGCTTTCCAATCCCCTATCCCTGCCTGAAGAAGACAGAGGATCCCCAGGAGGCTGGCCATTTGACCCCATGCCCCCTGAGCTGTCAGCCATCTGTCTTCCGGCTCCTCAGTGAAATGGGTGGGACAGGGTACTGAAGGAGAGGACCAAAACCTGGGTCTGCAGGGGCAGAGGGGAGGTCCCCTGGCTGCTAGTGCCCGCCAGTCTGAGTCCAGGCCATAGAGCCCCGTCTCTCATCTCAGGAGTCTCTCCTCCTCGGCCCCCCTCCCTCCCAGCCACTTTGGAGGGGGATAAAAAAAGAAAAGAAATGGTCCTCCCACCACCTGGCAGGCGTCCCCGTGATGAGAACTGCCTCTCTGCGGAGCCTGGTCTCTGTGGGGCCCTTGCCACCGCCCCGCCCTACCTGTCGTGAGCCTCAGGCTGCCCGCCTCCTGTCTTCTCCACCCCGTGACTGGCTGGAGGAGGAGGAGGAGGAGACATCCATCCCTGACTCAGAGCCTAGGTGTGGGCGAGGACAGAGGGGTGATGGGGAAGCCCAACGGCCAGTGTGAGGCAGGTCATCCTTCCCTTCCTGGTTTATGGGGAGAGCATGGGGCAGGAGTAGAGTTCATGGCCAGCAGGCAGGCCGGGACCTGCTTCATTCCCAGGAAGGTCTGGGCCCCCATGAAGGGCTCAACAAGCTTTTAGAATCAGATTGGCAAAGTCGGGGGCATATCAGAAATGGTTTCATCCAGTAAATGTGGAAATGAGGCTTAGAGAGGGGCTGGGCTTCCCAAAGGTAATGTATCAAGTTAGAGGAGGCAGTAAGGGCTGGGAACAGCACTGTGGATGGAAAACAGGGTCCCCTTGAGGACCGTGACCAAGACAGCCCAGGCCAGGCTGCTGTGAGGTCAGGGTCCAAGCAGCCCATGGCTTCTAGTCCTTCCCCATGCTGCAAAGGTTGGCTCATGGCTGAGCTGGGTCTCTGTCCTCCCACCAGGGTACAGTGCTGGAGAGAAAAGGAATTCCTGCCTGGATCTTCTGGCCAGACACACTGCTAGGTCTTTTGACATTTCAGAATTGCAGAAATACTGGAAGGAACTTTCTGGATCGCCTGTGGATGAGGGACTGAGGCTCAGGGAGGGGAAGTCTGTCCCAAAGCCCAGACCCCAGGGAGTGGCCAATACATGCCTTCTGACTCCCAGTTTGGGCTCTTCCCGCTTTAACAGTGGGTAAGAGATCAGGCTGCGGACGGAGTCGGACAGACCTGGGCTCGAATCCTGGCCCTGCCTCTCACTGGCCATAGGACCTCACTTCACTCCCCATCTTTCTGAGCCTCCGTTTTTCCATCTGTAAGTCCTTCTTCTTCTTTTTTTTTTTTTTAAGATTTTATTTATTTATTTGACAGAGAAAGACACAATGAGAGAGGGAACACAAGCAGAGGTAGTGGGAGAGGGAGAAGCAGGCCTCCCGCAGAGCAGGGAGCAGGGCTCCATCCCAGGACTCCGGGATCATGACCTGAGCTGAAGGCAGACGCTTAATGACTGAGCCACCCAGGCACCCCTCCATGTGTAAGTTCTGAGCCCATGGGGTGATAAAAGGGTTGAATGCAGTCATAGGAGCCCATGAGGGTAGATTTGGCCTCACAGACCCCTGTGTTGCTATCCCCCAGAACACTGCCTGACAGATAGCAAGCCCTCCATAAAAGGGAACGGTTGTCATCGCTCTGTGCCATGCTCCTTCTGGCTCGGCATCACTGGTAGGAGAAGAAAGGGGTGATTTCTCTCATCCTAGAGTCCCCTGAGGGGCAGCTGGGGAGTCCAACTGTTGCAGAGGGAGGCAGCTAGTATCCCAGGAAGAACAGTGTGCATCTTTAGGCACACCCCAAGCCCTTTCTGTTTGATTTCTCCAGACAGCACAGGGTGGGCATTGCTAAGTAATGCCCAAAGTCCCACAGCTCCAGGGACACCTCCTGGACCCTGTGACATGGTCCTACCTGGGAACACCGACCTTTCCCCTCCGGGTTACACAGAGGGAGGGGCCAAGGGGCGGGGCCTGACGGGAGGCAGGGCAAGGGCCACAGCCAGTTTCTGGGAGGGTCCCAGAGCCCAGCTCTACAAGAGGCCCCAGCTAGGCATGGCAGAGCAGGTGCTCTTGCCAGCGCTGTGAGCCCCCTCCTAGGGATGCCACCTCCCATTCCATGGTCTTTCCATAGTGTATGGCCAGCCCGTTGCAGGAATGCAAGGCCACGTTGGCCCCCAAGGACCCTCCTGCCTCCTCCATACACACATATACACACACTATATGTCCCCAGCGGAGCCCCTGACATCACAGCCTCGAGGAAGGGACTAGCCAGCAGACAATTATCTAGGGGGTCCCAAAGGCCCAGATCTGGAAGTTTGCAAGTTCAGAAAGCTCTGGGATCTGGAGAGAGAAAGCAACATCCTGTCGTGACTCCTTGGAGGAAATGGCCTCCAGGGGCCAGGGAGGAAAACAGGAAAGGCCAGGCTGAGGAGGAAGTCCCAAGGGCGGGGCTGGGGCAAGCGGGGCCAAGTCCAGCAGTCCAGCCCTTCTCTCCCTCCCTGCACTGGTGGGCCATGGTGAGAGAAGGCCAGTGTGAGGTCCTGGCCTTGGGCTCATTAGGGACTGCCCTGGGCTGCACGGGTGGGTCTGTCCCCAGCGGGAGGCTGACCACCTGAGAGCTATGCAAGGTCCCCGGCTGCGTGGTGGAAGCCGAGCACAGGGCCTGGGGGGACAGAGTCTTCCATCAGCCAGGACACAGATCTGACACTAGCCCTCTTCAGCCCACTCCTCTCCCTCTGTCCATGCCTTCTCGCTTCATTTACTGAGCCCTCATCTCGGCCAGGCAATGGGTACAGAACAGGAGCAGCACAGGGCATACTCCTACCCTTGTCCCTACTTCACAGATGAGGAAACTGAGGCACAGGGACATGAAAATACGTGCCCAAGTTTCCCCAGCAAGTGAGTCACAGCGAATTCAAACGCTGGCTGTCCGACTGGTAATGGAAATGCTGCAGGAAAGAAGAGGTCCTCTCTTGGGGCAACCAGAGCAGGGAACACCTGGAGATTGGCCGAGTGGGGGAGCCCAGGGAGCCAGAGAGGTAGGTGGCCGACCCAGCCATGGGCCCGGGGAAGGCAGGCACACTGCTGCAGACCCCTTCGCACCCGCCGTCCGGTCCGTGGGTGACTACTTCTCACGATCTCACCGCCCCCTCCCCATCCTGCCCCCACCCTCACTCTCAGCTGTTGACCTTGTTTCCCACACTCTCGAATACAACCCAGTCTCTCAGAAGTGCTTCTGGATCAGCGGGCACATCCGCCCCCACCAGCATCTGCACCCACACGCTCTGCCTCCCTTGTCCTATGAGGCACGAGTGCCCACGCGCCCACCTGCACCATGGGCCCCACATGGGCCCCACAGAGCCCAGCCCTCCACTCCGCTCCGCTCAAGGACACCGCTCCAGCAGGTCTCCCCACGCCTTCTCAGCCTCCGCAGCATCCGTCTTATCCTCCACCCGAGCACCCCCATGAGCCAACCAGCTCCCCACTCTTCTTCCACTCAGTTCACTCAAACCTGTCGTGATCCCACCTCCCCTGCTGCTCCCACCCATGCCCTGCTCCCCTCTGCAGGGACAGTCCCCTCCTCCTGTTCCTCTGAAACCACTCCAATCTGGCTTTCAGCCCCTCCTCTCACTCCATCACAGGTGCCCATCCACACCTCCAATGGCCTCCTGTGGGGCTCAGTCTCCCACCGAGGGCCCTTCCCACTGCACTGGATGCAGTTTGGCACCCCACCCCCACCCCAAACAACTCCTCCTGGTTGCCTTCTGGGCTGGTTGTGCTCAGTTGGTTCCCTGTGACCTCTCTGTGCGTTCCTTCTGGGTTTCTGCTGGTTCCTTTTCTTCTCCCAGCCCCCAGCCTGGTCCTGGTCTCTGTCTGTATTCAGTCCCCTGGTCATCTCTGGTCTTGTTGCTTTAAGCACCAGCTGTATGCTGATCATGGCCAAACTCATGCCTCCAGCCTGGACTTCAAACACCCAACTGGGGCTTCGACGCCTCCTCGCTGGAACAGACAGCCCGAATCCAATGACCCGTGTGAACGGGGGCTCCTTGCTTGCTGGAACTGTCCATTCTCCACGGGCAGCCATCTCCCTGGGGAGGAAGGGGTGAAAACTGGCTCTCAGGGAGCAAAAACTCTTAGATACTGCAATGGTTTGTGACTCTCCAAAGGACCAGAGTCTATAACCATATAGGCACTACAATATTATAATATAACTTAAATTCTGGTATTAAAGTTGCATAGCTGACAACGGGAGGAAAAAAGTCTACAAAGGCTATTTCTAGGTGGGGAATAATGAAAAGAAGACAGAAAAGTGCTGCTCAGATACCAGCTGCCCATTCCAATCGATGGCAATCCTAACCTTCCACTGCCCCAGTCGAAAACTTGGAGGTGATGCTGTCTCCTTCCTCTTTCTCATGACTCACAACTGATCCATCAAGAAATCCTATTGGTTCTGCCTTCAAAATAGATCCAGAATCCACTACTCCCCACCACCCCCATGGTCTGAGCTGCCATGGCTTCTCATGTGGGTCATTGCCACAGCCTCCTAACTGGTTTTCCCACCCTGGGTCCCTCAACACACAGCCAGCGTGCTCCTTTGATAGTATAAGTCAGCTCATGTCCCTCCACCTCATAAGATACTCTAGAAACTTCCCATCTCCCACAATTCCTACAGTGACCCACCCTCCCCACTCCCTCTTTCTCTCTGGACCTCCTCCCCCATTCCTTTCTGCCGCACTCACTCTACTCCAGCCCCACAAGCCTCCTGGCTCTTCTTCAAACTCTCCAAGCACAATTTTACCCCAGGGCCTTTGCACTGGTGAATCCCTAGTCTTGGTATACTGCTACCCAGATAGCCACAGGGCTAAACCCCTCACCTCCCTCAAGTCTGCCCAGATGTCACATCTTTAATCCATCTCCAACATTCCAAATAACCCTTGCTTCTCCCGACCCTTTGTTTTCCTACCACACTCATCATCTCCTAACATACTAGGACATTTACTTACCTTTGCCTCTCTCCCCCTGCTAGATGCCAGCTCCCTGTTGGGATCTTTATTTTGGTCACTGCTGGAGACCCAGCACGGGGACAGGGCCTGGCACACAGTACATGTGTCTGATACCCCAAGCCACCGGCCCGGTAAGGTTTCTGACTTTTCCCACACCAGGTTTCATCACCTCTCCCATCTTTGTACTCGCCCTGCCCTCTCTCTGAAAGGTGCCCCCAAAACCATCCTTTCCCCAGCTCTTTCTACTCCCACAACCCTCTTCAAGATCACTTCGCCTCTCTGGGTAGGGCAGGAAGGCCCTGCCTGCCAGACAGGAAGGGAGCTTTTCTTCAAGAGTAGTGGGGACACATGGAAGGGCCTTAAGTTGAAGAGCAACGTGGTCGCACGTGTGCCTAGATGTGCACAGGACAGTGGATGGGAGGGGAGGCAGCTGGATGGGGAGGAGAGGGCCCAGGGCCTGGGGGAGTGGGGGACAGGAGTGTTGAGAAGGACTGGAGAGAGCCCAGAGGGGAAAGGCCAGGCCTTGTTCCCTATTACGCATGCCAGGTAAGAAGAGGGGAGCACAGAGCTGAGGGGGTAAAGGAGGTTTTTGGTAGAAGCTTCTCTTTCCCCCTGCTATAGTCCCCATCCCCTCCACTGGGGACATTTTGTACCTCAACACTTCTGGCCTAAAAGGGAGAAGCTCATGGGGCTTTGGAGAAAAAAATGGGTGCTCCCCAGGGGAACCCAGACCCCAGAGCTGAATGGAGGGGAGGGAGGAGCCCACACAGGGGGGGTCCACACAGGGTGGCCTCTGCCCCGGGGTTTACAGGGGAGCTTCCGGCCAAGAAGTCCACACTTGTCTCCCTTTCTGCGTGGCCTTGTTTGCTCAGAAAGATAAACAAGACAGGGAGTGGCCTCTGTGACATCACCTGGACCGTGCACTCAGCCCAGGGTGAGCTGGGCAGGAGAAGACACCGAGGGCGGCTCCCAGGCGGGCACAGCTGTCCCACAGAGCCACTCCCTGGAAGAGCCAGAGACATTCAGGATGGCTTCACCCCACATCCTCAGGTGGCAGATGGGGAAACTAAGGCCCAGAGAGAGAATCAGGTTGTCATAGGGTACACCTGATTTTCTGGAAAGAACAACTCACTAGTCTGATAGGAATAGACTAATAATATCAGTGATATATACAGACATATCTATATCCTTTCTTCCCAAATGTTCAGAGCACTGCACCCTCATGAGCTCATTCATCCACAAGCCATCCCCCTGGGGTGAGTGGCCGGGCCATCTTGTGCAGACGTGGTGACAATGCTCTGTCATTGCCCTCCCTTCCATAACCTTGCCTTCTCCAGCCTCTTCTATATTCCCTTCTCCCCACCTAATTTAATTCAGCAAAGATTTAAGAGGCTCCCACTTGGTGCAAGCCCCGGGCATTTGAGAAGCTTCTGGATTTCTCCGGGGTCAAAGTCACAACTCCATTTTCTATGGTCTCACAGCACTCTGTTCAGGTCCACATTGCACACAGATCGCATCATTTCCATACATCTGCAGTCCTGGACTTGGTCTTACTCCAGCTTACATTCTCTCTTAGAAGCTAGGACGGGGCCTGGCATTCTGGATCCTGGAGAAATGCTTTCCCAGGGCAAAGTTATCCCTGAATGTGCCCTGAGCATCTCCCCATTAGTGCGCTTGACCCACTGTATGCCGATTACCCAGAGGAAGAGCCCAGAGCAGAGGTCCTGTATTTGCAGTACCAAGCACAGAGCAGCTACTCAGTGTTTGCTAAATGGATCAACTTAAAAAAAAAAAAAAATGAAGATCAGAACCCTAATTGACCATCTTGCCTTTAAACGAGCTCTCAACCCATTGCACAGGTGGGAGGGGTGGGCAGAGAGCAGGACTGAAGAGATACACAAACACTAAGTGGATAGTTCCATCAGCACTGAGTAGTGTTGAGTAGCTGAGACTTCAAACACACCTGGGAGAATCAGGGAAGGCTCCTTGGAAGTAGTGGCATTTGAGATGGAGCTCTGAAGGGTAGAAACACATGGCAAAAATTCAGGAACAATTTTTAACCGAAGGCAGGGCATTGGGCAGGGTTCACGTACCAGGGAGGACTCTGTTTCAGGCAAAATTTCCTGTACCTGAGTAAGTGCTGGGGAGGCCATCAAAGGCCTTGGGTGGGTGGAGGATGCTGGCCAAAGAGCTGGGGAGCCACACGAGGGAACAAGGGAGGGCACTCGGTTGGACCGGAGGAGGGAGGCAACTGGTTTGGAGCTGCTGCTGAGGTGGAGGCGGAGGTGGAGGGTTTTGAGAGTCTGAGTGAGGGAGGCAGCTGCCAAGGTTAGGATGTGGGCGTGAGAGGGTCCACAGAGAACAGGTCTGAAGGATCTGAAACCGATCCAGTGTGGGGAAAGAGCAGTAGGAGGCTTTGGGGACCTGATCTGGAGCTTGGGAGAGGGATGGGGCTTCAACAGACACGCTGTGGTCCCAGGGAGGAGCTGCTGTAAGGCAGATTATGAATTTACTCCACTGGGGGGGAGGGAATGCTTCACTGAGGCAGACGCCAGCCTGAGAGGGAGGTCAGGGCCCCAGAGACAGAGCTGGGAGTAAGAGCGAAGTGGCAGGAGCGTGTGAGCTCACAGGGGAGAGAGCATGGTGTGAGAAAGCAGATGACAGCTGAGGACAAAGCCTTGGGGGACACCCACAGTCGGGGAGCAGGAAGAGAGAGGATCCAGGAGGAAACGGAGCAGCCAGAGAATTGGGAGGGTAGTCCCACTCTTTTCCAGGGTTGCCCCACCTCTGTTCCCCCCTTATCTCCCATAAGCCAGACTGGGCTGAAGGGCAGAGGCCAGGGCCTGCCCAGCCTCCAGAAAGCTCCAAGGTGGAAGAAAGCAAAGCCTCGTGGTTGAAGGTTCAGATTCTAGAACTGGCCAGAGCAGAGTGGGGCTCCCAGCTGCCCCCATCCCTCATCTCTCTTGGCTTTGTGACCTCAGGCAAGTCACGCCCCCTCTGATGGTCAGCTTCCTCACCTTCAGGAGGGTTTCACAACCAGACTTCTCCATGGGGCTGCTGTGACTACCCAGTGGCATAGTATTTGTTACTCACTTGGCACTTGGGCCGTCAAGCCCTCAGAGTTCAATAAATGGTGGCAGCTGCTATCACAATTATTACAAGGCCAGGATGGGATTCTGATGCTTGGTCTGGGCAGCCCAAGGACCCCAGCACCCCAAGGAGCCTTTAAGAGAGAAGGGTCCAGGTGACCTGAACTCGCCCAGCTCCCAGAGCGCTGGGCCCCTCCTATCATCCTCCCAAGCGCAGAGCCAGGCATCCTGGACTGGGGTTAGTCACAGCACTCTCGGTGCTGATAACCCTTTCACCTGCTGAGAAATAGGACCCCACCCCCACTGCAGTCTTCAACTCCAGCTGGGGCGCCAGGTTGGGGCCTCAATCCAGTGCTGGGGTTCCTTCGGGGCATGTCGCTGCCCCCCCCCACCCCGACCCAGTTGCTGGGCTCTCCGGCGCCTCCTCCTCCCGGGCGGGGGCTGATGCGCATCCTCTCCCGCACACCGTAATTCACCAGCTCACACCGGCTCCGGCTCCGCCGCGCCCCCTCCGCGCACGCGCATCTCCGCCCCGGCCCCCGCCCCGCAGGAGACTCTGGCGGTTCTGGATGGGTCCGTCCAAGTTGGCGAGAGGGCGTCGGCGCCGGGGGCCCCGGTTGCGGGACAGTGGCGGCCCAGAGTCCAGTGCCTCGTCCCCTGCCCCCCACGGATTCTGCAGCTGGGGCCCACCCCAGGGCCTTCTGCATGGCCCTGCAGGAGCAGGAGCGCGGGGGCAGAGGGACTCCAGCTGTGATGGGGGCTTGCTGAGCGGGCGGAGGTTTTGAATCGGTGGTGCTGGCTCCTGTCCCTCATACACCAACGCCTGTACCCCGGACTTTCAAAGCCTCAGTTTCCCTTTCTTGGCCTCAGGCTAAGGGATCCCATTTACTGGACCCTGGAAACAGGTTAATCGATCCGATCCCCTATGCCTATCTGGGCAGCCTAAGATGGGCGGGAAGAAGAGACATGTTTCCCCAGGGTCCAACCCCATCCTACCTGGACCAGGGCGGAGGGGCTCCCTGGGAGGAGCTGGGCTTTACCGAAGTGGCCCCTCTACAAGCTGGGGTTAGGTCTGGGGTCTCACCGTTGCTGGCTGGAGCCATCTAGCCCTGGAAGGCCCCTATTAACTAGGACACTTCTGGGGGTGGGCCGTGGCTGGCTCCAGCTGACCAGCTTGGGTCTCTGGGGGAGGTGGCCACAAGGGCCAGGGCTTTGAACAAACCACAGAAGGCTTCTGCAATATCAAAAGAGCTCTTAGTCACTAATATATGGGGGAAGGGGGGCCACCGTTGGTGAAAGAGCCTCTGCTTGGTTCCCATCAGCGGTGGATCAAAAAGCATTTGGTCAAAGAACCTTTAAATACCTTGAAAGGCAGGTGAAGCCTGTTCAGTAGCCTCCAAGAGGTACTGAAATGCTGGTCCTGAGCTGCTGGCAAGCTGGCTGCAAGCCCAGCAAGTGGAAGGGGAGGGGGCTGCTGAGCCAGGTGGGAGAAATGGTGGGAATGGGCCACCAGCCCACCCTTACCTGGACTCAAGAATCACTGTGGGGAGTGAATAGGGCAGAGAACCGGGCACAGATGGTCAGAGTTGGAAGCAACCTTGTAGGCCTCTGAACCAGGGATTTTAATCTGAAACCTACAGGACCCTCTCCCACCCAATTATGGACAAATTGTTGTGTCTGTAGTTGAATAGGCATTTTTTCTAGGGAGGGGGAGGTCCATGAAGTTCATGAGACTCCCAAAGGAGTCCAAGGTGGAATCGAGATTAAAAACCAACATCCTTGGGGCACCTGGGTGGCTCAGTGGGTTAAGCCTCTGCCTTCAGCTCCGGTCATGATCTCAGGGTCCTGGGATTGAGCCCCACATCTGGCTCTCTACTCGGTAGGGAGTCTGCTTCCCCCCCGCCGCTGCCTGCCTCTCTGCCTACTTGTGATCCCCCTTCAAATAAATAAATAAAATCTTTATAAAAATTTTTAAGAAAAGACCAACATCCTTGTACTACAGATCGGTAAACTGAGGCTCAGAAGGTTTGAGTGATTTACCCCAGATCATTCAGCTTGTAGCTGGCAAGCCAAGGTTCTTCTATGGTGCATCCTGATAAGGGAATCTCACAGGTTCCCATGGCTCTCAACCTATGTCAGGGTCCCAGAGTTGCCCAAGACTGAGAAGTAGGGGGTATCTCAAAACAGAGGCCTAAGGCCAAGATTCTGACTGAGCCTGGGGCTATCCCACGCAGCAGCTGGCGAGGAGAAGGGGCACCAGCTTTCATCTTTTGGAGCTTGAGGGGCTGAGCCAAGCACATGGGGGAGGGCTGGGTGGCAGGGTGACAATGGAGAGAGAGAGAGAGAAAGAGGAGGTTTCAGGGAGAAAAGATGTGGGTGGGGTTGGGATTGCAGAAGGGGCTTGTGGTCCTGAATCATGACCTGAGGATACAGAACAGGGACCCAGTGCTCTGGAAGGTCAGCTTGGGGCAGAGACCTTGGTGCCTGGGATATGTCCAGTGCCTTGGTGCAAGGGAGCCATGAAAGACACCAGGTCCTTGCCTTGCTATCTCCCCACTATATTCTCCGTCCCCACGTGATGTCATTACAGCCCTATTTTATGGATGAGAAAACTGAGTCCCAGAGATGCCAAGTCACTGGCCAAAGCCAAACAGCTGGATAGTGGCAGAAGCAAGACCATAGTTTAAGTCCAGGATTCTTCCCCCCCGGAGGCTGGGAATCTCTTCAGTATCAGGTATCCAAAGCAGGGGCCGGCAGAAGTGTGACCAGCGAGCTGGGGCCTTGGGTAAGCCTTTGAGATTCAATGGTCCCTGGGTCTGGGGAGAAGAGGACATTGACCAGCAAGCACTGACTCAGTCTCCACTGGGACAAGGCAGCCAGAGCCGCCTTCTAGGACTTTCTCATTGTGCCCTTCCCGGGGAGGTGTTCATGTTATGCTTCTACCTTCCCCAGACTCTTGCCCTCTGAAGAGGAGGAAGGGGACGGTGAGCTGCAGGGACAGGGTGGCAGAGCTCATCCTTGCTGCTGGCCTGGCAGATCAACGGGCTCTGCTGTTGCCCTTCAAAGCTGCCTTCCGGCTGGTCTCCACCGGTCCCTCCTGGATCCAGCAAATGCTCAGCCTGAGCCTCTCGCCACATGGCTGGTGATAAGGAGAGAGGTGTGTTTGTTCTGTCTTGCGAGCTGCACAAACAGTTTCCTCAGCGTTTTTATTAATAATTCAGCCCATGGCAAGGGGGGGGGTAGGGGGGACCAGGAGCTGTGAGGAGACCAGGCCAGGTAGAGGCGGAAGGGGAACCCAGGAGCCCTGCCTCCAGCCGTGGCCTAGCAACAGAGCCCGGGAGCCTCAGGGGCCCTGTTTAGGAGAGCTTGGGCCTGGTGTCTGCTCCAGAGGGACAGAACGTCCATCCCTCCCTGCTCTGTTCCACCAGAAGCTGACCCAGGACACCTGGGCCCTAATGACCACGCCAGATCGGAAAGAGGCCTGAGGGGCCCACGGTACTCCATGGGGCATCCCTGGGGAACCAGGTGCCGCCAGCATTTCCTGCCACGTCATGGAACCCAGGACAAAGAAGCCAGCAGTGTCACAGAATGAGAAGCTTTCTCTGGGCCCCCCTCTACCAGGGGATAGGAAGGGGAGGGGCAGAACAGCAGAGGCCCAGGCTCTCACCTTAGAGGGCCACGGCCTGAAGTCAGGACTAGGATGATTCACCCTCTCTGATCTCTTCTCAGAAGACCTGCTCACTTCTGCACGCTTCATTTCCAGCCTGTGCCCAGTCCTCCGTGAGTGCTGAGAAGACAGGGACTCATGGTGGGCTTGGCTCTTGCTCATGCTCTAGCAGGAGAGTGCAGCCTTCAAATGGTCTGAGGTCAGACATCTAGAAGGACTTCCTTGAGAGGCAAAACATGGTAATGAGGAGTATGTTTGAGATCCATCAGGAATAAGTTCCCCGTTCCAACTATCACGTGAAGTGCCTTACTGGTACCATCTTGTTTACTCTTTATTATAGTCCAACAGGTGGTATTTTTTTCTCTAAGGTGTAGACAAGAATTGAGGCCCAGGGGTGTCGAGTAAGCGGCCCGCTTGGGGTCACACGGCTATGAATGGCTGGGCCGTGTAAACCTGTATTCTTTTCTCTCCCCAGTGATTCTGCATCCCCTAGACAAAGTGAATGAGGCCCAGAGAAAGGGTGTCTTCAGAGCTTTTCCCGTGTCCATGATGCAAGCAGGAATTAAAACCCAATGAGGTTCCCAATGCCTCAGAGACTCCGTCTCTACAGTGCCATCTCATGGGATTTATCTAGTATGTCTGAGGGACTGTCCATCTCTGACGTTCTGGAAGAGTGGCTGTCTACTGCCTCCTGGGAGTGAGCAAGTTTGGGATTTTATATTTGAAAGGGATAGGCTGTAAGCTCTCAGATGGGGGCGGGCACCGGGTCTGCTCATGAACCTCCTAGTGGTCGGCAAAAGGCTGGAGACAGGACCAAGGGTCTCCCCTCGATTCTCTTACCAGCAATCTGTGTTGCTAGCTGTGGGCCTTGAGCTCCCTGGCCTGTTCTTTCTCCCTATAGACGCCTTGTCTTCACCATCTGTCATCCAAGTGGTGGCCTGTCAGAGGTCGTCTCCCCGCCAACTCTGAAAAGCTCCAAGATTCTAAATGCTTATAAAGATCTGTTGAGTTGCCATGATGAATTCTGCTGTCCCCCTCTGGACCCTCACATTGATAGATGGAGAGATTTCTGAGCAGGGAACCTTTCTGTGTGGAGCCCGTTGATGGCACGAGGTAGGGATGACATAACTATTTGGTCTTTACTAGCTGGGCACTGAGAGGGGGAGCTGGTGGTGGGAGCAGAAACAAGTCAAGATCAGAGACCCCAGAGTCCCAACCTTTTGGCTTGGCATCCTAGGGTTTGCCAAGAAGAGGTTTGTGGATTTATCCTGAGTTCTTGGCTGCATATGGGTGGGGATGGCTGCAGGGTATACGAAACTTAATGGCCCTTGACCAAGGGATGAGGGCTGAGATTTCTGGCCGGGGACTAATTACGGGCTGGAATCTACAGCTGCCTTTTTTTCTTCTTCCATTTTTAATTAGAACATTCAATCCAAGGAAATCTGTTCTCCACCCGAACACTCTTCATGGAGGTTTGCTTGGGGGAATTTCCTTATCTGTTTCTCAACTGAAAAGCTGTGGGTGGAGGTAAGTGTGTGCCTGCGCACGAGTGTGTATATGTAATAGGCTCCGTGCAAGTTCAACGGTATGGGGTGTGTGTATGTATGTGAGTGAGTGAGTATCGGGGGAGACTGGAGACGGAGGCTTGTCCCTTTGGGTGCTGGCTGCCTCCTGTGTTGGGAGAAGGTGGAGGTGTGGTTGGGTGTGAGCTGTGCATACAGTCAGTTAAGTGGATTTCTCCGGGTGGGATAAGGAATCCTTGATTTTATAAACCCTGGCTCACCTACTAACTTCATTCTCAGTGGAGGGGCAGATAGGATGCTGCAGCGGGGCTAGGGGTGTTGCCCTCCTGCCTGCCCCTTTGAGGAGCAGCGTTCCGGTGTGCATATCTCTCCTGTTTGTGTGCTAGTGTCTGTGTGGTGGTGGTGGTGGGGGTTGTGGTGTAGCTGATTAGGTATGTAGGTGTGCTGGGAGGGCTCCGTACCTGAAACCACCAATAATTCGTTTACTTCCAGGCTTTGCAAATTTGGGGGAGAAGGGCCCCTTCTCCCTGCCCCAGAATCAAACACTTCGAATTCTAGGATTCACCTGAGTTGGGCTGTGCGGACCTGACAAAGGAGCTGAGAGAGCCGAGAGAGCCAAAAGAGCCCCAGGGTTGGACGAAGGAGGGATTTCTTTCTTACCCACTGAAGTGCTGGGTCAGGGAAAGGGAAGGGGGTGAAGTGGAGGAGCTGGCTTTGCGGATGGCTTAAGTGGGAAGGGTCTCTAGGCCTCGTCCTCCACTGAGGGTGGCGATCCTGGTCCTTTCTGCTCGGGCTGTTTTCAAATTCGGGGGGACGGCCAGAGTGGCGGACCCAGGCTCAGCCCTGGCAAAAAAATCCATTCCTGGTTTTTGCACACACCAGCCCGACTTCCCGGGACCGGCACTGTGTTGAGTCCCGAGCTGACGCCCTCGAGCCGCCACCAAACGGAAAACCCGGAGTGGTTTTACACGCCTCTTGGAATGGAGTCAAAGGGCACCTGGGAGGAGGTGGGCAGCCGCCCCGCCCCGCGCGGTTCGAAGCCGCTGCCATCAGGAGCGTCCCGGTCGGGCTGGTCAAGCAGTGCGGCGGGACCCGCAAGCTCGCAGGGCCCACCCGAGGGCTCCGTGCCCTCCCCGCGGGGGCTGCGGGAGGAGCGCGCTGGGCGGCTTGGTGCCCTCGGGGCGGCTCCGGGCGGCGGCGGGCGCGGGGCTGCAGTGCGGCGCGCGGCCGGCAGCGGGCAGCAGCGGGCGCGGGAGGCCGCGGTGGCGGTGGCAGCGGCGCTCGGCAGCGGGCGGGCGGCGCCGGCGGTGCCCCGGGCGCGCTCACACACGCGCTCACACACACACACATACACACGGCCTCGTACACACTCACACACGCTCCGGCGCGCACACGCGGCGCGCAGGCCAGAGGGAGGAGGCTCGGCGGCGGCGGCGGCGGCGGCAGCGTGCTCGGCCGGCGGGCGGGAGGGCTGGCGGGCGGCCCCCGCTCCCCGGCTCCGCGGCTCGGTGCAGCCCGCGCGGCCCCCGCCCTCGGACCCGCCCCCGGGGGTCGCCCGGCCCCATGCCCTGCAGCGGCGGCGGAGCAGCGCGCGGCCGCGGGCGGCTCTGAGGAGCCCGGAGGAAGCCGGCGACGAGGGGACCATGTACCGGGACCCGGAGGCGGCCAGCCCAGGTAAGCGCGGCCCCGCGCGGGCTGGGGCGCCCCGCACCGGCAGGCAGGACGGCGGCAGCGCCGGGCGCCGTCTCGGAGCCCCAGCCCGGGGCGGCTGTCGGCCCGAGCCGCACAGACCTCCCCCCCATCCCCCCGGGGTCATCCCAGCCCCAGGGGCGCGGGCTTGAGCGGCAGCTACTCGGACGCCGGGCCCCGCAGTCCCGGCGCTGCCAGGCTTGATGCCCGGCGCCGGCTTCGCAGTGTCCCCACAAGGATCTCCTCCCCCCACCACCCCCCAGCAGCCCAAGGACGTGTGTGGCGGAGCGAGGAGCCACTGCCCCCGCGGGAACCGGGCAGTGCCCTCAGAGGCACCCCCGGGTGCCAGCGCTGGGGGACCCCAGGGCAAGGATCCCAGGCAGCTTTGGGCCAAGGTTGTGGGCACCGGGGAGCAGAGTGACATCGGCGGTGCCAACTGTGAATTGAGAGGGTGCCAAGGGGCAAGTGGGAATCTGGTGCAGTAGCAGGGGAGGGGGGCTTCGGAGAAGGAGGGAGGGGAACCGCAGGAGCGTTGACGAGGAAGACAGGAGTACCTGAAGGGAAAGAGAGCAGAGATTGGGGAGAATGGGGTGCCAGGGGAATGTGATCCTGGGTTTGGGGAGGGGGAAAGCGAAGATCCCCAAACTCACTCCAGTCCTGTCGGGGGAAGGAGGGGGAGGGGCGGGCTCCTTTGCATCTCTCCTGAAGGAGCCGGGGAGTGGCCCAGGAACCCACGTCTGCTTGCCATCCTTCAAGCCCAGCCAAGGAGTCTTTCCTCCTTCCTCGGGAAATTGCTCTGCCATTTCCTCCTTGGCTCCTGACGCCTCCTCACACGGTGCCCACCTGTAGGCAGGTCCCCTGCAGCTCCTGCCCCAGCTGTCTCAGCGCCCACCTGGGGTGCCCCACCCCAGACCCAGCACCCCCCAGTCTGCCAGTTCTGGCAGCGGGGTCTCTGCTTCTGGGTTTCTCTGTGATGCTAGAAGCAAGGCGCCCCAGCCTGAGGACTTGCTGAGCCTCCAGGCTTACCACTGCTGGCCTCCCTGGGCTGGGGTGCTGGGGGAGGGGGCCGCCCTAAGGCTCTCCGTAGAAGGGACCTTGAGCCCCAAGGATTTTGAGGGCAGTCCCATGGACACCAGCTTTGTCCACTCTTGTCCCAGCCCCACATTTATTCTCCCTCTAGGGACAGCCTCAGCCCGTCCCTGCCTCCTGGGGAGTCGGGCCCCCACCCGCATCAAATTGTCGCAGCCTACTAAGTCCACTGAGGAGGACCTACTGGGTGCCAGGCACTCAGCGCTTGGGGTTAAGAGGGAGAGAGACTCCATCTCCCTCTCCGGAACCTCCTGCCCATCCATGAATGTCCTCCTGGTGATGGCTGAAGGAACATTGCCTTTGGACACCCCTCCCTTCATCTCTCTGAACCCAGGTCGCTGACCCTGCCTCTTCCTCCACGAGGCTGCCAGCTCCCAGCACCTGGACCGAGGGCTCAGGCAGTCTCTGGCTGGGATCACCCCCCCAGAAACCAACCGCTTAGTTCAGAGGCCAGCTCTAGGGTATGAGGTAGAAGGGGAGGTGCAGTGAGGACACTCCCTTTCCCCCTGCCCTGCCAGGCTGGCAGCCTCCCCTCTCCTGTTAGCCGGGTGGCCTGAGTGCATGCCCTCATCCCTTCTCCCTCCCCCCTCTTTCCTCCCACGCCTGGGCACCATGACATCACTGATCCTCCGAGCACCTCTGCCCTCTGCATGGAGGCCAACTTGACATGCTTGGCGTCTTCTGGGCAAAGGGCCTGCAACCCAGTGTTGCCCCTGGCTTCGTGGCAGCCCCTGGGGTGTCTCCCTCTCTCCCCGCCCCCCAAACAGGCCTCCCTCTGTGGTGGAGACCTTTCTTGCCCAGTTTCGGTGCAGGGCCCACCAGTGCCAGGGGAAGGGGAAGCACTGATCCACCGGGAACAGGCAGGGCCTGGGGTTCACTTCCCACTGGACTGGATGGTGTCGGAAACAGGCTGGAGAGGGCAGAATCTGCTTTTGATCCTGGGTTCTCTCTGAGGGGCCAGAGTCCTCATCAATCTGACCTCTGTACCCCAGCCTCCCTGCATCCCCGCCCACCTCCTAGAATCCCTACAGCTCCAGGCCAGACTACGCATTCCCTCCGACCCCGGCTCCCCTCAGGCCCCCTAGACTCTGCTCCCCCAGGCGGGCTGTGTGTCCCCCATTTCTGTCCCCTACGTCCCCTTTGCCTGGCACCTGGTAGGGGCAAGATATGCAAATTAATTCCTGTGTGATTCAGGCCCCTCCTTCTGGTCCCCCCCCACCACCACCAGTACCTTATCTGTCCCGATTCCCTCATCCCATTCCCAGGAACACCTGTGGCCCAGTCCTTTTTGCAATTTTCCCTCTCTCGTGTTCTCCTGCTCTTCCGTGTTCCAGGCTGGTTCCAGAGTATCCCCGAGGTACCCTTTCCCTCAGCGCACTCACCCTGGTCTCCACAGGGTTCAGCCTGATGCTAAGACCCTGTCCACTGTTCCCTACCCACTTGGGCCCAGGGCTCTGAGGCACTTCTGGGATCTAGCTCAGCTGAAGCAAGGGACTGTGGGAAAAAGCCAGAGCCCAGTGAAGAACGAAGACCAGCCCCCCTCCCACACACCCCCATTGGCTTCTACTCCATACTCTGTCCAGCCTACCCAGTGGTGCCTGCAACTTCCTCTCTGTCCCCTCCCTGAGGCAGGCGGCCCTCTCTCTGTCCTCAACCCTCCTCCTATGCTCATCCTGGAGCTGGCCTGGCCAGGCCTCCCTGTGTCCCTTGGACCCAGGCCCGGGGCCAGGCAGGGCCTCAGCAGGCCTGCAGGGGTCAGCATTGCAGTGGGCGGGCAAGACAGCTTCAGGGAGGGAGGAAGGGAGGGAGAGGTGACCTTGCAGTGAGTGAGCGAGCGAGGCCAGAGAGGGAAAGTCGGGGCCAGCGCAGCAGTCCTGGGAGAGAGGTCAGGTCCTGAGGCTGCCTGCCTGCCCCCAGCCCTCTGTGAGCTTGTCCCTGGGGTAGTATGGCTGGAAGTCTTGTCTGTCCCACCTGTTAGTGGGCTCTGCCCCCTATAGCAACTCTGCCAGAAAGGTCATTGTCAGGGAGCACAGGGGACACGCTGCATGGGGCAGGGGGCCTTGGCACAGTGGGTCTCCTATCTCAAGGCAGAAGGATCCATGAGATTGTCCAGGCTCACCCTCCACCTGCTGAGCACAAGTTAAGGACAGAGGCCGTTGGGTGATGTGTAGGGCAGGAGTGACGGGGTATGGCTGAAAGGGCCAACAGGATTAGGGACAAGGACTGAGGTGTGAGAAGGTCCATGAGGCCTGACTGGCTGACCGGTTGATCCACTGTCAAACTCTCCCCCTACCCCATCTACCCCTCCACCCACTTCTCTACCCCCTCACCCCATCTGCAAAGGCCCAGACCTCCCTGGCTTGCATCTCGGGCTTTGGTCCCAGTCTAGGGCTAAAGAGCCAGCTATCTTCCAACAGGCCGTGGACAGGACGGGGTTGGGTGGGGGGGCGGTGTCTGAACTCCTGGGCAGGAGGGAGGGCTTCTGTGGGTTTGGCCCCATGCTACGTGCTCCTGTGGAGACACGACCCTCCGAGGCCTTGGGTCATGTTCTTCGGTGGCTTTGTGAGAGCAGTGACCAGCCAGCTGGGTGCTTGAGAACTGGGGGACAATGAGGAGGGAGATAGTCTCGAAGCTCCTCCTGGTGGGGGAAGAGAGGCTAGAGCTGGTGGGATTGGGGTGGGAACATGTAGGCCAGCAGGTGACAGGTAAGGGACAGCTGGAAGGCAAGGGAACAGGTGGGTGTCAGGCCCTGGGCAGCTGGGCCCTTGGCTCGCCTCAAGCTTAGAACCCAAGGGGCATTGAAGGCAACATAGCCTAACAGCGAAGGACTCTCCCCTCTCACCCCCCACCAGCCCAGCTGTCGCAGAAGGCCTTGAGGGAAAGGCAGGGGAGGAGTGGGTGGTTCCTTCCCTCTTGCACCCCTCCTCTCCTCCCACTCCCACTCCCCACCCACCTTCTATCCTCTGAGGGACTTTGAATACTTATTGAATCTGATGGACCATTTTCAATAACTGCTTCCCCCAGGGGAGCAAGGCTGTGAACAGCAGGGAGAGGAGCAGTGAGGGGGGCCATGTGGGGCGGGTGGGAGGCCGAGTCCTGAGCCAGGGACTCATGGCTGGAAGGGGAGTCTCTATGACAGTCTCCTCAGAGGTCCCAGTGCGTCCCGGTGGGGCGGGGGGGGCGGCCGGGGCAGCTCCGTGGACAGTGCCCGGCAGGTGGCCTGTGAGGCTGGTGAGGTCGGCGCTGTCGTGGCGGTCACTGGTCTGGCCAGGTGCCGGAGCTGGCCGGTGCCAGCCTCGGCCTGGGTGCCCGCCTCCCTTGCAAAGGGAACCCCGGCCGGAGGTGCCAGGAGGGTTGTGCCAGTTTGGTGGCCATGAATGTGCGTGACCTTCCAGGCAGTAGGGGCAGCCCAGCTGGGCCCTGTCCAGCTTGTGTCTGGAGGGCAGGGCTTTGGTCTCACCCAGCAGCGTTCCCCAAGGGGTGGAACGGAGTTGGCAGACAACAGCATGGGACCTGTGGGAGGGGCTGGACAGTGCCCAGAGCCTGTGCCTGGAATTCTGGACCCAGTTGGTTTGGGAGGTGGGCCGACACGTTGGTCCTGCTCCAAGGGGGCTTGGTAGCTTCCTCCTGGGAAACCCGTTGGAGGAGGTGTGTCTCCTGGGGGTGGGGGGCGCTGGACTGGGCGGGGAGCTGACTTGAATCAGGAGCCAGGATCTTTGAGGAACTGATGTATCCAGAAACAGCAACCGGTGAGGGCGTGGCCCGGGGCGGGGGGGGGGGGGGGGGGGGGGGCCCCCCCCCCCCCCCCTGCCCTGTACGGCGGTGGGTGTCAGCTGAGCTGCGCTCGCTGGTCTGAGTGCCGGCTGTAAACAGCAGTAATGAGTGTATTTGTAGTTAGGTGCGTTAAGGTGCGCAGAGCAGTGATGGGAAGCAGCGGGGTGGGGGGCGCCTCTCCTGGCCCGATCCCCAGTCAATCCAGGCAGATGCCCTCCAGGGGCCCTGCCTGCCCACCCACCCCCACCCCGCCACACCCTCCCACCTGCCACCTGGCAGCCTCTGAGGCTTCCATCTGCTGGGAGCAGCGAGGGCCTCACCTGGCTGCACGGGCGTATACAGGTGTGGACGGAGGGCCCTGGGAGCTTCGGTGTGTGCAGATCCGGGCATCTCCGAGACGGCATGTGGGTCCGTCAGCGTCTGTGTGTTTGTGTGCACGTACTGTGTCTGATTTCGTGTGCGTGTGTGCACCCCTCCCCTGAAGCCCCGAAAGGAGGCCCACCCCCACCCCCATCTTGGAAGTGGCCCTGCCCCTTTGATGCCCTTCTCAGCGTGCAAGAAGTGGGGGGCTCTTGGCAGCCTGCTGAAGGGGGTGACCCGTTGTGCCTAGCAGAGGAGACAGGAGGGACAGGTCTGAGCCCCAGCCTCAGGGGGCACCTACAGAACCCAGCCAGCTCTAGAGCCCTCAGGAGCCCCTGGAATGAGAGAACAGGACTGCCAGGGTGGGGCGGGGCAGGGTGGGGTGGGGGGGTCAGCCCTAGCAGGTGGGGATCTCACGGTGCTGGTTGGTAAAGGGTGCACCCTGCCCCCCACAGCCAGGCCCGGGCGGCGTGGGGTGTGGGTGGCCACAAGGGGTGCCCGCATGAGGCCCTGCATGAGGGGAGCAGAGAGGAGAGTTCTGTGGCTAATGTGTCCAATTAAATTACTTCAAACCCTGCAGCGGCAGCTGCTCCCGGCGGGGCCCTGGGTACAAATTGGATCCGTCTCATTACCACGGGTGGTGTCAGCGGGGCCGGAGAGCGGTGGCCAGCTCAGCCGGCACACGGCAGGCCTCCTCCCCCTTGTTCAGCCTGGGCCTGCTCCAGCCTCCCGGCACATTGGCTCACTCTGGTACCCCTGGTTTGCCAGGTCCTGCGCGCCTCCTGACCGTCCTGACCCACCCCTAATAGCTCGAGGGCCCCTCCCAGCCCTCACCATCTCTCTCCAGGAATGGGGGTTTCCAGGAAGCCCCTCTCAGGGCCCCCAACACACCCTGTGGCCTCCCTTGATGACACGAGTGCCTTAATCATGGCAGGTGATTGCTTGGGGAGCACTCAGGATGTGCTAAGCGCTTCATATATGTGCCACAGGGGGTGGCTTACTTAAGCTTGGTCTCCGGGGTCAAACAGCCAGCTGTATGTTTGAACCTTGGCAGAGACACTGGCTGCCCTGTCCCTGGAGTAAGTTGCTCCACTCTTCTGGCCTCAGTTTCTTTCTCTGTAAAATGGGTTTGATCATGGTTCTTATTTCACAGGCTTGGAGGATGAGGCGGGGTAAGGCGGGAAACAGCCTTAGCTAAGAGCCCAGCACATAGTAAACACTCAGCCAATGACAGCTGTTATCAACACTGTCCTGCACCAAGTGATTGATGGCTGGTATGAGGATTCCGGAAGCTCCAAGGAGGACGTGCCTGCTTCAGCCGTGGTGGAGGAGGAGTCGGGGAGGACTTCACTGAGGCGGTGTCAGTTGGTTACCTTCGGGATAGCAAACATGTGTTGAGCAACCCCTACGTGCCAGGTGCCATCTGAAGCGCATGGCACACATTAGCTCGTCCATCCTCCGACCAACCTGGGAAGGGGGAGCTTGCAGTTAGAAATCGGCTGGGAGTTCCAGCAAACACCAGCCCACCCAGGAGCGTGAGCTCGGAGCCCAGGGCCTTGGGTTCTGAAGGAAGAAGAAGAGCTTCCCACGGGACGAGCAGGGGTGACGTGTTCGATGTGGAGGGGACAGCACGTGCCACAGCCCAGAAGCAGTTTCTTGTTCCGTGGAAGCAGCCGTGGAGGCCTGAATGGGGCTAGAAGGGAGGGCCAGTAGCAAGAGCTGAGGCTTGGGAAAGGTGGGTTAGGCCAGATTCTGAAGGTCTTGGCATTCTGAAACAGGAAAACTGGATTTTTTTTTTTTTTTAAATTAGGACCATGGATTGCCATGGATGACTTTGAAGCAGATCTCTATAAAGAAGTTTAACTTTGCAGTGGTGTGGAGGGTAGGAAGCCCGGAGGGAGGCAGGTCCATGGAGCTGGAGTCCCAGGTTAACGCATGTGTCCCCACCTTTGCCCAGCCCTTCCTGGGTCTCTCCGCTGCCTCAGGGCTGAGTCTGAGGCACCACACCGTGGAGCCTGCAGAGCTCCGCTGGCCTGGGGCCCTGCCCTCGGCAAGCTTGGGCCAGGTAATGGGCAGTCAGGGAGGCACCAGGTGAAGAAAGGTCGGATGGACACTCCCCAGGGGCTTACCCAGGGACATGGGGTATCAGAGACAGCACCCACCCAGGTAGGCTGATCCAGGGCCCAGTGTACACAATCTCTACTCCTGGGGGTCGACTCTGCACCCACCCCACACCATGGTCATCAAGGCCAGGCCCCGGGGGACCCCCGCCAGACCCAGCCTGTCTGCGAGGCAACTGGCCAGGCCCCTTCCTCTCCAACCCCACAGCCCCTGGCACGGGGGCCCATTCCCTGCAGGCCTTGGGTATATCATCCCACTTCCCTGGGGGCTCGTCCCAGGGCAAATGGCCTGGCCCCCAGGCCACAGCAGCACACAGACGTGTTGGGATCTGGGCCCATGTGCACACGTGATGTGGGTGTGCGCGGGCAGCAGGGAGTCTGTGACGGTCTGCCTGGTCCCCCTACCTTGACTGGGGATTCGTTTCCCTGGGGATTTGGGTCACATGGGCACTGAAGAGCATAATGGTGAGGAGGGAAGGGCAGGTCAGGAAAGGTGGCAGGGGAGGCTCTCCCAGCAGGGCCTGGCGGGTCAACGGATCACTTGTCCTTCACGTCTGGTATTCCATCTCACCTTCACGGCAGCCCGACGAGGGAGACACTGCCCCCACTGTCGTACAGGTGAGGAGCCCAAGGCCCAGAGAGGTGGACTGTCTCACCAGGTCACTCAGCAGAGCCGGGATGAGATTGCAAGGCAGCCTGACTCCAAAGCCTGGGTCCTAACCACCGGGCTTGACAGCCACGGAGCCCAGTGCCTCTCTAATCCCACTGGGACCCCAGCCAGTCTGTCTCTCGGCCCATCACTTGGAAGGAAGTGCTGGGAATTGGTACTGGCTGCAGAGCTGGACTCAGAGGGTGTCCCCACTGCCTCTGTAGTGCTGGAGGCATCCCCTGAAGCCTTTGTTCTCAGGTCCCCGGAGTGGGTGGAGCTTCCTTCCCACCCTGACTCCTCTCCCTCTCCGCAGACTCAGTGGAAGGTTCCTCTCAGTCAAGGGGAGGCTCTGAAAGGAAAGGGAGGCACCCCTCACTCTCTGCTTGGCACCTGCCAGCCCTGGAGGAGCCTCATGAATCGGCTGTGTGTGGCCCCCCCCCAGCCCCGTTCCTCCCTCTCCAGCCCCCGCCTGGTTGGGGAGGTGCGAAGGAAGCGATTTCACAGCCTGTCAGCTGAGGCCTAAAAATACCCAGAACTCTGAGATGCTTGGGCAGGGGGAGGAGAGAGCAGGGACCAGGATGGGGTGCTGGGGGGGGGTGCCCGGCTAACTTGGCCAGGGACACCCTCACAGCTCCACGGTCCTACTCAGACGTGATGGGCAGCGATTCCCTCGTTGCCCCCGTCTGACCCCATTTCTGGGTCTCGAGAGCCACGACCCTCAGACCAAGGGAGGGCTTAGTGTCAGACGGGAACCGTGGAGCCCAGGCCCTTCGGATCCTCTGGGCGGTGGCTCTTTCTCCCTCCCCGCCCCTGAGTTGGCTGGCATCTTCAGGCCGTGGGAGCCAGGCTGGGCGTGTGCCTGCTTCCTTCCTGGAGAAGGGGCCCGCTTCTGTGAGGGGAGAGGCGTGAGGAAAGGCAGCGTGGATGGGGGTGCTGGCAGGTGTGCAATGTGATGTGTGAGCCACCCAGGCACTAGAGGGGGGCCGAGGAGAAGGGGTGTGGTGGCCCACGTCACTGCCACGTGGCCGTGTGCTGACGCTTGGCACAGGGCTCCCCGCGAGTCCACTGGCGCCCAGAAAAGGGGACCCGTGTGTGTGTGCATGTGGTCCCACTGGAGCTGGCCTCTTCCGGGTGCCAGGAAGCTCACAGAGCTGCAGGATGGAGCGAGAGTGGCTGTTGCAGACGGAAGCGCGGGAGTCAGCATAGCAGTATCAGCCGACACACAGTGCATCACGCAGCCCCATGATGGTCACGGTCGCTTCCCGTGTGGAAGCGTGATGGCACGGGTGCCCATGCAGAGGGACACGGGAGGGGCTCCCCGGGGCACCTAAGAGACTCGTGAAGGACGGAATGCAGAGTGGCAGCCAGCGCGTGGGCTCTGGATTGAAAGTCATGGGGTTCCTGGGGCACCTGGCTGGCTCAGCTGCTGGAGCATGCCTCTCTCCAGCTCAGGGTCATGAGTTCAAGCCCACATTGGGTGTAGAGGTGATTTAAAATAAATAAATAAAAATTTAAAAAATAATTTTTTAAGTAATGGGGTTCATATCCCAGTTCTGGCATGTATCGATTAGTCATGTGACCTTGGGCAAGCTGACCTCTCATTGCTTCATTTCCCCATCCATAAAGGGGAGGTGATAATGGCACCCACTTCAGGGCACCGCCGGGGGGATTTGAGGAGCTGATGTATATGAACTGGCCAGACCCGTGACTGTCGCCACGTCAGCAGCATGGGTACGTTAGCTCTTCCTCTCTGGTTCGCCCCTTCAGTGGCACAGGTGGGAGCACTGAGTCCAGAGAGGGCACATGACCTGCCCAAAGTCACACAGTAAGTTAGTGGCAGAGCCAGGACTAGAAACCAGGCTCCACTGTCTGAAGACGGGGCTTGTTCCAATGCAGCACGTCCTGATCGTGCCCCCACTTTGGACCCCACGAAGGCGCTGGGACTGCAACCTCACTGGCATCTGGGGCCTGGATTCTGCCAGGGGTTGGCTGGCGGGGGTCCTGGGAACTTGGGGATCTGAGTGTCTTCAGATAACGCCAGGTGGATGGGTCCTCCAGGGAGCGGTCAGTGCACAGAATTAGTAACATGCCACTGACTGGCCTGTGGACTTGGCCAATGACTCGGCCAATGACTCCTGAGTCTCAGTTTCTTCCCTATAGTGGAATTCCAGTAATACACATATTGTAGGGCCCTCATGAGGACTAAATGAGATCGTACATGCAGTGGCTAGAACAGGGTACCTAGTAAATGCTCAATTATGTTAGCTGCAGTTAAAGCGCATGCAGAGTCCTCCCGCCCAGTGCTCCAGAAGCAGTCTCTTCCTTTGCTTCTCCTTCAGCCTCTGGCTGCCCTTACTCCCCTAGACTGATCAGGGACAGGCTTGCTAACAACGAAGACCTGTCTTTGTCTCCTGTTATTGGCTTCACCCAGGAAGGAACAGGACCCACCAGTGGGACTTAGACCCTGAACCTTCTACGTCTGGCCTCATCACCCACTCGGTGTAGGAACTTGGACAAGCACCATTTCCTCTCAGGTCCTTGGTCCTCCCTCTTTCAGGTAGAGAGGCTGGATCCCATAGTCCCAGAGCTGCCTGGTCATATTGCTGTGTGACCCCAGAGAGTCCCTGGCTCAGGCTACTGGAGGCGGTGGCAGGTAGACAGGAAGGGAGGTCAGCTTGCTGTCCAGGATGAGTGGAGCATCTGGGGCCTGCACTGACTGGTGGCTTGCCATCATGCTGGCCCACACCTATGGCTGCATAGGAGGGCGTGCGGGCCCGACTGGCTGGGCACTGACATTGGGGGAGGTTCAAGGACGATGACTAGAGAGAGCCTTCCTTGGGGCCCTGGGAGCTGCCACTCCAGCCATCCTCCCCCACTCTCCCCTCCTCCCCAGGGCTTTCCTTCAGCAATCCTCCTTCCTCCCTGTCCTTCCTCTCTCCTTCCCCTTCTTGGAGTCTTCCAGTATCTCCCTCTCTCTGCCTCTTCCACTTCAGTAATCTTGACCATTTTCCAGGGCGCCTTCTTCCTTCCTCTCCCTCCACAGATGGGAGGCCTCTTCCCCCTCCTCTGTCTCTCCACTTCCTGAGATTCCTTCTCTTTCCTCCCTACAACATGGAACAAATGTCCCTGTTTCTCTGGATCTTCCTGGTTCCCCCTGCTGCTCTAGAGCTCAGGTCTCTGTCTTCCTCTGCATGGGCATGTCCAGACTCCTTCGTTTCCTGCTCGCTCCCACTTCAGAGTCCCTTCCTCCTCAGTGTCCCCAGCTCCACCTCTATCCTTCCAGGTCCTTGGCGCTCTTTACTCCTCCACCGGTTCCCTTGCCCTCAAGAGTTTCCCTGCCTCCTTCAGATGGGGCTGATGGGGCCGAGCGAGGCAGTTTCTCTGGCTGGTGCTGCTGTTCGTTACCTCAACAATCCCCCACCCATGTGAGTTGAGAAAGGGGGTCAGCCCAGGGCTCAGGGACTGGCAGCCTTGCCTCCTAATTAGTTGGAAGTAATTGCCTGGAAAAAAATTTCATTTAGAATGAGACTCTGAGACTCCAAGGTAGAGCTGAGCCAACTGATGGCCCCTGGGGACCAGGAGGAGGGAAGCAGCCCAGTCAGGGTCTCAGGAAGCCCCTGGACTCCCCTCCCACCTCCCTGGCTTACCTCCAGGACCCCAGCCTCATGGAAGCACAGAGAGAGCACTGGGTTGGGAGTACCACCGTCTTCATCTGAATTTTGGCTCCACTACTCACTGTGTGGCTTGGGGCAAGCGTCTTATTTTTCTGCGCCTTGGCTTTCTCTCTTGTCCCGTTGGAAGAATGCCTCCGTATCACGAGGGTTGACTCGGACAATGGCTATGAAAACACTCTGCAGGCTGTAAGTGCTGTAGGAGTGTGAGGTGTCCCTCTGTTCCTCCAGTGTGCTCTCAGATGAGATATGAGGATATGCGGGAGTGGGGCAACGAGGCTTCCAGAACATGGAAGGATGGCGAGCTGCAAGATTAAGGACAGACAGATGTGGTGTCCAGCGCCAGTCTCAGCACATGCCAGCTACACCACTCTGCGTGGCCCCCTCACCTCTCTGGACCCCGCTTTCCTCATCCGTAGAAGGCTGACCCTCATGCTTTCTCCCGGGGGAGGGGTTGTAGTTTTCAATGTGAAAATGTTTACAGAGCTCTTAGCAGCTCTTGGCCTATAGTAAGTGCTCAATAAATTATATTATCTGTATCTACCATAAAGACTGTTATCTTTACTCCCTACCTGGATCCAGAGGGCTGTGACTCGGGGCATTGTCTCCAGGTGGTTTTATTTGCTTTGATGTTTGTTTTTGGAAAGAGGGGAATTTCCACACCCAGTGAGGCTAATGTGAAGCAGTCCCTAGAAACACCAAGCAGATCTGCTTTTCAAAGACCCCCCACCTGTGGAGTAGTGGACAGGAGTGGGCAGAAACTGTGGCTTTCTCCCCTGACTCCCACTTTTTCCTAGAGAGGGGCTATGGGCAAGTTTCTTACTTAAAAAAAAAAAAAATATTTATTTGACACCGAGGCAGTGAAAGAGGGAACACAAGCAGGGGGAGTGGGAGAGGGAGAAGCAGGCTCCCTGCTCAACAGAGAGCCAGATGTGGGGCTCAATTCCAGGACTCTGGGATCAAGACCTGAGCCAAAGACAGACGCTTAACAACAGAGCCACCCAGGCACCGCTGTGGGCAAGTTTCTTATCTGGATGGATGTGAAGTAGGGAGCCTTTGCCCTCAGGGAGGCTAATTACAAGCCTTTGTGTTCATTGTGGGAGGACTCACCCAGTAGCGGGAAGAAAAGTTGTGTTAGGGGCAGCAAGAAGTTTTTCCGCTTGGCATGGGTTGACTACTGGGTTGAGTCTTCGCAGTGAAGCAGGGAGCATGGTGTTTCAAGACGGCCTCAGGGCAGCCGGACTGCCTGGAACGTGCGAGTTATTGGGCGGCGCTGCAAGCTCGGAGCGCCATATTTTCCTGGGATGGGTGAGGGGGCGGTGACGGCGGACCTTATGCCACTCCTTCCCCACCCGCCCAGCGCCACCGCGGGGGACCTTCTGTGTTTCTGCTCTAAGCGCAGTACCCGCACCAGCCGCCAGGAGGCGGTTCGGCGGGCTCTACTTGAGGGAATGGGAGGCGGCATTTACATTAGAGGGGAGGCTTTTTCTGTCCTGAGTCCGAGTGCTGACTGGGTCCTCAACATCTGAGGACCTCACCGGGGAAAGGGAGCTCTCAAAGTTGCCTGGTCGCCGCCGTGGCTTCAGCTCGTGGCTTATCAGGGAGCAACTGGCAGAGGAAAGTGGGATCACTATGCTTTAGTGCTGCAAACAGCTCCAGTCCTTTGCATCCTGCTCATTAGGGGTGATGCAGAGAGCAGTCTAGAGGAGGGAGCAGTCCCAGGACTGAAACGAATTTCAGCACCAAGGACAGGAGCACTGCTCCTGCACCCTGTTTCAGAACCGTGGACAGATCCCACGACAGCGCTCTAAGCGGCTCCTTCCTACTATTTGTGGCGCAAATGATACCCCCAGAATATGGTAGTATGGCACCTCCCAGACGAAATCTCAGTCACTCATCCCAAGGAGACTTAGGACCAGAGAGTATAGTTAGTTCCCTAAGGCCACACACCCACAATGACACAGTGGGTGGCAGAACTGGATTCAGATCTCCAGTAGTCTCTCTCCAAATATTTCTCCCCACTGGATTTCCAGTAGTTCTCTCCCTCCTTCCTAAATATCCCTGGGAGAAGCTTCGCATTCTATTCTATCCCAGAGAGATCCCTTGAGCTGTCAAAGATTAACTGTACCCTTTCTCCCACCAAAACACCGATCAAAATATCTGAATCTCAGGATGGAAGATTCCTAGCCCCTGAGGCTTTTTCATGGCTCCAAGCATCAGGTGGGAGGGTGTTTGGGCAGGACAGGTGCCCTGGCCTATAAGGAAGCCTGTGACTTGGGGAGCTAGAGTTGAGTCATCAGCATGAGGAACTCTTAAGTGCTCTGAGATCCTCGAATAAAACAGAGCACACCATTCCAACCTCAGCTTCTTTGCAGCCGTGTATTATTAATAACAATAAGATGCTGACTTAGGCCAAGGCACAACGATGCATTATTCATAGTAACTAGTGGTGAAGGCCCGCACTTAATCATCACACGTCCCTGATCCTGCCCCTGCTCCACAATCCTGGTGGAGAAGCCCTCCACCTGAGCTCCTTCCTTCCTGAACTCCTGCTGTTCTGATGGACATGAGCATTTTCAGGGGTATCCAGGTGGCTTATCGGCTTTGGGATCAGCATGGTTGAGGAGGGTGGTTGATTCCCAGCTAACTCAGAGCTGGCACCTGATCCCCTTCATCTTGAATGGCTTTGACCCTCATGACTTCCAGACTCACCAGCTCTCTAGAATTGCAGATGGTCTCAACCCCCCTCCCCCATCTTCGAAGGCTGAAAACTGAAGCCAGATGTACCAGTCTTCCCTAGGTCAGGAACTGTGGGAGGTGGGGGTGGCTGTGGTGAGGGAGAGGTAGAAGATACCCTATCGCCATTAAATATGGCAGGAGATGTGAAACCCTAGGCAAACTCAGGAGAACTTTGTAAACTCCTCGGCACTGAACAAACGTGAGCTGTTATTACCAAGGCCATGCTCTCTGCTGGAAGAGAGAGCCAAGGTAGAAAAGGCACGGAGGACTCGTGGATAAGGCCTTTGTAGCTCAGCAGGCCCTGCTCCCCTGATGAGGAGTTGACGTGCTGGTGGATCCTGACATGTCCCCGTCCAATTTCTTGCTGGAACGGCTCCTGGCCCATCCGAACAATCCTTCATTTGCTGTTTACTCACTTGGCATCTCCTCTGAATTCTAAACCGTCTGCATCCAGCCGGCCTCTGTGGCCCCTGCCAGCGCTCCCTCCCTAGCTCACTCACGCGTTATCTGTTTTTATTACAGTCAAGGTTGAGGAGGCTTGCTCGTGCTAAGCCCCTATTTTCAGTTACTTGTAACTTTCCAAAACAATTCCCCTTGGGCCTCCTCTTTCACCAGCCTTGGGCCCACCCGCCCCAGGTGAAGCCTGAGGGGTTGTGGGTGTCTCCTTGGCTTTCTGAAGGACACTCAGGCAGACTGTCCAGGGGGGCACGGGGCTAAGGTAGAGGCCCAGCTTTCCTGGGAAATGAATACCAGGCTCTCTTTCCCCCTCCTTTTCCTTCTACCTGCCCATCTTATTTTCTATTTCCCAAGGTGGGTAGCTTGGAGGAGGAGTTTTAGACTGGAGAGAGAAGGCAGAAAATTCAGCATGTCGGGAGGCCCAGAGCTTTGCCTGGCTGTGTAAAGTTCCGAGTTTTGCTCATTGGTTTTCTGTTGCTTTCTCCCGGGTTCTGCCTTTCTCTAGCTCTGTGTGTGTGAAGGAAGGTGGGATACGTACTGAAAATGTCCCCCTTTCCCATGCCCAAAGAGTCCTAGGGCTGGTAGGCTCTGCACTTGTAAATACCCTCCCACCTTCCCCCCATTTCCATCTGCTCAGCACACACGTGGAGGGGTGCTTCCTTTGGAAACCTGTGACTCTAGCTTTTGCTGCTTTCCATCTTGAACGTCATCACGCAGCCACCAAAGGATGGAGGGGGGAGGCACTGGGGCCTGATGTGTCGTAAGTAGTGCAGAATCAGGTGGGAGGAGGCAGGATTAGGATGGGAAGACGCTGGCAGACGTAGCCCCAACCACCCCCAACATCATTCTGCTTTATTCCGGAATAGTGGTTGTGCCCTAGACGGTACCAGAGACAGAGCCCTGGGCAAATCCTGGGCTACCCCACTTGTCTCTGCTTCCTGCTCACCCTTATCTAACCCCAGGGGCCCAGCTCCCCAGCCTGTTCAGGGACCTTTAGGTGGACTGAGCCTCTAATGCTGGTGCTTTACTGAGGCTGAGGGCTGGGCCAGTGCAGGGAGGAAGGATCTCTGGGAAGGGTGTGTGTGAAGCTCTTGGGGTAACTCGGGCGTGGCTCTCATTGGTAAAATTTGGGGGGAAATTCCTCCTCCTGACTGCCTTTTCTTTTGTGTTCCCTCTATTTCTTTCTTCTCTTGGCTGTCCTCAGAGTGTCTTGGCTCAAGGCTCAGCTCTCCTTGGATGGAACAAGAGAGAGAGAGAGCTGTAAGGTTTGAGGTTTACAGACTCCAGGTGCAATCCTGGCTTTACCTCTCTTCTGCTCTGTGCCCGTGGGCAAGTATTTAACCCTTCTGAGCCTCAGTTTCTTTCTTTGTGAAACAAGTATGAGCCTGTTTACCTCCAGAGGGGAGCTAAAGATGTGAACATGATTCAGTGTTTAGCGTACATTACTTACTATAATGAGAGGTATTTGGTAGGGAGAACAAGGGCCTGCGATCCAGGGATCCCAAAAGAGGGGAGCAGTCTAGGTTTGGAGGGTGTGGTGGTGGTGGGACAACTTTGGAAGGCCTGGATATGGAGAGTGTGCGTGTCACCAACTGGGAGTACAAGAGCAAGCAAATTCTGGGAGAAAAGTCTGTGTGCACAGATTTCCAGCGTGCCCAGCACCTGTCCAGCATGTCAGTCTTGCATCCTGGGCTGTGGGCTGTGGGCTGTGGGGGCGCCCAAGAGATGGGGAGACCTGATCTTACCCCATTGGCTCTGCTTGGGGGACAGGCCTACCCCCAAGGAAAGGGTGCTGGACAGGTCAGTTAATTCAAACTTGGGGAATGAAGAGGCTGCTGTGAGCACTTGTCATCAGGAAGGGCTTCCTGGAAGAGGCAGGCTTACCTGGGGGCCTTGAATAATGTCAGGCATCTGTTCAGCACTTATTTATCCAGCTCTCCTGGGTACCAGACCTGGGGCTACAGAGATGGGTGATCGAGGGGTTCCCATCGGGGGAAAAGACAGAAAGTACTAATTATTAACCCACAGTGATGAATTGCCATAGTTACGGGGGAGGCAGAAAGGAATGTGGGAGGGAATGAAGACCATCTCGTCTCGGGATAGTAATAGTAGGAGATAGAAGGAAAGTATTCCAGGAAGAGGGAAGAGATTGTGCCGAAGTGGGAAAGAGGTTGGCCTTCTTGAAGGCGGAAGGAAAGTGAGGCGTGGCTGGACCGCGCAGTAGAGCCCACAGTGGAGGGCTGGTACATCCTTCATCTCAGAGGGAAAGGGCAGGCTCGTGTCCTTAATCTGCCGTGCCTGTCTCTTCTCTGTGAAATGGGGATGATCGTGGTATCTGCTAGAACCCCAGTAGGGGACGTTAGGGGTGGTTTCCGTCGCTTGAAGGTGAACCGCTGAGGCCCAGAATGGGCCTACCCAGGGTCGCAGGCCAGGGGCGGAGACGTGACTTGAATCCGGGCCACCTGCCCCCAGGTCTACTTCTTGTCCCACTGCTCTGCCTCAGAAGGACAGACAGAATTTGAGTAGAGGAATAATAGGTCCTGGGAGAGGATTCCACACCAGAGGATGTGCGTGAACAACTAGACCTCGTGGATGATGGAGTGGGCTGGGCATCTACTCGTGGCCGTGGCCGTGTGTGCATTTGTGTGTGTGAGTGTGAGCACGGTGTCCCTGCGCGCCGTGAGCCTCCAAGGCTTGTGTGTGTGCGTGTGTTTGTGTGGACATGGGTATCTGTGCACAGTGTGTTTATCATGTGTGCGAGTGAGCATGAGTGTCTGTGTAAGGGATGGGTCTCTGGGGCTCTGTGTGTGTGTGCGCGTGTGTGTGCGTGCACACCTGCATGCACATGTGTGGAGTGTGGGCCGCTTGGTTGTCTGTGCCAAGAGCGAGTCTCTGTGGCGTAGGCACGCGTGTGTACAAGCCATGGGTGTTCATGTCTGTGACCTGTGTATGTGTGTACCTCCTCCCCCTCCCTGCCTTTCTTCCCCCCATCCCACACCCCCCCGCCAGGCAGCTGGTGAGCGTGCCCTCAGAAGTCCATTCCCTCTCCAGCAGCTCCCCAGGGCATCCCAGCAGCCAGCCGTCCTGTTTGATTCTGTTCATCCATAAATTATGGCTTGCTGAGGAGATGAGAAGGAGTTGGGAGTGGGGGCAGAGCCTGGCAAGGGACGGGCTGAGGTCTGTGGTTCACACCTGAAGCCCAGCCTGGCTTCCAGCTGTGGGCCCCCCCACGCCCCCTCGCCCCAGCCCTCCCCACTCCTCGCCACGGCATTCACTGATGCTCTTGGTCTTGGTCAAGCCCCGGGGCACGGATCCGGGTGCACCGAACTGGGCAAGACAGGACCCCTAGCCTGTGCTGTCTGGTGGGGAAGAGCTAGATGTGTATCTAGTTCAGTATTTTATTCAACGCTCACTGTGCGCTGGCTCCGTGCCCCAGATGTCTCCACTACAGGGCAAACGTGGTAATACCATGATAACAACGAGCATATATTGCCTACTTATTTTGCATCAGGCACTGTGCAGAATACATCATATGTGCTCATTTCTTTAAACCTCACAACTGTCCTAGGAGACCTGTACTATGATTGGCCCCCATTTACAGATGGGGACACAGAGGCACACAAAACTTAAGTCACATGTCTTGGAAGAAGAAGAGCCAGAATTTGAACCCAGAGAGTCTGTTCCAGAGCCCTGACACTTAGTCACTGTACCCTAAAAGGAGGGTGCAGGCTCTGTGTGATAGGAGCTCCTAGGCAGGAGAAATTCATTCCCACTGGGGAGCTTATGGAAGGCTTCTTGGAGGAGGTGTTTTTTATCAGGGTCTAGAAAAATCAGGAATTATCAGACAAAGATGGCATGGGGAGAGATTGAAAGGGGTCCTCGTGTGTGTGTGTAGAAGAGAGGCTCAAACTCTGTCACTGTGGCCTCTCCCATCTCTTCCCTCCCATCTTGTTTGGGTGACAAGTGGGATAACATGCAAGCACTGAAACTTTAACAGTCTTTACTGAGCACCTCCCATATGTCAGCCTGTTGTAGAATATCCAGAAGGAGCAAAACAGTAAAGCCCTGACCTTCATAGACCGTGGAGTCTGGTACACAGCGGGCACTTAATACATCGTGGCCTCTATTAGTATCATCATTCCTAGAGGCCTGGGGTTCCTGCTCACTCATTCTTGCAGCAAGCTTTTGTCAAGCACCTGCTGTAAGCCTGGCCCCTCCTTGGTGCAGGGGAGACAGTGGGGAACAGAGGGCAAGCCCCACCCTCAAGGAGCAGACATTCTAGAGGGGACAACGGTGTGAGCTCGAGCCTGTCGTGCACCCTTGGAGGTGGGCTGCCTCCTCAAACACACAGACTTTACCCCGAGAGCCGCTGCCCTGGGGGCGTGGTCTGGAGCATGGGACCCCACCAGATCATGGTTGACCCTGAGCTCAAGTTGGCTGAGTGCCCACCACAGGCCTGGGCGGGGGCTGGGGGCAGCCATGTGCCCAAGCTTGTGCCTCACTCCCCGGACACCCCTAGGATCAGACCCAGGAGGCCCGGCTTTCCCCACTCCCAGCTGCCCCCACCACCCACGGCTCCCCAGTGTTACCCGTCTGCCCTTGTCCATGTCTCGCCCCCGGGACCCAGGATGTCTCCTCCACTCAAGGAGAGGTTGTGGAACCCGGCCCTGTCAGAGTCTGACGAGGGCTGCAATATTTTCTTTCCCCTGATGTTAATATGCTGACACTAAGGGGACTTGAAACCATGTATGTCATCGGAGGACGGGTTAGAAAGGCCAGGGCGGTTGTGCCTGGAGAAGACTGGAAGGGGACATGAGCGCTGTCAGCAAGGATTTAGAGGTCTGTCATGTGGCAGAAGGAGCCACGTGTTCCCAGTGGCTCTGGAGGGCAAACTTGGGAGCGAGGGGGATGGGGGTGGAGTGGGGGAGTTCTAGGGAGAGAGACTCCACTCAGCACAGGGCCCAGCCACCCTCCCTAACCCCGCCTGGCGGTGGAGTGCCTGCCAGAAGCAGCTTCTTGTCCCTGATAGGGCTGCCCAGAGGGTTCGTGTGTTGCTGGGGCCAGACTCCATGACAGCAGAGGTCCCTTCCAGCCCCAAACTTAGTGATCCGTGCTCTGGGAATGGGGTCACTCCGGCTGGCAGGCAAGAACACACACCTGCACCCCCTTGATGATAACAGCACTTGCTGGCTGAGGACACCGTGTCACTTTCGGTCACCGCATCCGTGCAATTTGCAGTGACAAGCGTGTGTTTCACCCTAGCTTCGAGGGCTGTGGGTGGGCAGTAGGGGGGACAGGGGGAAGGGTCGGACTCCTTGCCTGTGACATGATAGCAGAGGATCCTGGGGGCCCCCATTAGGGGGTGCAACTTGCCTTAGCAGCACACCTCCTTCTTCAAATGGAACTTTCAAGTCCCCATACATGGTTTCAAGTCCCCTTAGATGCCCAAGATGTGAAACAGGGAAATGTTGCTGCTTTTTGGAAGAGGGCTTGAGAGACCTCAGCCTCATCTCGGCATCCACGTCTGTAGCCCCTGACAAAGTCCGGGAACCCTAACAGTTCCAGAGAGCACACAAAGCAAAGAAAGCCGACTTTGAGCCTGATGGCCTAGGTTTGAACCCTGGCTCCACTACCTCCTACCTGAATGACCTTGGACAAGGTTCTCAACCCCCCTTGCGTCTCCGTTTCCCCACTGCAAAATGGGGACAATCATAGTGCCTCTTCCTTCCATTGCTGTTGGGAAGACTGAGTTGTTATGTCGTGGGGAGTGTCTAGAACACCTGGCTTATTGCCAGAGGAAGGGTCAGCTCTCCCACAGGTGAAGGTACGGACATCTGAGAGTCTGGGCACCTTGCTCACGGCCCCATAGCTGTTTAGGGGCTAGAACAGGACCTCCACCCAGTTCTCCTAGACTCCTAGCCCAGTGCTCATGCTGCCTGCCCACAGAAGGCTACTTGTTTTGGGTGGGCACTCCCTGGGTCTCCGGCGGCTCTTCTCAGCATGTCCTCCGGCTTCTGGGGTTCACAGGCTCCATTGTCAGGGGTCCCCTCCCTACAGCAGTTTTGAGAAAGACTTTTTTGGTCAAGAGAGGAGGTAGACCTCCATGGAGAGTCACCTCATGGCCAAGATGTGTGTGGAAGGGGAGGTACGTGGAGAGGGTGTGGGAGGCCAGAGGAACCCAGCCAGAGCACAGCCTCCTACCACGGCCTCACAGCTACCAGATCAAGAGCCTGCTCATACCCACTCTGGTCCTGACCCTTCCCTGCTCAAAAACCTTCCATGGCTCCCACAGCGAGCCCCTCAGCCTGACAGACAAACCCCTTCCCCATCAGGCCCCACTCCCTTCCCAGCCAGTCCTCCTCCACTTCACACCCACTAGCTTAGACCAGCTCCTCAGACAACGCGCCTGACCCTCCCCCCACCCCTACTCCCTCTTCTTGCTCTTGCTCTTCCCTGTCCCTGGATCATCTCGCCCTCACCGCATAGCCATCCGCCAGACCACACCAAATACCACCTCCTCAGGGAAGCCTTCCCAGATAGCCCTCTAGTCCAGCAGGCATTTCTTAATTTGTGCTCCCAGAGCCCTCTGTTTACAGCTGAGAGGAAACGAACACTGCCAACTTTAATCACAATATGTATCTATCAAGTGCCAACAGTAACCCCCTGGGGTAGGTGCCGCCGTTGTCTCTACTGGAAGGCACTGAGTGCTGAAGACACTTGTCCAAGGCCACTCGGCTACAAAGAGGCAGAAACTGCACTCACCCTTTGGGCTTTTCGTGGCTATTTTAGAGTCTGGAGGCCCGAGCTGGGTGTTCTGCCCCTCACTGGCTCTGGGGCACTGACATGCTAAGAGATAATCCCCTGAAATCTTGCCTCTTTCCTGTCCTGCGTGCCTCATGCTAGATTCTTAGCAGATGGTGATTGAAGAAAGCTGAGACCAAAAACGGAATTTATTTTTTTTTTAAGAGTAAGTTCAGGGGCGCCCGGGTGGCTCAGTGGGTTAAGCCTCTGCCTTCGGCTCATGTCATGATCTCAGGGTCCTGGGATCGAGCCCCGCATCGGGCTCTCCGCTCAGCGGGGAGCCTACTTCTCTCTCTCTCTGCCTGCCTCTCTACCTACTTGTGATCTCCATCTCTGGCAAATAAATAAATAAAATATTTTTTTAAAAAAGTGAGTTCAACAGAGGAAGGTGTGAGGTCACCTGCTTTTCTGGCCCACATAGCTCCCTCCTTCCAGACTCTTCCAAGGGGGCAGGGCCAGTTCCTGCAGAGACAGATGGAAAAAGCACAGGTCCCCTTCCTGGGAGGTACGTTCGCCCCTCTCTTTACCACAGACTTGAGTCTGGGGGCACCGGCGGTGTGACCTGCGGTGTTATGGCCATCACTCTCCCCCCTTGTTCTGCTCCCCACCACCCTCGGAAGCCTGGTGGTTAAAGATAGAAGCCTCCCATTTGGCAAATGAGGCCGAGCTGTGTTCCTCCACCCCAGAGAGAAAAGGGCAGGACCAGGACCTTGGCCTCTGCTAGTTGTCCAGGCCAGAGCTCCTGGGTGCCATGGGCTCTGATGTTGACAGTGAGCTGGGGGCAAGGCTGGGTCAGGGCGGGAAGGCTGCAGACTTGGGACAGAAGGAAGCTTGGTTGGCCTGGCAGGTGGACTGGAGGGGACCAGGTAAAGGTGGCCTTTTCCCACAGCTAGGAGGCTCAGGAAGTCGGGAAGGGAGAGGTGGTACCCAAGCAGGACTTGAGGGAAAGCAGGGGGTGAACGGACCACCCAGGGCACTAGAGTGCTGGTAGGAGGGAACCCCAAGGGCCCCGAGAGCTGGGCGAAACACAGGGCCCTTCTCCTCGATGCCCCGTAGCCAAGCAATGGAGACCGGGAGCCCAGAAGCTAAAACCACAGGAACCAGGACCAGACAGATACCGTCAGCTCTTAATTACCACCCTCGCTGGCACCGAAAAGCCCACTCAGGCTCCTCTGTAAATAAACAGCATCTACTTGCCTTCAGGACGTACCCTAGTGCATACGTATTCACAGTGCACGTGTGATCTCTGCTGCTCTCGTTCGACTCACTCCCCCACATGAGAATTTCTGGTGAAATTTTGCCTGCCTTGCATTTGCTTTGGGCTCATACTTGCAACCACCTGTGAGAAGACAGGGAGGAGGTTTAATCCGCATTTGCATGGGCAAAAACTGAGTGGTTCTGTGACTCGTCCAAAGCCACAGCGAGCAAGGGGTGGGATTTGCATGGAACCTGGGGCTTGTGTCCCGGGCCAGGTCTGTCAACATAGCCACTTCTGAAATATAAGACCGCTGAGCTCTTGGAATGGAAGCTTCTGGTGCCCCTCACCCCCTTGTGCCCCCCCTCCACTGGCTAAAGCTAAACCAGGTGGGGGGAGCAAGAGAGGCAAGCTCAGGGGGCTAAGGAGTGGGAGGGCAGGGCCTACAGGGGCCACTTGGGTGGTCTTCCAGTTCAAGGAAAGCTGAACTGCAGGGGGTAAGGGCTGGTCAGAGGATTCCAGAAATTCCCTTTTGGACTACACATGTCGCCATCCAGGTAGGGCCAGACACTTCTGAGGGTCTGTTAGTGCCCGTGCGGCGGCAGATGTCGTCAGACGTTCTGCCCTTTGGGGAAATGGGGCTGGAGTCGTGGCTCGGCGTGTCGGAGGGATGGGAGGGGGCTGAGCAGGAAGGCTGTGCAGAGGCAGTGGCTTTTTTAGGGGGAGTAGAAGTGTGCACTGAGGCCTGGCGGGGCGGAGGGCACCCTCGGCATCTCCCTTTGAGGGAGCCCATGCAGGGAGGGTGTGGGAGGAACTTCAACCTGCACAGTTCCCCCATTTCACAGATGAGGAAACTGAGTCACAGAGACAGAAAGGAACTTCCCAAGGTCAGCCAGCAAGCATAGCTGGGAGTGGAACTTGAGGCTCAGAGCTCCCAGTGTGGGGGCCAGCTGGTAGGGTAGGGTAGTTGCTCTGGAGGTGGGGGGGCTCAGGGCTGAGGGAGGGTGGGCGGCGCTGACCAATGAGGGTCTGACCTGTGTTTGTCCTCCCCAGGGGCGCCCACCCGCGATGTCCTGCTGGTCTCTGCCATCATCACCGTCAGCCTTAGCGTCACTGTCGTCCTCTGCGGCCTCTGCCACTGGTGTCAGCGCAAACTGGTGAGGCTCCTGAACCTCGATGATGGGCCCTACATCCCGCCCCCCACAGTCCCTGGCTCCTGAAGCCTCTCAAGGGCTCCTGACCCATCTGCTCATGTAGTTGGGCCCATTTCCGCAGGAATTGACACGCATGCACGCACTGCATTTGCCTGGGTGCTGGCTCCATGTGTCGTGTGTACACCCAGAACCACACACCCAGGGACACAGTTGAGGACAGACGTGAGTCTCAGGCATTCGCACGCTCGCCACTACAGGCACACACGCCCTGCCCCCTTCCCCCGGAAAGAACCGTAAGCGCGGCCTGAGAACCGGGGCCCCCTCCCACCCCAGTGCCTGGCTCTCCACTGCCCGAAGCCCGCTGTTTCCCCCAACCCAGCGTTGGGCGTGGCCGAGCGGGGTCTCCTGACCAATGAGGAGGCGCCGCCCGCCCCACCCCACCCCCAGCGCCAGTACATCCATCCTGGTTCTTGGGGTTTGTACAAGCACAAACGGCTTCTTTTCATTTTTAACGAGGGCTGGGGAATTAACGAGCAGGATTAGGCCATCAATAAGTAACGAAACCATCAGGAGGGATATTCATCACCGGAAGGCCCTGGAGGAGAAGCCGGGCTGAGCCTCTACCCCGCCCGCATGCAGCCCACAGCTCCCCGAAAGGGGCCCTGGGGCGGGCTACAAGGCTAGACCACCACCCTGCTTCCTCCCCAACCCCCCACCCTCAGTCCTGCTGCCCCAGCCCAGAAGGGCAGTAGGGGACTTTGGGGGCTGCAGTGGGGCACCCCCAAAGGTGGACCCAGAGGTGTCCCAGATGTCGGGCCTTCCCTGGGATTAGGTGCAAAAGCGTTTATGACAGACACCTCTAGTCCCTAGATTGAGAACTGAGGGAGTGGGGCCAGGCGCCCCATCTGAGACCCTCATTCTCTCCCTGCCTGAGACAGAGGGGCCTTAAGGATGAGCAGGGAGGGTTATGGCCCTGGGGACCATGTAGCCAGGTGCTTCAAGCCCCAATCCTACAGAAGATAAGGGTCAGAGAGCTCTGAGAAGGACCCTAGAGGCCCACAACCCAGCATGTCTCCTTCAGGGAAGGCAGACTCAAGAATGGGGAACACGGCTTCCATCCTGGGACGCTCGGTTTCCGGGGCTTCTTCCCCTGGGGAGAAACCATGGAGAAGGCCAGCTCTGCCCCGTGTGTCCCGAGTGTGAGTGTACTGGTAACCAGGCCCTAGCGCACTCTGGGGATGCGGTGCAGGTGCCCCAGGCTGGCCATCCCACATTGTTCCTGGATCCCTGGTGTCTGCATCTGTCTCCGGAATTTCAGGGGCGGTGGAGGAGGGGACTTGGCCACGTGCCCGCGTGTGCGAGCGTCTTCTGAGGCCAGGGGAGGGGCTGAGCGCACACACACACACACACACACACACACACACACGTGCACGCTTGCGCCGCCACCCCGTGTCGGGTCTGTTCCACTGTCTGTGTTCAAGTCCGCATTTGAAGGCTGAGGAAGGTGTGTGAGCAGGCGCTGCCCGTGACCTTGAGTGGGGGTCTGTGTGCTGAGTGGGCCACTCTGAGAGTCCTGGTGCAGTGCGTGTGTGTGCTCATCCCTGCCTGGCGGGGCCGTGCTGCATCTCATCAGGTCTCCTCCTGAGTGAGCTGATAGCCGCTGTCCTGATCTCTCCTGGTGAGTGCTGCAGTGTGTGTGTGTGTGTGTGTGTGTGTGTGTGTGTTGTGGTGAGGGCCTCTCCCCTACCCCACTCACTTGGGGACCAGTGTTCAAAGATGACAGCTTTCATAGCTGGTGGGGGACCCGCCAGTATGGGAGGCACCTCCCCTGACCCAGCCTGTCCTCCCAGCCTCCAGCCAGGGACTTCCCCGGGGGTCCCAGCCGAAGTTGGTCTATGCCACTTTCTTCCCCGAGCTGCCCAGCCCCCCAACCCTACCTCAATTCCTCCCCCACCGCCCTCCATGGGGGAAGCTGGGAGCTTTCTGCCTGGGCTGCCTCTGTGCTTTCCGGGAGGGGATTTCATATGCCCCTTGCACAGTTCCTGGGCCTTCCTTGCCCGCCTGTCCCCTCAGCAGCAGTGATAGTGGTGTGACACCCCGACAGCCCAGATCCCATTTCCAAACATTAATAACTTCCTTAATCTCCAGCTGGCTTTTTCCAGATCAGCCTGGCCAACCCCCTCCCTGAGAAGCCGGCTGATGGGATTGGCTTCCCTTAGAGCCACCCAGGCTCTCCTGGACCCTGCCTGGGTTTCCTGTCATTGCCCCCCCAACACCGACTCAAGTCCTGCCCTGGCTCCTGTCCCCCACAGTCCCGCAGCTCCTGCTGCAGACTGACCATGGCAGCCAGAGGGGAAGTTTCTCTGTGCTGTGGAAGGAAGAGAGGCAGGCCCTGCCTGAACTGGGGACGCCCACCCAGCCATGCCCCCAGCCATACCCCCAGCCATGCCCCCGCTCCAGGAAGGGGCAGCTGACTCCCCCTTAGAAGAAAGTGCTCCCTAGGACAAGTTCTCCTGCCAAGAGAGGAAGAGGAGAGGGAGTAAGTGGTGGGATTGGGGGCCCTCAACCCGGTCGTCCCTGCCGGACACCGCCTGAAGTGAGGGAGATTTGGCGGGGGATGGTGGGGGTGGGGCTTCTTTCTCCCTGTGTCCTGTCTGGAGAAGGGCCCTTGGCCAGCATGGGCAGCTCCAGGCCCTGATTGTCCCAGTCTGGACTAGGCATTACTGGGGATTTGAACTTCTGGGTAATGATGGGAGAGAGCGAAGACAGGTTTTGTGGACTCAGAGGAACCAACAGCTCTGTTTTTTTCACTCTCAAAATTTTGTCTCAGAGGCAACAGGCTGGGGCTGAGACCCCAGGGGACCAGAGCACTCCCAGGGGTCCCATTCTTAGCATCACTGGATATTATCTTCCACACCGAGTCCTAGAGACCAGACAGTCCCTAATGTTTCGGGCTGCGTTCCCCTGGGGGGTGGGGGGTGGGAAGCTCCTGAAGTGAGTCGGGAGAGAACCTGTCCTATCTGTGAGGAGAGCCTGGAAGGATGAGGGACCTGGGGCTCATCCAGTGACAACACCCCTTTTCAGAAGGGAGGGAAGGGAGGTCAGAGAGGACAAGGGACTTGACTAGGGTGACCCGGGGAGGGTGCGGCGTTGCTGGGACCAGGACCCAGGCACCCCGAGACCTGGGGTCGCTGGGGGGAGAGTGAGGAGTCTGCCCCTCTGCCCACAGCATTCTGGGGAGCCCTGCCAGCTCTGCCAGGCTCGCTCCATGGGCCTGGAAGGGGCTGCAGCCAGTGCGACTGTTGGGGACACGGCTGTGTGGCTCTTCGTTTGTTTCAGGGAGGGTAGACTGTCGTGGCCACGGTGTGAGCATAGAACAGGATGGTGGGGAGATGTGTGTGCACATGTAGGGTGTGTGTGTGGGTGTGTGTGGGTGTCTGGGCTGTCACCACCCCACTGCACGCATCAGCCCGGGGCCCAGGCCCATGGCCCGCGGGTGCGCGTGAGGACGCTCGGTGGCAGCCAGGAATGTTAATGGTGCCCGGCTCTGCAGGAGCTAAATTTAGAAACCCAAACCGAGAAGGTGAATGGGGCTCACCTTCCCAGCAGCAGGCCCGGTCCCCACTGCAGCCACGGTCCTTCTTCTCGCCAGAAGACCTAGAGACCCCCCCCACCCCCTGCCTGGCCTGCCCAGCCTTTCCCCCACCCCAAGCTGGTGGGAGGAACTCTGGGGCACGGGCCAAGTTGCCCCGGCCTCAGAGCCAGTGGGCAGCCTCTCTTCCTGAGGCTGCCTTCCTGTAAAGGAGAGTGTTTGGGCCCTGTCCTGCCTCACTGCCCAAGGCAGGAGGACCCCAGGGAGCCCCCAGACAGTGCTGGACCCGGTCCTGGGCCGGACTGGGCACGGGGCCCTCTCCCTGCCCCCACCATTCACGTCACTGGCCACAGCCAACCTTGCCCCTGCAGGATGCCACCCCCACCATCTGGGGGTGGTGACGTGGCCCATATGACGTGGCCAGGCGCCTGAGAGCCGTCTGTCCGTGGCAGAGGGAGGTGTGTTTCTGGGAGTCAGCCCAGAGCCCCAGGAGACAGGCAGAAAGGAGGGGCCCCCTCCCTGGGGGTCAGGGTTGGGGTGCCCTTCGAGGGGCAGAGTCGGTCCTCAGGCCTCATGGGACCAAGTTGCTACCAGAGGGGGAAACAGACAGCAGTGGAGCTGGCCCCCCACGGTGGTGACAGATTCACGCAGGGCCCCTGGTCGTTGTGGCCAAGGCTGAGCCCCAGCCCACTCCCCCTGCCCTCACCCAGGCCCGTGCTGGGGAGGCAGGGAGGGCGCAGTGCTGTCTCCCCGGAGTGACCCTCATGCTGTCTCCACAGGGCAAACGCTACAAGAACTCCTTGGAGACCGTGGGCACGCCAGACTCAGGGCGTGGGCGCAGTGAGAAGAAGGCCATCAAGTAGGTGCCAGGCTTCGAGTTTGGGGAGGGAACATACAGGCAGCCCCACGTGGGAGGAGCCTCCCCGTTCCCCAGAGCTGGCCACACACCCATTCAGTTTCCCCTTCGCACGGGCGCCATTCTCTCTCCCTGCCCCCTGCCCGCACACTCCTACTGCCCCAGGGTGGCTCCGGGCTCCAGCTTTTCTGCCTGTGCCCCACCCCCCACCCCAGACCCTCACAAGGTTCCAAGGACCCCAGCTCCATTTTCCCGCTACTGTCACTTCCCGCTCTGTCTGCCTCCTCCCTCGACCCTGGTTGCCGTTTCCCCCATCTCCCCTCACATCGCAGCCATCTCCAACACGCTCCTAGCCCCTGCTGGGATCCCCTCTCCTGGGGGGCTCAGGCTCTTTCTCTAAGGCCTCACCAGGGTCCTGAGGGTGACCTGGAAGGTGGGCAGACCTCAGTGCTGGGCCACTTGGGAAGCAGAGAGTGGGGACTCTTCCCTTCCCTGTCACTCCCGGTCCCCACGGCCTGTCTTGTTGCCTCAGACTCCCCCAGGCTCCCTGTTTTGCTCTGAGATCCCTCTTCAAGGAGGTGGGTTTGCCTTCCTCAGACCACCTCGGCCAGCCCACGGCAGAGGGTCTCTGGGACACACACAGGGCGGCCCCCACCACCAACCACCCCACCTGGCTGGAGGCTCTGGGAAGGAGGGTTCTCTCTGGAAGGTTCCTCTCTGATGAACCCAGGCCTTCCCTTCCACCTTAGCCTAGCGAGGGCCGAGCCTGCCAGCAAGGGGCTTTGTCTGAAGGGGAGCCGCCCCAACCTTCCCTGACCCCCACTTCCTTCCTGTAACTCAAGGCCTGCACCATCCCCGCCCCACACCTTGCCTTCTGCCCCCTTCCGACATCCTAGTCCCTCCTTCTTGTCTGTGTTCTCCCTTCCCCTTCTCCCCTGCCCCTGAGGGCTTCCTTGCTGTTCCTCCTCTGTTTTCATCTCTTGCTCTGACCCTGTTTGGGGCCTTCACAGAATCTTCCTGGCATGTGCCTTGTGGTGGGGGGGCGGGGGCAAGTGGAGGGGTGGGCCTGCTGAGGTTGGGGCCGGGAGGAGGCCTCGGGGAGCCTTTGAAGTGGTTTGGTTGCAGACTCTCCAGTCGTCAAAGCAGAGAGCTGGCAGGTCTCAGGGGCTGATGCCGAGTGCAGGCCCCGGGCTTTCTAAAGGTGGGGAAGGACCACGTGGGGCCCCCATACCAGGCCCCTAACCCAGTTTGCAGCTGGGCCGGGGCACCTGTCTGCCGAATGACCATAACCTGGGGATGGATATGTTCTAGGTAGTCGTGGAAAGGGCCCGTGAGAGATGGGATGACCAGCAAGGGGGACAGGCTCTGCAGGCTGGGGCAGCACCCTCGAATGTTCTTGAAAACAAAGGGAGGGCAACAGTGGCTGTCCCCTATTTTCTATAGCTGCCGTCTCTACCCACCCTGCTGAGCTACAGAGCCTCTGCCTCAGGGGAGGGAAGCCGCCGTTCAGCATGCCCCTAGGTTCCTAGGCCTTTACCTCTTGCCAGGGCCCGAAGCCAATCAAGTGGCAGGAAGCAGGGCTTACCCATGACACTTAGGACCTCCTCTGAAGGGATCTTTTGTCAAAGATTCTGGGAAGTTGCATTCTTTAGCAGTGGTTCCCAAACTGTGTTCCTCAAAGCACTCCATAAATGATCACTGGTTGTTCCATGAATTCCTGAGGTTTCATGGGTTCCGTGACCAACTAAGTTTGGGAAGCACTGCACACTCTATCCCGCTCTTGGAGATTAGGGTATTCGTTGATACATTAAAGCCTCTGAGAAGTCCTGCAGTAAAGGAACCTGTGTGTCCCAAACTTTTAAAATTAAAGATGGTCTTTTCCAGTACCGCAACGGACTACATGAGGGACCCTGGAGCTCCTTGGAACAGAGGGTGGGAAACCAGCCTGGCAGTGATGACCCTGGTGGCTCTTTCTCTGCAGGACCTAGAATTGGAGGACACTTGATTTTGGAGATCTGGAGGGGCAAGGGGAGGGAGGCTGTCCAACTTGTTCCATCTCTCTGTAACACTGGGGGAGGTGGACCAAAGGATGTCTCTGGCAGGAATAGGGTCTTCTGTCGAGGGACCCTCTCCAGGAAGGGGCCTCCCAGTGCTGAGGGCCTGTCCTGCCTCTCCCACCTCAGCCTGCACTGTGCCTCTCACAGACTGACTCAGGACTTTGGCTTCAAACCCTGTGTACAGAGTCCCTGTGAGACGTTTCTAATGTGCACTCTGGACAGACAGACACTGCCCACACCCCCCTTGGGCCAGGACCACCATCTCCTCTGGGCCTGTGGTGGCCACTCAGCTTCTCTCCTTTGTTCCCAGGTCTGAGACAGAGAACCAAGGTCAAGGTCAAGCTCTGGTGTGGGGTGTGGGGGAGAGAAGCAGGTCCCCCAAGAACACATTTGCTCCATCTTCAGAGGGTGTGCCCCCCCACAACACGGCCCTTGCCTTGGCCTTGAGCAGTGGCACAGCCTCAGCACAGGCCAGGCCCACCCCAACACCTCCTAGGGCCCTTTTCCCTAGATGTGTTTCTGAGGCCTCTGGCATGACTCCCTTCTAGAATGTTCCTTTGGCCTGTTTCTTCTGCCTTTCCTCTCCCTGTGCTCCCAGGCCTGCTCCTCAGGGCCCCAGGAGCCTGACAAGCTGATGGAGCCCCTTGTCTTTGGCTCCTAGGATTTCCAGGCTGTGCCTTCTGCTGGCCGAGGCTTCTGCAGCCAGCCCCCAGCGCAAGTCCCCACATTTTCTCTTCTTCCAGCCTATCTGCCTCATTGGTGTGACTTGTCTCAGAGCAGGAGGGGGTGGGAAGAGTGGGTCAGAGGGTCCCTTCCAGACCTAACAGCTCCATCTTGGAAAGGATCAGGGGCACAGAAAGAGGCTACCCCGGCTGGCAGGTCAGGTACGTGTCAAGGGCCTGGGGCTGAGTCTGCCCATCAACCCCCAGAGAGAAAGGCAGTCTCCCTCCACACAGGCCCCAAAACACTGGACCTGTAGGGCTCCGTATCTGGTCACACCCTCAGCAAGGTCAGAGGCCTGGAGACCCTTCTCTTCTCTGGGAGGTCACCCAACCACCATATCTGCAATGAGGAGCCTATCCTCAGCTCGGCTGAGATCCACCAAGCTCCCGCAGAAGCTGTGTCCTAGGAGGGGAGAGAGCAGAGGAGGCTGGGGGACCTTGGGCCAACGGGAAGAGGAGAAAGATGGGCCAGGAGCACGGCCTGCCCCAGGAGTGGCTCAGTGGAGGTGGATGGAAGAGGAGAGAACTTTGGGTCTCCGCTATGGGAAAACCAACAGCCCAGCGGCTATGGCCAACCTTCTGGTTTCGCAGGTGGGGAACCTGAGGCCAGGAGCAGTGGCCCCCCACACCCCCGCCCCCGAGAAGTTGGCAGCAGGGTCTGATCTACCTTTTAGCTCTTTCCAGCCAGAAACCAGCACCCTCTCCTCCTCCCACTCCCCACGCCATCCTCCCCCAGGCCTATCCCCAGCCCCCTCTCCTCCCCTCCCCTCTCACCATCTTTCTCTCTCCCACCAGCTTCCCGGGGCGCGAGGCTCCAGCCTGCCCACCAGCAGCTCGCCTCCTTTCTGCGTGGCTTCTCCCGGCCCTCGGCCCTCGAGCGTGTGAGCGTGTGCGGGCGCGTGTGTGCACGTCCACATGGGGCGCAGCTGCCCCTCTCTTCCTCCCACAGATGCAGACCCTGGCCCTCTCCGCTCTCTGTGTGCGCGGCCCCGGGGCCCCTGTCCCCTCTGCCCCCGCAGGACTTGCGGTTCTTGTTTCTTCTTGTATCTTCCTGTTTTCTCCCCTCTCTCTCTACCCCTCCAGCGATCTAGACAGAGACTTTTGGAATAACAATGAGAGCACAGTGCAGCAGAAATGGAGCTCCTATCCTCCCAAGGAGTTTATTCTAAACATTTCACCTTACGCCCCTTATGGCGACCCACGACTGTCCCTCAAGTGAGTGACTTTACCTGGTTTGATCCTATGTACCGAGTATCTGCGCACGCCCTCACTTCCCCTCCTGCTCCTGTCCCCGACTTCCCCCAACCGGTGCACCCATGGGCAGGCCGACCATGGAGACGAGCAACCCCTCCTGCCTCCCCTCTCCCTCCCGTTCCCTCCCGCCCCCTCTCCCTTCGACCCCTCCCCATCTCCCAGGGCCAGCGGAGCAGGAGAGCCTCCCTACCCCCCGCAGTGGGTGCCCCGCGGCCCCCACCCCCTTCTCTGTGCAGTCAGGATGGGGTTGCCCGTTTGGTCCCTCCCTCTCGGTGTGGCTCGCTTTCTCCTCCCTGCTGTGTGCCGCTGCCCAGGCTGCTCGGTGGTGGTGGTCGGTGGTCGCGGTGTGGTCGGTGGTTGCGGTGGCGGTGGTCGGTGATGGCGGTGACGGTGGTGGGGGTGATGAATTCTGACTAACACGGCTTTCTCTTTCTCCCTGCCTTGGGGCCTCCTGGCCTGGACAGCCCGCTCTTCCTCCGTCGTTAACCCTTCGTTGTCCTGTGGGATAGAGTTGGAGGTGGCTGCCCTCCCCCCACCCCCGCCGCCCCTGCCCCAGGCGGTGGGGAGGGGCCGCCCCTCCATTGTCGTGGTGCGTTGTTCTCCGACCCCAGCCCGCCCGGCCCCCTCTCTCCTCTCTGCAGGCTCCGCTGTTCACCAACTTCGCAGTGCTGATGTGTCTCTCTCTCTCTCTGTCTGTCTCTTGTCCGTCTGTCTCTCTCCTGCTCTCTCACTGTCTCTTTCTTCCTTTTATCTGTCATTGTTTTCCTCCCTCTCCCACCCCCACCCCCGCGTGTGGCCCGCCCTCTCCCCCCCACCGCCACCCCCGGCGCCCCTCTGGCCCGCGCGCCTCAGTGGCACCCTCCTGTCGGGCGCCAAGGTGGCCGCTGCGGCGGGGCTGGCGGTGGAGCGGGAAGGCCGGCCGGGGGAGAAGCCAGCACCGGTGCCGCCACCCGGAGAGGACGCCTTGAGAAGCGGCGGGGCTGCCCCCAGCGAGCCGGGCAGCGGTGGCAAGGCGGGGAGAGGCCGCTGGCGGACGGTGCAGAGCCACCTGGCCGCAGGGAAGCTCAACTTGTCCAAGTGAGTCATGGCCCTGTGGCCACCGGAGCCGGAGCCGTGAGCTCGGGCCGGCCCCCCGCCAGCGGGGACAGCGGGACCCCCCCGGCACGCCCGCTGCTGCCCCCAGAGGTGCCGTCCTCGGCCTCTGGCTCATTCCATTCCTTCACAAGACACACATCATCCTCGCCATCGGGCGCAACAGCCATACCGTGTCGCATCCCAGCCTCCGGCTGCTGCCCCCATCAGTCTCTTTGCTTGCCAGTGACCAAGCCATTCCATTTTCTGCCCCCGAGGCGGCTTCATTTCAATCCTCAGGTCATCCCATCCTCTTTGACTGGCCGCCCCATCCCAGCTGTCAGGTCATCCCTCTGTGGGCCACCCGTGGTCGTTCAGCCATCGGACCATCCCATCCCTGGGGAGCTGGCCCACTCAGCCTGTGTTTGATGCCACTCACCAGCCTTCCCCCTTACAGCCGGCAGGTGGCTCTAGACCCAGAGGCTGAGCCATTCCATTTCTGACCATTAGGCACCTCCATCGGCTTGTCCCACTCTTGCTCGCACCATTCCCCCGTCTGTCCTGCGGGCCCACCCTGAGCAGCTGGGCTGTCCCCATGGGGCCATCCTCATCTGAGCCATCCCCATTGGCTGTCCCGGTCTTGGGCAGTGAGCTGTCCCACTGTCAGCTGGTGGGTGGTGTGTTCTTGGTGGTTGGGTTGTTGAGCGCCCCAGCTAGCTTCTCTTTTCTGACGAGGGTGGTCTGGATGTCAGACAGAAGAGCCATTTCCTTTTTAAAAGCTCTCTGAGCTTTCCAGACAAGACCGTCCCTCTCTTGGGCTGCGGACATAGGGCTGGCCCCTGTTCACAGCAGAAAGTATGTTCTCTCCTCCCCCACCATGGGGCTGCCTTATTCTCATCTTGGCTTTTAGAAACTTCCATTTCCCCACAGCTGAGCCTTTCCAGGCTCTAAATCCTTTGAACTATGACCATTCTGACCCGTTGGGACGTACGTTCCATTTTCAGCTGTTAGAACTGCCTCACTCCCAGCTAAGGGAGCAGACAGCCTCTCACTTAGAAGACTGGCAGCCCTGACCCCTTCTTAGCTGGGGGCTGTCCTCTTGCCTCCATTCAGCACCGCACACACACCCCGCCCTGGTTCTCTTCAGAAGGCCTATGATTCCTGCTTTGGGACCACAGAGGGCCACTGTGCCGAGACCTTATTGCTTGTTGGCCTGAAGGCACACAGGCTGATTTCTCCCTTGAGCCTCAGGAACGTCTCGGAGGGAAGCCCCACACTCCCCGGAGAGCCAGGCCCAGCACCCCGCCCTCCCCAGCCTGCTCTGGCCACAGACTCCAGGCTGGCTGAAGCCTCCATGCCATCCTCTGGCTCCAGGCCTGGAGGCACCAATTTTAGTTTCCTGTGACTGAGAGGTTGTAAATTGGACTAATTTTGGATGTGATAGGAAACCAAAATGAGGTCAGCAAGGAGGAGGAGGAGGCCGTCCAAGTGTCGTCCTCCCCTGCCTCCACCTCCCCCACCCCACCCCCCAACAGGGAGCTATGGGCCTACCTGGTCTGACCCTGGTGGTAACCCGGGCTGCAGGCCCGAGCTGGGCAAGACTGCTGCTCCCTCCAGGACCCCAGCTCCCAGCCAAAGCCATGTTTTGCCTCTCTCTCTCTCTCTCTCCTCTCTCTCTCGTTCTCTCTCTCTCATTCTCTCTTTTCTATTCTCTGACTTTCTCTCCCTCTTTTGCTCTCCCTCTTTTTCTCTCTTTCTCTCTCTCTAGCCCATAGGGGCAGCCTAACTGTTGTCCTTTGCTTCCCAGGGTAGGCTCGGGGGGAGCAAAGCTGAGGTCTGGTTGCAGTGGTGAAAGCGGTTCCAAGGGCCCTGGAGCCCCTCCCACAGACAGCCCGGCCGGGGAGGCGGGGAGGGGGGACATGGCTGCCCTGTGGCCCTAGACCAACAGTTGGCAAGCTTTCTTTATAAAGGGTCAGAAAGAAAATCTTTAGGCTCCACAAGTCACATAGTCTCTTTCATGCCGACTCAAACCTGTCACAGCCATAGACAGGATGTAAATTAGTGTGTTCCAGTAAAACTTTATTTACAAAGACAAGTGGTGGGCCAGATTTGGCCCACAGGCCACAGTTTGTCAGCCCCTGCCCTTGACCACTAGATTGGGAGACAGAGGGAGGGGACAGAGGAGGAGGCTGGGACCTATGAGGTTCTGGCCCTGCCTGTGGGATGTGCTCATGTCTCTGGCCAGGGGAATGAAGCAGGCAGGTTGCCTGGGGAAGCCAGGGGTCTCTGACTCTTCCTACCTCTGTCTCCTGAGACATTTGCAGGTACCCCTGGCATGGGGAACCATTAACTAATACATGTCCCCGGGCCCAACCTCACTGGGTCCCCATGGCAACCTTGGGACAGAGGCAGCTCAGGGATGATTTCCGCCCAGGCTTTATGAAGACACTCAGATGAAGAAACTGAGGGGTGGGCTCGCTCTTCCACAGTCCCGTGGTTCGGAAACAGCAGAGCTGGAGCTTGAGCCCAGGTTCCTCTGACCTCATCCTGCCTCTGATCAGCCGTGTCCTGCTTCCTGTCTGTCCCTGCCCCCTTACCAGCATTTTTCAGGGATGCCGGTGGGCCTGCTAGGAGGGCGCCCTCTTGCAAATGCATAGTCACCCTGTCCTCCATCAGAATTGGGGCAAAGTGACCAGACAGGTGGTTCCTGGGGCTCCCACCTCATCTGATCCTTTCCCAGGTTCCCTCCTCTGACTGGGAGTCACTCCCAAGAAATCAGGAAGGGACACTGCACCTCAGAAACAAGGAACCCTGGAAGGAGGGCAAAGGTCTGCAGTCCTGAGGCAGCCAGGGCAACCAGGCAGAGGCCCAAGGACAGAGGGTGTCCGGGGACAGTCCCCAGCCTCTGTGGCCCAAGCGTAAGAAAGGCCGGCTCTCCCTGCCTCGTCACACGTTACTAGGCCAGCTCTGCATTGGCCTGGATTTCCTCATGTCTCCAAAGGCCATTCGTACTTAGATCACAGAGGCAGACTTTCCTGGGGTCCCCCAGCAACACGGCGGGAGGGAGCGGCGGCTGCTCCCTCCTCCCCCTGCCGTTCCAGCACACCAGGTCCAGGGCCCTGGGGCCGCCTTCACCACGCAGCCTGCACAGCTCCCACGGTCTGAGAGGCGTTTGTCCGCCAGCCAAGCTAAGGCCAGAGGGTGGGGTGGGCTGGGCAGGGCCAGCCCAGGGGTGGTGGTGGGGGCGGGCTCAGGGCGGGCACGGGGCTCGGTGGCCTCCCGGGTGAGGTGGTAGCAGCTACGGCGCGGCAGCGACAACCGGGATGGAGGCCCCGCGAGGTCCGGCAGAGCGCGCCCTGCACTGGGGCCTCCTAGTCCTGACCCTCGGCTTCTTTCTCCTCCACTGTGATCCCTTCACCTGCTTCTCCTTTCTCTCCTCTCCTCCACCCGCCCCAAGTTTCGAGGACTCCACCCTGTCCACGGCCACTACCCTTGAGTCTATCCCCAGCTCCACGGGAGAGCCGAAATGCCAGCGACCCCGCACCCTGATGCGGCAGCAGAGCCTGCAGCAGCCGCTGAGCCAGCACCAGCGGGGCCGGCAGCCCAGCCAGCCCACCACCAGCCAGAGCCTGGGCCAGCTGCAGGCCCACGCGGCCTCGGCGCCGGGCCCCAACCCCCGGGCCTATGGCCGGGGCCAGGCTCGGCAGGGCACCTCCGCCGGCTCCAAGTACCGGGCGGCCGGCGGCCGCAGCCGCTCCAACCCGGGCAGCTGGGACCACGTGGTGGGGCAGATTCGAAACCGAGGCTTGGACATGAAATCCTTCCTGTAAGTCCCCCCCTTGAGCGGGCCGGCCCCCACCTCCTAACCCAGCCTCTCTCCCCTCATCTCCTTGGGGAACGGCTGGCCCTCTGTGGCCCCTCTGCCTCTGAGGCAGGGTGCCCAGCAGACTCGGCCCACCCCTCCCCAGCCTCCTGTGGCTCAAGGCTTGTGCCTGAAGCCCCCCATGGAAGGATTCTTATCTGGGCCGCCCCTGTGAAGACCCCAACTCCCCCACTTACGTTCCTCCCAGGGCTCGGAGAAGGTCCCCCCCACCCCCCGCTAAAAGTCATCGGGGACACTGGACAATGCCGGTGAGGCCGCCAGGTCTGCCTCCCCTTCCGGCTAGTCCCAAGCTGCTCCCGGCCTCCCTGCCAGCCTCCTCCCCTCCTCCCAAACCTGGGCTCGGGCCCTGCCTCCAAGCCTCCAGATCACCCCTTCCCTGTAACCTGACTCTGCTCACCTTCCTGCGCCCACACTTCCTCCCTCCCTCTCACTTCCCCTGTTCCTGCCATCAGCCCTGTCCTCTGCCTCTCTGACCTTCTACAGCCACCTGTCCTCCGGCTCCCAGAATGACCCATCCCCTGAGGACAAACCTCAGATGTTCCCCCCAAAGCTTTAGGAAACATTCTTTCTAAATCAGAGGCTTCTTTCAAGTGCACAGGCCTGAGAAGTAACCACTCACCTTGGGCATCTAACTGCAGCCATTCCTCATCTTACCCCAACCCAGTCCCGTGCTGGCCCCCTGCCCCCACCCTGTCACAGGTAGGAGCCCTGCCCACCTCGCATTCCCTCTCTCTGGCATCGCTCTGGGCATCTGCACTCACTCTCGGAGCCCAGGCAGACCTGGGCTTTGGTCCCTGATATCACTCGCCTCCTCTGGCCTAACATGACCTTCCTTCCAGGCTCTGGGGATTATTTCCATCGCCCAGGTCTTCCCTGGGAGCACTTTTCATGGAGCAAGAGACCAGCACTAAGCCTGGGAGAGGAGAAAGGGAGGAGGAAGGGGAAGGCCAAGATCAAGGTCCAGCTCATTGGCAAGATGGTGGGGATTCTGAAGGCAAGCAGGTCCCTGCAAGCTTCCTACCTCTCCAGCTGAGACCCCAGCCCAAGCTTCCAGCGCAGACAGGAGTGCTGCCCCTGGCAGAGGCACCCCAACAGAAGAGGCCTTGCCATGCCAGCTTCCCACACCTGTGCAAATGGCCCGTTGCCCTGGCCTGGCTGTCCATGCTGCCCGTGCCCTACTTGGCCCATCCAGGCAGCACATCTGCTGGGGCTTTCCCCCACCCAAGGACCCTTGGGAATCCAGCTGGTGCCTGAATGAGACAGGATGCCCAGCTGAGCCTCCTGGCTTCCAGGCTGCGGTTGGTTTGGGGACGGATATGATGGCACTGGCGCAGATTAGGAGAGTCAGGGGAATTGGTTCTTCTGCGACTTGAACAGAACTGAGAACCGACAAGCCCCTGCACCCCTCCACTCCTCCTGCCCTCCGGTTGCTCTTCACACAGCTCTCACCCTGCTATCTGTTCTAGCAGCCATCAGAACTGGGGTAGGAGCCATCCCCAGGCCCTGGGAAGAAGGGAGCCGGCTGCAGAAAAGCCTCTGTGTACCGACTCTTCCCTGCCCGCTGTGCCCCTGCTCGACTGGGATTTGATGAGTGGCACTGCTGGGCCAGCATCCACTGTCCACACTGCCATGCCCACCATTGCTTCATGGGCCCCTCGCCTGCTGGTCACCACTAGAGATCACCCACCGCCCCCCTCCTCCACTTGTCATTCTTCCCAGCAGGGGTCAGCAATTTTTTTTTTCTGTAAAGGACCAGATTATAAATATTTTAGGCTTTGTGGGGCACGTGGTCTCAATCACATTTTTTAAAGCAATGCTTTAAACACGCATAAGCCATTCTTAGCTTGCAGGCTGTAGAAAGCCAGGCCACCAGCTGTACTTTGCCCACCTCTGACCTCCGCCTTACAGTTTAGCTGGTGTGCTTGTGAGGCCCTTCTCTTGCCCCAGATGCTGCTGGTCTAGGGAGATAGCCAGGGTGGGAGGGCTAGCCAGACCTCCCAGGATCCCACCCCCTCTTGCAGGAAGGATGGTGTTCCTCCTGCTTAATGGGTGTGACCCCCCCCACCAATACCACCAGCTTCTCCCCAGACTCTCCTCCTGCCCCTCGTTCTCACCCTTGCAGCCTGTGTTGCTGGAGAGAATGACAAATTGGGAATTTATGCAGAAGAGCCGTTTTGTTTTCAAGACGAGCAAAAGGAGTATCTGGAAAATGCATTAACCAGGGAAAAACATGTTGTTTTCGTTGGGTTCTCCTTCCCCCAGCTCCACCAGCTCCCAAGCAGCCAAATGGAATTTTACCAACTCTGAAACAGTACTGGTGGGCAGAGAACAAAGAAAACGAGGATTTGTCCTGAGGGAAGGGGGAGTTGTTACCCAAAAGTTATATGCCAGCGGGAGTGTCAACCTGGAGTAATGTGCCCAGGACAAAGATGTATGACCTCGTAGGCAGTGCAACCACTTGGCTTCCTCCCCTCCCCGGGGCCCCACTGCCATCTCCCATTTTCCCTGAGCCCAGCCCCCCGCCCCCCAGGTGCCACGTGTCACCTGCTTGAGTTCCCTTCTGACAACCTCTCTAGGAAATAACCAAAGCTGCCTCTCCCTGAACGGGATAACGGTGGTTGAAGGGCAGATCTCCCCACCCAAGATCCCCCTCTCCAGAATATCTCATCAGGCTTACCATCCTTCCCTTGGCCCTTCCTGAGACATGCTTTCCTCCTCTTCTTTTGGATGAGAGACCCAGAGCTGGATAAGCTCCACAAAATACCCAGAAAATGCCCATGAACTCTGATGATTTTGTGGGGCAGCAGGTCACTTTCCATCCCTGGAAAATGCAGGGTGACTCCGCAGTTGCCACGGAGCTCTCTGAGAATGCCGCCTATGAAAAACGTCACACCTTGACCTCTGGCTCCACGCTGCTACCCACATGCCAGCTCCTGGTCTGCCTGGACTGAGGCAAAGCAGAATGACTCCAGCCTCTTCCAGACCTTCCTCATTGCAGAAACAGGCTCCCTCCAGACCTGGCCAGGTCCCTGCTCTTTCTCTCTCTCCACCTTTGCTTTTTGGTGACTTCTGGACTGTTTCTCCAAGGAAAGGCCCTGAATTGGACTCAAAAGCCTTGGTGGTTTTTCCCTGGATTTCCAGGAAGGGGGACTCAAAAGAAGGCCCATGATGGCCAGCACACCACAAACCAGAAGGGACTTCCATTCTCCTCTGACGGGCTGTGTGTTCAGGGACCCCTCCTGGTGTCAAGGACATCTGGCTGACCATGACCTAGAGATGTCTTAATGAGGGTGCAGCGCCCACTGGATTTCCAGACTTTCTAAGAACCTCCCACCTGGGAGCCCAAACCTGCCCGCCCTTCCCAAAGCAAGATGGCAATGGAGCCCCTCCTTCTTCTCCCAGGGGCCCAGCGTAAAGCCTCTGGCCTTTGTTCAACTGGAGATGAGTTCTCCTTGGAAGTCGGAGTGCCCCAGGGCATATGCTCCCCCCATCCCCTGGCCTCCCCCAACCCACCCCTGCCAGCCTTCCTTAACAGTTTCCTCAGCAGTGTCCTGGGCACATGCCCCTTCATTGGGCTTCTGCCCAGCCCCTTCCCCAAGTCTTTCCAGAGCACCTTGCTCCCTGACCCCGAGGCAGGCAGGGTCTCAGGCCGTGGACACCTCCCCTCATTCCCTCCCTCCCCACGTCCACCCTACTCTGCTCTACAACTGTTGACAGTGCTAAAGTGTGTGGTTTCTCTCCTGCAGGGCCAGTTTCTTACGCTTTTTTCTTCTCTCTCTTTGTCTCTGTCTCTGTCTCTGTCTCTTTCCCCTCCCTGCCCCAACCCGTGGGGCCTCCTCGTTTCCTCCCGGCTGGTGGGCTGCCCACCTCGGGCAGGGAAGGCAGGATGGTGGTGCTATCCTTGGTCTTAGGGCTTTCGGAACAGGATGACTTTGCCAATATCCCTGACCTGCAAAACCCAGGAACCCAGCAGAACCAGAACGCTCAGGGGGACAAGAGGTACGAGCACAGGCAAGGGCCTGCAGCGGCAGCGGCAGAGATGGAGGCGTGGAGAGGCTGCCGGCCTCCACCAGCCCTGGCCCGGCTGTTGGATGAGGCGGCGGTGCCCTCAGCGATCCTGGAGCGGGAGAACGGCCCCCTCCCCAGCTGGCGCCCTCACACACGCCACACCCGGGTGTCCCTTGGGTCCGAGGCCAGTGTGGCCATCCTGGGACCATTCTGGATCAAGCCTGCTCCCCAGGCATGCTTGCCCTCGCCCAGAGCAAGCCCGCCTTTCTGCCCCATCTCCCTGCTTCGCTCCCTCCTCCCTTGCTGCCCCTCATCTTCCATCTCTGCCCCACCCCCGACCTCGAAATCCCAGTTTCTCTGGTGGTTGGTGGGCAGGGGGGATGTAGCGAAGGGGCACCAGCCTCTTCTCCCTCATCCCCACCACCTCAACCTCCCTCTTGCCTGGAGGTCCCGCTGGGGTGAAGGTAGCACCCCGTCACCGCAGGGGTACTGCACAGGTGTGGCTGAGCTGCTTGGCTGATTGAAGAAGAACCCCTGGTGGGAGGGTGTGGGGTGTGGAGAGGCCTGGTGACCAGAAAGAACTGAGAGGCAGCCCTGAACCTGAGGTACCAGGAGGAGGGACTAGGGGGAGGGTCCGAGAGCAGGCCGCGGGTGCCGGCTAGGCTCCCTGTTTACACAGGCCAAGAAGAGGGCTGGGCATTTAGCCATAGTCTTGACCATGAGGAACTCAGGGAAGCACCTACTGGTATCTCCTGTCTCAGAGAGGGCGTGGAGCACTTATGGGAAAGGAAACCGGGCAAGGTCGGAGGCTTGGGCAGCGCCACCAAGGTGGAGGGAGCCTGCCCTTGGGTGGCTGCCGCCTGGCTCCTGGCCTTGGGCTGGGCCAGATGCACAGCTGTAGTCGCAGAGGGAGGGCTCCTCACCTCAGTTGGGTCTGCTTCTCGACAGGACCAAATGCCTCCCAGAGAGCATGTGGGCTGATGGCCAGGATGCCGGCCTTCTAGTTCTGGTTGTGGCAGAGACACGTTCTACAGACGTGGGCCAGTCACTGCCCCTCTCTGAGCCTCTGCTTCCTTGTCTGTCGAATGGAGGACTGGAAAGGGTGACCCCTTCCAGCTTGGGCATGCGAAGCTTCTCATAGACACTCAGGCGGGGGGCACCTGTCAGAGCCTGTGAACTGGGCAGGGATCCTGACATTCCCTGAGCCCCTTAAGGCAGGAGGGGACTGTCCCAGGCCACCACCAGGGGCCTGTGGGTTATGGAAGGATAGGTCAAGAGTTAGCGAACTGCCTGTCCCTCCAGCAGCTTCTCGCATTTTCTTCCTATTCCAAGTTCACTGTTGAATGTCTATGGTGGACACAGTCAGAAGTTCCCAGAGAGTGGGAGGGAAAAGCGGGACGGGTTCTTTCACTCAGTGGCACAGATGGTATCACACCCGAGCCCATGTCCTGGGGGGATGGGGTGGGAGAAACAGAGCCTACCACCTCCAGCCCACCTGGCACCCCAGGAGTCCTGGACTGGGTCCTGGGTAGGCTAGAGTGCTGCGGGGAAGGGGCCAGGGGCCATGGGGGAGAGGAGGCAGGAGGGGGCTGGAGACCTCTGGAAGCCTGCTGAGAACCCGAGCTCCTTGTCGGGGGAAAGCGTGAAGTGTGCAGGAGGCGACGCAGGCTGGAAACGAGATTTCACATCACCCCTGTGTTCATTAGCTGGCTCCATTTCCACGCACAGCCTCTTTTTACCTCTGCCATGAAGGTCTCCCGCCCGTATTCTAACACGCCCATCCCTTCTGACCATTACATCAGCTGTCCCTGCCTTCCTGGGAAGGGTGGGTGTGGAGGTGGAGGCCATGGGCCCTCACCCCCAACCCTGCCTAACTCTCCGGGTGGACACATGCCATTCCCACCCTGTCACACCCACCCCATCCATCTCAGGGCCTCTGGGGTGTTTCCCAGGCGACTGGGCGCTGAGAAGGTGTCTGGCACTGAGGGCTTCCTTCCCAGAACTCTCCCTGGCCCCAGGCTTGGCAGCATCCCACCAGGCTCCCAGCACCTTAGGGCTCCACTCCTCTAGACTCCTGGCTCTTTGGACCTTGGCATGGTGGGCTTGGGTCATCCGTCCCTTTCTCTTCAGCTTCTCCCTCCAGACCCAGAGTCTGCCCTTCTGCCCCGATCCCCCCACCCTTTCCCATCCAGCTGACCCCTTGGCTGTCCTTGGGGAGGACTTTCAGCGCCCAAGGTCTGTCAGCAGCAGGTCCCTGGGCGACAGGAGGGCCCCGGGAAGAGGAGCAGCCATTCCAATTCCCAAACAAGGTAGGGGTGCGTCTAGTGAGCAACATGGAGATGGGAAGGTTGGTCACTACCTCCCTCCCAGGATCCTTGGTGGCCCGGAAGTCCCCCATCCAGGATCTCCCAGTCCCTTAGCCTCAGTTCTGTGGGCCCCAAGAACAGAATGCTGTTGGACCCGGGAGGGAGGAAGGAAGGAGGCCAGGACTACCCCTGGCCCCCGTTCCCCGCTGCCTTCACCCATCCTGCCCTGCATCCATGCCCATGTCATGTTCCCTGCCATCCCTTCCATTGCTCCTTGGGATCCGAATGGTGTCCACCGTGGCCCCACCCCCACCTGAGTGGGGCGCGGGGCAGGGCAGGGACCTGGCCACCCCCATCGCTCTCCTCGCCCCAAAACCACCATGTTTCCTCTGTCCCGGTGTGTGTCCCCCGCCTCCTCTCTGCCTCTCCTCTCGGCCGCCTCGCTCGTCCCCTTGTGCACCCTGCAGCCTTCTTCACTAGTCTTCAACTAACCTTTCTTGGCCTCTCTCTCTCTCTCCCCGTCTCCTTCCTCCCATCTGCTCCTCACAGGGATGTCCCTGGGCCAGTGACGGGGCCCCTCCGCCTCTCCCTCTGCCTCTCTGTGCACTTGTCTCTCTGTCTCTCTCTGTCCCGTGACCTCCGGTAGCTTCAGTGGCGCTGACCATCTTCCCAGGCTGCTTTGCAGCTGTGCTGATGCTGTGGTGTGGCCAAAATAACTCTGACTTTCTCATACCTTCAGCAGTCAATCTGGCGCTCTCCTCCTGTCCCACTCTATTTTTAACCTGACTTTACCTCTCCAGCTATTTCAGTGTCCTCTTTCCTCCCCATGCCTGTCTGCGTGCGCACGTGTCCACGAGTGTGTGTCCCTGTGTGTGCGCGCGCGTGTGTGTGCATCGCTGTGGCCGCACTTCTGGGAGGGACCCTGGGGTGGCCCCAGGCAGGGCGGGGTGTCTCGTGCTATCTAGGCAGGGCTGGGTTCTCGCAGCAGGTGTGTGCGCGTCTGATTCGCAGGGTGTCTGTCCCTGACCCGGCTCCCTGCTCTTGCCCATTTCAGCCGGTCCCAAGTCCCACGCACACCTCAACATGCCTGGGTCTCCCTGGATGTTTCCTCTCGGGATCTAAGTGTGCATCGCTCTGTGTGTGTCATCTCACTGCTGTGGTTGACCTGCCTCGTTGCTGTGCCCTTCTCTCCCGGGTGCCCCCGGGTGTCTGTCGGGCTTGTGTGCACTAGTGTGTGTGCGTGCGCACGTCCGCGTGTGTGCACGCGCATGTGCACACCTTGCTGTTGGGTCCTGGTAACTCCCCTCCAGGGCGTGACAGATTCCGTGCATGTCTGTCTGCCTGTCGTGGCTAACTGTGTGCCAGCGGCTGATCCGTACCGAGGATGTGTGTCTCACCCGCGTGTGTCCCCGAGTCTGAGGCTCTGGGACTCTCAGAGCTGTTCTCTTGCAGCCTGTCCCGAGCCCCACGCTGCCGGACTTCTGTCTTTTCCTTGCTGCCCGCCCCACCTATCCTCCTCATGAGATGTTCCAGCCTGGTCCCTGGGCAGGCTTATAGTGCCCCCTTCCTGAGCCCCAGCTGGACAGAGCCTGGGCTCACCACCCAGCTGCCGGGCCAGAGAGCCCAGCTTCCCAGGAGCAGCATGGAGTCGGGGTGCACACAGGGCCTCGCACGGAATGGTCAGATCCGGGGCTTCTCGGTGGTGCCCCGTCTCTCTCTGACCCTGGGTGAGAGCCGTATCCCACGCGCAGTCCTCAGAGCGGGAGACGGGTGGGGACTGGGGAGCAGGGGGCGTAGACTCGTCCCATCCCACAGGTGGCTGTTTCAATCTAAATTAGTTTGAATCGAACGACACAAAATACTCTGCTCTCAGTCGCACTGGCCACTTCAAATGCTTAGTAGCCACATAGGGACAGTGCAGACATAGAACACGGCTGCCATCGTAGAAAGTTCTACTGGCCAGAGCTGTGTGGGCAGTAGTCCTGACCTCACCTGGTCATTCTTGGGTCTGAAGGGCACCTGCGTTCTCAGGCTGAACAAACACAGGCAGGGCCTCTGGGAGATAACACCCCAGGCGTGTCTGCAGAGGGTAATGACGCAGGGGGTAACCTGGACATGCCGGGGAGCCTCCTCTGCCAGGCTGGAGTGATGAGGGCTGCCAGGGGCGCGCTCAGAGACCACCATGCAGGCAGTGACCGGATGGTGGGGGGCTTCCTGGGGAACAGGAGGAGTGGGAGTACCCACAGGGGCAGTCTACCTGGATCGCGCTTAAGTGAGGGAGATGGGCCCCGGGCACTGTCTGAGGGAAGACCAGCCCTCCCTGCGGACCAGAGCGTAGCTCCTGCTGGCCTACAGGACGTGGTGGCTGCTTGGGTCTCAGAGGACGTGCCGCTGCCACCCCGGCCAAGGTGCCCAGCCCAGCCCACCTCCCAACTTGCGCTCATTTGGATTCCCCCCGCCTCCAGGTTGCCCGCAGGAGGGAAGGCAGTGAACACAGCCCCGGTGCCGGGCCAGACACCCCATGATGAGTCTGACCGCCGGACTGAGCCGCGTTCCTCCGTCTCGGACCTCGTCAACTCCCTCACCAGTGAGATGCTCATGGTGAGAACAGCAGGGCGCTGGGGCTCCAGGCAGGAGCTGAAGTGGGAGGCTGGGGCCGGGGAGGGGATGCGTGTGACAATTGGTGACAGCGTGGGAGTTGTCCACTCGGGTACGGGTACCAGCATGGTGACTGAGTGAGCAAGGCTTGGGTTCTTTGTTCAGCTTTTTCCCCAGAACAGGCTCTCTGTGCCTCAGTTTCCTCATTTGTCCAGTGAGAATAAGAATGCCCATGTTCCTCTCGTCTCTTTCTGGTTGAGTAGGGGTCCAAGGAAACCTACTCATGGGAGGTATTTTTGTGATCCGTAGGAGGAAAGGCTTGGGGCAGACTAGGTCCCCTCTCTTGGAGCAGTGTCCCACTGAAGGGAGGTCTGAGCTGGCGCTCCTGGTGGAGTGGGGCTCATTTTCCCTCTCTCAGGGACCTCCCTTTAGCCCCCATTGCTGGGGACCAGCTGGGGCTCAAAGATAAAAGAAGAATACGACCCCCCCAGGTCCTGATTGCTGGGACTGTGCTGAGGGTCTTCTGTGCACACCCCGCTCCACGGGGCTCCCAGCCCTATGGATCTGGGGCGTTTCCACCAAGGCACCTAGGCCTCACCCCCTGGTGGCAGCAGTGAGTCACGGCCATGTGCCTCACCTGAGGTGGGGGATGAACCCAGGGTGAGGACGCCATGATGGGGCAGCCTGTGGTTTGCAGGTGGCAGTCAATCAGGGCTTTGTCAGCTCACAAGTCCCAAGGAGGCTTAGGGTCTGAGGTTGGGGAAACTGATGCCTGCTGTGTTCCTACTGGCCGTGACTGGAGACAAGTAATTTCTGCTCCCTGGACCGAGGGTCCCTCCCCAGTCCTGTAGAGCGAGGGAAGCCAGTTTGTGGGCTCTCAAGCCCTTGCTGGACATCATTCAGTTCAGAGTTCCTTGGCCCAGGCCCTGGCATGGCAGCTGCCACGCTCCCCTGGGGCCCCAGAGCCCCTCGGCCCCACCCTTCCGCCAGTTAGGATTCCAGCCAGCTCCACCCATCCACCCCCACTGCCCCTTTTTTTGCCCAGAGATTTTCAAATTATAATAAGCACATGAATCATTGGGTGAGCTCGTAAAAATGCAGATTCCCATGGGGCGCCTGGCTGGTTTCCGTTAGAAGAGTCTGCAGCTCCTGATCTCGGGGTCATGAGTTCGAGCCCCATGTTGAGTACAGAGATGACTTGGACACATATAACTATTTTCAAAAATGCAGATTCCCAGTCAGCAGGCCTGCAGTGGTCCCTCAGATCTGCATTTCTCTTGGATGCAGACTCAGGCGTCAGATTTTCCCTGTTCCAGAGCTGATTTCCCCTGGGCCTCTACCTGCCACCCCCCACCATAGGCCCCTGCGTGCCTGGCCCTCCACTGCCCTCTTGTCTGTCTCTCCCACCCACATAGGTGGGCCCAGCCATGCTGTCCTCTGGATGGGCCAGGCCACAGCCCACCCTGCCTCCCTGCCCAGCCTCTTAATTGGTTACAGCTTCCTGACAGTTAGGTTCCTAGAAGGAACAGTCCATTCCCAGCCAGCTTGCCTGCTGCTTGCTGCCCCCAGGGAGGAACTGACAGCCTCAGGCAGAGGAAGGAAGTGTAGGCCCCAGGGCCCACTCACAGGCTTCAGGGCTCAGCTGATGCTCAGAGGGGAGCAAGCAAGGTCTAATGGCCCAGCCCCAGGCGGAAGACAAGCAGGCCCCAGCCCGTCAGAAGCTGGGGGTCAGGAGTCAGTGCCCACAGCTGGCCAGAGGAAGGGACTGAGGGAGAGGGGTCAGACAGGAGGCCAGGCCACACCCCCATCTAAGTCACCCTAGCCCTGACTTGTTTTTTGATACTTGCTTCTACTGGAGCGGGGGCTCCCGCCGCTCCTCTACTGGAACCCTGCTAGGGGTGGCCAGTCTGGTTGCCATGGAAACAGCTCCTCAAAGCTGCCCTGGCTGGTTAATTAGGGCTTGGGACTGTGGTTTGGGAAAGCTGGGAACAGGCATAGAGCCAGGCCCAGCTTGGGCCTCTCACCCCAGACCACCTGGTTTGGGAACCTAAACCACTCAGTTTGGGAACTAAGACCTCAGACAGGGCTGGGGTCCCCTGGGCTCCAGTCACCAGGGACTCCACCCAAACTACAGAAGGAACAGGAGGGCCAAGTGGTCTTTGCTGGCTCTGTCTACTCATGCATGCCCCAGGCTCCCAGGCTCATGGCCAGCTGTGGCAGGGCCTGGGCTAGAGAGGGACCACAGTCCATTTGCATCATCCCAGGAACCACGAAAGACGGATCTTACAGTCCCGTCCTGCAGGTGCGCCATCTAAGATGCACTGGGAATGAGGCTGGTACCAGCAGTGGGCAGGAGCACAGGGGAAACCTTCCCTGCGTGGTGAAGCAACATTCTCAGTGGGTCTAGAGGGGAGCCTGATGCTGGATCTGAGTGTCAGAGTGAGGGAAGCCTGAAGGACACACATGATGGCTGGGCACTGACCTGGCCTCGGGTTTTAACTCCCTGTTCCCTCATGGGTGACTTGGGGCAAGCTAATCACCTCTCTGCGCTCCCACCCCGGCTGGTACATGGTAGTGCCTGCCTCATCCAGATGTCAGAGGGAGTCAGTGAGCGCCAAGCACAGGACACAGGGCAAGGCCAGGCCTGGTCCTTACTGCTCTTAGAGTGATTTGAATCTTCTCCCCTGGGGCAGGTGAGTTCTCGCTGGCTTGGGGGTGGGGGGCAGGGGGATGTCTCAAAATTGCCCTGAGACGTGAGACTGCTTTGGTGGAAAGAGTGGGCTTTCAAGTCAGAGAGGGTCCATGATGCTGTGCAATCTTGGCTGTGTGACTTAACCTCTCTGAGCCAGTCTCCTCATCGAGGGAGTGGTGCTAACCGCCTCACCCAGCTGTTGTCAGGATTCAGTAAGAAGGTGATGTAAGTCTTCCGCCATGGTAGGTGCGCACTATATATATTCTTACTTTCTGTATTACCTGCTAGTTCAGAGCCTGGGGCAGCTGCCTAGGAGGAAGGAGGGGACACAGGGAAGGCTCCTGTAGGGGAAGTGGGAGAGAAATTGGGTTAGCAGTTTTGCCCTAAATGTGGTACCACGAGTCCCAACTCAGGCTCTCATCCAGTCACCTGGGGAGCTTTCAGAGAGAGGGATGCCTGGGCCACTAGGACCCCTGGGTCTGGGGTGGGACCCAGGCAACCCAGAAACTTCCCCAGGTATTCCCATGAGCAGCCACAGCTGAGATTTGGCTGGGAGACACTCCCCCCAATTAATTCCCCCTACTTTTTCAATGTCAGCTTGGAAAGGGGACACCCACACCAGCCTCCACGTGCGTGTCCCATGCTGGGGGGCCCAAGAGCCCTGCCCCTGGGAGATGGGGGCTGAACACAGGCGGGGCCCTTCCTCTCGGTGGCCCTGGTGGCCCTCAGCCCCAGTAGAGCGAGCTGAGGGGCTTTCTAAACAACTCCACGGCCCAGGCCCTCTCCAGCCCCATGCAATCAGGCTCTCTGGGCACTGGGCCTGGGAACCTGCATTTTTAGCATCCCCACGTGAATTTATGCCTTACACAAATCAGATGTTGCTGCTGAAAAGTCATTTTGTAAATCACATCATCCTCAGAACCCCAGAGAGCCACCTTCCAAAGAAATAGCCTGGTAAACTCTTGAGATGCGAACAATCTCCCTCATCTGTTCAGCAGCCCCGGCTTTTGTGCTGGTGCATTTCACAGTGGGCCCCACTGGGCTGTGGAAGGCGGGAGAGCGGGAGGGGGAGCTCAGGGACCTGGGGTGGGTGGCGGGGACATCAATGCAGCTCTGACCCGGGAGGCAAAAGCAGCATGGTGGGGGAGTTTGGGGCAGGGGCCGTGGGCAGACCCAGGGCAGACTGGGGAGTAGGGTGCACACTGCTCTGGGGCTTGGGGGGCAGGGGCTGTCCCAACTCTGCCCCTCCCGGGTGACGGGACCATCCTCGCCCAGATGTGAATGTGAACGAGACGGGCCACCACCAGCCCCACATGGTGACCAAAGGGAGAGCAAGCGCTTCGCCTCGGGAGGCTCGGCTTCAGGCCCAGGGAGGCTTCCTAACTGTGCTGGGCTGTGGTGGGGAGCCCCGGGGGAGGGCGGGGAGCAGAACCCTCGCCAACCCCGCCGGCCTCTCCCCCGCCCCCAGCTCTCCCCAGGCTCCGAAGAGGACGAGGCCCACGAGGGCTGCAGCCGGGAGAACCTGGGCCGGATCCAGTTCAGCGTCGGCTACAACTTCCAGGAGTCCACGCTCACCGTGAAGATCATGAAGGCCCAGGAGCTGCCAGCCAAGGACTTCAGCGGCACCAGCGACCCCTTCGTCAAGATCTACCTGCTGCCAGACAAGAAGCACAAGCTGGAGACCAAGGTGAAGCGGAAGAACCTGAACCCCCACTGGAACGAGACTTTCCTCTTCGAAGGTGAGCCCGGGGCTGCCCCCGCCCCCAGCCAGAGCCCCGCCTTCCCCTCCCGCCCCCACCCTGGGGCGCCTGTACTCACCGGTGCGCAGGCGCGCACACACGCACGCGCACGCACGCACACAGGTAGACTCGCGCGTCCCCGGCCCTCACCCACGCAGACCTCCGTCTCCGCCCAGGTGACCCGAGGCTCTTTGCGTCTAACCTAGCGCAGCTGGTACCTGGGGTCTCAGCGCAGACGCGGGACTCCTCCTGAGGAGGGCGGGCAGGCGGGGAGGCGCGCACAGGACCCAGAGGGGGAGCCCCTGGAGTCCAGGCTACGGCCCAGGCTGTGTGTTGGAAACCCAGCTCCGCGCCTCTTTGGCTGTGTGACCAAGACAAGTTCCTGCACTTCTCTGGGCCGTGGTTTCTTCATCTGTAAAAGAAGGATAGTAATAGCAAGGAGGAACAAATCAGTGACTTGTGAAAGCCCTTATGATACCCAGAAGACCCTTTACACCAGTTTGTTGGAGACGCTCCGTCTGTTCCCCTTCTCTGAACATTTCCCCCCACCCCTCCCCCACATCCAGACGCGTGGTGACAGCAGCTCTGAACCATGCCCCTGGTTCCTAGAAGCCACTGAGGCAGATGCCCTTCCTCTCCCCTGCACACCCCCTCAAGGCCATCTTTATCTCTTACCTCTAAGGCGCCAGGGTCACCAGGAAGCTGGGCTGGGTTCAGGGAGCCATTCTGTCCCAGGCCTTTTTGATGCGTGGACTCCATGTAGAGAAGCCATTATGCTTTCCCGACATGTTCAGCCAGTGAAAATAAATCCCTGTGACTCCAACCACCATCTGCCTCAGGGTTCCAGAATTTTCAGTGTGCACCCCAGGGAATCTTCCCCACCTGGTGTCCCAGCCATTTGACACCCCACCCCTTCTGCAAAGTGACAGCCAGCTCACCTCAGATGAATCGTCGAGGGTGAGCTAGTGGATGCTTGTGGGGTGGGAGGACCCTTCTTCCCGGTTCAGCGGGGAGACCTGTTTAGAGATGGGACAACCAGGGAGAGGCTCAGCTTTCTGGAAGGGTGTGAAGCCAGCTGGTGGGGCGAGATTTATGGGCAAAGCTTCAATCCCCTGATCTCTTCTGCAGACATTTATCCAGCACCAGCGATGGGCTGGGCACTGTCCTGAGTACTGGGGGTGCAGAAAAGACCAAGGCACCATTTGTCCCTCAAGTCATTCCTGAGCTAATGGAAGACATAGGTGTGTAGACAATCAAGCCATACTCTGCATGGCAGATGTTGTGGGAACCCACTGTCCTCTCCACTTGATGGTGCTAGAAAACATTTCCCACGATAGGGGCCATTCAGGATGGGTTCTCATGGAAGAATAGGTGTTTGCCAAATAAGAGACTGACTTCCTCCTCTGCTGTTGAAAAGAATGGACTCCAGTGTGGGGACCTCTTGGAGCCTCCAACATTTCCAGAACCATTTACCTGAACCAATGCCAAAGGTCACTGGACAGGTCCCTGGGGGACTCCAAGATGAGCAAGACAAGACCTAGACCCCTTCGGTGGGAGGAGGGCCTGAAGGAATTCAGGGGGTGGAGGTTTGGGGAACACAGGACTTCCTCTTCCAGCACACCTGCTCCTGTGAGAGGCAGTTCTGCTTCTAGCATCTGGCTGAAAGTGCTAGAATGCTCCAGAGCTCTTCCTCTCCCCCCATCTTCTCCGCCAGCCAGGCTAAAGTGTTGGGGGTCCTGTCTTCTTCCCGCTCACACCGTGGTTCAGGATCTCACCACCTCAGGCCTCCAGGCTGACCTACACCTTCTCTGTGCTTTGTGCCTCCCAGACTAGCCCCTCCTCTGACCAAGCCTCCCCAGGTCCAGTGACTCTGGCTTCAGCCCTTCCTCAGACTCCCTCCCCTGGCACTCCCTGCAGCTTCCTCACCCACTCCCCAAAGCACACTCCTGCTGCTCCATCAGGCCATTAGCTGCCATTTATTCATCCTTTCAAGTATTGATTCACTTAAACAAATATTTATCGAGTGCCTACTACATGCCAGAAACAGTGTTGGATGCTGGGATCTGGTGGTTGAGGACAGAGTTGCCTTCCTGGAAGTCCTACCCTGGTGGGAGTCAGGCCCAAGGAAACAGAGGAGTCTCTGTGAACAGCCCGTGGTGGCATGATGTGAACAGAAAGTGCTAGAATCTAGAACAGGGGACCTGACGCCATCTGGGATGTCAGGGAGGAATGCTGAGACTGTTTCGGCCAGGCCAGGTGGTGGAAGTGCCTTCAGACAGGAGACACCGGGTGCTGGAACTTGGGGAAGGAAGCTGGTGTGGCCGGAGCCCATCACTGAGTGGAAAGCGCTCGAAGGAGGGGCCGGGAAAGGACAGCGGGCCGGGTTGTACAGAAGGACTGGAAGCCAAGGCAGGACGTGGGGCTTTTACTCTAAGTGCACTGGGAGCCCCTGAAAAGCTTTAAGCAGGAGGGTGTCACGATGGGATTTCTATTTTTAAGGGATCACTCTGCTGTGTTGACAATGGATGGTAGGAGAAAGCACACAGGCAGGGAGGGTGGTTTGGAAACTCTGGTGACTGTCTAGAACGTGCCAGCAGCTTGGATGAGGGAGGTGGCCGTGGAGAAGGGGATAGCTTTGGGATCTGTTGAGGAACAGCGAAGGACTGGCTGATCCCTGGAGGGGGAAGCATGGCGTCTGAGGATACGCATCTGCTCCTGTTTCTGTGTCTTTGCCCTTCCCATCTGCCTGAGGCCTCTTGGGGCTGGCTTTCTGGCCCAGGCTCTTTCAGGGATGATCGGCAGGGGCAGGGCTGCCCAGGGAGAGAGGGACCCCTGCCCAGCCCCCGAGACAGACACATGACCCAGGAGTGCCTAAATGGTCCCGCCTGCTCTTTAGCTGGGAGACTGCAGGCAGGTGATATAAGCCCTCTGAGCCTCTGTCTCCGCATCTGTAAAATATATCAGATGCCTTCGACCCTGGAGAGCTGTCATGAGGGAAAAGTGTGGCCATGACAGTTCTTGCTAATGCTTCAGGAAGGTCAGAATTCGGCTGTTGCCTCCCATTACCTCGGTGGGGTGGCAGGTGGCAGGCTTCCTCTCAGGGACTTGGTGCCCTGGGGGGGGGGTCGCCGTGCCCAGGCCCCATGTGGCCCCTCTGTCCTGCGCTTCACCCAAGCCGCCATCTGTCTGCCAGGTTTCCCGTACGAGAAGGTGGTGCAGAGGATCCTCTACCTCCAGGTCCTGGACTATGACCGGTTCAGCCGCAATGACCCCATTGGGGAGGTGTCCATCCCTCTCAACAAGGTGGACCTGACCCAGATGCAGACCTTCTGGAAGGATCTGAAGCCATGCAGCGATGGGAGTGTAAGGCCCCACTTATGGCTCCCTGGCTCAGGGGGCGGGCAGGTCAGGGCCAGCAGAACTGGTCCTAGTCCCCCTGCAACTTTGGGAATGTCAGGAGGGTGGTGGGAAACGGGCACCCAGGGGAGCAGAGTTCCACCTTTGGTCTCAGCACCCATGCTTGGCCCTGGGGCAGGGTGGGTGGGAGCTGCTGAGCTGTGGTAAAGGACCTGGTGCCTGTGTAGGGAGGAGGGGCCCCATGGGGGTTGGTGTACAGAACTTCCAGGTGAGGGGACACCGGGTGTGACAGAGGTGAAAGGTGGGGATGGGTGAGCACCTGGGCCCAGGCAGGGAGGGCCCTGGGGCAGTGGAGCCAGCCAGAGAGTTCTCTAACCCTCCCCTCTCCCCCAGTCCCCACACTGCTCCTGTTCTCCCTCCCAGGGGAGCTGAGGCGAGTGGAGGGGGACACCCCTCCCCACAGCCCAGGCTCACCCGCAACCTTTCCCTCCCAGGGGAGCCGAGGGGAGCTGCTCTTGTCTCTCTGCTACAACCCCTCTGCCAACTCTATCATCGTGAACATCATCAAAGCCCGGAACCTCAAAGCCATGGACATCGGGGGCACCTCAGGTCCTGGGGCTTCTCGACAAGAGTGCGGGAGGGACCGGGAAGGTTCTGGGGACATGACGGTCATGCCAGATGTGGAGAGCAGGGTCTGAGCTGTGCACTCACCCCGACCCTCTCACCCCACCTTTCTTCTCAACTTCGCTACCTTAGAGTCCTGGGTGGCCCCCTTTGGAGCACCCTCAGGGTCTGTATCACTTGGACTCTGTCCTGACCAGAATCAGGGAGAAGGGGAGCACTGTGGTGGGAGATCTGGGCTCCAGCACCAGCTCGAACGCTTGTCATGGGTGACCTCAGGCAAGACCTGGCCTCTGCGGGGCTCAGTTTCCTTGTTTGTTTTCATAATAGGGCACTGAGTGATGGCCAAGGTCCCTTCCAATTCATCCGTCCACTGGTCCCCCAGATCCCTCTCCTTGTTGCTTGGGGCTCTCCTGACCCTCTGGGGAAAGCGTGCAGCCCCTCCTGCCCCAGCTGCCACTCCTGGAGAGGGAAGGGAATCCTGGGGAGCTCCAACACTGACCCTTCTTCTACCCCTTCCCCAGACCCCTATGTGAAGGTGTGGCTGATGTACAAAGACAAGCGGGTGGAGAAGAAGAAGACAGTGACTATGAAGAGGAACCTGAACCCCATCTTCAATGAGTCTTTTGCCTTTGATATCCCCACGGAGAAGCTGAGGGAGACGACCATCATCATCACTGTCATGGACAAGGACAAGCTTAGTCGCAATGATGTTATTGGCAAGGTAGGGGCCTGGTGGGTGGGGTGACACACCTGACTTCCAAGAAGCAGCAGGGGCAGTGGGTGAGCTCAGGGCTGGGCCAGTCCCTTCCCCTCTTTGCGCTTCCATTTCATCTATAAATGAGAGGATGGGACAAAATCTTCCCTGGGTGTCCTACTGTGGGTTGGTCCAGACCACTAGAAGGGCAGAGAAAGGAGGAAGTGGGAGAAAGACATGGCTTCGGTCCCCAAAAGGGAGTTTACTGGACAGGACCCTCTGGCTGGGTAAGGACCTCAGAGCAGTGTCACCCAGGTCCCATCTTCAGAGGGTGAGTTCGGTGGAGCAGTGTAAGAAGCCGCAGTCAGACCCCAAAGACCTGGCTTTTGTTCCACCCCATGTGTTGCTAAATAGCTGTGTGACCTTGGGCAAGCCACTTGTCCCTCTGACCTCCAGTGTCCTCATTTATAAAACGGAGCCAATAGTACCGACCCTATAGCCCTTCACAGGGTGGTATGAGGATTACCTGAAATCTGTGGATGTTCTCCTTGTAGAAAGTGACTTCTCCTCATGATAGACTTACCAAAAAAATCCATACCTGGCCTTGAGTTTTTTCAGGATGAGTCTGTGACATAATCCCTTCAGTTTTTCTACCTTGAAATGTCTATCCCTGTGTTAGTTTATGGTTTAGTGTGGAGAGTTTGGGCTCGGGAATCCCATCGCTGAGCCCCAGCCCTACTCTTGACAGCCATGACCTATCTGAGCCCCATTTCATTTCCACAATGAAAGTAAGACAGTCCTAACCTCCCAGTATGCGGAGATGAAATAAGACAACGTGGGCGAAATGCTTAGCACGCTGCTTCGAGTGTGTGTGTTAGCTGCCATTGTAAGAAAAGTTATTCGTGAAGCATTCCTACTAAGGACATGTCTGTGCATCCAGAGCTTTGACCAGGAGCAGTACAGGAAGCCAGGGAGGAGGGCAGGTGGAGGGGAAGGGCCGATGCCAGGAGCACGGGAGGAAAAAATTTGTGTTCCCTGAGGCACAGCCCCGTATGGGGTAAATGACAAGTGACCTGGGCCCCCATGGGGAAGAGAGCCACGATGGAGGCAACTCTCAGTTGGGGATGGAGAACTTAGCTACCTAAGGGAAGCCCCTGACCTTCAAGTAAGGTCCCAGGAACCTGAGCGCCCAACCTGTAGTCACAAGTGGCACCATTCCTCAGGGCGGCAACCCCCATAGCCTAGCAGGACCATGTGTTCCCATCAGCCTGCGGCCTACTGAGCCCCCTCCTTGACCAGCTCGGGCCAAGTAACCATTATCTACTTCAGAGCTCTTTGGAAGCTTAGCCTTCTGCATTTGGGTGTTCTTGTGATACCAATCATAGCCCCTTCTGAAACCGTCCCACCTTCTGCTGCCTGAGCCCAGGTGAAGGAGGATGGGTTCTCACTCTGGCCAGGGTCGCTTGGTGAGCCCGGGCTTATAACCAGCCTCCAGTCACAAGGCTGGGGTCAGCTGGGGGAACCATGCCCGTGGCTCCACAAGGCTGCAAAACCCCCAAAACAAAAGCCAGCAGGATCGGGCTGGTAGGACAGAGGTTGAAAGGGCTAGATGTAAATTCCGCTGTACCACTTACAACTTCTGGGTGAGTCTCTTTGCTCTCCACACCTTCGTTTCTCCATCTGTAAAATGGAGGTAATATACCTGCCTCATGGGTAAGGATTCGGGGACCTGTGTTTATAAACTCCTGACCTCAATGCCTGGCGGGCAGGAAGTGGCAAGAAGGGGAGCGATCAAAAGTGAGAAGAGCTTGGGACGCCTGGGTGGCTCAGTGGGTTAAGCCTCTGCCTTCGGCTCGGGTCATGATCTCAGGGTCCTGGGATCGAGCCCCACATCGGGCTCTCTGCTCAGCAGGGAGCCTGCTTCCTCCTCTCCTCTCTCCGCCTGCCTCTCTGCCTACTTGTGATATCTTTGTCTAATAAATAAAATCTTAAAAAAAAAAAAAAAGGGTGAGAAGAGCTAGACAGTGGCCAGCAGGGCAGGAGGGGCTGGGCCTAGCTGCCTCCACCCCCACTGTAAAACAGGTCAGGAGTCTAACTGGGAAGGGCCAGGCAGGCCCAAGCTCCCAGAGGGAGGCACAGCAAGGAAAATGGGTCAAGCTGGTGGGGAGGAGGGAGAAGGAGGGAGCCTCTGAGGGTAGGCCGTCGCTGTAGGCAGAGGCCTCTAGGTCCCCATGATCACGACCTCGGGGTACCATTGAGGAGATGGAGATCACCCCCTGCGGGGGCAGGGGACAATGCTTCTGAGTGTCACTGATACCGTGCTCTTCCCTTTCGCCCCAGATCTACCTGTCCTGGAAGAGCGGGCCCGGGGAGGTGAAGCACTGGAAGGACATGATCGCCCGTCCGCGGCAGCCGGTGGCCCAGTGGCACCAGCTGAAGGCCTAAGTGTGGCCACAGGAGGCCCAGGGGGCCAAGGGCCCGGGTCCCCATCATGCCCTCACCACTTTATGCACAATGCCCGGCCTGGCCCCCCGCCATAGGTGAGGGGAGGACCCTGAGGGCTTGGCCAGGGAGGGGTCCCAGGAGTCCGTTGGGCCCCATTTCTAGGAAGTACCAGCCTCATCCTCCACCGGTCCAGCTCTGGGGGAGGGGCTTTGGGAGCCATTTTCCTGCTTTGCCCCTTTCCTTCCTGACTTGCTGATACTAAAGAAGTGGGGGAGAGCGTGAAGGCCAGACAGGCAGATGGGCAGACCCCTCCAGAGACCCGCCAGGTGGGCACGGTCCCCCGTTTTCTTTAAGGCAGTGCCTGGAGTGGAGAGAAGTTGCTCTCTCCCCAGCTCCCGATATGGGCCCTGGGGAAGGAAGGCCGAGGCGTTTGGCCTGGCCTGGCCAGGAGAGGCCCATCCCAGGACAGTTTCAGGTGCCGGCTGGGCCCTGAATGCCAAGGATAGTATATAGCCCGCTCCAGGGTCCTGGAGCTGAAGCCCATGTACTTGGCGTCGCGTCCACTTTGTGTGTGTGCGTGGCGGGGGGCACTCTTACCCTGTCCCCCTGGGGGCCGCCCGTGCAGAGAGGGCAGGCTCTCATAAAGTGAGGTAGGACAGGAGGCCAAGAGAGGTCAATGCACAGAGCCAGGGGTGGGCAAGGAGAGGCAGGTGAGGGGTGAGAGGGGAAGGGGGGGTGGTGGAAGAGGAGCAGACTCTGGAGCCGGACTGAGAACTTGGCTGCCTCCACCTCCTGCCTGTCTCTGCTCCGAGCTCTCCCGGAGCTCCTTGCTGAGCGATTTCGTCTCTTGAACATCATTTCACACCTTTTAGGCCCCTACTGCGTGTACCACATTCCACCAGGACTCCCCTCCCTTCCTTCTTAGGGGTCCCACAGCCCCACCAGCCCTCTTCCCCAACACCCTCACCCAGACACCCTCAGCCACCCCAGATCTCAGATCCCAGCCAAGCTGGCCGTGTTCTCCACGCTTCCCAGGTTCCTTCCCTGTCTGGGCAGACCTCTGCAGCCCTCCATCTCCCAAACTCGCAGACCTTCCCTTCCATTTGGGGTCGGAGTCTGTGGCCCAGCCTTCTTTCCCCATCGCTCCCAGTCCCTTCGAGCAGCTCCTCCCGCCCTCTCAGTTGAGGCAGAAGACGTAGGGAAAATCCAGATTCCGCAAGTTCTGAGGTTGCCTCACCCAAAGAAGCGGGGATTTCTCTGCCTCAGCCGTTGCAGAGACTAGAACTGGCCTCCCCTTGGAGACAGCAGATGCCGGGATGATCTCTGCTTAACCCTGCTCAGCCCCACAAGGGTCCTGGTATTGATAAAATACAGCTGGGGACAGTCAAATCCGGGGCGGGGGTCTGCCTGCCTGGGCCTGACGTTGCCGGCACAGGCCGCCAGGTGGCGCCCGGACACCACGTCTGTGGTGGCAGCCTGGGACCACAGTTCTACCCCCGAGATGGGCCTGACCCCAAGGGGAGACTCTGGATAGGGTCCCCACTTACAGAGCACGGCAAAAGCATGGGAATTTGAGAGCCATTTTCCTTAAGTAGTCTGCCCCTTGAGCTGCCCGTATCAAAATGTATTACACTGAATCTCACACCCGTGTCCTCATCCCCTCCTCCTGTGGTCTGGAGGAGCGCCATACAGTGTCCGTGAATCATTTTGTAGATTCAGGAGTGCTCTTGTAAAGCAAATAGTCACCCATATTTCTTGTAAATCCCAATTTTTCTGTATTGTAGCTTTGCTTAAAATGGGGCCCTGCCCCAAGTGCAGGGTCTTTATCGGGCGGCCTGGGGACCAGCCCCCAGCGGGATAGGAGGGCAGCAACTCCGAAGGCTGTGTGGATGTGATCAGAGTTTTGTGGGAAGCCTTGCAAGGCGAGGGATCTGTCCTCCATGGCTCCCTGAGATCCTGTGCCCCAACACTACGGGGTGCCAGCCCCGCCCCTGTGTCCCCTGGCCCTCTGCGGAGCTTGAACCAACCTGCAATGAGTGGGCGGAGCAACCGCATCTTTTTTTCCTCGAGCCCCGCCCACAGAGCTCTTGGCGAATCATCTGCAGAGAGCATCTTCAGGCGGAGTCTGTTCACAGTCTGACCCACCCAGGCATACTGGTGAACCCTGCCTGGGTTTTCCCAACCCCCAACACGCTGCGGCCGGGAGGCCGGGGAGGGGCTGTAAGTGGTGGGCGGAGGTCCTGTGGGCTGGCAAAGAAGGAGGCGGATGGTATGTGGTGAGGGCGCGGTTGGGCTAGGGCCAGAGGAGAACAGGGAATGGGGAACTTGAGGATGGGGGGAAGGGCACAGAAGCCCTGCCACCGTCCCAGGACCTTGGGCAGATCACCCACACTCCCGGGGCCTCAGTTTCCCCATCTGTAAAATGATGGTCATAATACTTCACCTACCTCATAGGGGAGGTTGTGAGGCCGCCGTCACCTGACCTGGGGCTTGAGGCAGGAGGACTCTGAAGGTGCTACCGGGAGCAAAGTATTATTACTGTAGCCTGAAAGCAAGGCCCACCTGCCCCTCCCCCTGCAGAGTCTCCAGGGATAGCCGAGGCTGGCCTGGGCCCATCTATCTCTTCTCCACTGTGTCCCAGGTCCCTTCATGAGCATCACCTGCCGTCTTTGTGGGCGCCCTAGACTTAGTTGTTATCTCGTTCAGGTATCCTTTCTTGTGACCATCTCCCTTCATAACTGCTGTACAAATTCCACCTGCCACAGGACCCCGCACCTGCCCACTGGCGCCAGACGCCAGGGAAGGGACAAGGAAAACAGCCACAAAAAAAGCCAAGGGGGCCCCCAGAGTCCCCAGCCTGGCTTGGGCCCCAGGGGTGGGGTTGGTGGCCACTGTTTGTACTGTGTTGGAGTCCTTGAGTGCAAGCGTTTTATTTTTTAAAAGACAGACAGAAACTATCACAAGAAAAAAAAAATGCAGCAAAGAGAAATGAAGAAAAACTGAAGGAAAAAAAGGAAAAAAGAACCATACAAAATTTTTCCACCACACCCACCCTCTAAGCCAGCAAAATTTCCTCTTTGCAAAATCATATTTTTGTGGGAATGGGCCCCGCTTTTTGTGGCAGGGCCTGTTCTGATCAATAAAGGATCGTGACGAAGTAGGGCCTCGGCTGTTTCCTCCGTGGGTCCCAGCCCTACCTCACCTCCCAGAGAAGAGGTATTGGGTGAGGGGGTTGGGAAGCTTGGGATCGAGTCTCCCTGTGTCCCCTTTGGGATTTGGCTTCACTGGTGATGAGGCCCTCCCTGACCTTCCAGCCCCTCCTCAGATCTAGAATATGAACCCACCAGCTACCCAGAAAGCAGGAGAGCAGCCATACTTCCCTATCAGACCTGAAGCGAGGCTTGTCGGGAGTGGAGTCTCTTTGAGACCCTCTCACTCACCCAGCCCAGCATCACCTCCTTCAGCTCCCAGGGGACTGTCACCACCCTCCAAGGCAGGTCAGACAATCCAAACCAGGACCCTCCACCTTGCCTACCTCTCCCCCCAAATGCTGACTGGCCTTTCGTGGTTTCGGGGACCAGGAAGGAGCTCCAGGTCTGTTGGCTGGATCTTTGGCTCCTCTCTACCCTTTTCTGATTTAATCCTTTAGGATTAGAAGAGTCTTTCCAAATCGAAAGAGCCCATGGCCAGTTCCAGTCTGAGGAAACTGGGCCCCAGTGTCTTCCTTTTCCAGCCACTGTGGTTCCCGGGCAAGTTACTTCCTTCCCCAGGACCAGTGTCCTTAGTTCACAAAAAAGCAATAACCATCCCAGCCCATTTCTTGCCCTCCCCGCATGTAGCCTGGGGGAAGCCGAGGCCTGGCAGCTCTCAGGGTACTTTAGAAGGAAGGTGCTACATCTGTCGCAGACCCAGAAGGAGCAAGTGCACGTCTGTCCCCATGTGCCAGCGGCTGGCCCTGACCCCTCCAGAGTGAAGGGTACCACCGCACCCCTGCTCCCCAGCACCTGGGGTGGGCAACTGCTTCCCTGCGATGCACCAAGAACCCCCACCTAAAGCCACCTGTCCTGTCCCCTTCCACCCCGTCAATTTCTTCCAACCTGGCTTCAGTGTCCCGTTAAAAGGTGGTTTTCTTCTTTTGGCTTCTGATCTCTATCCCAGAGATTAGAGGGAGCCCTCAGGTCAGGTAAGTAGCCTGAAGAGCACGCCTTGCCAGAACTTCTGTTCAGGATCTCTCTGGAAAGCTGGGCCCGAGGGAAGACCCCCTCAGGGGCTCCCCCTGGACCTTTTGCCTGGTTCTCCTGCCTTCACCTTGTCGGCTCTCCCAGCATCCATGCCTTCACCAAGAGATTTGCCCATCTCTCCCTGTGCCCGGGAACCCTGTCCTCTGGTGTGCTCTTCCCCACGCAAACCCCTCCCGGATGCTGCTGCTTTCCCGAAGGCCATCTTGGGCCACGTCCTGCTCTCCTCTTCCTCCCCAACAAAGACAGCGGAAGGACACGCTTGATCATGCTGTACTCCCCAGCCCGTGGCTCCCCTGACCATCTGTGTCCCTTGAAGATGCCCCACTCCCTGTGTCTGCGTCCTGCGCGTGTGCGTGTGTGTGCCTTGTGTCTTTAGATTGTGAGCCCCCCTGGGCAGCGACCCCTGTCTGATCCATGTTCTGTGTGGCACACCTAGGTGTGCTAATAAATGTCCATCCTCAGAAGAAGAGTGTCCAGGTGTCTTCAGGAAGCTCTGGGACAGGTAGCTGGGCAAGACGGCATGGTGGCATTAGGAGGCAGGAGGGGGTTCTGGGCAGGACCTCCAGGTCCCGAGCAGCGCCTTCTGCTCTCCCAAGCCCCAGAGGGTGTGTGGGAAGCGGGGGATGACTGTCACAAATTAAGAAAGGACATGCGCACACACACACATACCCTAGTCTCAGTCTCCGCCACTCTGCTGGCCAGGTCTGGCTGCAGGGAGGCTCTGGGAGGGCACGATCCCACCCATCACGCACCGAGACCTGACCATCAGCTTAGGACAGAGGGGATCTCCTGTGGTGTGGATTCAGCTCAAGGTTAGGAGACCTGAACCCCATGGATGAGCAAGTCCCTTCCCTCCCGGGCCTGTCCCTCACCCTGCTACTGCCTTTGCTCATTTGTCATCACGGTCGCCACTCCCTGCCCTCTGTCTCTGATCCCTGAACCCTAGGCACACACACAGTTCTTGGAGAGCTTCCAAGGTGCTCCCCCAAGGCCCACCCCCCACTGACTGCCCCGCACCAACAGGAGTGCTGTAGACAGGTCCACTGTTACAAATTCCCCTCCAAAAATCTTTTCCCTTCCCCAACCCCCGTCCCCTCCCCCCAACGCCAAGTGAGAAGTCACAGGCAGTTGGGGCAGGGGTGAGCTAGGACTCCCAATACCGTGCTCTTTCCAGCTGTCCTTGGCAACTGTCCTTGGCAATGGCCCCCTCCCTACCCTGGTCTCTCCATTTCCAGATGGAGACCCAGACCCTTGATAGTGCTCTCAAACCAGGAGTCTGCAACCACTTTAGCCAAACGGTCTCATTTCCCAAGAGGAGCTGGTTCCTGGTGGTGGTGCAAGCAAGTAGCAAAGCTGGGACCTGGGCCCCAACAGGTTTTTCTTCTCCCTGGAAAGAAACTTAGCCTTGGCAGCCCCTGCTTGGCTGGTAAGCAGCCATGGATGAGGATGCCATGTTCGGTAGGGGCCCTCTGTGCCTGCACATGGCCCCGGGGTACGCATGGGGCCTTGGCCTCACCTAGAGTTCTCAGGCAGGTGCAACAGGGGAAGGGGTACAGGGAAACACACCGAGAGGGAGGAAATCTGGGCTATGGGGACCAGTAGGTACTCCAGAGTGACCGTGGTTCCCCCCACCCCCGCACCTCGACTTCCCCTACATCTCAGATTCGCATGGAGGGAGGTAGAGAAATGCCGGGTTGCATGGTGTTCTGAGCTGTAGCATCACATCTACATAAACCCCACACCATGTGTGCAGATGGGGAAACTGAGGCCCAGGGGACCACGACGTGCTCCAAGTCACTTGGCCAATTGCAAAACTAGGACTGGAACCCACGCCTTCTGAATCTGGCCTCAGGGCTATTTCCTGTACGCTGTGGTCTGAGTCACGGAGCAAGAGGACAGTCTCTGGTCAGCTGCGCTTCCTACCTCGAGTGATTCTGAGACCTAAAAGTCCATCCTCCAAGTTCCCAAGCCCCAGAAAGGACCACTGACCCTAACGGAGCTCCAGCCAGGGGAGCAGGGGCACCTGAGGAGCCCCAGGAGGGAAAAGCTCTGCAGCCAAGCCCCAGACCCCTCGTCGTCTGGAGCAGAAGGTAGCCTCCAGTCTTCCCCACCCACCCACTCCTTCTGTCCGTTCAAGGCCTTTTCTCTCACTTGCAAGTCAGCTGCTCCCAGATCCATCCCAAGCCTCCCTGTAACCCAGGCCCAGCCCAGTGACCGATAGAGCTGCTGGGCCGGACCTGACCTTTGGGCCTTGAATGACATCAGCCCTGTTGCCATGGTGACCGTGGCCGGGCAGCATCTTCTCATGGGAGATGGGCCTCTAGACTTGAGGCTTTATGATGTTTTCTTTAAATCTTTTTTTCCTGAATAACGAGGAAAGAAAGTAATACCATAACTGAGTAAAAAAGAGATAAGGAGGGAGAGACGAAGAAAAAGGAAAACAGAGCGAGGGATATGGAAAGAGGGAAGAATAGACACATGGCGAGAGGGTGGGAGGGGCGAGTGCCAGTGAAAGGAGAGAGAAAGGTCAGCCCAGCTTGAGGGAGATTCACTTTATATTAAGAGCCAGGAACCTATGAAGCAAGCTGGAAAGGACAAAAAAGGAGGTGAGAGTGGTTTCTGGCAGGCAGAGTGAGTGAGAGCGAGACAGGAGACCAGCCTCAAGCAGCCAAAGCCATTTGTAACAGACGGCAGGCACTTGGTCCCCAGACGGGACACAACTGTTGGCCACGGCCCGCCTGACGCAGAGCTGGCGCACATGGACAGGACCGCCGTGCCAGAGGGAGCCCAGGTTCCCCACAGCCATGGGACCCAGTGCTCCCGGGACTTATAAATAAACAGGCATGTGGGAAACACACATTCTTTCTCCAAGAAATATAATTTATGTTTACAGCCGGGTTTTTTTTTTTCCTAAAGAAAACACTACCACGTGGGGCCCCTGCCCCTGACGGTGTCCCTGAGTGTCCCCCGCCCTGGCCCCCACCTTCCGTTATTGCTTGGATGGGAAAGATCTGGCCCTGGGAATTGTAGAGCGGCACCCCACTCCTCACCCCCTAAGGCTGTCCCTGGTGACGGAGTGGAGGCACACAGTGCTTGTCCCGTGCCCCACGCGGTGCCAGCCACTCTGACTGTGCCCATTTAAGGGAATGGAGAGTGCAGGCAGTGGGAGAGGCCCCGGAGCAGCCTCCCAGAGCAGAGATCCTCTCTCCTCCTCGCAGGAGGCCCTAGAGGCACAGTGGATTCTTCTCAAACTTGACAGCTGGAAGGCTCAGGCTTTGGGGAAGGGAGAGAGAGCTTCTGCTCCCAGCGAGATTCCAGGCACAAGCTGAGAGAACAGAATCAGAGGCGGGAGTAAAGACCCTGCCTTCTAAGCGCCCCCTACCCCATGCAAGTTTTAGGGGGCCTGGGAAGGGAGGTATGTGCGATGGGCCCCAGTGGAGGGCCAAGAGCAGCTTGGGTGTTAGGGCCCCAATCCCGCTCTCCCACTTCTGTCCTGGGCACTGGCGCGGGGCCCAGGCCCTCCTCCAAGGGCAGCTCGGGCTCACACAGGCCTGTGGTCCACCCCAGAGGTAGCAGCTCCTGCACCAGGAAGGGTGGCTTTAGGAGATCGAAACTCCAGGAGAGGGAGGGCTGGTGTGGCACGCTGGGCACCCAGACTCAGCCAGAGGTGGTGATGCCGTGGACAGCGCTGACCAGCATCTCCGCTGTGCTGTCAGCGACGCTATCAGACTAGACAGAGCCCGAGGCAACTAGACGGAGCCAGGCTTCCCAGTCTGAGGACTGCCCAGAGATCAGCCAGGTGGCAGGCAGCCAGGTGGCAGGCTGCTTACCAACCAGGAGTGTGCGAAGATGGCCCCCAGGCCTGCCTGTCCCTATAGCTCGCCCAAAGTGCCCCTTCACTGCCCCAAGGTAGGGGTCTGCCGTTCCCACAGACCTTCCCAGAGCCCCTCCTCCCAGAATGGCCCAAGTCCATCGCCCAGAGCATAGGCTCAGGTGCCCAGTCCCGGAGCGGCTTCCAGGGCGGGGAGGCTGTCCCGGGGGGCCCCCAGAGCCCGGGAGCCACAGCCCCCAATGAGTAGGTCCTCTTCCTCCTCATCCTCAAAGGCCCGAACTGGGCGCCGGGGCAGCGGCCGAGGTATGGGCTCGTCGCGCTCTGCCATGCGCTCGACGGCGCCCTCGCCCACGAGGAAGACGGTGTCGGCGACGCGCGGGGGCCCCGTGACCGGGTTGTGGTCGTAGGAGAAGACGCGCAGGGCGCGCAGCGGGTGCAGGTCGGGGAAACCGCCCAGGCGGTTGCGGTCCAGGTCGAGGATGTGCAGGCGGCCCATGCGCAGCAGCGCGGGCGGGAACTCCTCGAAGCGGTTACCGTAGAGCCACAGGCCGCGCAGGCCCGTCATGCGCGGCAGCTCGGCGGGCAGCGCGCGCAGCCGGTTGTCGCCCATCTGCAGCGACTGCAGCGCCACCAGGCGCAGCAGCGGCCGCGGGAAGCGCCGCAGGAAGTTGCCCTCGATCCAGAGGCAGCGCAGGCTCTGCAGCTGCGCGAAGTCCGCGGGCAGAGCCAGCAGCCGGTTGCCGCCCAGGTAGAGGCGCGTGAGGCGCGGCAGCCGACACAGGCCGTCGGGCAGGCGCTCGAGCTTGTTGAAGTCGAGCGCCAGAATGCGCAGCTCGCGCAGCTCCTCGATCTCCTCGGGCAGCTCGCGCAGCCCCGTGCCGCTCACGTAGAGCTTCTGCAGGCGGCTCAGCGCGCACACGGCGCTGGGCAGGCGCCGCAGCCGCCTCCCGCTCAGCTCCAGCTGCTGCTCGCCGCTGCGCAGCTGCTCCTCCGCGTCCGACGGCAGCTCGTCCGGCGTGGACTCGGCGATGCCCATGGTCACGGGCCCCGGCCCGGGCCGCCGCCGCGGCCGCCGCCACCGCCGCCTCCGCCTCCCGGCATCGCCCCGCCCTGGCCGCCCCCGGGGCCTCCCCGACGGGGCCGAGGCCGCGCCGGCTCCAGGGCCCCCCGCCCCGGCCTGTCCCTGCGCGGGGAGGGGGGCCGGGCCGGGCCGGGAGGAGGCGCCCGCTCGGGGCCCCGCAGCTGCGCTCCGCCGCCCGCCCTCCGGCCTCCCGCGCTCCCTCCGCCGGAGGCCGACTGCCTCGGCTTAGCGCTGACTTGCGGCTCCGCGACCCGTCGCCCTGGCAACCCCCGACGCGTGTGCGGCTGCCAATGAGGCGGAGGGGGGGCGGGGCGGGGCGGGGCCGAGGTGCCACCAGAGCGGGGTCCTGGTTCCCGGGCCCGCTCCCCCCCCCACGTCGGCCCCGGCGACCCGCCGGGTGAGCGGGCGCAAGCCGAGAGAACCCAAGCTCCGCGTCCCGAAAGCCGGGCGCTGTGCCAACACCGACCCGACGTCCGACGCTGTCTACACCTCCAGCACTACGAGCCGTTTGGTGAGCGGTCGTATGGACCCGGAGCAGCAAGTCAGAAGGCACCGAGGACCTTGGAAACCTAGCGCGCGACACCGGACTCCGGGACTCCGCCCGAGTGGCTCTCGGGGAGGAACGGAGGGGCGCTGTAAATGCCGGCTACTCATCGCCAGTGGCTTGCGCCCATCCTCACTTTAGGATAGTAACTCGGAGCAGTGTTACTTTCTGGCCCTTTTCAGGGTGGGTCACATCGGAGGCTTTGTGGGGACGGGAGCTTGGCTCCGCCCCATCCCCCCGCTCCCACTGCCCAACAGGTTCCTTGTTAGTGCACTCATGCTCCAGTCTCCTGCCTTGTCCCGCCAGCTACGCTGGAGGTCTGTGTGTGGCTGCGGTGGGCAGAGGACTGGGACACGTGAGCCGCTCTGAGCACCACCAAGGATGACCACTGTCATTCTGCAACTCTCTTGGCGCATGCTCCCACCAACAGCTGTGTGCCCCTGCCTTCTTCCCTCCAGTTCAGAGCCCTCCTGCCAGAGCTCTTGGCAGAAACACTCGCTCCCATTTACTCCGAGTCTGCCATGTGCCCAGTGCTGTACTAAGAGCATTGCACTGAGTCTTTGCAACACGTCTGAGGTTGGTACCCTCATTACCCCAAAATGAAAGGCGGAGAAACTGAGGCTCTGAGGGGTTTGACTTGAGCCCGGTGACTTGCCCAAGGTCACCGGGCTGGTGAGCAGCTGGGGTTTGTCCTGCTAATCACATACCACACCAACATAAAGAAACAGTGAATTTTCTCACCAGGGAGCCTCTAACTCTTTTGCCAAAACTACAAGGAAAGCATCATTAGTCCCATGAAGAAGAGGAGGAAAGTGGCCTGAGAGGGATTAGGGAACCTGCTTAAAAGCAGCCTCCGCAGGTTCAACGCATGCTCCATCCTGCCTCCCCTTGAACCTGGCTGGTGTGCACATGTAACTGATCTGACTCTCCCTCTAGCCTCCCTCCAGCTGCACCCCGACCTTTGACTCACCCCTATCCCCACCCCCACTGCAGACAGGGAGGGAGGCCAACCCAGGGGCAGAGAGCAGTGACCAGTGCCAGGAGAGCATGAGAACCGCTTGGAAGCTGGAATGTCAGCTCCTGGGGCAGACAAGTTTATCTCCTGCCCTGCTGCACCGTGTCTGGCACATAGTAGATATTCAGTGAGAACTTTTAACATTTTTTAAATGGAAACAAACTTTGCATACCATGAAATGCTCCGATGGTAAGTGTACATTTTGATGGGTTTTGACAAATGGAAACACCCATGTAATATTTCCATCACTCAGCGTTCCCCTGAGCCTCTCTAAGTCAATCTCTGCCTCCCAGAGGCAGCCATGAGTGTGACCTTTTTCATCACGGATCCGTTTTGCCTGTCCTTGAATTTCATATAAATGAAATTATTCAGTTCCCACGTTTTTCTTTTCTTTTCTTTTTTTCTTTCTTTTTTGTTTTTTGTTTGGTTCCTGGCTTCTTTTGCTCAGATGCACAATATATATTTGTTGGATAAAGGGATGAAAGGCATGGGGTTGACAGGTGATGGGACACCAAGGAAGGTATCACTGTGACCCAGGAACCCAGCCACCCACCCCCTGTCCTGTGAGGGGCACTCACAAAATGAAGGGAGGACTCCCAGCCAAGGCAGGGGACTCAGGCAGAGAATAAGTGGCGCCCAGACCCAGACTGGGTGTAAGAGGGTTCTGAACTCCTTCTGGGCTTGATCTAAGCCCCCATCCAACTCTTTCTTCTACTCCTTCGGGATAACGTTTTCGAAAAGACCAAAAAGCTGAAGAAAACCCAGCCAGGCTGCTGGGGGAGAGGATGAGCACCTCCTCCTCACACCCCCACCGCCCTCCAAGCAGGTTCCCCAAGGGAACATTCGTTGTGGAGGAGGAAGCCCAACCCGCGCCCCCCCCAACCACCACATGCTCCCAGCTGGCATGCCAGCACCAGGCAGCCCTCCTAGGCTCTGCGGGCATGGCAGGAACCCCAGGTGCCCCTGAAACTCCAGCCCCAGCCTGGCAGAGCTTCCTGGGTTCAAGGGCACAGGGGACCAACCCTCTTTTTCCTCCGAGTCTTTTTCTTGCTCTGGGTAGATCATGTACCTTCACCTCCCACCAGGCCCTTCTCAGTGGGTAAAGGTAAAATGTGCTGGCGTTCCGGGCCCACGCAGGCTGGCAGCGGGGCAATCATGGTGATGAATCACGCCGGCACGGCAGGCGCATGGTCCTTGTGGAGCGTCACTAATGAATTAGCTTCTCCCCAGCACGCGGCTTCTCAGACTTTCCCTACTCCCCAGGAAGGCAGGAAACTGAGACCTGGGAAGGGGGAGCAATGGGGACAGAAGAAAGGGCTCCGACAACTCCGGGGATGTGCTCCAACCCGGGCCGTCCCCTCTGCCCACGCACACACACAGAAAAATGCCCAAAGTGTGGGTCCCTCAGACACCCCCAGAAACGGCTTCTCTATGCCTCCTCACGAGCTCTGGTTGCCCTGCCCACCTCCACATCTGTGGGTTTGTTTTTTTTTTTTAATAAATTTTTGAAATACAGAAAAAGCACAAAGCTCTCTGTGATAAACACCCCCATGCCCAGTATCCAGCGTGGACAATTGTTCACATTTTTGTCATACTTCCTTACATCTGTGTTCTTTTACATAAAAAGAAGGTAGCACATGTCGTAATACGAAAGTCTCCTTTGTGCCCTCCAGTGTCTTCCCCACCGCACTGACCCTGCCAAGGCTCCCCTCTGGCTCCCATTCCCCTCTCGGGGGCCAGGACCACTGGGGCTGCTGAGACCAGAATAAGATCATGGAATGTCAGCATCGTAGGTTCTTAGCAAGGATTTGAGCCTGTTAGCTCCAACCAGGAAACATGGGAACAGGGACAATGCTGAGTTCTGTTAAAGGTCGGCGAGAAGTTAGGGACCTTCATCCCAGAACAAGGCATGGAGACAGAAAACTCACCAGGGGTTCCCAGGGGTTCATAATCTCCTGGGGTCTAGTCCAACTCCTTCCTTTGGAGAAAAAGGACATTGACCATGTGTCCTTCATTCCACAACTCACTCTCCTGACCTGCACCACCACCACCCCCAACTTGAGTCCTCCGGTATTCATTCAACAAACATGAAACCCCTACTTGTATGCCTAGGCACTGGGGATTGCCGTGAATGTGAACATTATAGGCAAACCCCCCTGACTTTGTAGGACTTCTATCCTTGGGGGTGGAGATAATCTACAAAACGCATTCACAGTCTGTCAGGGACTAGGCAGGCTTTGCAGGAAATGAAACAAGGGAGAGAGTTCTGGAGGATGGAGGACCCCGTTTAGAACAGAGTGGCCAGGGAGACCTCCCCGACAGGGTGGCCTTGGAGAAAAGATGGGAAGGATGAGAGAGGGCAAACCATGCGGGTTGTTGTCAAGGGGAAATGCGTTCCAGGCAGAGGGCATAGTGGTGCCAAGACCCTGGGGCAGGAGTGGGGATGGGGAGAGGGTTTTGGAGCAGCAAGGAGCCTGGGGAGCCAGGGGGAGTGTGGTTAGAGATGAGTCCAGAGCCAGCTAGTGAGGAGGGGGCAGACCTCAGTTGGGCCGTGACCTTTGTGGAGGCTTTGGCTTTGACTCTGGGTGAGAGGTCAGTGTGGAACTTTGAGTAGACGAGTGGCAGTCTGACACGTATCTGAACAGGCTGCAGCTGCAAGAAAGGGATGCTGGGGGCGGGGGTTCCTGTCTTGATTCTCTTCCACAGGAAAATGCCGGTTCTCACTTACGGAGCCCCTGTAGATTATCTTGTCCACCTTCCAGCACACTTTTTCCAGGCAGATACTAAGCCCCCCTTCTCTGACTGAGGAGAAGACAGATCCAGTGGAGTAGCTTGATCGAGGTTACCCAGCTGGGGCGGGGCAAAGCCAGACCACCCTATTGCAAAATCTGGGCTTCTCCTCCTATGGCTCGTTGTCTCTCTCGGCTGGGGGAAATTAGAGAAACCACCCAGGTTGTCTAAATGCTCGCTCCCATCCTGCAAAGAGTAAAGAGTTTTCTAGAACTGCCCTACTTGGAGATTTTGATCCCAGGGCCCAGGGCTCGGTGTGTTCGACTAAATGGGGGCAGCATTCTAGGGCCCACAGAACAAGCGTCGGAACCTCAAACAGGTTCAAGAAGGCAGACCAAGGAGAGTCCCAAGTTCAGGGGCAGCCCAGGGCTGTGATCTGAGCTCAGGGCTTGCCTATTAGCAAATCCCAGGCCGTCTCTCTAATCAGAGGCAGACCCACGATGAGCCCAGGGTCCTTCACTCACGAGTACCTCCACTCAGGTACCCAAACTCATGAGCCTCGCTCAGCCCCTGCCAACCTGCTCCCCAGACTCCCTCGAAACTAGAGCCTCACCATGTCCTGAAGATCACATTCCCCTGGAACTTGAGCCCTGAGAGTGACCTGCCAGGTCTGTTGAAAGGTGAGTCTTCTCCCTTGTCCCTTCCAGGGACACTAGAGCTGCAGCAAAAGAGGCCAAGAGAGTGAAGGCCACTCCATGCCATGGGTGGGAACCCGACCACTCAATTGGGTTCTGGGCATGACCAGTCCTTCTCCCAGGAAGAACCACAGTGCTCTCAGCTAGCAGCTGCCCTTAGGGTAATGCGTTCCTCGATCGGTGGTCAAGCGCAGGCTGAACACTGTAGACCCAGGTCTCAACCATGACGGCCAAATTCTTGCCTGGCCTGGACCCTGCCCCAGGGAAGGTGCTGAGGGTCCCAACTTCTTCTTCCTGAGCGCCCAGCCCAGCTCCTTCTCCCGGGCCAATGGGATGGGGCCTGGACTGAGCCCCGGGCCAGTGGGGGTGGGCAGAAGTGATACCGCCCATACCCATTCACGATCCTCCACTCTTTGATTTTCTGCAATATTAAAGGTAGAAAAAAACTGGATCTCCGAGTCACCACTTCCAGATGAGTGACCCGACCCACTCTAAACTGTGAGGCAAATGAGAAATACAACTTTTTAAAGATATTTTATTTATTTATTTGTGAGTGAGACAAAGAGCACCAGCCGGGGTTGGGGGGTGGTTACCAGAGGGAGAGGGACAAGCAGGCTCCCCACTGAGCAGGGAGCCCAACTTGGAGCTCAGTCCCAGGACCCTGAGATCATGACCTGAGCTGAAGGCAGACGTTTAACCGACTGAGCCACCCAGGTGTCCTGAGAAATACATTTTTAGTGTGTTTAACTGTAGACGTAAGGGCTGTTTGTTTCAGAATCATCCTGGACTCACCAGCACTCTTGCTCTCGGTTTCTCAAATGTGCCGGCTTCTCTCTGCTCCAGGACCTCCAGACACGTGCTGGGTTCTCTTCTTGCTTCTCTACTTGCTCATATTCCTCATCTTTAAGGTTTTCAGCTCAAACTTCCCTCTCTCAGAGAATCCTTCCAGAATCTTCCAGGGCCCATCAAGCTGCCCTGTTACAGATCCTTGAGCTCCCACATTTCTCCTTTGAAGTACTTATTCCAATTCCAATTAAAGAAATGATTACCTGTGAATTCTTTGATTGGAAACTGTTTCCCCTGTTATAAAATGTAAGCTCTATGAGGATAGGGACCTTGTCTGCTTACTGACCTTACTCCACACACTGAGCCCCGTGCCTGCTGCATTGCGCCGGCTCAAGGCATGTGTGTTGAATGAATGAATGGGTTGGAGACCCTCTCTCCGTCATGCGCCTTGGGGACTTCTGCTCCACCTGAGCTACTCACCATCTCTGAACCTTAATTTTCACATCCAGAGAAGCAGCCCAGGGCCAGCGGGGAGGGGAGCAAGGCATAAGATTCAGGGAGGGCACCAAAAAGCCCTCAGTAATCAAGATAAGTAACAGTTTAATGTTAATATTTTTAAACCCAAAATTAATGCAAGAAGTCTATGATGAACAAAATATTAAAATTTTAAATGAAGATAGGATCAGTTATCAGTGCTATGGTGAACCATATTGAGGCCTTTGGCAAAAGGAAAAATCAGCAGTACTCAACCTGTCTTTACTTAAAATGCTGGTGTTCTGTTCATTGTGAATTTTTTGCATTCGCCTTCAATTTTTTAAGTAATTGCATTCAACTGTTGTTTCTCTTGATTGCTGAATTTTCAGGCACTGCTCTGAATTTTGTGCCTGCGAAAAGGCCTCCCTCCCCTCACCCTATCCTGGCCCTGGAATGGGCCCAATCACCCTCTCTTAAAGAACGATCATGAAGCCTCAGGGAGTAATGTAGGACCTGGGGATTGTCATTCCGAGATATTAACTGATGTTCCGCTGGAGACAATTTTCAACATATCCATTCCCATGAGCTGGCTTCCTATGTTCCCAGCTCTCCCAGGGAAACTCAGAACAAAGGGTCCAATCCCTGGCTTTGAGTTGCAAAAGAGGCTTTGAAACCCAGAGTTCAGACTACAGCCGTGCAAGAGCTGGGTTGAGAGAGAGAAATATTTTTTTGAAGGTCCAAAACCTTGGCTTTGAACCTGGGGAGAAAGGAGCTGATGATGTAAGCCCCAGAGTGGGAAAGCATGTGTCATCACAGAAGCCAAGATCCCACCCAACAGGAGATAAAGCCTCAGCCATCAGGTGGGAGAGAAGGGGCAGAGCAGAGCACCCCTACAGACAGATGGCCTGCAAAGGAGCTCAGGGGCCACCTGGGCCGCGGCAGAGGGGGGCATGAAAAACATCCCAGGTACACATAGGGGACACCAGGGCAGAGGGAATCTGTCCTTTCCTTACCACATGAGGCCTAAGAATACAAGAGGCTTCCCACAAGCACCCCCTAGATGTAGGGAGAAGCTTCAATAGAGTAGAAATTGGGGGGTGCTAGCCCCTCCCCTGAATCCCTCTACACACCCTTGTGTCACGAGGGAGGACATCCAGAAGTTTCTGCCCCTCTGAGATGGTCTTGGTGGGCTGACAGCTGCTGATGGACCTGGAAAGGCTCCGTGGGTGGTCCAGCTGGAGGGGCGTTTGCGTAACCCTGGCAACCACAGGTCAGGAGGTCGCAGCTGCTTCCAGGAGGGCACAGGTGGATTGACCCAAACCCATGGCGATCATACATCTCAGGGGGAGTCCACATAGATAGATGGCTTTCCTTCCCCTAAGAATGAGCTCCTGGGGAGCAGGACACAAGGAGGCGGCGTGGCAGAACTCTTGACTTGATTGGATCTGAGTCTTGAATGAACAATTTGAATTCAAAGGGGATGAGGAAGTTGGACTGGAAAGACATGGGTGGATGTCTTTGCTAAGTTCAAGTACAGACAGACCAGTGTGCATTTCTGAGCTCCTGACCATGTGGCTGGTGGGGAATCGAAACCCGTGTGCCCAGCCAAGCCAGGGGCCCAGGCTCATGGGACGAGTGTGGCCCCCATTTCTGGCTGGGTAGCCTCTAAGCATTGCTCTCAAGTCTACCTGAGGATTCTGTGAGCTCCGAATTCCTTTTAACAAATTTCTCTTCTGCTACATTAGCTAACGTCGGTTTCTGTTGCTCGCAAAGCGCTCTGAGCAGCCCCCACAAGCTCGGACTTCAGACTGTGAGCACTAAGGAAGCCCCATGATCACCGTGGAGGGTCCACTGTCCGGTGCTCCAGGGTCTTCGCTGTGGTACCCACGAGGGCCCACGCTACCAGGTGCCTTGTGTATGCTCGGAATCAGCTTGCCCTGTGTTCTTCAAAGCCGGGGCCAGAGCCCTCCAGGAGAACATGCAGCAAGTCTCTTACTGTAGGAACCACACCTTGTCCCTGGGGCCATAGTAAGGATGCTGGGGTCCAGAGTCCCATAAAGTCTTTCCTGAACACCACTCCTTTGGCGTCTCACCCAGTTTCCCTCTTAGGATGGGTGGTCCAGACCGATGCTCTTCTGACCTGTCTGTCCCTTTACCTGGGGACCTTGGAAGACCTACGTCACACTCACACACACTCACATATCCCTTCTCCAGCAAAAGAAAACAAAGCCCCATGCTGGCCAGCTGTGTGTGCCAGGACCTGGCTCCCCTAGGAAGCTTCTAGGCCCCCGCTTCTGCCTCCTTGAGAGCCTCATTCTAGTGATGCGACGGGAGAGGCCTTGTGTTCTGAGCAGACACCTGAGCTGCTTCCTCGCTGGCCCGGATTAACCGGTTATCGCAAAGGTTTTTCCAGGAGTGAAGCTTTACGATGCCAAGAACGTCCTTGGCCGAGCCCTGTCTGTGGCGGCGTCAGCGGCTCGTGAGAAGCACAGAGTATCTGAATGCCTGGGAGACCTGGCAGGCTCTCTCCTCTGACCTTGAACCGGAACCCTCCTCTCGGTGGGGGAGGGGGAGTTTTCTAGATCTGTCTCCTCCTCTACCCTTGCATATTTGGCTGTACCGGAAAATTTCCTTGAGAATGGCCCTCCAGATGGTCAGAGAGGAAGGCAGGGATCGGGATCGGATTCTCATTTTCAGGCCCTCCATCTGTCTGGGTGGAGCGAACCCACCGTCCTCCCCAGGCAGGCTGCCCACCACCCCCCAGCCACTCCCCCCCCTGCCCCGGGGAGCTTCAGGTCCACAGATAGATGCCTTTTCCCAGCTGGCCAGCTGTCAAGCCCGTGAGCTGGTGGCTTTGCGTGTCGCCACGTGACCTGGGCCAGATGGTACCTGTCATCATCAGTTGCCACAGTGCCGTGACGGGCCGCAGCCTGACACACGTCCACGTGCGTCCGAGGTGGGGCGCCAGAGCGTGGTATCCAGCATTTCTCTCAACCTGCTGTCCCATCAGCCCTCGGGGCTCCACACCCCCACACCGCGCCTGTCAGCGCAGCACCCACCTGCGTCCCCAAACGTCCCCCAGAGGGAGGCCCCTCAGTGTTCTCGCTGAAAAGATGAAGGCCCACGGAACATTCCCGTCACCCAGCAGGCTGTGGGGGCTTAATGACGCTAGTCCCCGTCCCTGTACACCTCATCACACTTTCTAAAGCATCTGTGGGGGAGGGGAAGGAAGCTTCCAGGAGCAGCTACAGTTGGCACCCACTGGGAGTGACTCGCCTCCACGCCCAAAGCCTGGCTTCTTCCAGGTGAGGGGAGAGGCAGGCCGCCTCCAGGAGAGCCTGACAGAAGCTGGCCTCGGACACGTGACAGGGGCCACCCAGGCCTCCAGACGAGGCTGGGCAGTGGCTTACCTGACCCAAGAGGCGGCTGCTCCTGGGAGGGTCCTGAGGAGGCCTGTCCAGGGCCAACCAGGAGGAGACAAAGGCCAGAGCCTGTGCCTGTCTCAAGTCCCCACTCCCAGCTGGGCCTCGGTCCCCTCTGCTCCAGCATCAAGGCGGCCACTAGTGGCCCAGCTCAAGTCCTTCACACCCGCCATCTTGTGTAGCCACAGCCTGGGTCCTGCTACTCGCTACTGCCCAGAATGATCAGGTGGCCTCCACAGCTCGTGGCAGGGTCTCCGACGGGCAAGGGGACAGGGCCCCCTCGAATGAAGCCGCAGTATCCAGGCCCACACTCACCCGACAGCAGAAAAGGGGAGCGACAAGGGCAAAGGCCTTCACTTCGACGGGGGGTGGGGGTTCAGTAACCTCAGTAGCTGCAGGGTGGGAAGTTTCCATCCTTCCTGCCCCGGGGACACAAGGTCCCACAATTGAGGAGGAGGACAGAGGAGGTCTCCTTAGCATGGTCGTCAAGAGCCCTGAAACCTAGGCCACCCGCCTTCCCCCGGGGGTTGCCCACCTCACAGCCTCGCTTGTCTGTCCCCCGACCCCCTGCCAGGCCTTCAGCTGGCCCCGCCTTGTGTCCTTGCCCGCAGCCTCGCCTCCTTCAGCCCCCACCACTGGCCATGCTGCCCATGTCAAGGTCCAGCTCACACCTGCCTTCCCCATTCCAGGCCTGCCCTGAGTGACACAGTGCGGTGGGCAGAGGTCGGGAAGGCGGGTGTGACTCGGGGTCCACTCACAGCCCCACTGGGCAGCTGCCGCTCTGGGCTCCCACTCCAGCCCTTGCCAACAGGTGCCCACCCACAGTCCTGACTGCTGTGTGACCTGGGTCGAGGGACTCCGCCTCTCTGTGTCTGTCCCCTCATCTAGAAGTTGGGGAAATCCGTGCTCTGTTCCAGGCAGGAGTTCCAGAACTACCTAAGTTAGGTGTTGGCCCCTCCTGGACCCCCTTCCTGCTCCTCACACAGTCCTTAGGGCTGGGGCCCAGGATCCAAACAGAGAGGTTGGGATGGGCTGCGGAGAGAGGCGGAAGGGATGAAGGCAGGGGCTAAAGGAAAGAGAAGGCTGCTGTGCAGCCCCCTTCCCTCGGGTGGGGTCCAGAGCTCTAGTGCAGGAAACATCGTGGGGTAGCCCCAGCTCACGTGGCCTGGAAATGGGGTGCAGGACAATGGGAGGGGGAGGGGACCGAGAAAGGGTGTGATGAGGCTCCAGTGTCCCTGACACCATATTCCCTACTGCATCAGACAGAGCTGGGCTGAGCCAGAAACTTGAGCTGTGAAAGGACCCTGGTGGGAAAGAAAGACATGCAGGCGTGAAGTGCGGTTGTGTGTGTGTGTGTGTGTGTGTGTGTGTGCGTGTGTGTCCATCTTGTCTCTGTACGTCTGTTTGGGTGTGTCTGTGAGTCCGTCTAAGCGTGTGGAATGTCTCTAAGTCTGCCTCTGTGTCTATGTGTCTGCACAGACAAGCCTTTCGGTGTTTCTGTGAAGATCTGTGCATTTGTGTGCGTTTCTGGCTCTGCTGTGCTTGTGTTGGTCGGTATGTCCTGGTCTGTTGGCGTTTTTGTGTATGTGTTAGTATGTGCATGTCTCCAGGGGTCTGTGTATTTGTGTGCGTGTGACTGTGGGAGGGAGGGGCCGGTGGATCCCCTTCCCTCACGCCCCAAGCTCATCATGACCAGGCCACGGTTGGGACCCAGCCCAGCTGGCAAATCTCTGATCTGGTAACTCGCCCCTAATGCTAGAGACCATGGACCAGCAGGACCCACCCACAGACTGTGGGGCTGGCCCTGGGTCCGGAGTCTGGCTGGGTTTGGAGCTGAGAGACTCTGTGTCCCCTACTCCCCCCTTCCAGGGCTGGAGCCAGCTGGAGCCGCCCACATCCCACATGGAGCCCCAGCCAGGCCAAGTGAGGACAGCCCCCGGGCCTGCCGTTCCAGGCGGCTGGTACACGGCCCCGCCCAGGGCCAGCAGCACTGCTCCACAGATACCCACCAAGGGTGGGGGGCAGCTGCTAGACCACAGAGTCTGCCGCTCTGCCTGCAGGCTGGCCTGGGAGGCTCTGGAGACATTTGGACCTGGGCTGCTGCTGCCTCTCTGTCCATATGACCTCCAGCAACTCATGCACTCTCTCTGGGTCCAGGTCCCCCTTTATGAAATGAGGAGCTGGTGGTGGCAGGAACACAGCATACAGTTGTACAGTTATGCACTGTGCAAATGCACCTGGTGGAGGTGGGGGAGGCAGAGGCAGCCCAGGTTCTGCCTTACAGGCTGAGGGCCCTGGTGATGCTTTCTTCCCACAGGAAGTTTGCTCTTTAGGGACCGTGCTTGGGGGTGGGGACACCTTGTTCTAATTCTCACAATTACAATTAGAAAAGCTGCCCTGAGGCACCAGCGTTTTCTACCAGCCCCTGCCCCTCCCTAGGTCAATGTCCAGGGGTTCATCCAACACAGACCCCTGTCCATCTGTCTCTAGAGCGAGATCTCTGTGACTGCCTGCTCCTCTGCCCTCCTCTCTCCTTTGAACCATCCTATGCGGGACCCAGAAGGGCCCTGGAGGTCCTGCTCTGATCTCCTACCCCTGCATGCTTGCCCCGCCCTCCCCCATCTTTTTCCCAGCTTTCCTACCAGTGACTGGACACACAGCCACTTCACTGTTCTTTATTTCATTAGGAAAGTAGCCAGGGGAGTCCCGGCAGGGACAGGGTGGGGGGTACGGTCTGTAACCAGCTCCTGTCCTGCCCTGCTGCGTTGGCAAACCTGTGGGGAATGGAGATGAGGCCCGAGGGGCTCCTGGGGTGAGGGTGGAGGTTGTAGCCAACCCCCAGCCCCATTTCCCACCCCTCACTCTGAGGCTGGGTCCCCAGCAGGGCTTGCTTGACACAGGGCTGGGGATGTGGGGCTGGCCCACCTGGGGCACCCCTTACCCAGACTCGGGCTCAGCTGGGAGTCATGAAGCGGCCACTGTGAGGCAGGACTCGATAGAAGGGGTCCGTGGAGATCAGGGTTCTGCAGGGCGGGGAGGGGTGCAGATGAGGGGGATGTGGGGCGCATTGGGACCTCCTCTTCTGCCTGCCGCTCCCCTACAGCAGCGCTCAGCTAGGTCAGCCAAGCCACAGATGTTTGCCTGCCAACTCTGGGCCATTGTCTTCGAAATGTAATTTTTGAGGAATTGAATTGAACTGAACGGAGTCAGAGTGAGGTGGAACCACACTCCATTCAGTTCTGTCTCTGCCCCCTCCCTGCAGCTTGGCTGGGAGCTGGTGTGGAGGGGGCCTCTGGGATGGGAATGAGGCGGTGGGTGGGGGGCAGCCATGCAGGGGGAGGGGTCGCTGGGGATAGTGGGGGAGGACCAGGAAAAGCAGTGAACAAGCCAGAGAGAGGAAATGCGTCTCTCAGACAGACCATCAGACACAGATGGAGGGAGGAAGCTGGGGAAAGGCCCGGATGCTTCAACAGACAGAGGGAGGGATGGCTACCTTCCCACGTGGGGGTGCAGGTGACGTAGGCTTTCGGTGGGGTTGGGGGTGGCCTCCATGCGGGTGACTGGCTGGTTGAGGGCATAGCCCCCGGGCTTCTGCGGCTGGATACCCCCTCGAGTCCAGCCTTCTCGGTCCAGACCTTTGGGGATATTCTCGAAGTACCTGCAGCATGGGGGGGGGGGGTTGTTGCTGGTGATAAGGGGGCCTCTGCCCACCTCTGTAGCTTCCCTGCCCTTCTTGGATGGGAATCTTGGCTCCAGCAGAGCACAAATGGCCTCAGATCCCTCCAGCCTCCTTCCTTTTGTTCATGCAGTGCCCTCTGCCAGGCACTCCCTGAGCCCCTGTCTGCCTGGGAACGCTGCTCTGGCTCTGTCCCTGAACTGGATGACCCTCCTTTGCATGGCCCCCTGATGCTATGCCAGCACTTGGGAGCATAAAGGATGTGTGCCTGCAGGCTCCCTCTCTGCCCCATGAACTTCCCAGGGGTGGGCAGTGGAAACCGGCTTATTCATTTATCTCTAGGCACTCCACTTTTCATCCGTTTTGCTGATGCTCGCTAAGCACTGGGCCAGGTTCTGAAACGGCCACGCTTCAGATGTGGTCCCCGCCCTTGAACTTATGAAGTGAGGATGCAGAGAGATAAATGAGAAAATCGGTGATTACAACCCCTGGGGAAGGAGCCACGTGCCTGACACCTGGCAGGAGCTCGGGAAAGCCGAGGGGCGGGTAGGAGAAGGACCGCATAGACAGGGCTGCAGCTGAGGGTCTGCTGGAGCTCCAGGAGGAGCACGTTTGCCCAGAGAGGTGCAGGGGCACTGTTAGCCCCTGATACCCAGAAGGAGTCTCTGTACCTCCCCTCCTCCCTCCCCCTTCATGGGAAGTGAAGAAGCCACCTGTGTCACAGATATATGATATACGTTATGGCTTGGGCGCCACTTCTCCCATCTGAACTTCAAGGTCCCCATCCCAAAGAGGGGGGCCAGCCCCAGGGATGGGAGGCAACTTGGGAGAATAAGGAGTTGGGGGTCAGTGTGGACACAGGTGACACACGCTCACACAGATGACAGATGTCGTGCGAGGAGGCTTTTGTCCAGAAAATTACACCTCCTTTATCCTACTCCTGTAATGCCTTTCCCATCCAGTCCTGGCCCTGGGAGTCCTCCCCATGGCTCTCTGCCCACTTCTTCCTGGAAGCCTTCCCTGATGCTTAGCAAAGAGCTTACTTTCAGCCCAGAGCCCACCCACCATGGACTGGACATAGTATCTTAGCAGATGCCATGTTGCTCTACCCAGACCCTCTTCAGCCCCCATGTTCTTCCCCTGCCCCCCAGCCCGGGCACCAGTGGCCTGCGTGGCATCAGAGAGAAGTACAGAGGAAGGCTGCCCTTGGGCTGCTGGGGCTAGCTTTGCCTGTAGCAAGGAGGTGCCTGGGATCTTTAGTATGGTCCCTGGGGACAGCCCTTAATTACTGATTGATGGGTGTGGGGGTATCAGTACCCCAGCTCTCTCTCCCCTCCCTTGGCCCTCATCATTCCAAGTTGTGTGTTTGCATTATTTTCTAGAGTCTCCCCACTGGATATCTGGTTAATAACACGCTGGCTTTGGGCTGCCTTCCTTTCCCCACATGACTTCCCAGCTTCCCCACTGTCCCCAGTAAGGGGTTCGTGCTCAAATCCTTGGCTCAGGGGCTGTTTCTGGGGGAACCCTCATTAATTCAGCGTTGCTCTACTTTGCAGGCTGTGAGCTCATCACATGTCCCAGTGTCTGTCTATGAAGTGCATGTTGGCTTCACAGCCTTGGATTTGGACGGGGGTGGGGGGTGCTCACCCTTGGTTGTAAGTGGTCAGGTACCGATTATCCATGTCAGGGTCATAGGGGTTCCGGAAGTAGCCGGGGTTGTTCAGGCTGAACCCCGTGGGCTCCTGCACCAGAGGTACGGTGGGGACTTGTCAGGTCAGGAGGGGGTGGAGATTTGGGGATGGGGTTGGGCACCCTGGCCTCACCTTGTTCCCCACGGTCTCCCTGCCCAGCAAAGCAACATTCGTCTGCTGCACCCGCTGCGGGGGCTGGAACTGCCGGTGGCTCATGCTGCTAGGTTCTGGGCCAGGAGGGGGCACCTGCAGGGGATGGAGCCACGAGAAAGGTAGAGGGTGGTCAGGGGGAGGCGGCAAGCACAGAGGGCAGGCAGGCAGAGGCACACGGACCCCCAACTTGCACCCAGTCCCAGGACCTCATCCTTCCTCCTCCAGGCACACCAAATGCCCTGGTTCAAAGACACCCTCACTTTCCAGCTCCCAGGCCTTCACCCCTCCCCTGGAGGGTCCAAATATCCTGATTCTTCCCATCCTTACTTGCCTCTGAGCCCTCTGTCCCCTCTCGTGGCAATGCTCCTGCTCTGGGGGAGCCCCTACCCCACCGAGGGCCACTCACTCTAGGGTTCAGTGTCCTCTCGGTCACCCGGTTGTAGCCAGTTTCCCGCTCGGATCCTCTGGCCAGCACAGGCAGGAACTCGTCCCCCTGAGGCAGAAGAGGGGCCCCTGGCACCAGTGCTGGGCTGCTCCTCCCTCAGTCCTCTGGGTACTGTCCTAAGTGCCCCACAGAACAACCCCGGGCTGTGGGCTCAGACAGCCCCCCACCCTCACTGGCTCAGCTTACGTGAGGGTGGGTCATGGGGAGGAAGTCGGACCTGGTGACGCTCCGGCCAGGGAGGAGGACCTGGAAAGAGGCCCGCAGGGGCACATTAGCCAGGCCGAGGCACCTGCCCCGGGTCCCGAGTGCCAAGGAGAGCTCACAACACGTGCATATGATTGGGGTAACCGAGGAAAGGGAAGAGTTTGGGGAGTAACAATGCTGAGTGAGAACCAGCAGGCCAGGGCTCTTATCCGGACTCCAAGTAACATTGTCTCTGCCCCTTCTCCTCTTTGAACCTCAGTCTTCTCATCCATAAACTAGGAGAGCTGGACCAAAGTGGTAGTTTTTACCCATATGTGTTCATCTCGTGTAGCTCACATTTTCTTAAGAAGCTAGAAGTAGCCCTGAAATTCTAGCAGGCACGGGCCTGACTTACGGGGTCCCCCGGGAGGGCCTGGGAGGGTGACTGGAAGACAATGGGGTTCTTGGCGGCCTCTTCAGTGAAGCCAGTCTCTTCCTTGGCGCCAATTGTTTTCTTCTGCAAGAGATCTGCAAAAGACATGGCCCCCCGATACTGCCCCCCAACCCGGGCCGCCTGGCCCCACCCACACGGCCTCCAGAGGCTCCAAGTCCCAGCCAGTGGGGAGGGAGCTGGCTCCAAGGGTCTGGACGCTGGAGCTCTAGGATCATGGGCACCAGGAAGCCTCCAGAGTCCCGGACAGAGAGGACAGAGAACAAGATGGGAGAGGAGAAGAGAGGCGCAGGAAGGACAGGCACCGACAGGCCTGGAGACAACTGGGGTCAGGATCAACAGCCCTCCTGAGCCAGTGAGTTGCCCTTCCGGGGTTCGGCGCTAAGGCCCAGGTCCCCCAGGCTGCCTCTGCAGCCTTCTTCCTTTTGCTGGGGACGTCTATGTCCCCGGCCAGCTCCATCTGGGTCGCCCAGTGTCTCTCCTTGTAGCTGGGTGGGGGGAAGTGTCCTGGGAGAGAGGCAGGAGTGCAGACAGGTGCCTACCTGGCTGGTTTGAAGGTTCCTTGAGATACTTGGAATTGTACTCAGAGGTCATGAAGCGCGGGCCCTGGAACACAGAGGGGAGAGCACTGGGGCCTGCAAGGTGGACCAGGGCCTGGAGGCAGCTGGTGGCTGGGGTGGCCCTTCAGTGCTCCAAGTAGACCCATGCAGTACAGTCTGTGAAGGGAGGGCGGGTACAGCAGGCCCGGTGCAAATCCCTCCCCTACAGGGCAGCAGAGCGCCATACAGCCCACCATAAGTTCCCCGTGACCGTGAAGCCCATCCCATCCCATCCCACACAGGACTCCCAGGAATAAATATGGGCTTCAGGGATCCAGACAAGGAGGGGGCCCAACACAAGGAGAGAGGCTAAGGGAGTAAAGTGGGTGCTCCCATCACACTTCACAGCCCTGAGCTCGGGGAGTCTGGATGGGTTTAAGTCCTAAGTCCCAAGACACGAGTAAGGACGCATAGGACGACATTGATACTGTCTTGGAAATACTAAATATCCTCGGCTTTCCCCAGTTTTTCTAGGTACCCCGAGACCCCAGGTAGTTGGCTTTTTGGGTGAGTCACAGCAGTGACTGTCTCCAGAAGGGGAAGGAGGTGGGTCTGATCCCCCTGTCCCACTCACAGCCCTGACTGGGGGCTGCCCACTCACATGCCGGGCGTTCTCCCACTCAATCGAGCCTTTGCCCTGCAGCTGGTGGAGCAGGGGCCCGTCCCTGGGCTCCAGCCCTGTGATGGACTGTGGCCCATAGTCCTGGGTGTCAAAATGGACCTTCCTGACCTGGGAGGAGGAAGTGGCTGGTCATGTTCCAGGCCAAGGGAGGGCAGTCACATCTTGACTCTGCTTCTGCCCTTAACCCCTACAGGGTATCCATAGCCTGAGGGGTCCCTTGACAATGAAGTCCAATCATGTCCCCCCTCTGCTCAGAACCTCACCATCATCCCATTGCACTGGGAGTAGAACCCCATGGCCTGACAGAGACCCACAAGGACCCCGGCCCCTCACTGGCCTCCAGCCACCTGCCTCCTTGCTGGTCTTTGTCACAGCAGATACTCGCACCACAGGGCCTTTGCACTTGCCGTCTGCACTACCTGGAACTCACACATCGCTGCATTCAGAGGGCACTAACTTCCCTTGAGTCTTTGACTCATGTCTCCACAGCAAGCTCTTCTCCCACCCTCCTGGTTTGCAGTTGCAACCCCTTCACTACTGCTTCCCCACCCTGCCTCTTCCCTGTTGCATTTTCCCCCCAGCACTTAGCACCTTCCTGAGCATCATAAAAGAGATGCTCAGAACATATCAGTTGAATGAATGAATGAATGAATGAATGACTTAGTGTTCATTCTACTGCTGGTGATAAGGACCATCATCGTAATGATGTTAGAATGAAGAGAATGGGGACGAACCGGACAAGCATATGTGACATTGGTGGTGAGGACGGTCATGTGGTGCTGGAGATGCCAGTGGGATGGTGGAGACCATGGGATGGGGATGGCTTTGGGGTTGGGATTGGAGATGGGGGAGGCAGAGGTGATGGCAGTGACGGGGACGGGAATGGAGGTGGAGGGGAGGTGATGGTGCAGGTGGGGATGGGACTAAGGCGACACAGGTGGGCAGACTCCCAGCCCGAGTATGGCTCCTCTGTGCCCAGGCATCTCAGCCTGGACCAACTCTTGGCAGCACAGTCCCACCCTGCTGGAGAGATCCTCACGCTGTCCGCCGCCCCCCGACCCTTCCTCCAGCCCAGCCTCGGGGTCCCACTGACCTCCTTAGTGGGGGTCGCTGCACTGGGCTTCTCGCGAGAGTAGCCAGAGCTGGACTGATGCATGTTCCAAGGCAGTGGATATTTGCCATCCGGCACCTCCAGGGGGCGGTAGCTCTGATTGGTCACTGACTGGAAATTGTGGCGGACTTGTTCTCTGAGGGTGGGGTGGGAGCCATGTATGACCAGGGCCACCTGGAAGCTGCTTATCTCTAGAAGCCGCCCACTTCCCCCAAACCTCCCCAAGGTGCCTCAGGAGTCCGCCTGCCTTGGGGCCCCAGGACCCCAGACCCTGGCCAAGCAAGGTTCTAGGTCTCCTTGTGTGGAGCCCACAGCTGGTCCAATGAGCTCCAGTGCCCCTGAGCCCTAAGGCCCAGGGGCGCAGACAGGGAGAAAGGCTTGCACAGACCGTACCCCATGGCTGGGTTGTCCAGGGCATCGAGGTTGGCGTGGTACGAGACCACGGGCCGGTAATTTGATCTGTAGCCTGTGCCTTCGTGGCTGCCCATGCGGGGCCTGAAATCCTCCCGACCTGCCGGAGAGGAAGCCAGGAGACGGGACCGGCCCACGGGGCAGGGGAGTGGACAAGCAGTGAGAAGGGTTTCCCAGGCAGGGCCAGAAACACCCCCCAACTCCCACCCCCACTCAGGGCCCAGGGGTCCTCGGGATGGAGAAGGCGTAGAACCAGGGACTGGAGCAAGAGCCGTGAAAGCCTGGCCCTTTGAGACTGTGGCAGCAGGGAATGGAAAGGATGGGGCAGGGACACAGTCAGCGTGGCAGAATCACAGGACGGCCATGGGAGAGGGGCAGCGGGGCCAAGCCAGCCTGGACATGGTCCCTGGGGGGCTCAGGCGATGGATCGGTTCAGCGTGCTGGGGGTCCCTCGGAGCATGTGATGGGCCAGAGGCGCTGCTCATCTCACAGTGGGAGGGCCTCCCCCTATCGGCCCCAAGTCCTGGGGTGGCTCCAGCACAAAGGGGCGCTCACCATAGGCTGTGCAGTAGCTGGTGGCGTAGAACTTCAGGGGGTCCGTGCAGCCCCCCGAACTCATCTTCACATACGGAGAGACAACGCCCAAAGGGAGTTTCCCCATCATGGTGCTGGGGGGCAGGGCCCCGGCGGGGCGCCTGAGGAGGAAGCACAAGGAGCCCCATCAGCTCAGTAGCCCAAGGGCCCAGAATCTGCCTCAGGCCCGGGCTGCAGAGGCCCCAGGGGTGACGCTCGAGCCTCACCCAGCCAGTGCCGTCCCCCCTCCGGCCCGTCCCTCTCTCCGTCGACACCCACACCCCATACTGAAGGAAGGACTGGTCACCTTTGGCACCTAATCATAGACTCATTCCACCTTCCCCACACCTTGTTCTCTCCCCAGTTCACAGCAGGAAACAAAGACTCCAAGTGATGACAGATGAGCTCATAATGGGGGGTGGGGTGGGCGTGGGGAGCCAGGATTCAGGCCTGGGGTGTCTGACTCCCCGCACTTGACCTTAATCCCCTCATGGCCTCCTCTGGGGACTGAATGGACAGACACCCTCCCAGCCCGGCCCCGGAGCTCGCTGCCAGCCCTGGGCTCCTTGTCCCTCCCTCAGCTCGCCCCAGGGCCTTGCAGAGGGATGTTGGCTCGGCCCTCCTGGGTCCCAGCCACAGCTGGCCCCACCCTCACCTGCCCTCTGCTGTGGCTCTGAGGTCTGGGGAGAGGCTGCAGGAGGCAGGAGCTGCCCCAGAGAAGCCCAGGCCCTCTGGGAGGTGGCCAGGCCAAGAGAAACAGTGTGTCGCCTAGCAACCGGTGCCTAGCAACAGCGTCCCCACGCCTCAGAAGCCCTTCTAGGGCCAGGGCCCATGAGAGGCGGAGCTGGCCCGGATGAAGGCAGCCATGGGGGCCTAGGCCCTGTCTCCTCGGCCGCCCCCCCTCCACCCGCTTCGCCCCAGTCTCTAGTTTCCCCTGACAGGGCTGGGCAGAGCTGCTGTCTTCTGAGTGACAAGAAATAAAAGATAATCTCGAACGATCACTCTCCCACTTATTAAGTATCCACTTCTCAGCAGACACTTTATATCCTTCGTGGCCAGTCCTCTGAGTGGCTCCTCCAGGTGGCTATTATTATGCCTCTGTTCACCTGGGAAAAATGAGGCTCAGACAAGTAGTGTCTTGACGAGCCAGAGATCTCGAAAACATCAGGAAAGAGAAGAGTTGAGACTCAAACGTGGGTGGGCCCTGATCCCACTTGTAAGCCTCTTGGGGAATTATCCTATTTCCTGTGTCCTGCTAGAGCCAGATCTGTGCCAAGCTCTTCCACACACACTTTTTTAAAAGATTTTATTTATTTAGGGGCACCTGGGTGGCTCAGTTGTTGGGCGTCTGCCTTCGGCTCGGGTCATGATCCCAGCATCCTGGGATCGAGCCCCGCATTGGGCTCCCTGGTTGGCTGGAAGCCTGCTTGTGTTCCCTCTTTCGTTGTCCCTCTCGCTGTCAAATAAATAAAATCTTTAAAAAAAAAAGATTTTATTCGTCAGAGAGAGAGAGAGCAAGAAAGAAAGCATAAGCAGGGAGAGCAGCAGACAGTGGGAGAAGTGGACTCCCTGCCAGGACCCTGGGATCATGACCTGAGCTGAAGGCAGACGATTGACTGAGTCACCCAGGCATCCCTTCCACACACATTATTACCTCGGACAATCCCCAAACCACCCTGGGGCAGGGGTACTAGGATTATAGGGCCAACAAGCCCCAGCAGCTAGGAGTGTGACTCAAACCTCAAACCTCTTACCGCCCCCAATTCCTTATCTTCACCGAGGGCCGTGACTGGACCCGCCTCATGGGGCCATTGGCAGATTTCCTGAGGGCCTGGCTTCAGCTCCTCAGTTGTTCGGGGCTGCTGTGCTCAGCCCATTTTGCAGATGGGAAAGGTGAAGCCCAAGGACATTGACCAGGCCTCAGAGTTGGTGAAGAATTACAATGGCAGTGAGCCACGCCCACAGCCCCTGCTCCCTTTGAGCCAGCCCATTTGCCCCATGGGGCTTTGAAGCCTGTAACTGTTTAACAAGTGGATCTCTGGGGATGGGGTGGGAGTGGAGAGCCCAGATGGGTAGCATTTGCCACATTTCTGTGGTATAAATCTTCCCCGCATGGCTGCTTTCAAACCACCAAGGCAAGGTCACCGAGCAGGGAGTTGTAAAGTCGTGCTCAGCCCCCTACGGGGCTGCCACCGTCCAGAGTTTGCGTCGTACAGATCCAGTAGACAGAAGCGACCTTGAGACCATGAATGATGGACAAATACAGTAATATAATAAGGAGATGATGACTTTGAAGTATTTATTAACTTCAGGGTTTTTTTTTAGATTTTATTTATTTTTATTTATTTGACACATTGAGAGAGAGGGAGAGGGAGACCACAAGCAGGAGGAGCAGTCGGCAGAGGGAGGAGCAGACCCCGCTGAGCAGGGAGCTGGCTGTGGGGCTCGATCCCAGGATCCTGGGATCATGAGCTGCACTGAAGGCAGATGCTTAACTGACTGAGCCACCCAGGCGGCCCTTAACAAAATCTTTATTTAAAAAGAAAGAAGAAGAAGCAGCTGCAGGGTGACAAGTGAATGCACACAATCCTGCTCTCCCCGTCTAACGACAGAGGCTCAGGAGAGCCCCACCCAGGAAACACAAGAGAGGGTAAGACCTCCATGGGCAGTTGGGACAGAGGGATGGAGTGGCCTTCCTCCAAGGGTGCAAGAGTTCAGACTCTGAAGGCGGTGGGACAAGCCCTGGCTCTACCACTTACCAAGGAAGAGTCGATGCGTGTTACTTGTGCCTCAGTTTCCCTTTCTGAAAAATGGTACCTACCTACGGGGTTGTAAAGCCCTCAAAATACATAAAGCCCTCCAAATACTCCGTGTCCAGTGTCCAGCAGGTGCTAGGCCTGCACCAGGCAGAGATGAGGGAGGGCTTGCCACCTAGAGGGCCCTGAAAGGGCAATGGTGGGTAGCACTAGCAGGCCAGGGGTGGTGATGGGTCCCAGGTGGCTGGGGCACTGTGTGGGGAGGCACTCAGTGGGGAGAGGCTGTGCCAGGTTTTCCTTTTAGCAGCTGGCGGGACAGAGGAGGTGGTGAAAGGTTTGAAATAGTTGGTAACGCTGTGAGGGAAACTCTGGAGCTGCTGGGGACAGCCTGGCCTGAAGCCCACAGAGGATGGGGCGGGGCGGGGGGGGTCGGGGGAGCGGGGTGGATTCTGGGAGGTGTCTGCTCTGAGACTGAACTCCCATTAGGTCTGGGCTCTCAGTGGCTTGTCGGTTTGTTTTTGTTTTTGTTTTTTGCTGTGGGGCGACACCCAGCGGCTGTCTCTGGAAACTGCAGGAGATGCAGCAGGTGCAGCTCTCATAAGGCTGGGGGGGCTCCTGAACAGAACTGAGGAGGGGGCAGAGCCACTATTGCCTCAGCCATGGACCACTCTGCCTCACCTGCCCTCCAGAACACAAGGGGCCGATCTGGCAAGGAGTGCTCTGGGAGGGCGAGGGCCAGAGCCTACAAGCAACAGGAGACTACGGGCTGCTCACCAGGTGGCGGTCTGGGCAGTAGTCAAATTGCTGTGTGACTTTTGGACCTCTTGGCTCAAGGCCTGTTTTCCTATCTATAAAATGAAGCAACAGACTAAATGATCCTTCCATATTTTAAGCAGGAAATCCAGGGCCCACCTCAGCCCCTCTTTCCATAACTGTTCCCATTTATTAAGCATTTTCCGTGCAGGTGCCGAGCTGCACTGTCTTTTCACTCTTCAGTCCAGCCCTACGAGCAGGGACTATTGTTACTGCCCCTGTTTTACACACGAGGAAACTGCCTAGGCCTCAGGAGCAGGAAGGGGTAGAGCCAACTTTGACTCCAGAATCCACACCAAGCCCTGCTAAAACATGCTGGCAAATTTGGTGTGACGTGCTGGGACTGTAGCAGTAGACTCTCACACCATTTGGTTGAGCTCAGTGATTTTCCAAAGGGACAGACTGCCCTGGCCACATGGGTGACCTCTTTCTCCTTTCTAGACCTGCCCTGTCCTGAGCAGTAAAATTCAGCCCTGTTTTCCTCCTGTGAGAAGGCACAGCTACAGACACCCTGGGGCTGGCCTCAAACACCAGCAGCTGCCTCACCTCTGAAGCCGAGAAGACTGAGGCTCAGGAACCAGCAAGAGGATTTGGGGGCCCTGGTGCCCAGAACTCCATAGCTGGGACCACTGGGGGAGGGCCCTGACAGGCATCCGGGGCTAGCGTGCCCCATCCTTTGCTGAGTCCTGAATGGGGACAGACATCTGGGCTCTGGGCTCTGTGAGCTTTAGGTCCCTAGAGGAATATCAACTCAGGCGAATGAGGCAGCATGCCACTGAGCAGGTGTCATTTGACTTTGATTGACGTGTGTCTTCATGACAGACCTCGGAGGGCAGGGCCAACTTTGTCAGGAAGAGAGGTTCAAGGAGGGAAAAGTTTCCTGATGCACCCAACCTTATAACGGGGGAACAGGGTGCCCTGGTGGGGAGTGAGCTCTCCATCACAGAATCAAGCAGATGTTTGAATTGGATGACAATAATACCAAACTTTCTTTTGGGCTGTATTTGGTACCAGGCACTGTTCTAAGTGCTTCACATGTATTAACACATTCAAACCTGATCACAGTGAGGTGTGTTTCTTGGGGGGGTGGATAGCATCAGCCCCTGCATTTTACAAATGAAGAAACTGAGACACAGAGAGGCTGCTTCACTTGTTCGAGGTCACACAGCAAATAGGGGAGGGGTCATTATTTGAATCCAGGCAGGCTGGCCCCAAGGGGAAAGCTGTTGGCTGCTTTGATGTTGCCTCGTGGGTTGAACTAGAAGATTCTCCAAGCTATTTTCAAAATCTGAACTTTGATGGCAGTTTTCTTTTTTGAAACTTGTGCCTCCCTTATCCTTTCCCGCACAGAGCTCCTTGGTCGGTGCTGGGCACCTCACTGTAAAAATCCACAGAAGAAAGGTTTAAAATCATCCGAATTGGCCAAGACAACTAAGAGGCAGGAAGCAGGCCTTGGGGATGCCGCTGAGTGGGAGGCTGGGGTGGTGCCGAGAGGGGACTTGGTTATCTTTTTTCAAAAAATTGTGGTAAAATACACGTAACAGAAAATTTCCCATTTCAACCATTTTAAAGTGTACAGTTCTATGGCATTAAATATGTTCATGAGATCGCATGGCTATCACCAGCGTCCATCTCCATAACTCTGCCAACTTCCCAAATTAAAACTGCGCCCATGAAACACTCCTCACTCTCTTGCCCCCCACCAGGCCCCGGCAACCACCCTGCCACCTGCTGCCTCTATGAATTGGACGGCTCTCAGACCGCCTGTAAGAGGGATCATACAGTGTGTGTCCTTTCGTGTCCGGTTTGGTTCACCTAGCATCATGTCCTCGAGGTTCATCCCCAACGTAGCCTGTGTCAAAATTTCCTTTAAAAAAAAAAAAAGGCTGGGGGCGCCTGGGTGGCTCAGTCAGTTAAGCGTCTGCCTTCAGCTCAAGTCATGGTCCCAGGGTCCTGGGATCGAGCCCCACATCGGGCTCCTTGCTCAGCAGGGAGCCTGCTTCTCCCTTTCCCTCTGCCTGCCTGTCTGCCACTCCCGCTGCTTGTGCTCTGTCTCTTATTCTCTGTGTGTGTGTGTCAAATAAATAAATAAAATCTTTAAAAAATTAAAAAAAAAAAAGGCTGAATGGTATTCCATTGGGTGGAAATACCACACATTCCTTATCCATTCAGCCATGCGTGGACTCTTGGGCTGTTTCCACTTCGGGTTATTGTGAATCGTACTCCTACAGACACGGATGCACTTTGAGTGCCTGCTCGCATCTCTTTGGGGTGTAGACCCCTTGGTGGGAGAGGAAGAGGCAGGAGGGCTCCTGTCTTGAGGGAGACCAGGTCACATCCCTGCTCCTCTCTGACCCTCTTCTAGAACTTGGCTTTGCTGTCCAGCTCTGGCACTGATGGGGCTGTGTGACTTTCCTTAATTAACAACCTCCTCTGGTCCTGCTGCCTGTGAAAAGAGGGGCGGGGTCGGAACAGAAGGTTGGGCTTGTCTGAAGTTTGAGCCCTGTTGTTTGTTTTGGCCTCAGGGCCTTGGAACTCTTTCTTCAAACAGACCTGGAAATGATGGTTGGCCCCACACTTCTGTCATCTGTGCCATAGCCGTAGCGGTACCCCAGCTCATTCTCTCTCAAGGTCCTTCCTCACTGCCAGAAACTGAAATAGCCGGAGTCTGATGGCCTAAGCCCACTCTCTCTCTGTCTGTCTTTTCCTAAAAGGGAACAATTCTCTTGGTGACCTGAGCACTCTCTCTCCACCTCCCGCCATGCCCGCACAACCTCTTCTGGTTTGCTTCCCCCGCAGGTGGACATTTCCTGGAAGAACTCTGGCGTGCCTCTTTGATAGCTATTCCGTTTCTGTCTGTTCTGCTTCTTTTACTGTCTCCTCTGGGTGAACTGGTTGATCTTGCACAAGGTTTAAAAATTCATGACTCCCGGGGAAGATGAAATGAGACAGAGCAGAAAACAAGAACACAATCCCAGGGCTCCAAGGGGATGAAGATATTCTCGGCAGTGATCGGCAAGGAATTCAGGGCAGGGGTCCAGAGCAGTTCTGGATACACAGAGATCTGGGTTCAAATCCTCCCCGCCGTGCTCTCGGATGCCTTTAACTTCTTGACGTCTGTCCCCTTAGCTGCGTGATGAGGTCACGGTGGTGAGGCCTCACAGCAGAACCCACACAGTAGGCTGAGGGATTCAGAAGAGACACATGTACGTGCTTAGCACCCAGGCCGGCACAGAGAAAGCACTCAGTAAGTGTTTGGGATGAGTCTACATTTCCCAGCTTCCCCTGCGGTTAGAGAAACACAGTGTGTCCAGTTCTGGGGGGTCGAGAACCACTACTCCCAGCCGGAAGGAGTTAGAAGTGGCTCTGTGTGTGTCGGGGGAGGGGGAGTGGTGAAGACCCCATGTTGGGACAGAAGAACAAAAGATGGGGGCAGCCTGGGTCACCGAGTCACCACACAGAGGCTGACTGCCCGAAGAGCCTTTGTCACCGTGCCCTGCACTGTTCTAGAAGGGGCTGCCGGGCCAGCATGAGGCCGGGCACAAAGACAACACAGACGTCATGCCGAGCTCCCCACAGGCCTGACATGCACACGCCATAAGCCAGCTGTCGGGGCCATCACCATCGGGGCTGGTTGTTAGCGCAGCACAACCTAGCCCGTTTTAACTTGGAAGCATTATAATCTTTAAACACTATTTTTGCAGAATTAAGCGCAAAAGGTTGGGCATGACATCGAACACCGGCCATCCCTCCAGGCCTCGTTGCTAACCCTCCCCGTGTGTGTGGTAAACATACACTGAAAAGGCAGAGCCTGGATCACCCGGCCACCCCAGGAAGGGGCTGCGCCGTTCTCACTGGACTTGGCCCAAGTGAGAAGTAAACTTTGCTTTGTTAAACCACCGAGATCGGGAGGTTTGCTTTACGACCAAAGTCTAACCGGCCAGGTGCCCTTCTGCTCCAGACTCACCAGGAACCATTTAGAGACGCTCCAAACATGGCCTGCATTGTCGGCCCCTTTACCCCTGCGGTTTCCCTCCGCCTGGAGTGCCTTTCCCGGTGCCAGTGGTTTTCCTAAAGCCCGGATCTGCCTAAGTCACTTCTCTGTCAGTATCACTCAGCCCCGGAAGTAGCCTCCAGGAGATGCTGGGGAGGATGCGGGCGGCGGGCACCCAAGGAGCAGTGTAGGGTTCCCAAGGGGAAACACTCCCTGATGTTTTAGGACGGACGGAGACAGACAGGTTTTTAACAATTTATAAACCGAAATCACTGAGTAATGGGAACAGTACATACAGGCAGCGTGCCAAGCTCTTTTCTTACGAGAAGGCAAACATGCAGTAGACTTAGGAAGACGGGCGGGGAGCCATGAGGCCCGGCTTTACGTGCGATTGCCCCCAGCTCACCAGTGGAGCAAACTTGGGCAGCTGGCGTGGCTTTTGGGCACCTCTAGTTCCCAGGAAGGGCAGGGTGACCAGGGTGCTTCTGCCTTTCTCTAGGAGGCGTAAGGAAATTAAATGAGAGGCGTGCCTCACACGATAAGCACATCTCGCTATTCTTAGTCCCGGGATAAAGCTAAAAGAAGCGTGGTCTTGGCTGTCCTTCTGACACTGACCAGGACACCGACCACGAGACCACGTGGCCCTCCTGCCACACAGTGGACAGGCACTGCAGGTGATGGGGATCACTGGTGTGGGTTTCCAAGCACTGACTGTATACACGCATCATCACAACAAACCCTCCTGGAGCTGACGATCATTTTTTTTTTTTTTTAAGATTTTATTTATCTATTTGACAGAGAGATCACAAATAGGCAGAGAAGCAGGCAGAGAGAGAGGGGGAAGCAGGCTCCCTGCTGAGCAGAGAGCCCAATGCGGGGCTTGATCCCAGGACCCTGAGATCATGACCTGAGCTGAAGGCAGAGGCTTAACCCCCTGAGCCACCCAGGAGCCCCCGACGATCATTTTTTATGTGCCAAACTGATAAGTAATTGTATCAGAAAGACAGTTAACATCTTTCACTCTCTCCACCTACATACATATGGGCTGTTGGCATTCTCAAAGCTAGTTAATGTCACGGTTTAAAAAGAGAATGGCTTTTTTGATGGAAAACTTGATTTTCATTTTAAATGTAAATCATACTAGGAAACCAAGAAATCTTTTGTGATAGACCAGTCATCGCCAGTCCCATTTTTCTCAGTGAGGAACTTATTTTTTTTTTTAGGAACTTATTTTTAAATATGAATTTTTGTAACTCGATTAGACTACTTTTAGCTGCATTTAATTTTCATTTGAACATTTTATTTAAAATTTTTAAAAATCCGGGGCACCTGGGTGTCTCAGTCGGTTAAGCAGCTGCCTTCGGCTCAGGTCAATGATCCCAGGGTCCTGGGATCGAGCCCTACATGGGGCTCCCTGCTCAGCGGGGAGCCTGCTTCCTCCTCTCCCCTGCTGCCGCTCTGCCTACTTGTGCGCACTCTCATGCGCTCTCTCTCTCTCTGTCAAATAAATAGATAAAATCTTTAAAAAAATAAAATATTTGAAACTTCAATATGTAGTTTTGTTTGTTTTCACAGTTACAGATGTGATTTTTGACAAAGATGTCATAGGAAGCCAATAGGACAGGAAGTCTTTTTAATAAATGATGTTGGAATAACGGGGTATCTCTATGGAAAGAGAAAAGAGCCTCCAACCTTACCTCACACCATATCTAAAAATTCACTGAAGATATAAAGGTACCTTTGTGACTCAGAGAGAAGCAAAGGCTTCTGAAACAGGTCACAGAAAGCAATAACACCATCAAAGGAAAAGCTGATAAACGACTTCATCAAAACTGGAAAGTCTGGCTTTTCCAAGGACCCTGGGAAGAAAAGGAACACACAGCTCCCAGACTAGGTAAAAAAATACCTGCAAACATATATTGGCAAAGTACTGATATACAGGATGTATAAAGAATTCCTACCATTCAATAATAAAATGACAACAACCAAATTTAAAAGTGGGCAAGAGGCTCGAGCTGGCATCCCACAAAAGAAGACATATGGCGGCACCTGGATGGCTCAGTTGGTGAAGCATCTGCCTTCATCTCAGGTCATAATTCCAGGGTCCTGGGATCGAGCCCCACCTAGGGCTCTCTGCTCAGTGGGGAGCCTGCTTCTCCCTCTCCCTCTGCCTGCTTGTGTTCTGTCTAATAAATAAATGAAATGTTAGGAAGACATTTGGATAGCCAGTAAGCACATGAAAAAAAATTCAACATCATTTGTCATCAGGGAACTGCAAATGAAAACCACAGGGAGGTGCCAGTTTCTACCCACAAAGATGGCTACGTTTTGAAGGACTGACTGACATCAAATGCTGGCAAGCTTGTAGGGCAGCTAGATCTCTCGTACATTGCCCGTGAGAATGTAAAAGGGTACATCTGCTTTGGACCGCGAGCTGGCACTTGCTTTTCAACTAGACCTACACCTACATATGACCTAGCAATTCTACTTCTAGATATTTACTGAGAAATAAGAACATTCAATCACAAAAAGAATTGTCTGGAACCCAGTACCAGAAGGAGCTCAGATGCCCATCCATGAAATGAATACAAATGGGGTAGAGTCGTTTGACATGATACATTCGACTCAACAATAAACGGGACCAAATAACCAATGTGGGCAGTGCCAAAAACGTTATGCTGACTGAAAGCAGACACAACCAGAAGAGTACACACCACATGATTCCATCTTTATGAAATTCTAGAACAGACAAAGCTAATCTATGGTGAAAGAAAAAGTCAGATCCGGTTGCCTGGCATGTGAGGAGGTGTATTGTAGGAACTGACCAGGATGGAACAGGAAAGAACTTTCTAGGGTGATGGTAATTCCTGTTTCCTGATAGGAGTCTGGTGTGGGCACCTGTCAGAAGGCAGCACATGTACACTTAAGATTTGGGCATTTCATTGTATGTAAATTTTGGAGCAAAAGAAAACAACTTTAAATATGTACGTCTAATTAATGATATGTGCTCCACAATATTTAGGGGAAGCATTCTGATATCTATCGTTTTCTTTGAAATGAATCAAAAAGTAGACGGATTAATGATTAATGGATTAATTCATTTACAACCCTTCAGAAAGGGATGGAAAGATGGGCAGATACACAATGAATCAAGCAAGTAAAAAGTTAATGGGAATCTAAGTGACGGATAGGCATACAGTTACTTGATGTAAAAGTCTTTCGAACATTGCTGTATATATGAAATTTTTTCTAATACATTAGAAAAATTCCACATTTTATATATTTGAAAAAAAAAATTTTTGAAGTAGGCTCCCCGCCCAACATGGGGCTTGAAATCATGACCCTGAGAAGAGTCACGTGCTCTACTGACTGAGCCGGTCAGGTGGCCCCAAAGTATTTGTTTTTATAGCTACCTTGTTAGTTTTGGCAAGTGACGCCATTGATAACAGTTTTTCCCATTTACAGCTGTGATGTGAAGTTTCTTTTCAAAAATTAATTTGTTTAAATAAAGAAGGGACTCAACTTAAGGACGACAGTAAGGAAATACTAGTATAGATGGGGCACGGATATGGCAAAGCTCAGGAAGGCAAGGAGAGGACAGGGTGTCTGGGACAGGTGGGGTGTTGGGAAGTACACGGCAAGATCTGGGGAAACCTGGATTTCCCTCCTGTCTCGCTGCTTCCCGCCTGTGTAACCCCCAACCCCTTACAATATTTTTTCTTTTTTTTAAAGATTTACTTATTTATTTGACAGACAGAGATCACAAGTAGGCAGAGATGCAGGCAGAGAGAGAGAGGAGGAAGCAGGCTCCCCGCTAAGCAGAGAGCCTGATGTGGGGCTCGATCCCAGGACCCAGGGACCATGACCCGAGCGGAAGGCAGAGGCTTTAACCCACTGAGCCACCCAGGTGCCCCTCTTTTCTGTTTTTAAGATTGTATTTGTTTAACAGACACAGTGAGAGAGGGAACACAAGCAGGGGGAGTGGGAGAGGAGAAGCAGGCTCCCCGCGGAAGAGGGAGCAAGATGTGGGGCTCGACCCCAGGACCCTGGGATGGTGACCTGAGCTGAAGGCAGATGTTTCACCGACTGAGCCCCCCGGTTGCCTCGTCGGAGTGTTTCTAAGGGCCAGGCCTGAAAGTGGCTCTCCTTACTTCTGCCCGCGCCCGACCTGCCAGTCCCAACCATGCAGCCCCGGCCTTACGGAAGACAGGCTGGGGCCATGTCGTCTCCCTGCTTGGTCAGGAAGAGGTGGCAGTGGGGCGGGTAGACCCTGTAGTCTCCGCTGCAACCCCACCTTCTGTGTGCCAAACCAGCCAGTCTTTCTTCTCACGCATGGCACACTCACATTCTCCCCAAGGGACGCCACCCTAAGTCTGTCCAGTCCCTGCACCTGGCTCGAAGCCTGGGGTCTCCGGTGACACTGGTACACCAGCCTCTTCCCATCCCATGCAGCTCATCCTGGGCCAGGGACCCACAACTGGAAAGACAGGCACGCGGACGCTGGGGGGCCCATCCGGTGTGGGGCGGGGACGGCACTGCACTGAGGCTCCTTCGCTCACTGGTCCTGCTTTGCAGGAGATTGCGCTCACAGTTGGCATTGGCCCAGCTCTTCTACCCGCGGGCCTCCTCCTCCACCATCTCTGAAATGGGCATGGCACGGCCTGTCCCCCCGGGGGGCTGTGGACTCCCCCTCCTGCTCATGCGTGGTAAGTCCTTTCACAGCTGCAAACTGTGGCACCCGCAGCTCACGGTTCTGTCGGCAACACAACTTGTCACAGACCCCCTTGCTTCTAGTCAGTTCTGTGGCCCCCCAGTCACACTCACCCGAAGTCTTTTCCCAGACAGTTCTAGCACATAACCTGTCTTGCTGGTTCCCCTCTGTACCTCTCCTCTCCTCAATGGCTGTGTTGAGGGTACTTGGAATGATAAAAAGGAGATATGCCCTAGTCTGGTCCTGTCCTGAGGCACTTTATCCGAGGGAAAAGTTTCACCGGGTTTTTGTGGCCCTCAATTTTTTTTTTTTTTTTAATCTCATCTTTTTCTACTTAGGGCATAGAAGATTTTTCAACCCTGGAAGGCCCTGGATCTCTGGATTCTATTTCCCTTCATTACTACTTGAACACCACGTAATTCTTTCCTGAGCTCATCTCTTCCTCGTAACTCTCGTCCAAACGCAGACAGAAGTAGCCGACAGAAAGGACTAGCTTCTGGCTTTCCAACCTCTTCTCCGTGGGTTGGCAGCTTGGAAGGCATGTGGGGTTCCTCTCAAGTCAGAGAACACAACAGGTTTACCAAATTTTGCTGATGTGTAACACCGTGAAGGCCATCACAGTGCGTCTTTAAAATTAAAGTCTGGGCATCTTTAACTGCCTTTTTCTACTTAAGTTGGGAGACACGTTATCTAGTGCAATATCTACAAAAATGTCTCATGTCTGTGGGACCCTGATGAGAGGGTGGGAGCCAAGAAACACAGGAGAGTGAGGGTCCCGCTCACAGGGGCCTGGCATCAGAGTCTCTGGCTCGGAGGAGCCAGCACTGGGTTGTCAGCAAAAGCACAGGAGCCAGGGCTGTGCGGGAGGTTGAGCAACTCATCTCTGTATCCTGGAACGGGGTTTGTGTGGCCCTCCCGGCCAGCCATGCCCAGCAAACAGAGCTGGCCTCCAGCTCGGAGGGAAAGGACGGATGGTGATGGGGAGATCCAGAAAGCTTCAAACCTCACCTCTGCTGCTGGAGGCGCGCCCAGATCCCTCGACACAGGGCAGTTTGAGCCCTGCCCTCTGACTGCTCCCCAAATCCAAAGTGCCGCTCAACTCCAAACCATCATCGGGAGGTGGCACCGGTCCTGCTAGGAGGGCTCAGGGGGTTAAGCCTGGAGCTGCTGAGGCCATGCCGTCATGTCTGCAAGAGTCCGGGCCCGGGGCCCAGCAGGGAACCGAGGGAGGGTCTCCACCAAGTCCGAGCAGCAGTCCTCCACGGACTACAACGAGATCCAGAAGCCAGCCTCGGGGGAGGGCTGGCGATGGCGTTCCCGTTTGCCCGCGATGTAGCCAACGCCATCCGCCCACATCCGCCCAAGGCCTGCCTTCAAATGCTTCCCCTCTGTGACTCTGCGCAAGTGGCTTTCTAGCTCATCAGGCCTCACTTTTCTCACCTGTGGAAGGGGAACGACAACCCCACTTATCTCCTGTGGCCATGGTGCGCCTTCGGCCGGAGTCCTTATGATGCTCTTAGCAGCGCTGGGCCCGCGTCGGCAAAGAGCACGTTGCTAGGTCGACCTAGCAACAGCGTTGCTAAGGTGCCAGGTCCTGTGCTAGGCACCTTCCGTGTGCGACCTCATTTGGTCCTCATGCCCACACATGCAGGGAAGTTCCTTTTCTTTCCCTTTTACTAAAAAAGACACGGAGCGGCGGAGAGGTTCAGTTGACGTGCGCGCCCGGCTAATGAATGGGCCATCCGGAGTCTTCCTTCGATCTCTCAAGAAGGGATCTGCCCCGCTCTAGTTGCCCTCACCATGGGTCCCAGCGCCTCGCGGAAGGTGAACACTTCTCTCGATACTAACTAAATGACCTGAAATCCACTGGCAAACACACTGCTCATCTTAATGTCATCGCTCGCTTTACAACTACGGGCTGTGATGGGTCGTTATGTAAGCTGCGCTCACGGCGCCCTTCTTAAAGAAAACAACCTCGTCCTTGGCAGGAGTTATCTGGATTCAGGCAAGACCTGGGACCCTGTAAAAGATCGTGACTCTTCTCCCTGCGATTGTGGGTTACGAAGTGGTAGATTTCTTCTCTGCACGTCTTTCCCTTTCAAGCCTCTTATCTTGGATAGCTTCCACTTCTCCGTAATCCCCCTTAAAATGTCAGACTGCTGACAGACCCGTGTTCCTTAAAGCTGCAAGAGCACCCCTTGCCTCAGGCCACCTGTCCCAAGGCCACTTTAGCTGGCTGGGGAAGATCTGGCACCTTTCCTCGCTCCCAGAGGGCTCCCTGGGAGACCTGTGTCCCACAGACGGGCCCCGTTCCCTTGAGAGCTGCAGGATGGCAGGCCCACCCTCTCAGACACGGCCGGCTGGGCTAATGGGGTGCTGTTGGCACCTGCTGGCCCCTTAAGGCTGCCTGACTTCTGCATCGTGAACCCTTCCTCTTCCTCGAGCCACGGCAGCGTGGTGGATGGACTGACAGATAAACGTTAGACTCTCAACTCTGCCAGCAGAATCTCTTTTCCTGGTGATGTTTAAAAATATGAACGAGGTTTGTGACTGTGCCCCCCTGGCTGGAGTGACGAGACAGACCAGATGACCTCCAGAAAGCCCAAAGCCAGAACGAGACACCTCCACAATGACCCCAGCACATCCCCTCCAAGGCACAGAGCTCGGGCAAAGGGGTGTGGCTGGTGCACTGGGGAGACTGGGAGTGACCGAGACACGAGACTGGGAAGAGGACAGCCTTTGTGAGCCAGTGGGACAGGTCACGAGGCAGCCTGGGCGGCAGAACTCACTTCGGATGGGACAGAGCAGGGCCCTGGCTCAGAATGAGGTCACCGAGCAGTTTAGTGTCAGACTGAGAGAGATGGGGCCGGCTCCTGTTCCCCACAGATCCTTGGGGGGCTGCTGGCCCTCGCTATGTGTTTATTAATTTTTAAAAACTGCGCTGTGGCCGGCCTAGTTTTAGTTAGTGCCCCATAAAGGGAAAAACTGTTTACATAGCATCCCTGGGTCTGATGCCGAGCGGCTGAAGTTAGCAAGATCCCTCACCTTCTGAGGGGACACAAGCCAGCAGCCTGGGAGGAAAACAATTCTTCAGAAGCATGCCAGTCCCAGGGGACAATGGCAACTGTTGAACATTACGTTAAATGAGACAAAATCAGGGTCAGAACACCTCGAACCCCCCCGGGGGGAAAGGCCCAGGCTGCCCACTAGGCCACCAGGAAGGGCCACAGCAGCATCTGGGATGTATGGGCAAGTCGCTGCCCATTTGTGTGCACGTCTTACAGTCCAGGGCGCCCCACAAACTCTCGGGCTGCTTAACACCCTCTGCCCAGTGCCTCAAACGAGGCCCCACGTGACCAGAGTCTGCAGGAAGCCCCCAGGGACCTCTCTAAGGGCCCTGCTTCTGCCTCCCAGCTGTCACTCCCACATCTGCTTCTCGCCCCCAGGGCGTTTTTTCCTCCCTGGCTGGCGAGACACCCCCATGGTTCTCCAGCGGGCTCAGCTTTCCCGCCTGCACAGGTGACATGCCAGGCAACTGGTATTAGGACACGGCTTTTAAGTCTCCGGCTGAGGCCTCGACCCAGTGTGGACACCGAATAGCTACTGAGAGCCAAGTGCGCTGGGGGCCGTGTTGGACAACTGCTCTCTGAGCCCACTTTCTCATCTACAAAATTAGCATAACACCACTTGTCCATAAGGGTGCTAAGAGGCTCTCACGGGGTCCCATAAGTAAAAGCTAGTTCTCTTCTCTTCTCTCCTTAGCCAGGGACACTGAGGGGCAAAGAGGACCGGGACGAGGCTCTCCAGGAACCCCTCAGCTCCAGGATGCTGGAAGCAAGCACTGCCTCTCCGCAAGCATCTCCTGTGATCACCAACCCCGTGCTTCTCCCCCCTGGCCTGCTTTCTGAGGTCTGTACCTCGAATGGTCCCCGCCCAGCCCGGGGGGCGACAGTGATGACTGGGTTACAGTTCTGAGAGCAAATCCTTCCAGGGAGACCACTGCTAGACACACATTAGTCTCCTGGCCCCGGAGCTCAGCAATGCCAAACGATTCATTCTAAGATGTTATTGCTTATGTGTTGTTGATTCGTCGACTACAATCACCGGGAAGACTGTAGAAAGACAGAGAAAGCTTGCCATCATGCCATACAGGAATCAATCCTGTGGCTGTCACCTTATATAACTCTGGAGACAAGTGACTGTGGATTATATGAGGACAGACAGAATTAAAATAATTGTGTGAGGGCCGGGAACTGTGATTTCTCCTTCATAAAATATTCTTTAATATTTAATTATCTTTCAGTGTACAGAGTGAACGTTCGTGAGAAAATCTGAGGAGGAGGATGTGGACTCGTCAGCAGCAAGCCCACACATCTCTGCCTGCCGCCCTCGCTCTGCCCGCCGTGCCTCTGAAAGAGTCAGCTCAGGGGGCTTGGGTCTGCTGCCCCAGGAGGAAGGACTCTACCTGGGGGGGAAGGGGGGAGCAGATTTCACTTGAACAAAGCCCTGGGCTGCTCTGGGAAGCTTACTACCCAGCCCCCGCAGCGGGCTGTCTCTGCAGGGCACACACTTCTGGCGGAAGCTACGGGGGAGCACCATCGCGTCCCGACACTGCCCTCTTGTGGCAGAGGCCCGACTCGGGAGACCGGAGCCAGAGCAACAGGCCCGAGTGCCGGCAACACCAGCAACTGCTTTTAGGCTTAAAACTAAACCAACAAAGTGTGAGAATGAGTCACACCCAGTATTTACATGTCCTGAGAGATGGGTCCATCATGTGAAACAAGACAAACGGTCTGGGTGGGCTGAGTGTCTCAGGAGAAGCAGGAAGCCAAGGCCGGGATCTATCCTAAGTTAGGGTCCACGGATGGAGCCCCCACGGCGGGCGCTGGTGCACAGCTCAATGTGGCTTTTCAAAGAGGTATTCCAGATCTGGGGCGCGCAGTCTCTGCTCTTTGTTTTTATTTTTAGCAAAGTCTCTCAGCAGTGCCATGACTTCATTTTCAAATATCTCTGGGGCTGGTTTCGCTTCTGCAAGAGAAGAATGGGCAGAAAGAATGATGTCAGTTAATCCTCAGGCAAAAGGACCCTGACACTTGAAACTCTGGCCTTTGCAAAGAACCGGGAGATACACAGACTGTCTCTAGTCTTCCTCTAAATGCACACAGTGGCCTGGAGCGGGAGCGGGTGACCCACGGCTGCCTGCCTGGGTAAACAGCTCTATTGGAACAGCTGCTCCCATCTGTTTACATACTGTCCACGGCCGCTTCTGCACGAGGATGGCAGAGCTGAGTAGCTGCAACAGAGACCATATGGCCACAAGACTGAAATTATTTACCGTCTGGCCTTTTATGAACAAGTCGGCTGACCCCCCGGCCGGTCCATACGCGGCAGCACGAATTTGCTCTGCACTCAGCATTTCTGTGTTTTCTGGGTACTGTGCTTCCCCTTCCAGCCTATACGTTTCCCAAGGTGGAAGTTCTCGGTTGTACATGACAGACTAGGAGCTCTACTAACTTCAGCAAAAAGGAATTCATCAGAAGACTGTCAGAGGCACACAAAATGGACATGACCCCGGAGAACCAGATGCGGATGGAGAGGCCACAAGGGCATGGACAGCAAAGCCACGGGAGTATCATCTTGGGGGTGTGCAAGGGGGCCCCGTGTGCCTGCTTACCTCCCACCTCTCTCTCCACCTGGAGATACTCGCTTAAGATTCCAGTTATAAGCAAAGTCTCCCACCGGGGAAGCTTAGGTAATGTGCTGGAGAATGACCCTCCTACCAAGACTACAATGCTGGGAGAGAGAATTCCTCAAAGCTTAATTCCCCTTCACTCAGCACAGAGCCCAGCATCTAGGGGGCTTGGTGTCGGGTTTTGTTTTGTTTTTGTGATCACTGCAGGCCAGGAGGTTGAGGCATCCCCCCGGAAGAGTGCAAGCTGGAAAGAACACTGGGCTCATCCTAACAAGAAAAGCCAGAAAAACTACAAACAGCATGACTTTCTGTGAAGTCATCCGAGAACAGAGGTCACGGGGCAACCAAGTAGAATAAAATCTAAGGGAAGAGAAGCTCCCCCCACCCCGAAGGAGAAAGTGCACTTGAGCACCTGCCTGCCTGAGACAGGGCCCAGGAAGAACAGACACCGGATACCATCGGGACAGGTCAGAAGAGTTCGGCTAAAATGTTTAACCAACTGCTACAAGCCAAGTGGGGGCTAGCCACAGACGCCGGGGAGTGCACGCCCTGCAGGCTGTTCTCAGTAAACCTCCAGAGTGCGCTCCTGACCGAGACTAGTTCAGAGCAAGAGGTGGGAGAAAGTCTCCCTCACCGGTGCAAGCTGGGAGCAGCGGAGTGGCCAACATCGCAAAAAAAAAAAAAAAGCATAAAGCCTAGCCCAGCCCTTCTCCTCAACGAAATAAAAGGCTTAAGAGACTGGGTGTAGGTCTGCAAATCCTACTTCCTACTTGTTCAAGGACCCATTTGGGATGGTGAAAAGAGAAAAGGAAAAAAAGAAAAATCTCATCCTGTGGGACAGGCAGGGCCACAGGGACTGAAGGTGAACCAGGACAACAGAGAATGCCCTCCCAACCTTCCTTGCCCCAAGTGGGAAGCAACAGGAATCTACTGTTTTGGGAAAGGCAGGAGCAGCGAGAGACTCCCTTTGAGGAACAGAAATAGGGGGAAGGCTGCAAAGCTGAGGGGAGAACAGGAACACGGAGAACTACCTTCCGGAAACTCAGCCCCTACTCTCCGCGGATGGGAGCAAGAGGCTGGTGGTGCAGTGAAGGGAAGGAGAGCAGTAACAGAATCTAGGTGAGCTTAACTCCTAACTAGACTGACTCGACACCATCCTAACAACTTACTGGAAGCATGCCCATTTCTAGGCACAAACACCATTCACTTCACTCTTTACTGTCCTACTTGTAATGTCTAAGACTCAATTAAAGATTATGAGATACGCATGCACACAAAAGAAGAAAAACACAACACACTATGAAGAGACAAAGCGATCAACAGAGAAAGCCTTGGGGATGACCCAGATGTCAGAACTGTTACGGAATTTAAAGTAACTAATAGGGGCGCCTGGGTGGCTCAGTGGGTTAAGCCGCTGCCTTCGGCTCAGGTCATGATCTCAGAGTCCTGGGATCGAGCCCCGCATCGGGCTCTCTGCTCAGCAGGGAGCCTGCTTCCTCCTCTCTCTCTGCCTGCCTCTCTGCCTGCTTGTGATCTCTCTCTGTCAAATAAATAAATAAAATCTTTAAAAAAAAAATAAATAAATAAAGTAACTAATACATTAGGGGTCTGGGTGGCTCAGTCATTTCAAAGCATTTACCTCAGCTCAGGTCATGATCCTGGAGTCCTGGGATCCAGCCCCGCACCCGGCTCTCTGCTCAGCGAGGAGTGTGCTTCTCCCTCTGCCCTTCCCCCTGCTCACGTGCCCCCTCCCTCTCTGATTAATAAAATCTTTAAATAAAAAATAACTAAAATATTAAAGGCTCTACCAGAAAAAGTAGACAAAATGTAGGAACCAAATGAGCAGCTCGACTACAGAGCTGGAAACTATAAAAGCCAAATGTAAATGTTAGAACTAAAAACACAGTAGCAAATAGGCAGATTGACCTCAACAAGCTCATCGAGAGACTCGACACTGCAGTGCAGGAAAGAACTGGTGAACTAGAAGACAGATCAGTCTCACCCGCTACAAATTCCCCAAACTGATACAGAAAAAGAAAAGACTTAAAGACACCAAACAGAATCTAGAAGCTGGAGGGTACAAGTAAACAGTGTATGGGAGCCTACACGCCCGGAGAACCCAAGCAGGAAAAATACCAAGAACAAACATCAAGACACATCATATTCAACACCTAAAAACCAAAGATGAAATGGTGTAAACATTCAGGAAGAAATGAGACATTACACGCATGGGAATAAAGAGACACAGTAGAGTTCTTGTCAGAACCTACACATACCAGGAAACAGCTCACGGTAATGCTACAGGAATTGGAAGGTAAAGGTATAATAAAGGTAACCGAAACAGCAAACCCGAACCCAGCACCGCTCCTGACCAGACGGCCTCAACCCCGCACACTAACAGCCAAACAAACAGGCCCCTGTAACGCACTGAAAGAAAATCCTGTGAACCTGTAATTCCACACCCAGTGAAAATATCTTTCAAAAATGACAAAAACAGAGATAATTCATAAGAGCAGACCTGCTCTACAAGAAATATTAAAGGAAGTTCTTCAGGCAGAAGGAATAGGATACCAGATAGAAACATGGATCTATACAAAGAAATGAAGATCTCCAGCGATGACTAAAATAAAGGTTAATATAAAATATATTTGAGGGGCACCTGGGTGGCTCAGCAGGTTAAAGCCTCTGCCTTCAGCTCAGGTCATGATCTCAGGGTCCTGGGATCGAGCCCCACATCGGCTCTCTGCTCAGCAGGGAGCCTGCATCCCTCCTCTCTCTCTGCCTGCCTCTCTGTCTACTTGTGATCTCTCTCTCTGTCAAATAAATAAAATTTTTTAAAAAGTGTTTAAAATATATTTGATAGTTATTTATTGTTGTACATATATAAAATATACTATAAAAATTACAATTTATAAAACTATTTATATAAAATATAACATTCTCTACCTTATTTTAAACTGCTCTAAAGATAATTGTCTAGGGTGTCTGGGTGGCTCAGTTGGTTAAGTGTCTGCCTTTGGCTCAGGTCACGATCCCAAGGTCCTGGGATCAAGCCCCGCACTGGGCTCTCTGCTCAGCAGAAAGCCTGCTTCCTCCTCTCTCTCCGCCAGCCACTCTGCCACTTGTACACTCTCTCTGTCAAATTAATAAATAAAATCTTAAAATAAAAAAAAAAGACAATTGTCTGAAGTGAAACAAGAGAAATGTAGTATAGGCCCACAATATAAGTAAAAGTAAAAAGTGTGACAACGACAAGATGGGAGGGAAGAATTGGGAGTATATTATTGTAAAGTTCTTATATCTTATGTGATACAGTAAATATAACTTGAAGAGACACTAATTCATTACAGATGTATATGGTAAAGCCTAGGGGAATCACTACAAAAAGTGATACAGGAAATATAAACAATAAACCAACAATGGAGGTCATATGAAATTTAAAATACTCAATTAAAAAAATGGAAATAGAGGGGAAAAGGAAAAAAGAACAGATGGAAGAAACAAGAAACAAAAGGACTGCAGATTTTAATTCAATCACATTGTTCAATTAATAAATGCAAATGGCCAAACATATCAATGGAAAGGTAGAGACTCTAAGACTGAATAAAAAAGAGACTACATATGCTATCTAGAAGAAGCTTGATCTGAGCATAAAGACAAAGATAGGTCAAAAGCAAAGGAATGGTGTGGGAGGCAGATTTGAAGCTGGCCCTCAGTATTCCCCAATCCCCTTGCATACAAGTCCTGCGTAACCCTCAGGACTGTGAACATGACGATGCTGACCGCGATAAGGTTACACGGCACAGCTGACCTCAGCACAGGGAAATTATCCAGGTGGTTCTGACCTCATCACATGCGCTCTTTATTTTATTTGTTTTTTAAGGGGGGACAGGGAGAGAGAGAGGCTTAAGCAGGCTCCACACCCAGCACGGAGCTCGATCTCACAACCCTGAGATCATGACCTGAGCTGAAATCAAGAGTCAGATGCTTAACTGACGGAGCCACCCAGGCGCCCCACATGCGCTCTTTCCAAGCACTGTTCTCCAGCTGGTGGCAGAAGGAAAGTCAGAGAGATCTGAAGTGTTCAGAGGGATTCCACGTGAGGGAGAATCTCCGTTGCTGAGATGGAAGGAAGCCTGCAGCAAGGACCTGCAAGTGGCTTCCCGGAGCTGAAAGAGATCAACAGGGAGCAAGACAATCGTCCTCAGCCCCTAACCCTAAGCACATGAATTCTAAGAACTTGAATGAGCTTCCAGACAGGAATGCAGAACAGTTGACACCAATTTCAGACTGAGTTCTAGGCCTACAGAACTTCTCACTTATAGAACTATGACTATATGTGTAAATATGTATGAACCATGCTGTCTAAAATCACTGTTTCTCGTAGTTCTTCTAGATTTTATTTATTTATTTGACAAAAAGAGAGAGAACACAAGAAGGGGGAGTGGGAAAGGGAGCCTGATGTGGAACTCGATCCCAGGACCCTGGGATCATACCTGAGCCGAAGGTAGATGCTTAAGGACTGAGCCACCCAGGTGCCTGTTTCTTGTAATTTACTATGTAGCACAGAAAACTAACACAGATGGGAAAAATACATACCATGCAAACACTAATCAAAAGAAAGCTGGCATGCCTAAATTATTATCTGACACTTCAGAACAAAGAATATTATCAGCAGGGGTGCCTGGGTGGCTCAGTGGGTTAAGCCTCTGTCTTTGGCTCAGGTCATGATCCCAGGGTCCTGGGATCGAGCCCCACATTGGGCTCTCTGCTCAGAGGGGAGCCTGCTTCCCGCCTCTCTCTGCCTGACTCTCTGCCTATTTGTGATCTCTGTCTGTCAAATAAATAAATAAATCTTAAAAAAAAAAACAAACAGAGCTTCAAAATATATGAAGGAAAACCAGAGAACTGAAAGGAGTAATAGATAAATCTGCAAGATAACTAGAGATTTCAACACTTTTCTCTTATTAATCAACAAAGTACAGAGGAAACCGGTCAGAACATCGAGAACAGGAAGAACGGCATCAACCAAGCTGCCCGAGGTGACATTGACAGTGCACTTCATCCACAGGTGCAGAAGACACGTTATGTTCAAAGAAGTGCACATGAGACATTTGTCAAGTGTCACGGTCATAGTTCAGGCCATAAAACAAATTTCAAGAAACTTAAAAGAACTGAAACTACACAACCTAAGTTCTGGGGTCCTAATGGAATTAGTAAGTTTCATTCATTTTGAATGAAACTTCCAGGGGCGCCTGGGTGGCTCAGCTGTTTGAGTTCCAGGGTCCTGGAATCAAGCCCTGAGTCAGGCTCTCTGCTAAGCAGGGAGTCTGCTTCTCCCTCTCCCTCTGCTGCTCTCCCTGCTTGTGTTCCCTTGCTGTCAAATAAATAAATACTAAAAAAAAGGAAGAAAGAAAGAAAGAAAGAAAAGAAAAGAAACTTCTAAACAACTCATGGGTCAAAGAGGAAGTCAGAAGGGAAATTAGGAATTAAATGAATGAGAAAAACTGATCCAAATCCGCAACATGACACTAAAGCACTGCTTAGAGGGAAATCCATAGCATCAAATGCTTACAGTGGAAAAGGAGGTCTCAAATCACTGAGCTCAACTTTCACCTTACAAAACTAAAATAAGAGCAAACTAAGACCAACACAAGAAGGAAAAAAGGAAATAAAGAGCAGACATCAATGAAATTAGAAAAAGAAAAATAGAGCAAAAACAATGTAACCAAAAGCTGGTTCTCTGAAAAATAAATAAAATCGATAAACTTTTAGCTACACTGACCAAGAAAAAAACCCCACAAATCACCAATATTAGAAATAAAGGAGGGACCTTACTACAGCTCTTCAAACATTTAAAGAAAAAGGGAATATGACCATAACTTTATATCCATAGACTTAACGCCTTATGTGATGTGGCCAAATTTATTAAAGACACACTAATAAACGGACCTCATCTAAGTAAGAAGAAACAGAGAACTTGAATTGTTCCATAGCTATTAAAAAAAAAAAAAAATTAGACTTTACAGTTAAAACCTTCCAAAAGAGAAAACCTCAGATCCAGAAGGCTTCCCTAGCAAATTCTACCAAATATTTAAATAATACCAACTCTATATACTTTCCCAGAAAATGGAAGAGAAGAACACTTCATAACTCATTTTATGAAGCCAGCATTAACCTGATCAAAACCAGATAACCTTACAAGAAAACTACACACCAGTACCCCCATGAAGACAGATACAAAGATCTCCAAAAGACCAGCAAATGAAATCAATCAAATGAAATCAATCAAGCAAAAGTCCAGGTGATGTTTACCATGAGAAGGCAAGGTTGGTTTAATACAGACTGGAAAAGAAGAAAATCTTCCCTGTTCACAGATGACACAGCTGTCTACACAGAAAATCCCAAAGAATCTACAAAACAGCTTCTAGATCTGAGTGAGTATACAGAACACAAAAATCAATTGTATTTATACTTTCTACCAACAATGGGAAATTGAAAATTTCTCTTAAAGTACCCTTTATAATGGCACAAAAGTATATGAAACACCTAGGTACAAACCCAGCAAAATATCTCCAAAATACGCTTAAACTACAGATTGTAGCAGTTAGGCTTCTAGGATGGCCCCCAAGACCTGCACCTCTATCATGCTCTTGCGTGATTCTCATGCCTACTCCCTGCCCTGGGCTGGACCTAACGACTCGATTCTAACCAACAGAACACAGCAAGGACAACACAATGTCACTTCCGTGACTAGGTTACAAAACACTGAGACTTCCTTCCTGCTAGGAGACTCCTCTCTTGCCTTCTCAGCTTGCATGTTTTGAAGAAGCAAGCTTCCAAGCAGGAAGAGGCCCCTGTGACAAGCAACAGAAGGCAGCCTCTAGGCAACAGCCGGCAAAGAACTTGGGCCTGCAGGTGGGGACCTGTGAGCCACTTAACTGCGCCAACACCAGAGAGAACTTAAAGCAGATCCTCCCGGGGCTGAGCCTCCAGATGAAACCCCAGACCCTAGCCTGACACCTTGATTGAAACTTTGTGACAGAGTAGAGCACAGCACCCAACTAAGCCATGACTGGATTCTAGATCCACAGAAAGGCTGAGATAATAAGGGCGGGTTTGTCTAAAGCCAGTAAGTTTTGGGGTAATTTGTTATACAACAATAGATAATATGCTAATTAAAGAAGTCAAAGACCTGAGAGCACCTGGATGGCTCAGTCGGTTAAGCATCTGCCTACCACTCAGGTCATGATCCCAGGGTCCTGGTATTGAGCCCTGCATTGGGTTCCCTGCTCAGCAGGAAGTCTCCTTCTCCCTCTCCCTCCGCCCCTCTTTCCAGCTTGTGCGCTCACCCTCTATCTCAGAAAAATAAAATTTTAAGATATTAAATAAATGTAAAAAAGAGAGTCAAAAATCTAAATAAATGGATATGGCATGTGATAGATTAGACAATTCTCAATGCTAGAAGAATCTGATCTATTGTTCTAACACAACTCCAATCAAAACCCGAGTAGGTTTTTGTTTTTCTGTTTTTTTTTTTTTTTGAGAAACTCAACAGGTGATTCTAAAACTATAAAATTCCAAGAAGAAAAACAGAGAAAATCTTTGTGAATTCAGATAAAACAGATTCTTAGACACAATATCAAAAGCACGATCCACTAACGTACCAAAGAAAACACTGTACTTCATCAAAATTAAAAATCGCTCTGTGAAAGACAATGTTAAGAAAATGCAAAGACAGGGGCACCTGGGTGGCTCAGTGGGTTAAGCCTCTGCCTTCGGCTCAGGTCATGATCCCAGGGTCCTGGGATCGAGCCCCACATCGGGCTCTCTGCTCAGCGGGGAGCCTGCTTCCCCCTCTCTCTCTGCCTGCTGCTCTGCCTACTTGTGATCTCTGTCTGTCGAATAAATAAATAAAATCTTTAAAAAAAAAAAAAAAGAAAATGCAAAGACAAACCATAAGCAAGGAAAAAGAAATTTCCAAGACACGCACCTGATAAAGAATTTCAATCTGACACAACGAACACTCAAACCTCAGTTAGAAAATGAACCAACCCAACTCAAGGTAAAAACAAAGGTGGGGTAAGACCTGAAGAGACGTAAGAACAAAGATGTAGGAATGGCAAAGAAGCACTTAAAAAAGATCCTCAATATCCTTAATCATCAGGGCCAGGCCAATTCACTACAGTGAAATATCACTGCCTATTTCTTAAAATGGCTAAAAACAAAAACAAATAAAATCCTGATAATACCAAGTGCTGGTAAGGACGGGGAACTTCACATCTAGTCCCTGACAATGGCAAATTTGTCTTCTGCCCCTATAGTTTTGCCCTTTCCCAGAACATCATAAAAATGGCATCATATAGTACGTATGGCCAGACTTTGAGTCTGGTCTCTTTCACTTAACAGAGGAGTCAGCAAACTATGGCCTGCTGCCTGTTTTTGTATGGCCTGTGTGCTAAGAATGACTTTTAAATGGTTCAGGAAAAAAGTCAAAAGGGTATTTTGTGACACATGAAAACTCTATGAAATTTAAAGTTCAATGTCTGTCAATAAAATGTTATTGCAACACTGTAGCAATGGCAGCCTGGAGGCTCCAGCCACAGGCGTGGAAGACTCAAGACAAGGACCATGTGGTCTGCACATATTTACTCCCTGTTCCATTATAGAGTAAGTTTGTCTTAACTCTTACCATATGACTCAGTGACCCTTCTCCTGGGTTTTTACCCAAGAAAAACTGCAACCTACACCCACAAAAAGCTATATGCAAATGATTATAGTGGCTTTACTCATAATCGCCTAAAACTGGAACACCTGATGTCCCTCCCCTGGTCAACGGATAAACAAACAGTGAGGCACATTCATAGGATGGAATTTTACTCAACAACACTAAGGGAGCGCAGAGTAAATATTTACACTTTGTGGGTTTTCCGATCTCTATGTAAGTCTCAAGATTGTATTATCATACTTTACGCTCAGAACCTACAGAATGGTTTCTATTTTATGACTCAAATCTGGGCTGGAAACTTAAAACCAGAAGAGCCGGAGTGTGAAAGAAATGGAGGAGATGTCCGCTAATATCCATTCTCCCATTTTTCCTTGATAACAGAACCCCCAATGTAACTGAATGCATGAAACAGACTATATTATTTTTTCATCCTGACTAAAAATCATCATGTGACTGAACCGTGGGCAAGGGATAACTAGGGAAAGTGTGGGGCATAATCTTCTGAGGACTCATAAAAAATAAGGTGTGAGCTTCTACACACTCTCTCCTGGCTGAAACATAAGCCATGACAGACAGAGCCACAGCAACCACCTTCAACCATGAGGTAGACAGCACATGACGGCCATCTGGGGGATCTGCACGGCATGACTTCTGAATGGAATACCTACCTCTGGACTGCTGTTATGAGAGAGAAATACAGTCCTGATTTATTTAAGCTATTATTGGTTTGTTTGTTTTCTCTGACAGCCAAAGCTAATCCTAACTATAAACAGTGAGAACCGTTCTTCCCAAAGGTAATTTAGACTATCAAGGAACACTTGCTATACAGCCTTTAGAGCTGTCGGGTTCCACACCATTCCCCCTTCCCAGCCTGGTTTTTCTGTAACTCTGCCTTTCCATACCATTCCACTAAACTCCCTTTTTGCTTATGTCAGACGGGTTTCTGTTGCTTACAAACAAAGAACTTTAATAAAACCATTTTGCACACTTTGAAAAATTTGGAGAGTGCTGGGGTTGAGTGTTGACTGCATGAACAAAAGAAAAAAATTGCCGAGGACACAAAATTCCAGACTCAAATCAGCGTGAACCATCCTACTTTTCACATCATGCTGCTTGCTGATCATGCCCAGTACCTGTGGCCCAGTAGTAAATATCCCAGTCATTACTGGGCTCATTTATCAGACGATCATAGAGGTTCAGCTGTTTCTCAGTCATGTGGTGCAGATATTCTTTAGCAAAGAGGCTAAAACAAGAAAGAGAGAAAACAAAGATGAAAAAGCCATCTCCAGTAAAAAAGAAAGTGACACCAAGTCTCGTATTTCCCTACCTAAGCAGAATACAGTTTTCCAACATTCCCCTCTTTCTGCTCTCATAGAGCAGCCGGGCTCTTTTGGTTTCTATGGACTCATCAGTTCGCTCCTGCCACGGAGGCAAAGGGATTTCAATCATGTCTTTTTGGGAATCTGTTGGGCTGTCACCTCTGTAGAAACGGCTGAATGATGGTGTGCTGAGCAAAGGAGACACTAGATGGCGCCTTGACAGAGCAAGCATCTGAAATAAACCACAAACACCTTTATAAGGACTAACATCGCTGGCATTCACTCAACACTTAACTAGGTGCTAAAGCACTCAATCTCATTTAGTTCTTACGAAATTATGTTGATACTGTCCCCACTTTATTACACAGGAAACGGAGTCTCAGGAGGTTAAATAACTTACCAAGGTCACCCAGATAGTAAATGCAGTTAGGACTGGAACCCAGCCCTAACCGCAAATGTATTCTTAACTTAACACCCTTCCAGAAATTCTCCAGCAGAAATATTTTCTCCTTCCTTTATATTCCCTTAAGATTCTTTTTTTTTTAAAGATGTTATTTATTTATTTGATAGACAAAGATCACAAGTAGGCAGAGAGGCAGGCAGAGAGAGAGGAGGAAGCAAGCTCCCTGCCAAGCAGAGAGCCCGATGTGGGGCTCGATCCCAGGACCCTAGGACCGTGACCTGAGCTGAAGGCAGAGGCTTTAACCCGCTGAGCCACCTAGGCGCCCCTTAAGATTCTTATGGACTGGTATATATTAGTCACTCGCTTGTGTTGCAATCTGAGCATACAGTGATGGCATGGTTCCTAATCCTCCACAGGCTCCCGATTTTGGAGAAGGGCAAAACCTATCAAAATGCAATGAGAAGGTAGTGACACCAGCAAGATGACTGAACAGGAGGCCTCACACTCTCCTTTTCTCACAGAGACACCAACTCAACAATACATGGACCAACTCCCTTTATGAGAAATCTAGAAACCAGGTAAGAGATTCCTGAAAAGAGCCAGCAAATCCTTCCAAATGGGAATTCACATGCATAAGCCTAGAGAAGACCTATCCATGCAAGAAGTCTGACAGGCTCCTGGAATCTCTAGCCAAGCTGACTGGTGAAGGTCTGTTCTTCTACAAAGCCAGTCCACAAAGACTTAGGAGAGGTAACTTTTTTCAAAAGTGTGGATCTGACAGAGAGTTGCAAGGGACATGAAGAAACAGGAATACATGGCCCAGTCAAGGGAAGAAAATAAATCTCTAGAAGCTGGCCCTAAAAAAACAGAGGCATATGAATTACCTGACAAAGAATTCAAAACAACGGTCATCAAAATGTTCAATGAGCTCAAAAAAGAAAAAAAAAGAAAAGAAAGCATGAACAGAATATCAACAGGAAGAAATATTAAAAAGAACCGAACAAATTTTGGAACCAAAGAATAGAATAACCAAATGAAAAAAATTCACTATGGGGGTTAACCGGCAGACTTGATCAAGCAGAAGAAATAATCAGTGAACTCAAAGACAGGTCATTTGAAATTTCCCAATCAGAGGAAGAAAAAGAAGAATGAAAAAGATTGAAATGCGCCCAAGGGACTTATGACATCATCAAGCAAACCAATATAAATATTATGGGTAAAGATAAATATGTGACAAATATAGGATATTATAATAGTGGTACGTAAATCACTTTTAATTCTGGTATAAAAGTTGAAATAGAAAAACATAGGCTCATGGATATACAACACAAAAATATGTAATTGTGGGGGTGCCTGGGTGGTGCAGTTGGGTAAGCAACCGACTCCTGATTTCTGCTTGGGTCTTGATCTCAGGGTCCTGAATTCCAACCCTGTGTTGGGGCTCTGCACTCAGTGCAGAGTCTGCTTGGGACCCTCTCCCTCTGCCCCTTCCTCCCCACCCACCCCCACCTTTGTACACATGTGTGTTCTCTCGCAAATAAATAAATCTTTTTAAATAAATAAATAAATAAATAAAATCTTTAAAAAAATATATAGAGAGAGGCGCCTGGTGGCTCAGTGGGTTAAGCCTCTGCCTTCTACTCAGGTCATGATCTCAGGGTCCTGGGATCGAGCCCTGCATCCGGCTTTCTGCACAGCCTGCCTCTCTGCCTCCTTGTATACTCTTTCTCTGTCAAATAAATAAAATCTTAAAAAAAAAAAAGTATGTAATTATGACATCAACAATGTAAACAGGGTGAAGTAAAAGGGTAGGCTTTTTGGTATGTAATTGAAGTTACATTATTAACAGCTTAAAATAGATTATTATGTTTTATGTAAGCCCCATGGTAACCAAGAATAAAACATTCATAGACGATACATAATAGAAAATGAGAAAGGGGTCAGGGTGCCTGGGTGGCTCAGTGGGTTAAAGCCTCTGCCTTCGGCTCAGGTTGTGATCCCAGGGTCCTGGGATCGAGCCCCGCATTGGGCTCAGCGGGGCCCCATCCCAGGACCCTGGGATCACGACCTGAGCCGAAGGCAGAGGCTGAACCCATTAAGCCACCCAGGCACCCAAATAAATAAAATGTTAAAAAAAAAAAAAAGAAAGAAAGAAAATGAGAAAGGGGTTAAACGTTGTCTCCACGGGGAGGGGGGTACGACAATGAAACACAAAGGGTAACAGAAAGTGAGGAAAAAAGGGACACAAGAGCTATATGACGGATAGAAAACGATGAACAAAATGGCAATAAGTTCTCCATCAGTAATTATTTCACACACGAAATAAACTCCAACCAAAACACTAGAGTGGCTAAATGGATTAAAAAACAGGATCCAAATATATGCTGTTACTACAGACTTCTTTTAGATGGAAGAATACACAAGTTGAAAGCAAAAGGATGAAAAAGATATCCCATACAAACGGTAACCAAAGAGCAAAGATGGCCCTCCTTATGTCAATCAAAACAGGCTTTAAGGGGCGCCTGGGTGGCTCAGAGGGTTGAAACCTCTGCCTTCGGCTCAGGTGGTGATCCCGAGGTCCTGGGATCAGGCTCCGCATCAGGCTCTCTGCTTGGCAGGGAGCCTGCTTCCCCCCTCTCTCTGCCTGCCTCTCGGCCTGGTTGTGATCTCTGTCAAATAAATAAATAAAATCTTAAAAAAAAAAAACAAAAAACAGGGTTTAAGTCAAAAACTACCAGGAGAGATATGGGACATTATCATATAATGATAAGAGTAAGGGTAACAGAGTAAATGCACCAGAAATATAAATCAATTATAAATATATATGCAACCAACATCAGAGCACTCAAACATATGAAGCAAACTGACAGAACTGAAAGGGGAGATAAACAGCAATACAATAAAAAAAGATTTCAATATTCCACATTCAGTAATAGAGCATCTAGACGGAATATCAATAAAGAGAAGACCTGAATAACAATATAGACTAAATGGACCAAAACGGACATGTACAGAACATTTCACCCAACAGCTGCAGAAGACATTATTTTCAAGCACCCTTGAGTGGGAATATTCTCCAAGATAGATCACCTTATCTATTTATCTAAGGTTGCAAAACAAGCCTTACCAAATTTAAAAAGATTAAAATGATACAAATGATCACACTGACATGAAACTTGAGATCAACATCAGAAGGAAAACTGGAAAATTCACAAATATGTGAAAATTAAACAACACACTGTAGCTCACGAATAACCAATAGTTCACATGGGTTAAAGAAGAAATCGAAAGGGGAACTCGAAATGAGGAACTCGTACTCGAAAATATCTTGAAACGAAAACGCAACACACACAAAAGTTATGAGAAGCAGCCGGAGTAGTACTGAGATGTTGCAGTGTGAAAAGCCTACAATAAAAAAAATTATCTTAACATGTGAAATATCTCTAACAGGTATTAGACAAAAGAACAGACTGAAGAACACAGAGAGGTGGTGCAGCCAGCTCCACCTGGGGAACAGGTGAAATCTGAACTGGGTCTCGCACGAGACAGGCACACAGTGAGCTAAGAAAAGGGTGGATGTGACCTAAATTTCCTGTTGCAAGGCGGATCTCTCCTTGGTTCTGCCCTTGCCCTGGGCTATCAGGCAGCTGGATGCTCCTCGCAGTCTTCATGACTGCGCTGGTGGACGAGACTCAGTCCCCACTATAGCACCCGGGCCCCTAAAATCTCTACGCTCCTTACCCGTGGCAGAACCTGAAACGTGGAAGCCACCGCCATCCTTCCCGACTCACACCGGAAGCCTACGGTCAGGTCACTTCCGGGAACTTCCAGACGCCTAAAGTGCGGACTTCTGCGCTGAAGGGCTTGAGCCGGAAGATGCGTCCCTGCGTCTTGCGGAAGTGGCTGTGCGTGTGACGCCAGAGGAGGGGGGGTGGGACCTGGGGCCGAGAGCGGTTCGCGCGCTTCGGGCCTAGTCCGGACTCGCCGCCGCCGCCGCCATATTCCCGGTAACGGGGGCGCGCGGCCGTGGGCCGGCTGGGCCGGAAGAGGGCTCGGGGCCAGCGCTGAGACTGGGAGGGGGTCGGTTGAGTTTGGGGTAGCCGGAGTCGGCGGGCGCGGGGTGGTGCGGGCCTTTGAGGGAGGAGGCCGAGGGCGCGGGGCCGAGTCTGTGGGGAGGGAGCGGGGCGGGCCTAGTTGGGGGCGAGGACTAGGCCTGGGTGGGGAGCGGAGGCGGCTGGAGCTCCACGACCCGCGGGGACTCTAGCCGGGACCGCTTTGGGTCCTAGGCAGGTGCAGCGGGCTGGGGCTGCGGGCTTTGCCGCCGTCGTTCTTCCCAGCGCCGTCCCAGGGCCCCTAGGAGCAGAGGCCTGGACTTTGCCGTCGCGCCACGGGCAGCTGCGGCGCAACTGGGGTCGGGCCCGAGGGTGATGGGCAGCGAGCCCCGCGAGCCCCGCCGGCCTGGGAGAGCGAGGGGCGGCGCGAGGCCGGGGGCGGGGCGGAGCGGAGCGGAGCGGAGCGGGTGGACCGAGCTTGGGCTGCTGGGATGCTGCGTCTCTGGAGACGGGAGGTTGGCAACCATTGCTCTCCTCCTAGCCCGGGACCCTCATGCCTTCTAACTCTTGCCTCTTTCAGGATACCGCAGTGGCATCTTCCTTACTTTGTCCGTTCTCCGGGCTCGCGATCTTCCTTCCGGAGCCATGTCAGAAGGAGTGGACTTGATTGATATCTATGCTGACGAGGAGTTCAATCAGGTGAGGGGTCATCGGGAGCATTGGGATTTTCCTGGATCTGCTGAAGAATCACTTTCGTCAAACTTGAAGCGGTTCCAAGCTGCGGCAGGCCTTGCTAGGCCTGAACATCCCCTCTATCGGGTCTAAAATTTTACTCTGTCACAGACTTTCAAGACGTCTGATCATTCCGCTTATGTTAATTTTAAGCTCCCAAGGCTTAATTTTACAGGCTTTAAAAGCAAATAAAAATTAGGTTTAATAGAATGGTGAATCAACCTGTGGAACTTGCTCCCCCAGGAGGCCAAACTTGGGTGTCAGTCTCCTCAAAGACTAACCACACTTAAAAATCACACTTAACGTTTGCTGTAGTATTCATGAGGACAGTGTTCATACCTGTTCCTTTGCAGATCTTTTTTTTTTTTTTCTTTTGTGAGGGAGAGGGGGAGAGACTTTTAAGCGCTCCTTGCCCAGTGCAGAGCTGAGATCACGACCTGTGCTGAAATCAAGAGGAGGCTTAACGCCCTGAGCCACCCAGGCACCCCCGTTTTCGATGCTTTGAAAGGGCAGCTAGAGAAATTTAGTCCTCTTCTCCATAAGATCGTGCAAAAACACAGTATAAGATGTACTTTAGCATTTAATCGCAGCTTCATTCTGACTGTTTTGGGTCTCTCTTCCTTCTCTAAGTAGTTTGATTCTAGTCTTAAGAGGTACATAGGCATTTTGGTGAAATAAATTTTATTGGTGAATCCAATTGTTTTGAGGGTAGAGGTAAAGGTATTGGATAAACCAGTTAAAAAGCACTTGTAGACCCCCTTATATACCCTGGATGTGTTGGTTGCTCTATGTTATGTTAAGGAACATTATGTAGTGATTTCCCTTGAAATGATAATCTAACATACTGAGGTCAATCTGAAGAATGTTCCATAGTCTCTTTAAAACTTGATAATTATCTTACCCAGATTGTTTTCAGTCCCATTTTTACTTGATTAAACTGGTTCTTCCCATTAGGATCTTTCAGTGGGTATACATAAGGACCTGGAAAGAGGATAAAAAGATTAGAGAAAGAAAGTCCCCTGGTTAGACCCTGACTTTTATACAAGCCAATAGAGGTTTTATACATGTCATTTTCTTTACTTGGCACAAGTATACATTTAACAAAAAACACATTGTCCTGTTTTAACGTGGAGATTTTAGAACACAAAAGTGGGACAGTATAGTGAGCTTGTACCCACCAGCGTCACCAGTTAATTTGTTTAATTGCCATTTTCCCAGGTCTCCTCAGGTAAACTGAGTCCTCTACACGTGACTACCAGTTGACCTAAATATATGGAAAAAAACTTAAGTTCAAACAAGTCAAGTAATTATGGATGAAAAGAAAGATTTAGTATAGGAGTGTAGTTACACACCACTGTTTTCCGTTTACTTTGAATCAGATCTTTATTACGCTTTACAAGTTGTGGGTTGCTTTTGTTCTGTTTTTAATACAAGACAGGAAGAAAAGGAGGTTCTCGTAGTTATTTATTAATAATAAAAACCCTTTCCCCCCCCTTAATTTCCTTTTCTGGGTTGATAACAATGCTGCTGATTCATTTTGAGAAATGGGCAGAATGGTGCAGGTCTAGCCACATTTGGTCTGAAAAAATGGAAATCCATCATTTCTTAAGCAGTGTAAGTTGGAGGTTCTAGTCAAGGCACAGGCCTTGTCTAGTGGTCACTGTTTTGTGAGGATAGAAGTCATCAGCCTCAATTTGTTATATCTCTTCAGTTAGAAAAGGCTTTTTTGTGAGTTTAAGATAGGCCAGAGATGGCATGTGGAATCTAGTAGACATTTATACTGAACAGACAATATTTAATGCTTGGCACGGTGAAAGAAGTATAGATTTTGAATGTTTTATGTCCATTTGTGGAAGGTCCAGGAGGGGTTCCGCCCACTGCTCACCCCCCATCACTCCTAGTGAATTAATTTTTGGTAGAGCTGGATTTAGTGTAATTTGGAGGCTGCTAAAGAAATGACTTAAGTTCTGTTTGGCGGGGATTGTTAAAAGCAAGGGTAGACTGAAGGCAGCCAGTACAGATTGTATTTTAGAATGTTTGAGGAATATTAAGGATTCATTCCAAGCCGACCCATGCACGAGAACCCTGTCACATGTACTCTGCTCCCCAAGCAAAATGAACACAGTCCCTGGACAGAACCCTGTGGTTCTGGCTCCCTGATCTCTTATGATATAGGCTGTAAAAGCCTCTTTTGCAGAGCTGCTTTACTCCTGTCACACTCAGAGTTGAAATTCACAGCTGCTCTCTTGGACTGGGGAGAAGCACTTTGAAAAAGTGAGAGCTGCCACTTTACTGAGTGTTTAGCCTCTTAAGGGAGACGCTTTGCACATTGCCCAATTCTGTTTGCCACTTCATCAATGAGTACTTATTGAGCAATTTCTGTTAGTGTCAGGACTAGTGAGCGAACAGGGACGAAATGGATCCCTGTGTTCAAAAGAGGTTCCATTCCTGGTAGTTGAGGACAGTGGATGGCAGGGAAGGAGGGCATAAGGTGAGGACTAGACATAGTCCTTATAAAGCCAAAAGCTTTTCTAGAGCTTTTGTTACAATTAGAAGAACAATGGTATCAGGTAGGTGGCTTTGAGAACAATAAATCTTAGCTTTTCTTACTTCCCTCAGATATCAGGAAAAGGGGGTTGGAAGGTAGAAACACTGAGCATACAGGTGGAGAAGTTCTTATTTAAATTCAAAATTGCGTAAGTTCTTTTGTATCTAAAAGGTTTAAGAGACAGTCCTAATTCTTTCTATGCTATTAAACACAAAATTTTCTTGAGATTTTCATTTAGTTTTAAATACATACTTACTTTTTAATCTCCCTGGAATGAAACCTTCAGCATCAATGCATGTAAAACATTGTATTTTTCATTTAATTTGTAGAATTAGATTTTGCTTTAATCTAATCCAACACTGCATAATCCACCAGCTCATATATGGTAATCAGAAAAACCTCAGGCCCTTAACCTGTTTTTCTGTTTTACCAGCTGAAGAAGTTAAAATGCATTGGTGTTGCTAGTAGATTTAAATCCAAACAGAACTTGATACGTTGTTTCTTCAACAGACTCCTCAACAGGCCTGCTCTGTGCATCAGAACAGTTCCCACCAACTTTTTTGAACCGAGGTTCTATGGCCCAGAGAAACCATTTGAATCTTGTGACAATTTTGGATTCATTGAATCCTTTTGTGCTTCTTAAAGTGGTAAGGTAATCCATATACAAGGTTTTTCAGGACTTGAGTCTTTCGTGCTCTCTAAGGGTTTCTGAAAGAGTAGATTGTTGGCATAGGCTTGCAGTATGGGAGTTTTCCTGGTGATGTGTGTGGTCTCTGAGCTGTCCAGATCTGCGTGTTAGTTCACTGCCAATTATCAGTGGTAATTTTGGTATTATAAATTTTAGACACACGTCTCTGAATCCCAGATACTGCCTGGAAGGAATTCCAGTTTGGTTGCACTGAGTATCCAAAATGGTGTGTTTCTTTATTCCCCTTTATGTTTTACTTCAGAATCCTTGAGTTAAATTTAAAAAGTGCCCTGGAGTGAAGTAGTGCTCTCTAAGGATTAGAACATCAGAGAGGATCCAGTGGTTTCCCTCTTTTTCCTTTACCCATAAGGCATATCCCCATCCCTACTCGATGAATAAGTGAGTAAATGATTTTGTTTAAAGTTGCAGTTCTTTGAGACAAAAGGGCTATGAAGTATTTTACACTCATTGTATTTGTCAAGTTTTTAGCACTTCACTTAATTTATTATCCACCCTGTGCTCTCTGATGTTCTCTTCTCTTCCTTTTCTTTACATACTCTTTTTATCCAAGATGCTTATTTATTTGTAATTTGACTACATAGAACAGTCTTTCTGTGCTTACTTGTCTTCATTGATTCCTTTTCTTGTTTGATTTTTTTTAAGATTTTAGTTTTTTAATTTTAGAGGGGGAGAGCACACGAGCAAGGGAGGGTCAGAGGGAGAGGGAGACGATCTCAGTTAGACTCCACGCTGGGTGTAGAGCCCATGGGGCTCGATTGCACAACCCTGAGATCACGACCTGAGTGGAAACCAGGAGTCTGACTCTTAACCAACGGAGCCACCTGGGTTCCACACTGCCCCCCCCCTTTCTTGTTTTTAAATTCCCTCTAAAAAGGTTAGTCTCTTTTGCCATTCTCTCTGATATTTTTACAAGGTATAAACTCCTCTCTTGTGGGTTTTTTTTAGAGAATTTGTAGTATTTGAAATTATTCTTTGCCTCAGGAAGTAGAATCCTTTCCCCTTGACTATCAGAACAGTGATAATGCTATTTTTGTGTGCACGTTCTTCCATTGTACTTGAGATGAACTGAGAAACTGAAAGATGGTTTCCAGAAGCATGCGATGTTATATAGGCCTAGGAATGAGTTTTGTAGTGAGTCCCCTCTCTAGTCTCACTTTAGAACCTACAGTTCTTATGATGGAATCGAACAGAGAAAGTTACTGGAGCTTCCCATCTTGAGTTGCATCGGAGGAAGTGCTCCCTTTCTTCAGGGAACTAGACAAGTTACTTAATGTAGGTTTTTCCTTTATTCCTTTTTTAAAAATACAGCAATGACGTGAGTGAGCTATAGTTCCCTTAAAACACTTGGAACGTGTGTCTCTGTCAGTTCGGCAGCATCTTTAGCACTGTTGGGATGTTTCAGAATATTTCCTGAAAAATACTCTCGATCCGGAACATAAAGAGAGCTCTTTGAGATGACATCACAAATCTGAAACATTAAGATTTCCTGGTAGTAGCTCTTACGGTTTTAGGATTTGGGGTATATGGTGTTAATTTGGCTGCTATAAGAAAATACCAAAAACTGAGTGGCTTATAAACAACAGATGTACTTGTCGTGGTTCTGGGGACTGGAAGGTTGAAGTCAGGTTTGGGCGGCAGAGAGGGCCCTCTTCAGGTTGCACAATGCCAGCTCGTGTCCTCATGGATGCAGAGCAGAGCAAGCAAGCTCTTGGCTTGATGAGGTTCCACCCTCAAAACCTGGTCTAATTGTAATTGTTTCCCAAAGACCCCCACCTCCTGATACCATCACATTGGGGAATAGGTTCCAACATAGCATTTTTGTGGGAACAGGCAAATTCAGCCCATGATAGCAATAAACAAGTAAACATAACACATAAAGTATACTTCGTATTGTGTTTTTGGAGTACACGTTCACGTTGTAAATGCTTACTGTGGCATAGCTTTTGGTGTGGGTGTTTGTCCTTTTTTCTGACCCTTAGATTGAAGAGAACTTCACTATTTTTGTGTATCCTTGAACATCTCTGCTGTTGCTCTGAAAAATCTCTTATTTATTAAGAGTCACGGTAATATATTGGAGCTGCATTATCATCTGAGAAATAGTAAGGGAAAATCTTCCAGAGTATTTTCCCTTTTTTAAAAATGTTTCTTTGATGGTTACTAGAAAGATGGGTTGTTGAGTTTTAGAGCTTCTCTGAGTCATTTGTGTAAATCTGAAAGTTTAAACCAGTAGCTCTGATTCTTTTTTTGCATTCTGGGTTCTCACTTTAATATGCTTTCCCCCTGCTTTTTATTTCGAGATGAATATATTCTCATTAAATGGAGTAGTAAGTTTTCTGTAAGTCTTGATTTTGGAAATAGCACAAGATGTGGAAAATAAGTCTTCGTTACGCTTAGATGTCGCCCTTCAGAAGCTGACCTCATTGACAACAGTAGCAGGTGCATCTTTATGCATTCTTAGTTTGCTTCTGTAATCATCATGTACCTTTTGATTCTTACAGTTGGCTGAAGCTGGAAACATTGCAGACTACTAACAGGGTCTTGAGAGAAAAACCTACAGAAGCATAATTCAGTGAAATGGTTTTAAGTGAAAAATTATTCTTGCCTAGTTTCCTAGACTAGAACAGGGAAGTTTTTGTATGTTGTTTAGGAAGTATTTGACTGTGGATTCTAAGTAAACTAGAATGAAACAGAATAAATCCAGTGGAAGGTCTGCAAACCCACCTTTGCCAACCCATCTCTTAGGACCCAGAGTTCAACAATACAGATCAGATTGACCTCTATGATGACGTGTTGACAGCCACCTCCCAGCCCTCAGATGATAGAAGCAGCAGCACTGAGCCACCTCCTCCTGCTCGCCAGGAGCCGTCTCCCAAGCCCAATAACAAGAGTCCTGCGATCCTGTACACGTACAGCGGCCTCCGCAATAGGCGAGCTGCTGTCTACGTGGGCAGCTTCTCCTGGGTGAGCATGGGGAACCACAAAGCCTTCTGGGTAGGCTGGAGGGAGAGCGCTGGGAGGTGATGGCATTTTCAAAAACCACTGTTGCACTGTTTTGTGCTCTGATGGGGTTGGATTTCTTTTTCCTGGGATCAGGTTGGATTGATCTCTGAAAGAGAACTATCCTGAGGACGTACTGGTGCCGAAGAAAGCAATAAGTGGGTAGTTGCTTTTTCTGCCATCTTGTTAATGCCCCTGACCCTGGGGCTTTATGTCTAGCAGGGTCATCTGTGGGATGAGATTTCAGAGTGAACACCTTGAACTCTTTGATAACGATGGGTGACAGGGATCAAAGACCTTGATAGTTCTAGTATATTCAGGGTAGGTGGCGATTGTTGTTCTGCAAAAGTTCTTTGGTGACAGACATGTTTTGGGGCTGGTGGAGGGAGGGTCCAAATTAGGAAATGGACATACTGAGGGAAAAGTTCCTGACAGTGGTCAAACTGTAGCCTGTCAGGTCTCTCATTAAAAGCTGTTAGTAATCATTGTTTTAACTGACGACCAGGCAGCCCAAATGGCGGTCAAAGTTAAAATAGGTTTTAATTTTCTTAATCTTAAAAGATGGGGATTGGGAGGGGAGTGGGGGGCTTTGGAATTCTGGGTGGGTGAGGGTAATCTAAAAAGCCTGCGCTGATTGAACTGTTGGTGGGCTCTTGGGTTTCTGTGGGAGGTCATGGCTGTGATTAGAATCCTAGGTTTGGGGAAAGGGTTTGGGACATTCTAGGTGGGGAGGGGGTGTAGCTGTTGACATTTCTTCCTTTTCCATCTTGCCGGCCCCAGTGGACCACAGACCAGCAGCTGATCCAGGTTATTCGCTCTATAGGAGTCTATGATGTGGTGGAGTTGAAATTTGCAGAGAATCGAGCAAATGGCCAGTCCAAAGGGTGAGGTCTGGATTTGAGAAGTCCCGTTTAGTTTGTCATCATTAGGATAACAGAGCTGCGATGTATTTTGTCCCTGGATTTTAATCCCTCTGACCCCTGGCCCAGGTTATTGCCTTGGTTTTGACAGACCACCTTAGAACGGGGACCTGGCTGCAATGTAACAATGTCCATCCATCGAGGGGCAAAAAGAACTAATTTCTGATTCCAAATAATAGGAAGATAGACTGACACCTTTTCATTGGTGCTAGTTTTGTTTATGTTGTATTAGCAAGGTATTTTTGCTTTACCCATTTTCACTAAAAGTGGAAGAGAGTTTCTTTGTTCCTCTCTTGCTTGACTAGTAGATCTCACTCATTTTTAATTTTTCTTCCCCAAGGTATGCTGAGGTGGTGGTAGCCTCTGAAAACTCTGTCCACAAATTGTTGGAACTCCTTCCAGGAAAAGTTCTTAATGGAGAAAAAGTGGACGTGAGGCCGGCCACCCGGCAAAACCTGTCACAGTTTGAGGCACAGGCTCGGAAACGTGAGTGCGTCCGAGTCCCAAGAGGGGGTACGTGGAGACCATCTGTATGAAGGGGGCAATTTTGTGGGTTTGTTTTCTGTGTGCGGGTTTGTTTTCTATTGTATGGGCTCTGCCTCCAGCGTGGAGGAGTTGGGGGGGGGTGGTGGTGGTGGTTGTGGGTGGTGGCATGGGCAATTAGTAGACCCAAAAATGAGGCTGTGTACAAAAAAGAGCACTGTGCTGCAAGGTAGGTTCCAGTTATAGTCTGGTTCTGCCACTGACTCCTTGTGTGACCTTGGGGAAGTCACTGTACCGCTTAGGGCCTCTTCCCCTCTCTGAAATAGATACATGATGTTTAAAGTTCCTGTCAACTTTAAATTATGTGGTTTTGTGTAAAAAATCAGTGTATAAGTGAATGGGCTTAATTGTAACATGTGCTCTTTATAAATTAACAAGCAGCCGCCCTAACGTGCAGGTAATGTTTGTAAAGATGGCTATAATCTCATCATAAACATGGGCTGGAAGGGTGCTTTGTAAGAAATCAACCAAAAGGCATGTTGGAAAAGAAGAGTTTAACAATATTTCTCCAGCACTGTCCAGGGGACAGGGTGCCCATTCAGTTACCTGATACTTTAATCTGCTTGGCAAGTATTTCCTACTAATAAAGCTGCATTACACGACCTTAGCTTGGTGATAGTTTCCCTGAGTTCACCTTACTCCCTTTGTTCTGATTCTGTACTCACCAAGCCACCTTCTGATACTAATTTGGTTTCCCAACCAGGCTCTCCTACTGGGAAGAGAATGCGCTGACCAGCCGACACAAGTATTCCGGTCTGCTTGGCAGTTACATTTCTCACTGTAAATTAATAAATTGGCATTCTGGTTTATGAATCAGTCTCTTGTGAGTTTGGTTAGCGTGAATCAATTTTCTAGGGTACAGTCACCCCTGGGTGAACTTCTAAAGTCGAGTTTCTGAATCTGCGAAACCTGAGGACCAGACCTTGGATTTTCCTGACCTCACAAGGTGCAGCCACCCTGCACGGCCTTGCCCGAAGCAGCCAACTGCCTTTTCTTTCTGTTCTGACAGTGGGGGTGAGGGGTGGGGGTCGTGGGGAAAGTGTCATCACTTGCATTCTGTCATTTCTTAGATTCTGCTCTCAAAATAGTGCTTTGTATTCATTGGGTGGTCCACTGGGATCTTGTATCGATTGATTGAAGGTGGAGATAGGCCACGTCTCTCTTGCGTAGGAATAACTGTTCTTCTGACTGGATTGAGAGCCTAGATGGGTATAGTGTGAACTCCCATTGCTCTGGGTTAAAAGGCACATACTTTTCTTCTTTAACAGCTTGAATTTTCAAGTTCCTCTGTTTCAGAGCTTTTGTATGATTTGACCCTTTTCTGACTTTTCTAAGCTGCATAAATGTACAGTTGCATTAGGGATAGCATTCCTACTTCCACTTAGCTGTTTACTCCTCGGTGTTCCCTTTCTTTGCTGAAATGATGTCAGTGACTGAGTGGTGGTTTTCTGCTCTGTCGTGTAGTACAGTACCAAGTACAGCTGGTGGACTTCTCTGCTTAAAAATGGTCGCTCCTCTTGGGATTGTAGCCATAGATACAAAACAGAACCCTTGCACAAGTAGGAAGAGTAGCTGGGAAGATGGCTAACTTTCAGAGGATCCCACTTGCTAATACGTCTTTCTTTGGTTTGAAAGAACTCAGGGAAGAAACAGATTGCCATGTGGATGAAACATGAAGCACAAGTGTGCCATGACCGGCACCAGTGATAAACCACAGAGGACAAAGCGAGGTGGTTGCTGAGATGATGGGTCCCCCCCATGCCTGAAACCGGAGTTGAGTTTACCAGCAAGTATTAGTTTTAGGAGCACTCACCTTTCTGTCCACATTTGACTGCCAACAGCATCTCTCTGCTTCCAAGACTCCTAAGGCCATGGGATCATGTTCTGTTGGATTCCACATGAACCAGGCTTGGAGTAGACTGTTAAATTGGCGAGAGTGAACAAGTTTAACTGAGTGACTTGACAATGGCCAGCCATATCCCCAGCTGTAAACAAGCATGTGTGAGCCCCGGTTGTGCCCAGCACCATACCAGCGTGCTGTGGGGATCCTCCTGTGGGGTACAGTGTTTGGGCCATTGAAATACAGTGGGAGTTCCCTAAACGGGAGGCTTTTTTTTTTAAACTAAGCTTTTGCGAGGAGGCCCTGCTGTCATCTGTGCCATCTGCTCCGTCTGTGGGCACATCTTATCTTGGCTTACCTCCCACTTTCTCTGCTTCTCACTTGACCTCTAGTCTTCTGTGGCGTATGTCTCTTCCCCATCCCAGTGACAGTTTTGGTATGTGGATGGGGGAAGTATCTATCCCCTGCCCTTCTCTTACTTTTCCCAAATTCCCAGCAAAGAGAAAATTCCAGGTGCACAGTAGGATAGTACTGATCTCAGGTCTACTAGTACTGGTCGAAGGAGAGAGGCCCTGAACCTCTTGATCAGGGATGGGTGATTTCACATCTGCTTGAATCCACCAGAACAGTAATGAACATACTTCTCAACAGTGTCATTTTCTCATGCATTAATTAGGGTCCTGCATTTAGAAATAGAAGACAAATCGAAGGATAAATTAAGTGTGAAGCATAAAGTTCTAGATAAAGAGCATTCTTTGACATGGAATTGGTGATAACTGCTTTCTGGGTTTATGACTTAACTAACTTGCCTCTGCCCTTTCTTTCTGAGGCCAAAGAAAAAGGAGTAGATGATTTTACCTTCTTTCTCAGGTGCCTGTCGCCTTCTTCAGTATGGTGTCAGAGGACTCTTCCTGAAGGATGATCTGGTTCCATGGGTACATGTAAAGCTTTGGGCAGTAACGTTAGTTCTGTTTTCCTTCATAGGAATACCTCCACGGGCCCATTCCCGGGATTCTAGTGATTCTGCTGATGGACGGGCCACACCCTCTGAGAACCTTGTACCCTCATCGGCCCGTGTGGATAAGCCCCCCAGTGTGCTACCCTACTTCAATCGCCCTCCTTCAGCCCTCCCCCTGATGGGTTTGCCCCCACCCCCAATTCCACCTCCTCCTCCTCTCTCCTCAAGTTTTGGGGTCCCTCCTCCTCCTCCTGGCATCCACTACCAGCATCTCATGCCCCCTCCTCCTCGATTACCTCCTCATCTGGCTGTACCTCCCCCTGGGGCCATCCCACCTGCCCTTCACCTCAATCCAGCCTTCTTCCCCCCACCAAATGCTACAGTGGGGCCTCCACCAGATACTTACATGAAGGCCTCCGCACCCTATAACCACCATGGCAGGTAAGGACTATCTTGTTCCTTTCAGATCTGAGCCAGGTATAGTAGGGCACACCATGTGTTAAGCATTTTATTCTCCCTGAGGAAGTGAGTGTGAATTCTTGTGTTCTCCCTTGTGGAAACTCTGTTGTCATAGTATTGAGTCCTGGGAAATAGTTAACCATCTGTTAGATAATGTTTTTTTATTTGGTGTTTCATTTGCATCTAAGTCTCTTGACCCAAACCATGTCTTCCGCATCCCTTTTTAAGGAGCTTGATTAAATCAAGTGCTGTATGTGGCTGTTAGGGTTGCTGTGAATGTCTAGCGCTATCGGGTCACGCCAGAATTACAAAAGAATATGTTGTAAATCCTGTCCTTGAAGAGAATGTGAACACATAAAACGTGAGCAGGCTGAGAAGCATTTAAGACATTATGTAGGAGAGCATGATTGACACTGTATGGTAGGATCTGGTAAAGATAATAAGAAGTGTGGGCAATCAGGAATGGTATTATTTCTGTGCAGCCGAGATTCGGGCCCTCCGCCCTCTACAGTGAGTGAAGCAGAATTTGAAGAGATCATGAAGCGAAATAGAGCAATTTCCAGCAGTGCCATTTCCAAAGCGGTAGCTGGAGCCAGTGCAGGTAACTCACCCTTATCTTTGCCATTTTCTCCTTACCTTTAGTTTTTCCATGTTTTGTCATTTCCATTGGCAAGAAGTTCAACAGGATAAAATTGGAGCTCTGTTAGATTCTCTGGAGTGGCACATTTTGGGTAATATATAACCTGCTTGAACGGCTTTGGGGAAGCTCTAGTGGTGGTAGTTAGTCTGTATCCAGACCTGCCCCATGAAGACAAACTTAGTGACTAGATTATAAATAACTAATAGTATCTGATTGTAGTTTTTGTTGTAGAATGAAATTCCTGGCCTTTTGGAGATCTCAGTGGTTCATCAGTGGACCTAGTGTCTTTGTAGTGCCTAGTATAGATCCCAGGTTTTTTTAGGACTGATACCCCAACTAGATGTGGTTTGATATGGAATCTCTTTATATTTGGGGTCTAGACAGAACTGCTGGCCTCCCTGTAGCCTATCCTAGAAAGAGGCAAGTCTGTTGGGTGTCATCGTAAGAGATAGTATGTCCTTACAGCTAACTTCTGCCCTGCTGTCAGTATTAAGTGGGCAGAACCAGAAGCTGTGACTCGGAGAGCCCTGGCATGGAATCTTTGGTTCTTTATAGGGTTCTGGTCCAAGTTTCACATTATGATATGAGTCATACTCGCTTCCTTCTTGTGAGTTTCCCACATTAATGTAAATGTAGACTGTCAGATCTCCTAAGAAGTAAGTTAACACTAAATATTACCATCTGTTTTCTGTAATTTCTCATCTTTGGCTGCAAAATTTGAATCCACAGAGTAGGTTAAAGACAGGAAATACATGTATTCTCTCTCTTTTTTTTTTTTTTCCCTCCAGAAAACTTTCATTGACATCTGAAGGATTTTTTAATTAGAAAGTAATCTGTGCTCATTTTAACAAGTCCAATATACAGAGGAGTATAAAGGAAATAATCATTGTACTTCCTTATCAGCTCCTTCACTTAGAGAAATCAGTAACTGAATCTCTATCTCCCTTCCTTTTTGTTCTCATTTAAGTCATTCAAACCACAAATACTTAATGAATGCCTAAAAATAAGCAGAAATTCCCCATCCCAGTAGAGCTGACATCCTGGTGTTCCTGGACCTCCACAGAATCAAAGTTCCTCCACAGTTTCTGATCTCTTCTCACTGCCCTGCACAAAGGAGGCTGCCAGTCCTCATCACTGGACCCCTGTCTGGTTTCATGCTTTCCTCGCATTATCTTCTGTCTGGATGTGCTAGATTTAGCTTGGGAAAGCATTCTGCAAGTAGCCAGCCCCTGACCATGATCCCTGAGCCAAGCACTGCTCACCTTTGGGGAATGAAGGGGCTAGTTCTTGATGGCAGCATAATTTAAAAAATACATATGTATGAATACACTCCACATATAGACGTGTTAGATATACATTACATATACATGTGTACACATCTGATTATAGATTCAAAGTAATTCAGACTTAGAAACGTGCAGTGGTAATTAATAAAAGTCTATACAAGGACCACCACCAAGACCACCTTCTACAATTTAGTGTCTGTCCCTCAGATTTTTTTTTTTCTGTGCATAGGACAACATATATAGAATTTTTATTCTTTTTACAAAAACGGAATACTGTTTTTGCAGATTTTTAGAAATTAATATATTCTGGACATCTGTCAATATATAATAATGCCTAATGTTTATCGAGCCCTTACTGTGTGCCTGGCACTGTGCTAAGCGCTTTACGTGGATTACTTTGTTTACCTGTAGATGTATTGTGTGCTTTTTAACAACTATGTAGTATTTTATAAAACCAACATCCCATAGTTTATATAGCACCCTACTGAAGCAACTTTTAGGTTATGTCTAATTTTTTGATAAAATAATGGTGAAACATAACATTGTTAAGCATACATACTTGTGAACAGAAGTAGAATATTCTTAGAATTGCTGGGTCAGAAAGTATGCACATTGTTTATTGTAATGGATATTGTCAGATCACCCTCAGACCACCCTGCCCCGGTTTGTACCTCCACTGGCAACATCCGAGAACCTGTCTGATTGCAGACTGTTGGAATATAGGTGCCGTCTACTCTTCTACCTGCCGCTTAAGCCTCATCCATCTTACCATGGTTCTGTGGGACAACTAGTTACTCTTGCTTTGTGTCCTCCTGAGTTCTCCTTTCGGTCCAGTTAGTTTACTGCCTCTGCTCATCCTTGGCCTTTCCCATCCGTCCCCTGTCAGGGGATTACAGTGACGCGATTGAGACGCTGCTCACAGCCATTGCTGTTATCAAACAGTCCCGGGTCGCCAATGATGAGCGTTGCCGTGTCCTCATCTCCTCTCTTAAGGACTGTCTTCATGGCATTGAAGCCAAGTCCTACAGTGTGGGTGCCAGCGGGAGCTCGTCCAGGTGAGTTGTTGGTTGCTTCAGCAGCCTGCCAGCCGCAAGCAGCACTCTTCCAGGGATTGGCAGGGGGAGGAAGAGAGCCCAGGGGAGCTGGCAAGGCCCTGGCTGGAAGAGCCGGCCTCGCCCTGGTGTCTTTAAGGGGACGGAATTAATCAAGCATCTGCATCAACACATGCCGTAACGTGTGCAGTCCGTGTTGTCACCCAGCACGGTGAGGCAGCGGGCTGTTTAGGAATATAGACTGGTGGATGGCTAAGAACATGGGCTTTGAAGCCATACGTGCTTGGATTCAGATCTAGTTTTGCTCCCAAGTACTTGTATGGCTTTGAGTATAGCAGTCAGTCAGCTTTCTAAACACTCTTCTCGTCTTTGGAAAAGGGACAATAGCAGTACTTCTCTTAGAGATCTATTGTAGAGATTAGGTGAGATAAGCATGTAAAGCTCCTAGCACTGTGCCTGATGCATTAGTAAGATCTCAACACATTTGACTGTTAATATTTTCCCAAAAAAAGACTAGCAGTCCTCAAAGAGCTAACATTCTCAGACATTGGGCCCATAGTAGAAAAGTGGTTCAGACAAATACCGGAAACACGAAAACACAACACTCTTGGAAGGCATGTGGTAGGTCCTCCGAGTGAGGCTGAAGGATCTTTCTAATAGGAAAAGACATCGGTCCCGAGAGAGGTCACCTAGCCGGTCCCGGGAGAGCAGCAGGAGGCATCGGGACCTGCTTCATAACGAAGATCGGCATGATGAGTATTTCCAAGAAAGGAACCGGGAGCACGAGAGACACCGGGATAGAGAACGGGACCGGCACCACTGAGAAAGGTGGGACGAAGCCCCGCTCCTGGCTGTGGGCGATCTTATAAAAGAAAAAAATCATGATCATGAAGAGTCTGCTCTTTTTGAAAGCAAATTAAGAGAAAGGGAGGACTTTTTGACTTAGGTAACGGAAAATTGAGGAGGGCAGATTTCCTGCTCTTCCTGCTTGTTTGGAGAAGTCTCACCCTGAAATGGACCTGAGATTGAGCTGGTTTTGTGTCTTGTCTGCCTTAACCTGGTATCTGAGAGACAGCTTGGCGTCCGGGCTGAGAACATAGTGTCTGCTGGCCGTGTTACTTTGTTCTTCAGTTTCCTCATTTGTAAGTGAAGATCGCACAAGCAGCTGTCTCGCTGAATTCAGTGAGACAGTCCAGCCAGAGCATTAGCACTCGTGGTACTCGTCACGTACCAAGTTCTCAGTAGACGATATCCAGTTATATCTTCACCCCACTAAACTTGCAAGGTGTTTTCAGGAAATTGACCAGGACAAAAAAGTAAGACCACTGCCTACTTGTAGGTTTTTGAGGCGCAACATGGATGATTTTTAAGAATTAACATCTATTAAAAGGATATTGAAACTCAGGATGCTTTAGGAGAAAGCTGATCTCGACAAATAATCATGTTTAATAATATAGAGACTGTGTGGAGGGTATTTCAATGGAAGGATATATTTGTTTGGGAAACAAAAAACAAAAGCAGAAGAGTTGTAAGTGGAACTATATTAACTCGGGTTATGGAGAAGTTGAGTTAGGCTTGGCTGGGTTTGGGGGCTCCAGCTGTGTCCTCAGGACTTAACCCCTCCGCATCCCTCAGCTCTGCTCTTTGTCTGTCTTCATCCTCAGACAGGCCTCAGTGGTTGGGTTGAGGGAGGGGTAGGGGGAAGGCACCACAGCCCCATCATTCTGTCCCGCCGATTTAGCTATCCCAACTGAAAGCTCCCAGCAAAATTTGTTTCTGGTATATAAGCAAGCAAGAGTGGTTTTGATTCTGTTTCTCTGGAGACCTTTAAAAGCAGTCTAGACTCTGGCTAGGGTGATCTGGTTTTGGTTCTTGGAAGTTACTAAATGACCCAGATGACTTTAGTATCTCATCTTGACTTTGGTTCCACATCAAGTATGTTGTGAAAATGTCCTTGTTTTTTGTTTGTTGTGTCTGTGTGGGGTGGTGGGGTTTGCAGTTTGGTTGATCTGAGGTGATAGTGACTGGCAGGAGGGTGAGGATGGAGAACGGCTCTCCACCCTGCCTTTAGGGGGGCTAGAAGGGTGAATGGATGAAGACAGGGAAAGAGCCCCTTCCACTCCCTGGGAATGCCTGTAGTTCACCAGCAGAGCCGGACTGGAAACGGAAAGAGCAGTGTTTGGCCTACTGACCGCATCCTAACAAGAAGAGTTCTGTCCTGTGTTCCTGCCGCCCTCTACTTTGTTGTTTGGCATTATCTGCCATTAATATAAGCAGTTAGAGCTGGAAATTTCTTTTTACCTTCTTTAGGAGGTGAATGAGTGGGAAATGAGAAGTTAACATTTTTTACCTGCCTTCCTTCTCTGTTCTTAAACCACTCGTTTATTCCACAAAATTTTAGAATGCTTGATGTCATGGAAATCTAAGCTAATCCATATAAAATCAATAGACTGTGCGTTCTAGATACTTCTTTCTAGGTTTTGCAACAGGTTGAGATTGGGGAGGTACCCATGTATCTCCAGGGCTCTAGGGGGAGTGGAGCTCACAAAAAGCTCTGGCCTAATTCGGCCTCGGGGTGGGCGGGAGGGTGAGCATCAGGGTAAACCTCTGTTCCTGTCCTATCCCTTCTGTGGCAGCAGCAGCGTCTCCCTGCTCTTGTTTGAGCCAGCACAGTTGCTAGTGTTGCTGTGGTCTGGGGCCACCCCTTCCTTAATCCTGCTGCTCACAGTGTGGGTCCTTCTGAGTGGAAGAGACTAGAATAGTGACCAGGGAGGTACATGTCCGTGCAGAGCATGAATTACAGTCTCCGTGGCCACTTTCCCTTTAGCAGTTAGAACATAGAACTGCATGTCACAGTTCCTGGCAGCTTTGCTTCTAATAGCCTTTTGACAGAAGTTGTGAGATCCACTGACAATTAGTATTTTGGGGACTGAACATCTGAACCTGAAACAGGAGCCGTCATTTTGCTTCATTTCTTCTGCCTATAAAATGGGTTTTTTTTTTCCCCCATTATGAGGTGATGCACTTTGGATAACTGAAAAACCTACAACCCAGTAGTTCCCAGAAAACAGTCATTTGGCTGGTGCAGGCCTCTGACAAGAGGAGGAAAAGGAACTCTGAAACAGGTTTTCTGGGTCCCCATGTTTTATCCCTTAGATATGTCACTCATTCCTTCCAAATAACTAGTCCAAAAGAATTGCATCAGGCACTCCAAAAATGTCATTTTCTCACATCTCATCTTAAGGACTCTGCATTCTATCTGCAGTCACCAAATCCTGACATAGGACGTCTCATTGGGGAGATGGTGCCTGGGCCCATTTAGCTGGAGAACTGTGCAAGCTCTGTGTACGACATGTTTTAGTTAGAAGATACTAGTGTTCATATTGTATGGACAGTGTTCCCTGAGAGCCAAAAGGTGTGTCTGTCTAGAGGCAGCAGTACAGACAGCAAGCTTTTCTGTCCCTTCTGCCTCAGGGTGGGCACCACCACTAGGACACAGTCTCATTGGCCACTTGGGCTTCTGCCTGCATCCAAACATTACCACCAAATGTATCCATAGGCTCTAAGAACTGGGTGCTACAGTTGATTTTTCTTGATGTACTAGTTATCCTGTGTTTTGTCTTGTATGGACAGTTCCCAAACTACATCTGTTTTCGGGTATATGTGTGTATGCTTTGGAATTTGAGGATATCCTTAGGTAATATGTGGCTTTGGCTTCAACTTCTCGTGGTTCTTGGCTCTTGGCTCATTATTTGGAGATACTATCCTACTTAAGATGTAATCGTTCTCACCTTATTCCTTTCCTCCTGGTCCAGTGAAAACTAAACATTCTGTTCAGTTTTGATCCAGTGCAAAGATTCAGAAACGCAGAGGGTGTGGAGTGGAGAGGCACAGAGGGCTTCAGTTTTCCCTCACAGGAAATGAGACAGATGCCTGCAGTATAGGTGTTTAGAGAAGCCGGAAGGCAGTGGCCTCTGTAACAGATTCTGGGGATCCCAAGTGGAAATATTCCATTTCAGAACATCAAAGGGTCAGGCAGCTTGTGGATCCCCCCCACCCCCCCTTGGATAGCTCCTCCGGGTTACAGAAGAGCACCCATAAAGTGAGCACTTGTGTGCAGGCTGTGTTGTGGGTTTGGCCTTTAGCGGAAGCACCAAGCCTGAATTTAATCTCCCTTTCTCTTGTCGCCTATGAGTTCTGTTTTATGCGGTCAGATGACCAGGCCGCTTCCCAGCTTACTGATGCTGCAGCACTGGGAAAGGGCTTGGGTATACCAGGGACCTAAAGTTTGGTAGACATGTAGTGAGTGGCTTTAACAGTGTCTTAACGTTTGGCAGAAGTTCTTAATTGTGCTTTTAGGTTTCTTGAATGGGGACTACTGGCTCTTTCATCTCCATGCTCTGCTTTCTGTTCTGGCCTGGCCAGATAACTCTTGGTATTAGGCTGTTTCTTGGTCCCTCACTCAAAGCTATTGTCTGGGGAAAAACCTAGAATCCCTTGAGCTTTAGTACAGGTTAGAAGATCCCCGGCCCCTTGTGTGTATGCATGCACACGTACTTGCAAGAACACTGTTTGGAGTCTGTTTTAAACAGGGCTTCTTGGAGAGAAAAGTTTAGGAGTTTCCTGTGTAAGTACATGCTCCCTGCTAGGGCCTCTTGGGTGTTTGGGGGTGAACGGATTTGGTTATGTGCACACTTGTTTTCTTACCATTGTACCTCCCATTTCCAGATTTTTACCCCTCCCCTTAAGGTAAGCTCTGACTTGCTCAGAACAGATTTTCTGAAATGGTAATTCAGTTCCCCATATTTCCTTATCGCAACTCTCCTTGGATTGTCGTAGTTTCCATACTTCTCTGGGCAAAGTCTCCTTTTCAGTCAAACTGCTTTGAAACTTCGTTTCATTGTCTGTTTTCCCCTAACCTTAAAGTGAGATGTCACCGCTTTTTTCTCTCTACTCACTGTGGCTCCTGTAACCATTCCTGCACTGCGCACAGTGCCAGACACCCCCAGACAATCCTGCTTTCTTTCCTTCACTTTCCCAGGCTTGCGTTCTGTCTGTGTATATACCCTACTTCAAACATTGTAACTTCAGAGGATGCCAGTGTAACTCGCGTAAGCCCATCAGTCGGAAGGTAACCACTAACGTGTGTTTTCTTTTCTTCTGATGTTCTCATTGCAGGAGTCTGGTTGGAAGCAAATGTTTTTTTAATGGACTTGCATCTCCTCACCTTGATCAGGACTAAAGGACGGAGGCCACTCCACCCCCCCCCTTCCTCCAAACCCCTCACCCCCTTCAGACACCCAGGGAATACCCTCTGCCCTACAGGACTGAAGACTGCCTGGCAGCCCTCCCAGTCCCACCCCTCCTGTTTGTCAGGGGAAGGAACCTGAAGACTTTGTGTGGTTGGGAGGGCTGGCAGACAGGAAGAAAACCTGTCCAGGCCCCTGGTCTCCACAGAGAATGGTGCTTTGTCCAAGGAAATGTAGGAGTTTCTGATTGTCCAGGAGCAGTTCAGTGGTGAGGCTGATAGGAAGACTTTCTTCCCAAAGGAAACGGATCCTCCCTGCAGGATCCGGGAGAGTGACTGGGTGTGCCAAAATATGCCCAGGCTCCTGCCCTCCGCACGAGGCTTGGTGGGGCCAAGAGGGTCCAAACCCCTTGCTAACATACCACTTCTTTGTTTAACTCCTTTACCTTCCCAGCCCTTTGAGGAGGGACTCTGAGAACAGAGATTCCCTTACGAGAAGCTTCTCCTGTTCTTGCTTTTCCCTCTTACATATTGACGGTTCGTTTCCCTGACCTCCCAGAGGGCTGAACCTTCCCACCTCCCTGCTGCCCAGCCGCCTCAGTGGACTTGCCCCTCCTACGTAGAGAAGGCCCCTGAGGTTGCTTGCTGCCGGGGAGCCTGGCAGAGCCAGTTACCACCCGCTGCTGCTTCGTGCTTGGTTGCCTCTTGGAAGAACCCGCTGTACTAGGTGTTCCCTTTCCTGGGGCTTTTTCATTTCACACGTGGAGCCCCTCCCCCAAGAAGGCTGCTTCCTTGTTTTAGAGGAAGCTACTGCCCTTGGGAGATGGGGACATCGGACCTCAGCAGTGAAGAACCCTTGTGAACTCCAGGAGCGGGAGGACGGAGGCAGGTTGGGCCGGCTGTGGCCTGCTTCCATAGAGGCTTTCATTTTTCAGGTTCGATGTAAGCATGGGCTTGCATCCCCCAGGTACATACCTATTTTACTCACTGTGGGAGAACCTGGCGCTAGCAGGCAGGTGAAGTCTCAGATTTGGTGTCTTTCCACCTTTTGACTGTTGATGTATTAATAGTTCCCCTCGCTCAGTGTGGAGGTGCTTCCTACCTCTGATGAGCGAGGAGGAAGTGGGGCCTGACTCAGGTGAGCTCAGCTCAGAGGTCTGAGGACCACCACTCCGGGGGCCATTTTCTACACAGGCAAATGGAATTGCTTTTCCCATAACATCCAAGTTGGGTGTGGTTGCTGCCGACGACAGCTGCAGCAGCAGAGTCCTGCGGTACCCGTGGGGCGATGGCTGCTGCCTCTGCGTGCGTGTACGGGGCACGTGACATCTAACAGGAGAAGAGACGTGGCATGTGGGACGAGCTGTGGCATGTGAGATGCAGGGTCACCCGAGACCCTCTGGCTCAGAGGGAAGAGACGGAGTTGGACCGGAACCCTTCCTCTTCCCTGCACGTTTCTGACGTAGCACTCGGTCAGTGAGGGGGTCCCCAGGGTTGGAGAGGCACATTCCCTTGGGACAGAGGCTACATGTTTGTAGCTTTTTTCCCCCTGTCCCCAACCCCATCCCCACCTCCACTTCAGAACATGGCCCCCCGCCCGGCTGGCCAAGTGTTAAGTGATGTGCTTATCCTCGAGAGCAGCTCCGGGTGTCTTTTTAAAATGTAGAGAAAACCAAGTAAGGTGACAGTTTAAGGAAAAAAAATATATAGAATACCAGAAAAGCCGTTTACCCGGAGAATTTTTTCTCCCCATTTTTGTTTTGTTTTTACTCAATGACACAAATTTTAGTTCTATTTCCTGATAGCAAAAGGAAAAAAAAAAAAAAAAAAAACCCAGCCCTCAAAAAGGCCAAGGCCCCGTCCCCCTGTTGTCGGTGATTTGTTTGTCTTTCTGATAGGTTGAAAATTGTGTAATAAACTTGATGACGCTGTCAATCTTTTATACTGCATTGTATTTTTTTCCTTTTGTAACAAAATATTTTTAAATAATAAATGGGGTGTGAGCTGTTTTATGGATTCTGCATTGAATAGCTTTGTTGAGGTATTTGGGACCTGGGCCGGGGCTGACGTAGAGGCTCTGGGATGGCACTGAAGCCCCGAGTTCGGAGCTAGAAGCGCCGGTTGGGCGTGTGGTGGCCTGCGCGACTCCAGGGGGCCTGGAGTGCAGGTCTTTGAAGCGCCCCATGAGGGTTAGCTTGCTTCCTTAGCCAGCTAAGCTAAGGGAAGAAAAATTCCAAGTTGTCCTTTGTCCTTCAAGATTCCTAAGGTTCGTTCTCTTGAGTAAATGTCTTCCCCTTACAGTTCGGTTCTGATGTTCTCAAGTTGAGGAAGGGAAGACTCCTCTGCTCGGAGTCTGGAAGTATGCCTGCCAGTGCCCGCTGCCGCTGTCTGTGGACCGCGGCATAACCTGTGAGCTGAGAACCAGAGCTGTTCTGCCTTTCACACAGTGGTGTTTGAAGAATCCGAGAGAGCCACGTGAACATGTTTTGGAAACCGTAATGCTGTCTAAGCTTTAGGAAGTACAGATTAGAAAGTTTAGCAGAGTGTTGTGGGTGAGCTCCTTGGAATTATAGAAAGCTTCTGGCTTTTCAAAGAGCCAGAGGAACCAAGACAAGTGTTACATGTACAAAAAGATGAACAAGAGACCAGGTGGTACATAATGTATACTGGGACCTGCGAAAGCAAGATCAGCAAAAACACAAGAAACTTTTCGGGGGAGGGAGAACCCCGGAAGCTCTGACAACGCACAGCATGAGGGTAATAGGAGTGGGCTCTCAAGGCAGGTTCCGTGGTCCCGTGCTGCCTATTCCAGCAAGCCCCACTTCTACGTGAAGTCTAGAAATCTACTTTTTATGTCCCAGATGACATTCGTGTAAACTAAAGCATGAGGACCAGTAAGTTAGAGAAGTAAACACGTTGTTCATCAAAGTGCTACAATGGTGGAACAGAAAGGGAATGACTGGGGTTCCTGTTGGTTCAAATCCCAACTCTTACTTAAGCTAAATGCCCTCAGACAGGAGGTGACTTAACATTTGAGTTGATTTTCTTCTGCCTCACAGGCTCATGGTACGGATTAAATCTACTCTGCCAGGCACTGGATGAGTATTAGTCTCCTATACATTGCTGTCATGGTATAGAGCCACAAACCCAAATCCGCGTGTGCCAAGTGCTTCCTGAACTGGGCCAGACCTCAGCCTCTAGGGATGGCCATTGCAGTCACCTGACCTGGCCACGCGTGCGATAAATACCTGAGCAGGTCTCTCCCAGCCCCTGTGACCAAGGCCTACTCCTTTACTCAGGTCCTCTCCACTGTTCCAGAATGTTGGTCCTTCAGGTCTAGATGGGCAGCCCAGTGAATTCCCCTTGGCATTTGAATACAAAACCCAACCACATTAGCCCTGAAAGACTGGCTATGCTCATTCCCATCCCCTGCTGCCTCGGCTTCTGTTGTATGACCTTCTGTTGTGGTGTGACTACACCTGCACGTGTGGTTCCAGCAAGCCGCAGGGAGAATGAACCTCCGTGGAGCCGGCCCCAGGAAGCACAGTGCACGAAGCTCCCAGAGAACCATCAGACGAATGAGGACTTCCTGCTCTAATCCCAACCCCATTTCCAACTACTCATCCTCCTCAAGTGGTACCTGTTGAACAGAATTTACTTGATCTAGATAGACTGCTAAGACAAGATTTCTAGATCCAACTGTTAGCAACCGGTTGTGGGATGCTTGGCTGTTCCCTTCTCATCTCTAAGTCTCCAAAGTGGGGGGTTTAGATTCCTTTCTAAGGTTCCTTTTAATTATAAGCCACCTCTAAACTTCCAACTGAGCCTTTCATTCATTTATCTGTGTTGCCGGGAGAGCGACCTTAACCACTGAGCCTTTAGAAGAATGGGGAGGCCCTGGAGAACCAGTTCCTGTCTAGCTTGATGTCAACAACTTCTTCAAAGCACAGCTAGAGAAAGCAGCAGTGCAAGCAACAGGCCGGGGGTTGGGGGGTCTGTGACTGAAATCCCAAGGAGGTTCCAAGATTTTTTGTTACTGTTTCATGGTGGATTAGGCCTGTTTACAGTTTTTGGATAGACTCCAAAAGCAGCCAGGAAGCAAGGACACAGACGGGGTAGGAAACAAGATAAATGATCAGTGCTTCTGGACAGTGGAGACCTTCACAGGATGAGAAGGAGCTCAATCACAGGAAATAAGCAGAATTAAAAGCCAGCATGGAAATGCTTAAAGACCAATTAACTTTGACTTTGAGCAAGAGCAGATATTCTAGGATTCATCTGACAGCAGAGGGGCCATATGGCTTGAGGTTTTCTAAAGTGGATTCTGTCATGGCTCCTGGTGGCTTTTTGGGGGAAAAGAGAAAAAAAAAAAAAAAAAAAGCCACTACTGAGTTAGATGAGAAAATTTTAAAGTCTTGGAAAAAGGAATGATATATGCATGTAGGGCACTATTTCTCCAGTTAAAAAAAAAAAAGTGTATTTTCTTTTATGTTAATTTGAAATTTTAAAATAAACGAATGGAAAATGCTGGCTTTTGACTATGCTTCTTTTAAGTATTCCCGCCTCTGGTAAGAAGCTGACCATGACCTGTAAGAGGAGTGAGAGAAAAGATGCTGGCTTTGGGGCAGAGGTGAAGCATATAAGCAGTCTGTTACAGGACGACAGGCCTGAGGAAGATACGGAAGCTTACGGAGCCTTTAGGGGTTAATTTAAGCTAGAGCCGGGGGAAGAAAGTCGTCATTGCCTTCGTGTCCACACAGGACCAGTAAGCACAGCCTGAGAACAAACCACTGGGACAAAGCCTACCTTCCCTTGGGGCAGATGAAATTCTAGGGACAGGTGCCATAAGGAAAAGGCTGCAACTCCCATGATAGAAAATATACGTTTATTACAAAATAATGTTTGTATCATGATGAGAGTAGAAAAATAACACTATGAGCCACTAAAAAAATTCTGGAGCTCAGTCTCTGGGGAACGACGTGAGAGGCTTGGGCGTCACCCTGGGAGCAGACCGTCCCGAGGTTCTCTGTGCTCACAGGGAGTATGTGGCTCCGGTCCTGAAGGAAGTCCAAGGAGCCCACGTGGGCCACACAAGATGCTCTGGCCATGAGGATCAAAGAGAACCGGAGCTCAGCAGGGAGCTGGCTCTGAGCCGGGCCAGAATGGGACAGCCTCGCCCCTCCCTACGCTGGACTGTAGCACAGTCTCTTGGGCTGATGGTCCTGGTTTAGAAGATGATGCCCAGTGGCCTCACGCTCGGATGTCTGTACTGAGGAAGAGCTGCGACCCTTCCCAGAACAACGTGACCCCATTCTCACTGGTGTGGCTAAAGACCAGAAGAACCTGTGGTCTCAGCCCATGAGGGCTGCTGGCTGAAATGTCTGCACTTCAAATCCTGTCCATACTGATGGCAGAAAGAAAGAAAAAAGGTTAAAAGACCAGTGAACAAGAGCAACTGGCCTGAACTGTTCTATCTTCCAAGCCTCTTGGCCCCAAAGAACAGAGAATCTCTTCCCTGAGTAACTGTCTACCCTGAATAGGAAAAGCAATCCCCCGGGCACCCTTTTCCCCCTTAAAGTGCTTCAGACCCCTCAGGCTTCAGAAGGACAATGAGTCCCTCCCTAGGAGGAGGTGGGAACCCAACCCTCAGGTGACAGGAAATGGTCCCTCAGCAGCAGTACCTGGAGAAAGCCGTCAGGGTGAGCACCTCAAGCAGCAGCTCTGAACCACAGAAGAAAAGCAAGATGCTGTTCATGATGGCTTCTAGGCGGAGCACGTAGGTCTGCAGCAGCAGGTAATAGGAGGCCATCATGGCAGATGGGAAGGTCAAGGCCACGCTAATACCAAGTGGCATCTTTCGTTGGCAGAGGTTTCCCTTTGTACCTGTCAGACACAGCCCATGGAGTCACCTCCAAGTGGCCTGCTTTCCCTGGGCTCGGAGGAAAGGTTGGGGGTATGGGAGAGCCTGGCAAGGCAGAGAAAAATGATCCCAAATGGGGATGGGCAGATTTATAAATGGGGTCCCACTGCGCTCAAAACACGAGGCTCCGGAGGTGCCGCAGGATGGAGTCGTTCACTCCAAAGGTCCTGCTTCAAGTCTGCCTCCCACTCAAGGGACAGTGACTTCCTTGCTTGGGGGGAATATTTTTTAACTATAATATATAATCATTGAAAACTTTTCAACTAATATAAATACAGAAAATAATTTTAGAAAATATGGAAACTAAAAGGCCCCAGGACTGCCCAGTGGAGACAGCCATTATTACAGAACGATGTATACTGCTGCAGATTTTTTTATGTGTGTATACTTACATATTACTATTTATTATTATAAAAATAGGATCATACTCTACATACTGTTTTCCATTTATTTTTTCCTATTTAACGGAAGTTAGACACCTTTCCATGTATAACTACCTAATTCCTTTTTTTAATGGCTATGAGCGATTTCATTGAGGCAATTCTATAATTTATTTAACTAATCCTGTATTAGCAGATGTTTAGGTTGCTTCCAATTTTTTTTTAAGATTTTGTTTATTAGAGAGAGAGTACTATCGGGGGGAGGGGCAGAGGGAGAGGGAGAAGCAGACTCCCACTGAGCAGGGAGCCCAATGTGGGGCTTGATCCCAGGACCCTGAGATCATGACCTGACCTGAAGTCAGATACTTAACCAACTGAGCCACCCAGGCGCCCCTCTAATTTTTTTTTAATTAATTTTATTTTTTAAGTAATGTCTACCCAGCATGGGGCTTGGACTTACAACCCAGAGATCAAGAGTGGCACACTCCATGACTAAGCCAGCCAGGGGCCCCTCTAATGTTTTGATGTTACAAAATATGTGGCCATAAGCTTTCTCCAATAGGTACCTTTACATATCTGTGGAAGTATTTGGTTTTTTTCAACCAGTTTTAGATGTGTAATTGTCAGGACTAAGAATACAAATTTTAGGGGCACCTGGCTGACTCGGTCCTTTGAGCTTATGACTCTTGATTTCAGCTCAGGTCATGATCTCAGAGCTGTGAGATCAAGCCCTGCATCAGGCTCTGTGCTCACTGGGGAGTCCGCTTAAGATTCTCTCCCTCTGCCCCTCAACCCCACTCATGTGCACGTTCTCTCTCTCAAATTAATAAATAAAATCTTAAAAAAAAAAAAAAATACAGGGTGCCTGGGTGGCTCAGTGGGTTGAGCCTCTGCCTTTGGCTCGGGTCGTGATCTTGGGGTCCTTGGATCGAGTCCCGCGTTGGGCTCTCTGCTCAGCGGGGAGCCTGCTTCCCCCCCCCCCGCCGCCTGCCTCTCTGCCTACCTGTGATCTCTATCTCTGTCCAATAAACAAATAAAAATCTTAGAGAAAAAATACATATTTTACATGGCAAAACTATTAGCAAAATAATTGTTCTAATTTATATTCCCAAAGAGCGTGGGAATAGAGAGGCCTGGTCTTCATATCCATTCCAATACTGGGTATTTGGAAATCTTTTAAATATGATGGATGAAATTGTTACTTTGTTGGTTCAACTTGCTTTTTATTAATGAGTTTGGGCATCTTATCATGATTACTGATCCTCTGTAATTATTCTTATATGAACTGCCTATTAGTGTCCCTTACCAATTTTTAAAATTAGGTCATCTTTTCTTTAGTGATTTACGTGAGCCTTCTTTATCCTTTGTTACATGTGTTGCAAATACTGTTTCTTCTCAGCTTCTGTTTTAACACTGTTTTCTGGGATAAGATATTCTAACTAGTAAGGAATTTGCTCTGGATCTGGGAGGATAAAAAACTTGTCCTAAGGGTACCTGGGTGGCTCAGTTGGTTAAGCATCAGCCTTTGGCTCAGGTCATGATCTCAGGGTCCTGGGACTGAGCCCTGTGTCAGGTTCCCTGCTCAGTGGAGAGCCTGCTTCTCCCTCTCCCTCTGCTGCTCTCTCGACTTCTGCTCTGTCTCCCTCTCTTGCTCTGTCAAATAAATAAATAAAATCTTAAAAAAAAAAATGTCCTAAGAAATCCGTGTTCAGAGAGCAGAGGGGACCTTAATACTAATGCGACATATATGGCCTTGAACATGGAGTTACAGTCAAATCTATTATCCCAAGCAAGCCAGGAGGAGGAACCAGGCTCTCCTAGCACTTAGGAAATTAGGAAGGAACTATCTAAAATGCTACTGACAACCTCTAGCCCTACAGAGCAACAAACAAGTAAAGCTTGACCCAAAATATGAAGCAACTTGAAACTTCCGAGAGGGAGTAATGGGACTTTCCACCAGATCCAATCTCTTACTGTGAGACTAGGTTATGTACTTGTTCTTGTTAATCAAGTTACAGAGAGCAGTCTGTCTGAGAAGGAATGGAAATATTCTCTGGACAACACTCACCAAAAAACAGTCGAATTACTTCAATTCCAAGGTAAAGGAGAAGCATCACCACATCGAGTACTAGGTTGGCTGTTGGATATGGTAGCAGGAGAGCTGCCAACAGAAAAGCCAGGGTTTTCAAGCCTATAACAGCACCCACAAGAGCTCCCCCACACCTGGGGATAAAGAGGGCATGCATCTTATCAGCTTTCCATGAACTAGTTAGCGAGATGTGGGCAGGATCTATTAACCTGCTGCAGGACACGTTAACTTGCAGCGTGACTGTGTCTGTTAGAGGCCGGCTCGTTATTAGGGGATTTCACCCCAAACTCCAAGAGTCTGTGAGGCCTCCACTCTCCAAAATGACTGGGTCTACATAGGTACACTGGCCCCTGAACAGTTTCTGAGGGTCACAAATGAGCTTAGTGGGGCTCAGCAGAGAGGTGACAAGGGAGAGTAGGGACAGAGAAGTCCACATTTCCCAAACTAAGGAAATGCTTGCTGAGGGGCTTCCAAGTGAATCATTCTCGAAGAAGCCATAGAATGAAGAAGTGAGGCGGAGCTACAGAAAAGCAGGCTCTTGATGGGAGTTGGCTCTGGGCTGAAGTGGGGAAGGGATGTTGGGGCAACGGTAGTCAAGCCCCACGCCTTACCTTTGTACAGAAATATGAAGAGTTCCAGTAGAAAATAGGTAGCATAATACCACCCGTTCAGAAAGAACAGGATTTCCAGGGGAGTGGAGGACAGCCGTTTACCTGGAAAGATGAGCACAAATAAGAGGGATGGGCCAGACGGCACCTCAATCTCTGTTCTTTGAATGGTTCTGTGCCTAACTTGGAAGAAAACACGAGGTCGCAGCTAGTGGAAAAGGCCACCTGGGGTACCTCTGACTGCGGATAAAGAGAGGGCATGTGCGCGCGTCTCTGCGTGTGTGTGTGTGTGTGTGTGTGTGTGTGTGTAGGGGGCTTCCCTGAACCCCCCTCATTCCCCGGAATTACCGTCAAACCCGACTCTTGTCTTCTGGGTGGAAGTCAAGGCCTCTCTAAGATCTAACCCGGTCACTATTCGGCCCATTGGGGCGCAAAGGCCAGCACTGGCCTGTTCGAGGTCACACAGCAAATTCGTAACTGAGCCGGCCTAGAAGAGGCCCAGCTCAGGATCTGGGGACTTCTAGACCTGCACCTGGAGACCTTCAGGCATCCCGGGAGGGTGGGGCTGCGAAACCCCACTCTAGACGAGCGGGGAGCGATGTCCCTGGCCCCGAGAATGACGAGTTTAGGTCGAGCTCTAACGGGGGCGAGAGGGACACTGAAGGCATCAGGACCAGAGACTCACACACCTCCGAAATCTCACCTCGCGGCGCCATCTTCAGTCCCCATGGAAACTGCGCACGCCGCTACAGCCGCTCCCAGAGCAGCGAGGCGCGGCCGGAAGCGGGGGATGGAGCGACCCCGGCTTATGGCCCCTCTGTCCGCCCGCGGCACTCTATGGTTTCCAGGGCCCGGCCACGCGTGCGCGGGGAGGAGCGCGGGCCGACAGTCTTTGGTGGGACTTCGCCTCGCTGAGCGTGGAGGAAGAGTGACAGGGGGCACAGCTGTCGCCCGAGGGGCCCCGGGGCAGTGGCAGGTCTCAGGCTCCCCCGACCCCAGGTGGTCACGCATTGGTCTAAATGGTCAGCTGTGTGGCACCGTGACCACAGGATTAGTAAATGGGCCCTAGCCCGAAGATTCTCTTTTCTAACAAGGGACTTATGATGAGAAGCAGCTTGCGCGACGGTGCTCTGCAAACGCCGCGTGGGGGTTAGCATCGGCTTGTAGTGTGGCCGATTTAGGTGTCAGGTAGTTAGCGGACCCCACAATGGGTCAGAAACAGAGGCCCCCTCCAAGAAGCACAGAGAAGACACAAAGATGAAACGTGATCACCACGTGACCCAGAACAGGAGGGGAGTTGAGAGACCAAAATACTCCTCGTCGGAACTGAAAGAAGTTGCCTGTGAACTGGGTTCTGGAGTCTGAATACCATTTGGAGTAATAAAAGTGTGTCGCTTCCTGCAGAGGAGTGGAAAGATAAAGGGTTTTCAGTGGACACAGGCTGACATGCCCGTTAACCCGCAGTCGGTCCTGGCAGGGCAGGAAACGGGTAATTTCAATAGAGTGACTAACATTTAAGGACGGCTATGTACTCCTCGCTAGTTGGAATGGAGGTGGGCAGTAATTCTTTTCTTCTGGGCATAAAGGGGAAGGAGCAGAAGTGATTCCATGCACCTGGAGAGGGGTATGAAGAAGCCCTCCCACCAGGCCCTGACAGTCCGGGAAGCCTGGTGGGTACATAACCAACCTTGTTTCCCTCCCCTCTCCTCTGCCTTTCTATCTCTACTTGTGCCTCCCATTGGCAGAAATTTCTGCAAGCTGAGGGTTTTCTTTAGCAACGGTGAGCAAAGCACAGAGTAAGGTGGGGAAGGGTGGAAAGGGATCTGGTGGCACAGGGCCGTCTTTACCTCTACTGCCTGCTCCATATGAGACATTAGGCAGGTTCCGGCTTTGAGTCTCAGATGTCCCATCTCTAAAAGGAAGGTGGACCAGCTGCTCGCTCTTGTTAGGTTGGCAGGGTGTGATGGTGGCGAAACACAACCACACCCAGCCATTTACATATTGTATACCGCTTCTCTCAGGGGACAGTGGTTAAACTGAGTCCTCTCCAGCAGAAACAATGTGGCCTGCAGCCTTGAAAACTTAACCACCTGGCCCTATTCACCCCTGTCATAAAGGATGGCAAGGAGTAAACGTACCAAAGGTTAAAGTAGATGGTAAGACTGAATTGCTCCTAGCACAGCAAGCAGCAAGAATGGCAGCATGGCAGCCTGGGTCCCCTGCACCCAGGTCCTTTGAATGACAATGAGCCCAGATAGTGGGGCACACAAAGCGCCATCCAAGGAGCCCAGGGTAAGGGCTCAGCACCTTTTTAAACAAGCAGTTAAAAAGCCAGGGCCCTGGGGGGTGGGAGCAATTACAGTGTAGTCATATATACAATAAGGGGTTAATATCTAAAATCAATAGAGAACTGGGGCACCTGGGTGGCTCAGTGGGTTGGGCCTCTGCCTTCTACTCAGGTCATGATCCCAGGTTCCTGGGATCGAGCCCCGCATTGGGCTCTCTGCTCCGAGAGCAGCCTGCTTCCCCCCTCTCTCTGCCTGCCTCTCTGCCTACTTGTGATCTCTCTCTGTGTCAAATAAATAAATAAAATCTTTAAAATACAATAAAATAAATAGAGAACTTATACACTCAATAACAAAACGTCTGCTTAAGAAATGGGCAGACGCTATGAACAGACATTTTTCTGAAGATGACATCCAGATGGCCAGCAGACACATGAAAAGGTGCTCAACGTCACTCATCATCACGGGAATGCACATCAAAATCAGTGAGAAAAAAGAAATCACCAAGTGCCTGGGTGGCTCAGTGGCTTGAGCCTCTGCCTTCGGCTCAGGTCATGATCTCAGGGTCTTGGGATCGAGCCCCGCATCGGGCTCTCTGCCCAGGGGGGAGCCTACTTCCCCCTCTCTCTCTGCCTGCTTGTGATCTCTATCATATAAATAAATAAAATCTTTTTTTAATTTTTAATTTTATTTATTTATTTGACAGAGAGATCACAAGTAGGCAGAGAGGCAGGGGGAAGCAGGCCCCCTGCTGAGCAGAGAGCCCAATATGGGGCTCGATCCCAGGACCCTGAGACCATGACCTGAGCTGAATGCAGAGGTTTAACCCACTGAGCCACCCAGGCACCCCAATAAATAAAATCTTTTAAAAATATATTTAAAAAAAGGGGGTGCGCCTGGGTGGCTCAGTGAATTAAGCCTCTGCCTTCAGCTCAGGTCATGATCTCAGAGTCCTGGGATTGAGCCCTGCATTGGGCTCTCTGTTCATCGGGGAGCCTGCTTCCCCCTCTCTGTCTGCTTGCCTCTCTGCCTACTTGTGATCTTTCTGTCAAATAAATAAAATCTTTTTTAAAATATTTTTTTAAAAGATTTTATTTATTTGAGAGAGAGAGAGAGAGCTTGAGAAGTGGGAGGGTCAGAGAGAGAAGCAGACTCCCCGCTGAGCAGGAAGCCCGATGCGGGACTCTATCCCCGGACTCCAGGATCATGACCCGAGCCAAAGGCAGTCGCCCAACCGAGCCACCCAGGTGTCCCTCTTTTTTTTTTAAATATTTTTTTAAAAAATAAAATATTTTTGTCAAAGATTGCATTTGTTTATTAGAGAGATAGAGGGAACCCAAGCAGGGGGAGCGGTAGGCAGAGGGAGAAGCGGGGAGCCCAATGCGGGTCTTGATCCCAGGACTCTGGATCATGACCTGAGCCCAAGGCCGATGCTTAACTGACTGAGCCACCCAGTTTTCCCAAGACCATTGGTTTTAAATATTTCTTCTAGCGGTGCCTGAGTGGCTCAGTGGGTTAAAGCCTCTGCCTTTGGCTCAGGTCATGATCCCAGGGTCCTGAAATCGAGCCCCGCATTGGGCTCTCTGCTTGACAGGGAGCCTGCTTCCCTTCCTCTCTCTCTGCCTGCCTCTCTGCCCACTTGTGATCTCTGTCTGTCAAATAAATAAATAAAATCTTAAAAAAAAATAAATATTTCTTCTAAAAAAAGCTGCATTGTAGGCATTTTAATATGTTTTATTTTCATTATTATTCCATTCAAAGTACTATCTAATTTCCTTCCGATTTCTTCTTTGAGCCATGCGTTCTTTACAAGTGTATTATTTAATTGCTCAGTATACTTACTGCTCCTCAGCTCGATTCATCTCTCGGCACTTCTTCTGGGCTAGCAGGCTGGCCATGGAGCATTTCTCCCTTACAGTGAGAACGATGATAAAAGGATGCTAGAAGGACACTGCAGGAAGGAAGGGACTTTCCGGGTTCCGGGGTGCGTCTGCTCTTGCTGCAGGCTGTCAGAGATGTGCATGTGGGGGGACATCCAGCGTGCTCTGTCCCAGCTGTGTGCCCAGAGTGGAGGGACCCACAGCAGTCTGTTAGCTTCAGCCCAGGTTTGGTGATCGCCTTGCCACAGCCTCACTAGGGCAGCGCACATTGGATCCCTCTGGAGCCTGCCCACTGGCCCCAGCTTGCTGCACACCAGGGGGTGTTTCCCAGAGCTTTCCTGATATGGACCCGAGGCTCCAGATCTTACCCTGCAGTAGCGTCCTGACTCCTCTGCATCCCCTCCTACCGGCCTTGGCTCACCCACACCCTGGGGCCCTCCCAGCAGAGACGCCATGGACACCATGTACTCCGTACAACATCGCCTCTGATCAAGACCCTCATTTCACAGCAGAGGAAGCGGCGGCAATGGGCTTGTGCCCACAAAATTAACAGGACTTCCCACACATACTTCGTCACCCGGAACCCGGGGGCTTGCTTGAAAAGTGGAACAGCTTACTGAAGACTGGGTTATAGCACGGGGTGGGAGACAACATCATGAAAGGATGCGGCTTGATATACAGAATGAAGGACTTCCTTGAATGAGAGTCCATTAGATGGCGCTGTCATCCCCCTGGCCAATATCCACGGGTCCAGGAACCAAGGGGGTGGGAGTAGGAATGACTTGTCCCATTAGATCTTACCCACTCACAGTTTTTGCCTCTTATCCTGAAAAATTGGAGCCTACTGATTTGGAGATCTTGGTTCGCAAGTGAGGAATGGTCCACAAAGGGACACAAAAATGGTACCACTGAATTGGAAGAAGGGACTGCTACCTGGCCATTTTGGGCTCCCTATGCCACTAAACTATGGGGCAAAAAAAAGAGGGAGGGGGCCCAAGCTACTGGCTCGAGTAATTGAATTGATGCTGATTCTCAAGGGAAAATTCCACTGTTGCTACACAGTGGAGGGAGGCAAGACTATCTCTGGAACCTAGAGGATTCTCTGGGGGCACCTCTCAGTACATCCATGCTTCCCCAAAAGCAGGGCAATTAAGGACTAAGATCTTTTAGAATGAGGGTTTGGGTGACTGTACCAAGTAAAGAGCCCAAAGCACCAGAATCTCAGCTGAGGACAAGGGAAATACGGAATGGGTAGCTGAAGAAGGAAGCCATGGATATCAACTGTGACCTTGTGATCTGTTACAAAGGTGAACCGTTACAAAAACGAGGAATGTAGTAGCTTTGCATGTGTTTCTTTGATTCTTATATATATCTTTGTATGTACTGACCATTTTCTTCTTTTTACTTCCCTTTTTATTTTATGTACACATTGCAGCAGGTTAACTTTATAATTTAATCTTTAGGTAATAGAATATTTCGTGGAACCATGACTAAAATTGTGGAGTAATTACTATAGCCAGCTCTGGAAACAGTGATAGTTAGGACTGTGTCTTCTCATTTGGGAGAGGGGTGAGAACATCACTTTTAAGGATAGACATATTTTATTGGTAGGACTATAACTGATAGGGAAGTTCAAATATGTCTAGAAGGACACATATGGATGCTGAGTAGCCAAGATGATGAATTCTGGTATCTATTTTTTGCCTCTTAGTTCCAGATTCACCCGATTTAGTACCTGTTCTTTGATAATGGACGGGACTCAGCATTTCTTCCTCGCAGTGAGCCCGATTTTAGCTTTGTCAGTAGAGGGCACTGGAGGGACACTCGAGGGAGGAAAGGACTTGTCTTCTGGGCTGCAGGGAGCTCTGGTTTGCTTTTCCTTGCTCTGGTGCCATGGTCTATCAGCCCTGCCTGAGCACAGAAACGGGCGCCAGCTCAGCACCAGCAGTGAGCCCTCCCTCGGCAACCTTGCAGACTGGGTCTAGCCCCAGCGACTACTTTACAGTGGCCCTCCTGGGAGGGAGGCTGCATGCTCCAGGCCTTGTACCTGTGTCAACTCCCTAACTCTCTGCATATGCACCCTGGGCCTTTTTCACCTATGCCCCGGACCATTGTCCCGGAGCCCCCCAGGCATGGACACCACGTACTCACAGCAGTGCCCCGACTCCCTCTGCACGTCTGCTCACCAACCTCGGCCCTTATCCTGGGAGGGTTGATTCGCGTGGCCCTCCACGCCTTGTGTGGAGGTCATGCACTCCAGGCCTCGGGCACACAGGACACGCTTAATTCCTTTGGTCACCTTCCCAACAGTCTTGGCTCCCCTGTAGCCTGGAAGGTTGTTTCCCAATGTGGACACTGTGGGCTCTGGGCCTGGGGCCTACAGGTGGTGGCCTTACGCTGCCCGTGCACCTGCTCACCGGCCTCGGCTCACCTGTGTCCTGGAGGGCTGCGTCTTGCCAGGCAGCCATGAAGCTGCTCTGGTCTGAGCAAACCCGTGAACTTGTCTCCCACCCAGTGGGCTACAGTGAGGTCTGAACCCCAGTCTCGGGGGTGGGGGACCCTGCCAAGTTTGTCCTTTCTTGGGTACTCTCCCTCAGCCCTCGGGCACCTTTTTAGGTTTCTCTTTTTTTAGAATTCTCTTTACGTCTTTATAGTTACTCTTTTGTCATAACTTTATAGCTAATTTATTCATTTATAGTAAACGTGCCACTTTTAAACTACTGTATGGTTTATGTCTCCTGATTGGACCTAGACTGAACCACCTCATTATCTTGTTACTGATTTCTAGCTCGATCCCATTATTGTCAAAGAATGTACTATTTGCGCTTTTAAATTTATTGAGAATTGTTTTATGGTACATACTGGCCAATATTCTGTGTACTTGGGAAAAAAATTGCATTCTACACTCCTATATGTTATAAAGAAATTACTAGGAAAAAAGACAAAAAGACTTTCCTTTTAACTGGGCACTATTTCTGATGTGCTCCATTCCTTTCTGAGAATCTGAGCTGCCATCTGTCCATTCCCGTTTCCTTCAGGCCAAAGAATTCCTGAAGCATTTCTTGTTGTGCAGAAATGCTGGCGGCTCATTCCGTGAGTTTTCTTTTATCTGAAAATGTCTTTATTTCAACTTCATTCTTAGAAGTATATTTTTGGTGAATGCTGAATTCTGATGATCTTTTCTTTTTTTAAACATCTTAGAGATGTTCTGTTCTCTCCTGACTTCCAATTTTTAGTAAGAAGCCAACTGTCAGTTGTTATTCCTTTCTGCATGGTGTGTCTCCTCTTGGTGTTTTCCAGATTTGCTTTTCACCTTTAGCTTTCAATGATTTGACTAGGATGCCCTAGCAGTGGCCTTTCTGTGTTTCTCAAGGTGGGGTCGTGCAGTATCTTAAATCTATAAATCTTTCATCAAATTAGGGTAATTTTTGGTCATTGCTTCCTTAAATATTTTTTTTTTCTGTCCTGTTTCTTCTCTTTGCCTTCTGGGACTTCAATTACAGATATGTCAGACTGTCTGATGTGATATAACTAGCTTGTGGAATTTTTTTAATCTCTTTTTCCCTCTGTTTTTCAGCTTGGGTGATTTCTGCTAGTCTGTCTTCTAGTTCACTTAAGTTCATTGTTATCTCAGCTTTTGGTGTTAAATCCATCCATTTAATTTAAAACTTCCCAGTTACTGTCATTTTTATTTCCAGAATTTCTATTTTTTTTTAATTATTTGTTTCTGTGCTGAGGTCACCTATCATTTTGCTGGGAATGTATTTTCATTGCTGCCTTAATATCCTTGTCTGTTAATTCCAGTATCTGGCTCATCTCGATGTCCATGTCAGTTTTTAAGATTTTATTTATTTGAGAAAGAGAGAGCACAGCAGGAGAAGGGGCAGGCAGAGGGAAAGGGAGAAGCAATCTCCCTGCTGAGCAGGGAGCCTGACCAGGAGGTGGGGAGGCTCGATCCCTGGACCCTGGGATCATGACCTGAGTCCGAGGCAGACCAGACATTCTACCGACTGGGCCACCCAGGCACCCTCCATGTCAGTTTTGAGTGTTAAAGTGTGGAGGCTCTGGTTTCTGTTCCTTGTCTGCAAAGACTAATGTTCCTTTGGTAGCCTCTGGTAATTGGCCTGGCTGGATACACACCGGAGGCCACACTTACTGGGTGGTGGCTCCAATCTCAGTCTAGATCTTCTGTCTTTAGCTGAGTTGCGGTGAGTCTGCATCACACATGTGTGGTGGGGGGCTTGGGCAGAGACGTGGGCAGACAGAATCCAGGGATTCCCGCCTCTCTGGCTACTTCCCTTCTGAGATTCTCATCTTTCTCTCCCATGCCTTCAGTTGCCCCTGCTCGGTACTCTGGTCCTGGGATCTTTTACCAACTCTGTACATGCCACTTTGCCTACTGCCAAGTTACAAGCGGCAGAAATCGGGAAGTTTCTCTGCGTGAATCTCCTCTTGAGAGTGTGGACAGCCTATCAAACTCTCCCTTCATTCTGTTATCTTCAAGCAGCTGTTTGTTCATATCATGTCCAGACTTTACAGTTATCTGTGGAGGCGTCATTCCCATAAGTTCCTAGGTATAGTTTAAGTATTTTATCTATTTCCTCCCTGTTTTCCTCTATTTCATGAGTGTATTAATCATAGTTTAAACCCCTTGTCTACTTTCTCCAATATCTGGATCCCCTGTTTCTATTTTTTTACTTTTACTCTGGTTTTAAATAATAGGGCCTATCTCTTGCCTTGCCCGTACTTATTGCTAGATCCAGAGATTGTGTATAAAAAACGTAGTGTTTCTAGATTTTTTTTTTCCCACTCTTTTCTCTGAAAGGCAGATAGAAGGGGACTGATTAACTTAACTTACTCACGAACTCTATAGACGGTGGAAGCTGCACCGCCACTTTGATAAGTGTCAGTGTACCTGTTTCATCTTGTTCCTAGCGAGGAACCCTGAGCTTTTTATCTGTTCAGCAGTTCCCTCCCTCCGGCGGGTCCTGAATTCTAATTATCAGCACCGTAAATCTGCCAAAAATTCTGTTCTGCTCTTTGGAGCTTTGCAGCTTAGCTTTTGATAACCTCTGGCCCTAAGATTTTGTAAATATCTTGAGGAGGTAATTGTTCTCTGTGTAAGCCTCCTCCGGTCCTCAGTTTTGTTTCTCCAGTGTTGTAAGACAACCTGGCTCGGCAGGCTTCTGTTTCCTGGCTGTAACCCTCCATCTGAGCAAAGCCTGGATTCTTGGCTTCTTGCTCAAACCCAGAATCAGCAAATGCCCCAGGGAAAAATCTGCTGCAAACTGTCAGCTCCTTACTTTAGAATTTGGTATGAATCTCCCTACTTTAGAATTTTGGGTCCCTCCACCCTCCTTCCTTCAGTAATCCTCTGAGGCCCTTTAAAAAGATGATTTTTATATTTTATCTGTTTTTTTTTTTTTCTAGTTACTAACTGGAGCACTGGTCAGCCAAAAGCAACTCTGTCCTACTAAGTCTCTAAGCATTTGTAAAATGCTTTTCTTTCCTCTGATTGCCGACTGTCCCCAGGGAGTTAATTTAACATTCCATCTTAAATACACATTCCTACTGCTAAGTGGGGGGTGGGGAGGCAAACGGTTTTATGGCACTTTCCCCATAATCATAGCTGCATATAAAATATATACACATATTGTCAAAGATTTGAAATAAGTGAAATAAATGACTGGGACAGGACTGTGGCAAACTGCGTTCGTCTGTTTTTGGTAAAAATATTTCTGAAATGTTGTATTATCTGAAAGAAGTATATAGGTAAATGCAGATTGTCAGGGAGGGGACGGAGAGGGAACTCAGTGGCTGAGATACAGCAGTGGGAAGATTAATCGCATAAACCTTTTTAAAGCTTAAATTTTATATCACATGAATATATTAACTATTAAGGAAAATAAATACACACACACACATACCCCAGAATTCACAGGGCCCCAAAGTGCCACAAATATTTTGAAGAAACAGGCATTTGGTTGTTCTCAGTAGCTGCAAAGACTACAGAGAACAGTCTAGGCCAGATTCATTCTGGGGCACAGAAAATTTCATCTTCCCGAAATTGTTGTGAGCAAAGGGGAATATAACATTCCTATACAAGCTTCTGTGAAAAGTTTAAAGTTGGATTATTTTTTCATGGATGTGGGTGTAGTAAGCATAGATGATGGTTGCTTTGTTAGGTTTTTTTAGATCACTTGTTCCAATTATAGGATATGGGGCCTTACACGGTTTATTTAACCCTGTACCTTTTCTTTTTAAGTAACTGTTAAAATCCTGAAAGCACAGCTGATTACCTATACAGTCTCTCTTACCCCAGAACTTTATTCCAGTCCTTTAAACCAGGGCTCAGTATACTGTGGCCTGTATGGGGCAGATCTAGCCTATTTTCACACAGCCCTTGAGCTAAGAATGGCTTTACATTTTTACATGGCTAAAAAGAGTTTAAAGAAAAATATTGTGTGACACATGAATAGGATATGAAATTCAAATTTGTGTCCTTAAATAGTTTCATTAGAACGCAGCTACATTCATTCATTGATGTATCATTCCGGCTGCTTTCACATTCTGGCGCAGAAGCAGAGCATGGGCAGGCCCCAGACGGGCAGGTCTGGTTCCAGACCACCACAGCAGAGAAATAACGCAATAAAGCAAGTCAAATTAATTTTTTCATTTCCTAGTGCACATAAAAGTTGTGTTTACACCATACTATAGTCCACTAAAGGTTCACTAGCTTTAGGTCCTAAAAAAAAACCCGACATTTATACCTAATTAAATATAATTGCTGGGGCGCCTGGATGGCTCAGTTGGTTGAGCGTCTGACTCCTGATTTTGGCTCAGGTCCTGCTGATCTCAGGGTGGTGGGATCCAGTCCTGGGCTGCATTGGGCTCCATGCACCACGGGGAGTCAGCCCGAGATTTTCTCTCTCCCTCTCTCTCTCCCCACCACTCTCTCACAAAAAAAAAATAAATCCTTAAAAAAATTAAACTAAATTAAAAACATTGGGGGAGGGTATATGCTATGGTGAGTGCTGTGGATTATGTAAGGCTGATGATTCACAGACCTGTACCCCTGAAGCAAATAATACATTATACATTAATTAAAAAAAAAAAATAATGGCTAGGGCAGCCTTGGTAGCTCAGTTGTTAAGCATCTGCCTCTGACTCAGGTCATGATCCTGGGTCTTAGGATCGAACCCCGCATTGGGCTCTCTTCTCAGTGGGAAACCTGCCTCTCCCTCTCTTACTCCCCCTGCTTGTGTTCCCTCTCTTGCTGTCTCTTTCTCTGTCAAATAAATAAAGTCTTACTAAAAAATTGCTAAAAGATGCTAACCATATCTGAGCTTTCAGTGAGTTATAATCATTTTTTTAAGATATTTACTTGACAGAGAGAGTAAGCGAGCACTATTGCGGAGGGGGGCAGCCAGCAGAGGGAGAAGCCGACTCCCCGCTGAGCAGATAGCCTGATTCAGGACTTGATTCCAGGACTCTGGGATCATGACCTGAGCCAAAGGCAGACGCTTAACCGAGCCCCCCAGGAGTCCCGAGTCGTAAACTTTTTGCTGACGAGGGTCCTGCCTCAGTGTCGCTGCAGCTGCTTCCCGTGAACTTGTATATTACGGCAACTGCCGCTTTCCTTAAACCTCATGACCCAGCCTCCACTAGTTTTGCACTTTTCTTGGGCAGCTTGCCCACCTCTCTCAGCCTTCATAGAATTGGAGTTTGGGCCTGGCTGTGGGTTGCTAGGCATGGTGACGCTGGTTTGAACTTCTACCCAAACCACTCAAACTTTCTCCGTATCAGCAACAAGGCTGCTTTGCTTTGTTTGTGTGAACGCTAGAGCAGCGCTTCTAATTTCCTTCGAGAAATTTCCTTTGCATTCACAGCTTGGCTGTTTGGCCCAGGAGGTCTACCTTTCGGCCCATCTTGGCTTTTGACACGTCTTCCTCAGCTTTTGATTTTAAGTGAGAGACACGCAACTCTTTCTTTCACTTGAACATTCAGAGACTATTGTAGGCTTATTCACCGGCCTCAGCTCAATACTGTTGTGTCTCAGGGAACAGGGAGGCCAGAGGAGAGGGGTGAGATGGGGGACAGCCAGTCGGTGGAGCAGTCAGGACATGCTGAACATCTATGGCCTAAATCTGCTAATATGGGCGTGTTCATTGTGTCCCCCATAGTTACAACAGCAACATCAAAGAACACTGATCACGGAGCCCCATTTTAACAACTATAATCACAATGAAAAGTTTGAAATGGTGTAAAAATTACCCAAACGTGACAGAGACATGAAATGAGCAAATGCTGTTGAAAAACAATGGCACTGACAGATTCACTTAACAGGAGGGGGCCACAAACCTATTTCTAAGAAACACAGTTTCTGTGAAGTGCAAAGCAAGGTGTGCAACAAAGACCATATGGCCCTCAAAATCTAAAATACTTAATATCTGGAGCTTCACAGAAGTTTGCCAACCCCTGTGCTACAGTGCTTCTGAATGAAGAGTTTCACAGCAACTTTCTGACGAGGTGAGACTGAAAGAATGGCCCTCCGTCTCTGTGCCTTTTACCAGGACACTTTGTAGTGCGCTCCCACCCAGGCGCTGGGCTTGGTCACATGACTCCCTTTGACCAATGGGAGTCCAAGAGATACAACACACGCGGGGGCTGGAAGTGAGATTGCACAATGGGGCTCATTTTTTTGTTCCTCTGCTGCTGTCATGTGAATAGACCCAGGCTAGTCCTCCGAGGATGACTCACGAACCAGAACTGCCCAGTCATTCCAGCTGAGACCAGCCTAGGTTAGCCAAAAGCCCCAAATCCCAAGATCATCACAGCTGACCTGGCTGACCCACAGATGACCACAGACACGTGAGCAAGCCCAGCAGAAATCACCTGAACCAGCCCAATCAGCTGAATCCCAAGGCTCAAAAGCCATGTAACTATTCATTGGCACCTGCCGCTGAAGTCTGGGGATGGTCTGTTTCATGTGATTCTGGCAAAAGAACGCTGATACCACGGGCATGTGAAACTTTTAAAAGATTGTATTTATTGATTTGAGAGACAGCGAGAGAAGAGAGAGAAGGAATGGGGGAGCAGCAGAGGGAGAGGGAGAAGCAGACTCCCCACTGAGCAGGGAGCCTGACGCAGGGCTCACTCCTGGGACTCTGGGATCATGACCTGAGCCAAAGGCGGACACCCACCTGAATGAGCCACCCAGGCACCCCGGCACATGAATTTTTAAAAATTTATTTTGCTGGGGTGCCTGAGTGGCTCGGTCGTTAAGTGTCTGCCTTTGGCTCCAGTCATGGTCCCAGGGTCCTGGGATCAAGCCCTGCTTCAGGCTCCCTGCCTGGCGGGAGGCCTACTTGTCCCTCTCCCACTTCCCCTGCTGTGCTCCTTCTCTTGCTCTCTCTTTCTCTGTCAAATAAACAAATAAAATCTTTAAAAAAAAATCTATTGTGCCAAAACAGCCTAAGGAACATTTTTATTCTTCTGAGGGCAGTTTAGGACTCTTCTCAGGGGAGAGCCTGAATAAAGTACAGAAGTCCAGGTGTGTCTGGGTGGCTCAATTGGTTAAGCATTGGACTCTTGGCTTTGGCTCAGGTTATGATCTCAGGGTCAGGAGACTGAGCCCCATGTTGCGCTCTCTGCTCAGCGCACAGTATGTCCTCCCTCTGCTGCTCTCTCCCCACACCCAGGCACATCTGCACATGTGCACACGCGTTCTCTCTCTTGCTAAAATAAATAATTAATTAATTAAATCTTTAAAACAAAAAAACAGAAGTCTGGAACTCTAAGGGTTGGGATGGGGCATCAGACTACATCTCAAATTTCTATAAAAATAGCTTGTACTCATAACGGCATTCAATAAATATCTTTATTTGTTCTGTGGCTCAAGCTGCCCACCCGGTCAAGTAAATGCTAAGGCCAGGACCTGACATGCCTCTTATCTGCAAAGAGATCTAGCTACACAAACAGACTCCACCAAATTTATGGAAAAAGAACTCAATTTATTTCCTATTTATAAAATGTAAAAAAATGCCTTCGTTATAAAATCTAAATGTCTACGGTATGATCAGGCAGGAGCTGAGAAATGTCACTCTTTGCATCCATTAATTATGTTTGGTGCAAAGAAAGCAGGTGCCAGGAGCCCCTCCTGTACTAGGCTAAGTGACAACTTCCCAAGGATCAAGCCTCACAGCCTTGTGTGAGAAGAGGGGTAGAGAGTAGGAAAGGAAAAGGGGCAGAACTGAGGTAGAAGGCCAGGGAGGGTTTTGTACTGAAGCCTGTATTGGGAAACACTTTAATTTGCAAGAGGGAAGATCTTCCTTCTTGACTGTTGAACGTTAAGTGGCCTGTCGTAGGAAAGTCAAGGTGCTTCCTGTGCAGAGCCAACCCCCACCTCACAGAGGCACAAATGTAGCCTCTGTCAGGAGGGAAAGGCATCCATCAGTGTGACAAGCAGCGGTCACCTTTGGACTTGCGTGAACTCCTTGCGCAGCCATAAAGAGTCCTGGTAGAAGCGAGGATCACCCAGTCTCACAGCTGTGCGTTTGTAGAAGTAACAGTATAACACTGCCGCTGTGGACAATAAGTAGGAAAGAAGCTTCAGGGATGCTCCCGAATATTCTTTTCAGGCTAAGAACACAACCTAACAAGGCAGAGGGGCCCAGCCTCATGATGTCCCAGTGACTCCCAGCAAGGGCAGCGGGCCATCATCTCTCCTGTTCTTGTCATGGCTGTTCCACTCATCCCATACTGGCAGTGATGGACTGGGAAAGCCAGGATCACGGCCCTTAGTTGCCTGAGCCATAGGTGGGACCGAAGCGAGGCCTGCGGTTGCTCTGGTCCTTACCTAGTCTCTGGAATACAAATAGCGTTTGAAGTCCGTCTGTCCAGACAAAACGGTTGGAGTTTTTCCAGCGTAAGTTCTGAAGGAGATATGAGTAGACAAGGAAATGTTAGTGACCAGATGAGGCCCTAGCATCTCCAACTTGGTTAGCTGCAGAAATGCGGCCTGGTTTTAAATCAGGCTAATCTCACCCTTCTTCTTTCTTCCCATAACCCCAAGGAGTGTTTCTCAAAGAAGCTTCTAAATTCCCTTTTCCAGTGCAAAGGAAATATCCTTTTAATCCTGAAGGATAGCCTTTTCCAAGGTGAAGTGATACACATTATCTCAGGAGTTCAGTGCGGTCACTGTCTTCCTTTGAAGATCTCAGGCTCAGTTCCTGTCAGATAAAGGCTTACTGCACTCAGGGTTTAATCAGATTAACAGCTTTAGAGTACAAAGTACAAAGCCAGGACCTATTTTGGCCCCAAGAACCAGAGCAGAGACAATCCTCTTCAGGAAGCACCGAGACTCTGGCACTGCTATTTCTTTCCTGTGAGCTCTACTTCTCTCTGTAGAATAACGAGGGTGACTTAATAGAAGGTTTAGTCTTAGAAGACGGCGTTAGTAGAGAAGTGACTAAAGAATCCTGAGGTTTTAATGTGTCCCATCAAGATGAGTACTTGAGAAACAGGTGATACCCAAAGAGATGGAATGATTCTCGAAGCAGGAGAAATCTAGAACCACAAAAACTGGGATCTGCTGTGAGGCCGTGTGGGCACCTTGGAGATGAGTCCTCGTGTGATGGGGACAGAGCAGAGGGCATGAGGCACTAAAGGGCAAGAGGCACTCTTGGCCTGGCCGTTTCCCACAGGACACCGATGTCTAAGAATACCTTGTCCCAACACCCACCTGATGTCCCAACACCCAGCTACTGATGAAACACAGTCACTTTCCTGTGTTACCAGGACTGCTTTGGGGCAAAGGTGAACAGAATATTCCAGAAGTGTCCCCTGACTCCTGGATAAGGCAGCTCTTTAACACAAATGGTTGGGCGGAAGTGCCTCAGGCAACTTGCAGATGCCCAAGCCCAGGCTTCATCACAAATACACGTTTCCTGTCAAGGATTCTGTGAGATATGAAAAAAAATGATGCCGGATTCCTAGAGAAAAGACACTCCTAGCCCCTTAAGGATTCAGGAACTCAGAGCTCCGCTCTTACCATGACCCAGACATGAAGGGAGATGCTGAGGGCAAAGTAAACAGCTGTGAGGATGATGGTCCCTTTGAACTTGTGGAACAGGAGGTTGACCAAGCCAGCCTGGAAGACGAAGGTGTTGAAGAACATGAGGAAAATGATGATGATGTTGAAGAGGATTGCAATATCCTGGATGCTGCAGACATCAAACACAACACAGTCAAATGGGGAGGTCTGTGTGGTCACCCAAGGGCTGGCCCTAGGTCCTAAGGGACACCATGAAATCGGGCCTTCCCTGTGCTCTAGGCCTCTGAAACCACACCCTCCCCCAGGTGGCATGGACCTTGGGCATAAGGTCCGACATAAAGCCCGAACCACCTGCTGGCCCCATCAGTGAGTTGCCGCCCACAGATAAGGCTTTCCAGCTCTGATGCTCTTAACCTTCTAGACACTTGGGAAGAGAAGCTGCTTTCTTCCCCATGTCCAGAAAAAGCCAGCCCTGCCTGTCACATAACCTAGGCCTACCAGACATTTCCATCTAGAGAGATAGCAACACCTTTCCCTTGATCTCTGCACGGCCGGTGTCTTAGTGCCATTCAAGTCTCAGTTCCAATGTCTCCTCTTCCAAAACCCTCCTATAACGCCACTGCCTCAAGGAGCCCTCCCCTCTCCGCCCCACCTGCTTTCCGACCACTGTATGGCATTTGTTACTATTCAAAATTATCTTTAAAAAAAAAAATGGGGGCACCTGGGTGGCTCAGTGGGTTAAAGCCTCTGCCTTCGGCTCGGGTCATGGTCCCAGGGTCCTGGGATCGAGCCCCACATTGGGCTCTTTGCTTTGCAGGGAGCCTGCTTCCCCCTCTCTCTCTGCCTGCCTCTCTGCCTGCTTGTGATCTGTCTGTCAAATAAATAAATAAAATCATTTAAGAAAAAATGTATTCATTGTCTCTTTCTACTTGAGTGGAAATCCTGTGAGAGCAAGAAATTGTCAGCTCTACTACTGCACCTAGAACACCGGCTGGCAGGCCAACGAACAGTTGCTGAGTGAAGGGAGACTGGTTTTCTGTTGGTAACTTGCCTCGTGGAGTCTATAAATCATTGTGGAAGAAAAATGCCAACAGCTTCCATCCCATATATATAACGGATATGACTGCCCTTTTAGCCTGCTGTTCTATAATCCTTTCATGGCACTGTGAGACAATACTTCTACTCACAGGTGGAAAAAATGACCCTCTGACTGCTCCCTGGATCCCAGACCCTTGTTAGAAGCATATAAATACAGGACCTGTGACATGTCTGTGGAGTACCCAAGATACGCGAAATTTTATTTTCCCTGAGATTTCTCTTTAAAATGCGAAATCACAATTGTCAGGGCCTTCAAATGGCTTGGGGCTCAGCTGTCCGGGCCCACCCACTGAACTCACATGAAGAGCACCAGCTGGATGACAGGAGCCATCCGGAGCAGCTCCGAGAAGGAATTGACAAAGAGGTCATAGGACAGCAGGAGGAACTGCAGGGACAGTACCAGGCTATAGTTACTGGTCTGAAGCATCTTCCTTCTGCTTTACTGGGCCCCCAGGGGCACATTCCACAGTTCCCCAGGAGACAGCTCCGGGATTTCTCCCCAGCACCGAGGAAGAAGCACTAGTTCCTCAAATCGGAGCTGTTTTCCTTGCTCTAAGACAAGGGCCTGTTGAGGCAAAAAGAAAAAAAAGAGAGGAGACAGGTGGTTAGAAATTCATTAATACAGTAAATATTTACTGAGGACCTACTACATGCCAGGCGCCATTCCAGGTGCTTGGGATACATCAATGACCGAAACCGCTACCACCTCCCTAAAAACCCAACTACTCACTCCTAGTGGCCTTTACCCTCAAACTTTCTCCATGCCTGGAAACTTCTAACTGCAGAGCTCTTTCTTTTTTCTTTAAGTTTTAATTTATTCATTTTAACTAATCTCATCCAGCATGGGGCTCAAACTCATGACCTTGAGGCCAAGAATCACATGCTCCTCCCAACTGAGCCAGCCATGCACCCCAACGCAGAGCTCTTTCTAACTACTTCTGAGTTCAAAGGAGTCTAGGAGAACTACAAAGAGTGACTGTCTGGTCGTGCAATTAATACTAATTCTAATACTAATTGCAGCAAACCTTTATATATCACTCACAATACACCAGGGACTATTCTTTCTTTTTAAGTTGTTTTTATTAACATAAAATGTATTATTTGCCCCAAGGGTACAGGTCTGTACACATTTCATAGCACTCACCATAGCACATATCCTCCCCGATGTCCATAACCCAGCCACCCTCTTCGTACTCCCCCCCCTTTTTTAAGTAATCTCTACAACCAACCTGGGGCTCAAACACATGACCCTGATCCCCAATATCAAGTCACATGCTCCACCAACTAAGCCAGCCAGGCACCCTGGCCAGGGACTATTCTAAACACTAAAATTCTTTAACTCCCACAATAACCCCATGAAGTAGAAGACACACAATTATTACTCTACACATTTCACAGGTAGGACAACGGAGGCCCAGAGAAGTAAAATAATTTGCTCCGGGTCACACTGCTTGCTAGTAGCAGTGGCAGAGCAGGCATTGGGATTCAGGTAGCCTGGGTCCGGAGTCTGTGCTTTTAACCACTGCCCAAAGCAGCCTCTCCTGTAATAGATGGGCTGACCTGTAACTAGGCGGTAAAGATGTTGGCGCAGAACGGGAAACGGTGCAGGCAGTGCAGAGGAAATAGTGCTCTCCTGCAAAAGTCTATGTTTAAGGTGGTGGCAACACAGTGGCACCAGGTAAGGGGAGCTGGGCCTTTACTTTCATAAATCCCAAGGCCCAGAAGTTGCTCTGCAGGTGTCCCATGACCTCTTCAGCTGGGTCAAATCGATAAACAAATTTCAAAATGCTCTGAAGCCTAACACGATGAGATTAAATGAACGTCTGCAAAATGTTCTACAATTTACGAACTTTTTTTATATTCACCAGATTCCTTAACCCTGCATCCGTCTTGAGAAGCAGCCATTAGTAGGAATATAATGACCGTATAGACAGGGGCTCTGAGAGGTTAAGGAACCGCATCCCCCTCACCTGGTGGAAAGTCCCACCTTCGTGGCCGCGTGATGGCACTTCCTCTGAGCGGAGATTCCGCATTCGTAAACAACACTGACAGCTATCACCTACTACCAGCACCATGACACTCCCGGCGACCTGGACAATTGCCTTTAATGCTCGCCACTGCTCTGCGAAGTGGGAAAGAATGAGCCCCCCCACCCCCCGTTTCACAGGCAAGAGCACAGGGTCAGCGTTCAAGTGCCTCCAGGTCGCGGGGGGGGGGGCAGAGCCAGGCTTCCCAGCGCGGGGTGACACCAAAGAACCACTTCACGGACCCCCACGGCGGGCTGTCGTGAGGTTCGGTGACAGCCGCCGCCGCCAACTCCGCGGAAAGGAAGCCCCTCCCCTCCGCTTTAGGGCAGCAGGGATTCGCGAGGTAACCAAGCCGTCTTCGGTCTGTCCGCCGCTCCCTGCCGCGTGCCCTTTGTCCCCAGAGCAGTTTTCCTCCCAATCCTTCCCAAGCCACCTCAAAACGCGGCTGCCTGGGCAAACAAACAAACAAAACACCCAAAACAGTGACAACAAAAATTCCGACTCTGGTCACCTCACCCAAGCACTCTCGCCTCCGAGACCCAACGTCGGTTGTCATGGGGACGCCGTCCTGGCTTCCGGACACCGGTTTAACTCCCGGAAGTAGATGGCGGACGCGGTCTCCGTTGGTCCCGGGTTAGCCGCCGGTCCTCGGTTTCTCCTCCAAGCTCTGCGGCCGGTTCGGCCGCCATGTTTGGCCTCTGCCGTCCTGGGCCCGCGCCTCTCCTGCCCTCCCAGCGTCGCCGCACCCGGCTCCGGACCTCCCCAGCCGCTGCCCGCGGCCTCCCGCCCACGCCGCGCGCGGCCTTGCTGCGAGCCAGCCCCCGGCGGGAGGCTTCGAGTCCGCCCGAACGAGATGGCGGTGAGGTATCCGGCCGAGCGGTGACGGCGCTCCCCGGGAAAGAAACGCCCGCGTTGGAACTGGAGATGGGAGCCGGCAACCTCGGACTTCATTACCCAGGCGGCCGCGCGCGCGACCGGAAGTGCTGGGTGCCTATAAGAGGGGGAGGCGGCCGTGTTCGTGGGCACTGGGGCTGTGGTGCGGATCGTGTACTCGTGTGTGATGCAGAGGGTTCGTGATTCCATACGCCTGGAGTCCTGGTAGCTGCGGCGCCGGGGGGCGAGAGGCGGGTCTCCGAGACCCCTGCGACGCACTGTGGTTCGGGGGTGAGAAAGAGCTCGGATGGGGAGTCCGGGGATCTGGGTTCGAGTGCTGGCTCTGCTACTGCCTCTCTTCGTGCTGTCGCTACTCCTCACTCGAGCTCAGCTTTCTCTTGTAGGACATGGACCCCGTTGTCCGCGCCCTTCCTTCTGCAGGTGTGGTGTGGTTGTACAGGCACAAAAGCGTTTCGGAAGTCGCAGTCCGCAGGCGGAGCCCCTCGCCCTAATTGTCATCGAAGGTTAGCTAGGACCAACAGCCCTTCGTCCCCGCACAAGAGTCGGGGATTGGGCTCGGGGCTCCTGGAAGGGTTCTCTGGACAGCTGAGCCACACCGGGGCAGCCTGGAAGGTCGGGTCTGTAATCTCTGTGGCGCGGAGGAGCGCCTTGCCTAGCTACCTCCTGACTGTAATTTAGGGGTCCTCGCTCCTGAGCCCCGACTTTACAGAAGCCACGTTTGGACGTGAGGAGTCCTTGGAGCTGAGGGAAGCGAACTGGGAACCTGTGCTAGCTCTGCCACTCAGCGTGGCCAAGTCACTTTCATTCTTTGAGTCCCAGTGATCTTGATCTGTAAGAGAAGAGTTTAGGACTTGAACCCGAAGTCTGATTCTTAGGATTTCCAAAATCCCCACCATTCATCCTGGAAGCGGGGGCAACAAATCAACTTTCTGTTCCTCCATCTATGTAGTTCTAAATAATAAAAGTAGTACTGTAAGAGTTTGGAATAGAGCCTTTTCCTAAGATCAAGGGCTGAATGGAAAGTACCCATTTCTTACACTGGGGCCTGATTTTTTTTTTTTTATATTTTATTTATTTGTCAGGGAGAGACACAGCAAAAGAGGGAACACAAGCAGGGGGAGTGGGAGAGAGAGAGAAACAGGCTTCCGCTGAGCAGAGAGCCAGATCCCAGGACCCTGGGATCATGACCTGATCCGAAGGCAGACATTTAACAGCTGAGCCCCCCAGGCACCCTGGGCCTGATCTCTTTTTACTGAAGCCAGGGAGAAGCCTTTTTGTCAAGGAACTGAGGGGAGTATTAGGTTGGAGAGTACATTTCTTAGATCATGGTTGACAAACTATGACACACCGCCTGCTTGGTTTTTACATTTTTAAAAGAGTAACAGAATTAGGGGCGCCTGGGTGCCTCAGTGGGTTAAGCCTCTGCCTTGGGCTCAGGTTGTGATCTCAGGGTCCTGGAATCAAGCCTGGGCTCTCTGCTCAGCAGGGAGCCTGCTTCCTCCTCTCTCTCTGCCAGCCTCTCTGCCTGCTTTTGATCTCTGTCTGTCAAACAAATAAAATCTTTTTTAAAAAAGTAACAATTGAAAAGGAAAATATTTTCTTTTTTTGTTTTTTAAAGATTTTATTTATTCATTTGACAGACAGAGATTACAAGTAGGCGGAGAAGCAGGCAGAGAGAGAGGAGGAAGGCTCCCTGCTGAGCAGAGAGTCTGATGTGAGGCTTGATCCCAGGACCCTGGGATCGTGATCTGAGCCGAAGGCAGAGGCTTTAACCCACTGAGCCACCCAGGCGGCCAAAAGGATAATATTTTCTGATATGTAAAAATGACATGAACCTGAAATTTCAGTGCCCATAAATAAAGTTTTTTGGGAACATGGCTGTGTTCATTTGTGAAGGTGACTGCTTTTGCACTACATCAGAAGAGTTGATGACATAGTTGGGAGGGAGACTACGGCTTGAAAAGCCTGAAATATTTACCATTCCGGCCCTTACAGAAGGGCAAGCTGACTTCTGCCACAGCCTGGGGCTCTACAAAGTGAAGGCAGAATGAGAAACCAAACAATGGTGAGCATATCCGGAAATCACAGCACAACTTACTTTCTTGGAATCAATGAGAGTATTCTCAGTGTTAGGGTTGAAATTTTCACTGCATTCTTTTCTTTCTTTCTTTTTTTTTTTTTTTAAGATTTTATTTATTTATTTGTCAGAGAGAGAGCGCACATGCACAAGCAGCAGAGCGGCAGGCAGAGGCGGGAGAGAAACAGGCTCCCTGCCGAGCAAGGAGTCCGATGCAGAACTTGATCCCAGAACCCTGGGATCATGACCTGAGCCAAAGGCCACGGCTTAACCGACTAGCCACCCAGGCTTCCTGCATTCTTTTCTTCTTTTGCCCTCTTTCACAGAGGAAGGGGTCATCTTTGTATTGTGAACAGTATAACTTTGCAGCCTTCTGTCAGAAAAGCATCCCCATTGTGAACTCTAAGGCTGTCCCAGGGCAGTAATCCAGGACCTCTTCTAGAAGGGTGGACACAGCCCTTTTGGATTATATTTACTTTGGTTTTTCTTCCCCAAAGGAAAAGGAAGTCATGAAAGATAATTGTCTGATGGAGGGAGCCTGCTGACTGAGTGCTTCATGCTGACTTTCCTGGGCAGGTGACTGAAACATCTGGTGACCTGAAACTTTCTCTGCTCTTACGGGGACTAAGGGGTCACCTCTGAGGCCAGGTAGCAAATCTCTGAGCTCAGTAGTTGAGTCATGAAACTTCTAGGAAGATGGTGGCATTATTTTCCCTTGGCCTTGTGGAAGCTTATTTTATCCCCAGCCCCTTGGATCTTCCTTTCTCAGTGATTACTGCCAATTTGGGTCACATTGTGAGAGTTCAGAGTCTGTTTCTGTGTCATTTGTAGGGGGACACCTGCTGTGGAGAGAGTTGGCACAATATCAGGGTCACCGAGGGGCCTGGGCTGGTGTGGGGGCCACGAGCTTCAGCCTGTAGTTTGTAGCTAGGATGAACTCCTAGGACAACACCAAGAAGAGAAGAATACTTTGCTCTCACAACGTCCTTACGGACATTTCCTCACTTGCCCTTCCAACAACCTATGGTCAAGGAAAAAACAGGAGCCTTGAAACCCAACAGACAAGGGTTTCAAGGGTTTCAGACTGGGTCCTAAGGCTGGTGTTTAATCTTCCTGAGCCTCAGTTTCCTCATCTGTAAAATGGGAATGGTAACTGCTCACAGGAGCTAAGGGGTTCATGTGTTCGTGGGTTCCAGTGGGGCGTCTGCTCATAGCCGCTCTTCAGTATGTTCTTACTAGCATGCATGCCTTTCAGATGAGACAACTGGGTCCTACAAATGCCAAGTGATTTGCTCAAGGCACCCTACTTCATAAGAACTGGAGTCTCAGCCACCGCTCTGTGAGCCTACCGCTACGTCTAAAGGTGAGGAACCAAGTGTTTTATCTCCATGGGCGTTCTTGGCTGTTTCAGGGACTTTCCTCTCCGCTAGCTGGTTCAGACTGAGGGATCTCAGCTGCAGGAGGCCGCACTGTCCCCTCCTTGGTGTGACCCCATGGGACATGGGGACTGCCATGAGAACTGGACCCGTGCTGCCTACACGTCAGGCGAGATCAGAGCCTGCCCTGTGGCTTTTGTGCATTTGCCTGCCAGCCGGCCCTCAGGCCCAGTTGCCTGGTTTGTAAGAGCAGCTGCTCAGGGCCCTAGACATTTGTCTGAAACCGGGGTTGGTGTCTGAGTGTACCAAGGACACAGAGAAATCTCAAAACAAACTCTTGCTTTCTAGACCATGAGTTCTTGCTTCCTCTTTTTTCTTCTGAACTTTCCTCAGAGGAAGAGAAAGCAGAAGTCTCGAGTCTAGGGACATCTGAGGGCTGCTGTCCAATTCAAGGTGTGGAGTGTGGGGACTTCAGAGCCGAGGCCTGATCTTACTTCCGCAAAGGGAGGGTTAGCCCCACAGAGTTCGCCATCTGGCGAAGAACTTTTCCGTAGAAGTGGGCGATCCCAGGACTTCCTCTCAGCTGGCCTGATCGCTATGTATTGGCTCCTTGCACATGATATTTTTGCCTCCTTCTGTCGGAACTGAGGGCCTAGGCATTTGTGCGATCTAGCCTGGGTTTGGACTCCTGTCCCTTGTTGTTTGGTGGGGGACGGTGGTGTGGATTCTTTACCTTTCGGTCCTGTGAAAGGAGGCTAATCCCAGGGCTTTGGGCCGAGAGCCTTGACGTCCAGCCCCTCTCCAGAGCGGGGCCCAGGCCCACGCTGGCCGCACTGTGTGCTGCCAGGTCCTGGGTGGGGCCATCCTTACTGTCCATAACCTGAGGTTAGGCCGACCCAGCACTCCAGGTCTCATGGGGTGCTGCCCAGGCTGGTGGCAGGAGAGCTAAAGTGAAAAGCGCCCACCGTTTCCAGTAAGAGTGAGTTCGGTGTTCCCTGCAGTAGCTGGTGCGTGGGGTGCACTCGAGCCAGCAGGGACGTGTGACTTCCCCTTCTCCCAGGAGCACCTGCTCAGAATGGCCGTGGGGTGGTTCTACTTGTCCTTCTATGCCCTGTGGCTCCTGGGCTTGATGTGCGTCATCCTCACCATCTACTGGATGCAGCTGTGGCACGGGGGCTTTGCCTGGGATGGCACCATTCACATGTTCAACTACCACCCAGTGCTCATGGTTGTTGGCTTAGTGGTGCTCTACAGCGCTGGTGAGTACCCAGACTTCCCCGGGGCTGGCCTTGGTTGCCGTTGGCTTTGCGGCTCTGGGAGTGAGGTGGGGCAGGCTGTCTCCGGGCCCAGGTGTCATTCGCAGGAAGGAGTAGTGAGAATGGGGGCATCTGGGGAGGGTAGCTTTACTCTAGGGCTAGGGGTGGCAGACTTTTCCTGTACAGGGGCAGATGGCAAAGTCTTGGCAAAGCACAGGACCCGTGTTGCAGCCGCTCATCTCTGTTCTTGTAGTGTGAGTAGCCATGGTTAAACCCAAAACATATTCGTGGCCGTGTTCCCATAAAACTTTACTTACAAAAACATGCGGCAGGCTGGATGTGGCCCGTAAGCTGTAGTTTGCTTTAGGGAGCAGGAGTTCGAAGCCTCTCGTGCCCTAGTCAGGTCCTTACACAAGGAAGAGGCTTCCTCCTGCCACTCCCGTCTTTGCCCATGAATTCAGAGCTGGGCCTTGGGGCCCCGGGGGAGCCTCGTTTCCCCACCTGTAAAATGGGAATGATGGTATCGATCACAGCAGCTCATTCTGTGTACTTCTGAAACCTCATCCCGTTTTGTCCTTCCAAGAAGCCTGTGAGATGGGCCCCACCGTTATCCCCATTTTTGAGGACACTGAGGTTTGGAAACAAGATGCCAGATAACCGAGAGGCAGAGCCAGGAGGTGGACGTAGGTCGTCTAACCTTGCTAAAAGTCTGCATTTGTGACCACTAACGTCAGTTGTAAGAATTCACTTAGAAGAAATATTGAACGTGACATTGCTTTTGCAGCTGCAGAAGTGCACACGAGTGCGTGTGTGATGCAGTCAAAGACTGGCAGGTCCCAGAAGCCCACTCCTCCCTTCTTATCACTCCTCCCTTGCTCCCCACCCCGCAACACACACCTCCTTATGGCTGGCTACTATCCCAGCAATGAGCAGGGATAGGAGATGCTGGGGGGGTGTGTGGGGAGTGCTGTGTGCTACCCTCCCCTCCTCCTCTGGTTGGGAGGCCGCGTTCATGCTCTTAACGTTGGGGGGTAGCACGAAAGGGAGAGGCCGGGCCCTGGGATGTTCTCTTCCGCAGCCTCACTGGTGTACCGGCTGCCTCAGTCCTGGGCGGGGCCCAAGCTGCCATGGAAGATGGGCCACGCGGCCCTGCACCTGCTGGCCTTCATCCTAACGGTGCTGGGGCTGGTCGCCGTCTTTCAGTTCCACCGCCGCTCCAAGATCCCCAACCTCTACTCCCTACACAGCTGGCTGGGCATCGTCACCGTTTTCCTTTTCGCCTGCCAGGTGCGTTCTCTCCTTTGGGTTCCCGCTCCCAGCTGGTGGCTGTGGGCTCTGCTCAGGGCTTCCTGTGCACCCTCACCAGACGTTCCCTCTGCTCAGTGCCCGGAGACGGCTCCTCAGGGCGCATCCCAGAGCGCAGGCAGCTTAAATGCCGTAGGAGACTACCGGTTCCCATGCTCATCTGTTCTGCTCTTACCCGGTGTGCTGCCCCTCTGTCGTCGCTGAGTTCACCCAGTCACAGCACACGCCACGCCAACTCTAGATCATCTTTTCCACCTTCCCCATTCCCACTCTTCTTTGAACCAGAAGCAATTCTGGAAATGGCTTCCACATTCTGACATCAGCCCTCTACAAGCGAGGAGTCTTAGGGGCCAGGACTGGAAGGAAACAGAGACCTACAAGGATGGCTGGGCTTTCGGGAGCCTGGGCTTATAACTAAGCATTTTGTGGAACATTCTGGTTTGGCTAAGAAAGCAACCACAGTGCAGAAGCTAGGGGTGGCCCCTGATGGGAGGTTTGAGCTGGGAAAGAAGGGCGGGGGACTACTGCAGGGTAGGAGGTCCCAGTGAGGTGCCCAGCACGGGGCAGTCAGGTCCTTTCTCCCTATGTCCACAGTGGTTCCTGGGCTTTGTCGTCTTCCTGCTGCCCTGGGCGTCCGAGTGGCTGCGCAGCCTCCTTAAACCCGTCCACGTCTTCTTTGGAGTCATCATCCTCTCTCTGTCCATCGCTTCGGTCATTTCCGGCATTAATGAGAAGCTTTTCTTCAGTTTGTAAGTGCAGTGGGGCCCCCAACTGTAACATGGAGGGGGAAGACATGGGGTCTTCGAAAGATGTACCCTGTGAGCATAGGACCTAGCCAAGGGAGGGGAGCCTTTGGGGTTGGGCTTGTTCCTGGTCTGGAAGGTCATGGAGTCTTTAGATGGAGATGGTAAATTGCTCAGCAAACATTTATCTACCATCAAATTGACTCAGTACCTACTGTGCGTATCAAGTACTTAGAGCCTACTAAGTAATAAGAAACTCTTCTAAGTGCCTTAAATTGAATCCTTTAATCATTTTACAACATAGGTACTCTTGTCATTGCCATTTACAAATAAAGGAACTGAGGCACAGAGAGGTTAAGTAACTTACGTAGGGGCACACAGCCAGTAAGTGGCAGAGCCTGGCTTTGAGTCAAGATTACAGCCTGCATGCCTAACCACTACCATCCCCCATTCTTTTCTAGGCGGGAGCGTAGTTAGTGAAAGCAAATAGATATGAGATCCGACTGGGCTTTACGTCTTGGCTGTGCCATTTCCTAGTTCTGTGACTGGACAAGCTCATCCCACCTCTTTGAGCTTTAGTTCCCTCAGCGGGAAAAAGCAGTCTGCAGAGATTTGCTGTGGCGGGAAGGGCTTAGTATGTTAACGTTCCAGGTCACAGATGGTCTTTGGAAGCTTTCCTCACCATCTGCTAATGGTGTTGGGCAAAAACAGGTAGAAAGTCTGTCGAGGGCCCCCATTGTTTTGTCATCCTCAGGAACAACGCCACCAAGCCGTACTCCCATCTGCCTGGTGAAGCCATCTTTGCGAACAGCCTGGGGATGCTGGTGGTGGTCTTCGGGCTCCTGGTGCTCTATATCCTCCTGGTTTCATCTTGGAAACGCCCAGAGCCAGGGACCCTGACTGAAGGACAGGTACGGGGTCCTAGTCTCCCATTCCAGGTTGGGGTAGGGCCAGGTCTCGAGAAGGGTCCCCCAGAAAAGGCTTGGGCCTTGCCGGGAAGACCACTCAGTAGTGTGGTGGGAAAGCCAGTGGCTTGAAGGTGGGGTTAGTTTGGCTGATGGGGCCCACGGGTGTCAGCGCAGCACACCCCAGCAGCTGCTCGGGCTTGGGGGCTCCCGGAACCTGTTTCTTGGGAGAGGACAGGTCTTTCTGCCCCTCCCCAGATTCCTGTGGTTTCACGAGAGGAAAGTGTGGCCTTTTCTCCCCCAAGGAAGGGCTTGGGCATGATGAGCCGGTGTCATAATTTCTACTTTTCCAGCCTTGGGGCTAGTCTTGTGAGGCAGGATTTATCTAGCAGGCCGAAGGGGTGAGTGCTTGGACTAGGTGTCGCCTGCTCGTGGCCATCAGGCACCTGAAGGGTGTAGTGAGGGGGCTTGCCTATCAGGCCAAGGGGCTCTGGGGCTTCCCTAAAAGACATGGCTTGGGCGGAGAACGTTCTGCAGGTCGGGGGTCTATCTGAGCCACTCAGGCCTGTGGGACTCCTGCACGTTAGGGCCGTGCTGAGGAGATGCCGTTAACCCCGTGCCTGCCTGTCTTTCCAGCCCCTGTTGCGTGATGGAGAGTGACACGGGAAGGGGCAGCCAGGAGCAGGTGGAGGTGCTGTCCTGTCCCTCAGCAGCTCTGCTCTGCCTGGGGCTCCCGTCTGGTTTCAGCAACCGATCGCCTTGGGCTCCGGGCCCAGACCTCTTCGTGCCTCCATGTGGGGCCCACTCCCTCCGCCACTGTGCTGCCCGCTGGCTTCGCTTGGCAGCCTGGGATTCTGTCCTCCTTCCTGGCCTCAACTTCTAGGTTCTTCATTTACATACGCCCCCCTCCCCCAGCCCACAGCTGCTCCTGCCGCCCCTGCTCTCCGTGTGAAGTCAAGCTCATTTCCCCTTTAGACCCCTAGGACGTGGTAGGAGATCTGAGCCAGGACTCTATCGGCATGTGCAAAGTGAGGGAGGCAGCGAGGTCCAACAGCTTCCCCTTAGAGTCCTGCCTTCCATTTGGGCCGCCCCCACCGTGGGCTGGGCATCAGCCGCCGTTACCTCCAGCCGCCCAGCCAGGCATGAGGCTGGGCACAGACATCTCGAGGTGACGGAAGGAGAGTGGGGAGAATGGCAGTCGAGCGGGTTCCTAGAGAAGTCGGGGAGCTGACTGCTCTTTGCCGTTCTGTCTCATGTCGCCACATTCCCTGTCTGCCTGGGCTGACTGGGTGGCTCCCCTTTGCTGCTACAGCCCTGGCCTAGATTCTGGCCTTTGCTTATGACCCCTGCACGCACCGGTCACGGCCAGGCAGCCCAACGAACCCTGGTAGCCTGCTCTCCCAACAACAGGCTGTCCCCAGATGTCCTGGAGCACTGAGCCCCAGGGGGGCCTCACACTTCCTTTGCTGCCCCTCCCTGGACCAGGACTCCCCGGCCTGTCCCCGGGCAAGCTGGCAGAGCCCCAGCCCAGCTGATTTTCACTCTCCAGCTTACCATGAAACAAGCCAGAGCTGTGATGCACCATGCCTAGGGGATCCCTGGGGCCACAGCCACTTTCCAAGGTGCTCCCTGCTGAGTATCGGGCTGCCTCATGCCAAGGCCAGACCTGGTCTCCTGTTATTCCAGGGGGTGAGCAACTGCTCGCCTCTCGAGAAGCTGGGCTTGGGGTGCTGTGCCTTCCCGCCCTAGACCCAACGAGCCCTGCCAGGTCCCAGGCTCCATACTGCCGTCCTTAGTGACAAGCAGCGGGCGCCCGAGGGCTGGGGTGCACTTCCCCTGGCGGGTGGAGATGAGGCCGACTGTCCACCCCAACCCCACGTGGCCTGATGGCAGGACTGACTGGACTTCCTGAGGGGATGAAACCTTTGAAGCCATTGGGATGACTGCCACACACCTCAGTCAACATGACCAGCACCCCTCTTTCCTGTAACCCGAAGCTCGATTTCCATTTATCATGTTTTTGAGAATCAAAGCCTTCTCTACTGTGCTGACGTGACATGGTGGCTAAATGAGCTCTGAGAAACTTATTAAAAGCCTCTGGACAGTTCTGCCCCTCATCCTGGGGAGGAACAAACCCAAAGGCACCAAAAATCCCGTGACTGTCCTGGAACCATATGTGACTCGTGGTCTGTGTGGGTGTCCTTAATAATGAAAGCTTCTGAGTACTGGGTTATCTCACAAGGAAGGAAATGCTTCCTGTTTTATAATCTGGAACTCAGAAAGGATAAGTGACTTGGTCACTGGTGACTGAGGTCCCTCGGGTAGGAAATGGTAAAATCGGGATCCACAGACCAGATGTTTGTGCCAGTCTCCTTCCCAGATGCTGGGTATGTGCATTCTGTGCACACTGATAACCATACCCAGCGATCTGGGACCCAGGGTGCACACCCATGGGGAAGAGGGGGCCCTGGGCCCAGGGACTGAGGGCGGCTGCAGTCAAGTTTGGGCAAAGAAAGTGATGGAGAGCCCCCTTCCTGTGGCCGACACCTGGCAGTGGAGCAGATGACCCAGGAAGAGCTGGGGGCGGACACTGGTGGTGATAGTGACTCTCAGACAGTAAGCACTGGCCTGTGCTGGGGGCTTCACCTTCATCAGTTCACTTCCGTGCTCACCCCCGCCCCCTTGGGATACTGTTCTGATGTTACAGTTTCCAAGAGGCTACGCGGTAGACCTGAGTTTTCGTAGCTGGTTTGGAGCAGAATCAGGATTTAGCCTTGAGGCCATGCCAGTGCCTTTAACTGTGCGCCCGCACCGAGGATGGGCCTGGGGAGGGCCGTCCTGTCCCCACCTCGCACCGGACTCCACAGCCCCTTCCTGCTTGCCCGCGTGCCGTCGGCGAGTGCTCTCAGGAGACCTGCTTGCTTGGGTGCAGTTTCCGTTCAACCGCTGAGCTTTAGAGTGTGATTTCTTTGGGTGTCCCATTTGCCCATCTGGATCCCTAAGAATGTGTGAATTCTGTTTAAGTTAATTGCTGAGAAAAGCACGGCTTTCAGGTGTGGCGTGTGTACTGGAAAACAGGAATGCTGAAAGAGCCCAGCGGCACAGACCCTGCCCTTGGGTCTCAGGTGGTAGGGGAAGGGTGGGGATCATTTTGAATGGGCTGAAGCCTTAGTGCCTGGGGCATCAATGGGGCCACTGGTTCACACCTGGAAAAAGTTCCCTCAGCAGAAGCAGGAGCTCTTGTTTCAATGTGGTTTTGTTGTTGTTGTTTTAAAGATTTATTTATTTATTTGACAGAGATCACAAGTAGGCAGAGAGGGAGGGGCGGGGGAGTTGGGGAAGGTTCCCTGCTATGCAGAGAGCCTGATGTGGGGCTTGATCCCAGGACCCCGAGATGATGACCTGAGCCAAAGGCAGAGGCTTTAACCCACTGAGCCACCCAGGCGCCCCTCAGTGTGGTTTTTAATTCACTTGCTTTTCTATACTCTCTCAAGGTCAGAAGGCCTTTCCCAAGGAGCCTTACAATCGAGTTAGCATGGCCAGTTAAAGGCCATGGTACCACCCAAGGAAAGTGCCTGTGGCGGAGGCCCTGAGGTGGCTTGGGGCATGGAAAGAATTCTATCTCCCCGAAAAGGGAAAAGGCAGGACCAAAGTCCTACCCAACCCACTTGCCCTGCAGTTCCCGTAAGAAATTTCATGGCTGGTAGAGGTTGCCTGCTGAACCCAGGACAGGCCCCGGGGGCAAAGGGTGAGGGAGGGTAACAGCTGGAAGACAGAAGGAAGCGACGGTGGCCACCTCTGCCCAGCAGTGAGAGGCACCAAGGCCCAGGACGTCCTCACACACCCGGGCTCTGCAAGGCCTCCAGGATGGCACGGAGGACAGCCGCTGCTGCCACTGCCCCAGGGTCCGGCTGATCCAGCCGCGCCGAGCTGATGTAACTGGCTCTTCCCGCTCCAGCTTCCATGTTCTTGGTGGCCTCGGCTGCAGCTTCTGCACTCTGGGTGGGAGCGTGGGAGCAGGTTCAAGGACAAGCCAGCAGGCCGCCTTCTCCCATGGACCCCACACCCGCCTGTCCCAGCCCTTCCAGCACCCTGAGTACTGTCACCGGGGTAGAGAGGTCACCTCTCCTACCTCTAGCAGGGCCAGAGGCCACCATCTACTGAGGGCTTGCTGTGTCCTAGACGCCCTGGCTGTGTCCTAGAAGCCCTGGGGCTCCTCCTATCTCCAGCCTCAGAGCAACTCTCTGACACAGACAATGCTTTCCAAGTTTGGAGGAGGAAACAGGTCCAGGAAAGGTATTAACTTGCTTGCTCACCTGGACTGCTTTGGTCAAAACTTGGAACAGATTGGCTCCTGGGCTCTTCCAGGCTTGGAGCTCCTGTCCTGCTGCCCACAGGGAATCCAGCTGGGCAAGGTGAGGGAGAGGGGAGTAAGGACAGGCCCTGCCGCTGAGGGTAGCCTTCAAGGCTTCTGTTGCACCACAAAGAGGGAGGGGCGGGGCCGCATACACACCATTGTCCTGTCTCCTGGAGCAGCCTTCCCGTACCTGGCAGGGAGAGAGGATGAGTTAAGACTCCCTGCAGGGACTCACTGTGGGATGGAGACGGGGCAGGCTGGGAGCAGGTGACACCATCCGCTGCCCCCAGCCCACCTTGGTCGAAGGCATGGGGCTCTGACTCACTTCTGCATGGCCTCCAGGCCGGCATCCATGGCAGCAGACCAGGCTGGCAGGTCTGTCTTGGCCTTGAGTGGCTGAGCCGCCGCAGTCAGGAACAGGCCATAAAGCTGGGGAGGACCAGAATGCTGAGCACATGGCGCTGGCGTGGGCCTCAGCCAATCTGGGGTCCCTCTGGGTCAGTCCTTTGGTCCCAGGGGCTGCTGGCACTCACCGCCCCAGACGAGCCTCCCATCTTCTCCAGGAGCAGGAGGGACAATTTGGAGAGTAGCTGCGTAGGGCTGGCAGGGGGTGGACCCTCCTTCAGCCACCCTTGGATGGCTGCAGAAAAAGAAAAATGAAGAATTCAGAGACCCTCCCTCCCATCTGCTTGCACCCCAATCAAGCAATCCAGGCCTCACTGCCAGGCGGAAGGCCCGGCCCCTGACAGAGGCCGAGGGGACCAACCTAGGAGATTCCCAAAGCTCCCTTTCTCCATCCTGGGTGCAGTCTGGGGAGGGCTGGGAAACGGGGACTGACAAGAACCTTGGCCAGCACCCAGAAAGTGAGGCCTGCCCCGGACACCCCCATCCTGACCTTCCAAGCCTCGCTTCCCAGCTTCATTTCTCCCCCTCAGCCCTGTGCACCTCCATCCTCTATGTTTTGCTGATGGTTCCCGCTGACTGTGTGCTTCCTCCAGCCGAACAGGTACACGAGCCTCGAGGGCAGGCAGTTTTATTTGCTTTGCTCACTGCTGTATTCAGAGCAGCTAGAGCTGTGCCAAGCCCGGGGGAGCCCTGATTTTTTGCCTGAACTATGCTGGATAATTAAGAGCTTTTCATTAGCCTCCCTCAAGCTGAGAAAAATAAGGACAATTGTGGGAGTTTCTCTTGAACCTGAAGTTATTATTCACTGTAAAACATCACATTTGGGGATGCTGGGCTGGCTCAGTCAGAAGAAGCGACTCTTGATTTTGGGGTACGTACACACACACACCCCTACGTACATACATAAAATTTTAAAAAGAGATTACATTCGGGGGGCCTGGGCGGATGAGCACCCGACTCTTGGTTTCAGATCAGGTCACGATCTCAGCGTCAGGGTCTGGGGCTCTGTGTCTGGCTCCAACACTCAGTGTGGAGTCCGCCTGGGTCTCTCTCTCCCTCTGCCCCTTCCCTGACTCACTTTCTCTCAAAATAAATGTAAAAAATATTTCAAAGGTTACATTTTATTTTGCAATAAAAACCCTTCTACGTTTATAGTGTTAGAAGAATCCTTTCTTAGGAAAAAGGGGAAAGGATGCCAGGTTCTGTGAATTATCTCTTGGCAAAATAAATGTTGGCCATTCCATTATGAATACTCGCCATGCTTTTGAAGATGTTCCAGTTCATAAAGTGCCCAAATCTCAGAACCCATGTTTGTTTTTTTTTAAATTTTTTAAAAAATATTTTATTCATTTGACTGAGAGCATAAGCAGGGGGAGCGGCAGGCAGAGGGAGAAGCAGACCTCCTGCCGAGCAGGGTACCTGACGTGGGGCTCCATCCCAGGACCCTGGGATCATGACCTGAGCCAAAGGCAGACACTTAAGTGACTGAGCCATCCAGGAGCCTCTCAGACCCACATCCCACCGCAGCCCCCGCTCCTGACCCCAGCGGGACCCCGCGCCCACCTCTGGCAGCGCGGCTGTGGGTGGTGCCGCAGTCCCCGTCGCCCGCAGCGCGGTCCAGGGCGTTCAGGTGGTCCTCCAGGCCCAGGAGGGTGGCGCACACCTGCTCCAGCACCAGCACCACCCGCTTCGAGGTCAAACCTGGAGACGGAGGACAGTGGCGCAAAGGCCCAACCGGCCCTTTCACAACCCACCCCAACAGGTGTGGGAGATGTGGGTTCAAGAGCCTCCACCCATCCCACACCCACAGGTGGAAGACCCGGACCCCCCTCCCCACCGGCAGGGCTTGGTACCTCCTGCTGTGGTGGAAACAGGGGCCTCCAGAGGTTCAGCAGGGGCTGCCCGGCTCCGCTTCCGCCCAGTCACGGGGACCTTGGCCACGTTAGGCCAGGCTGACGCGGTGGTTTCAGCATCTAGGGACAGCAGGACGACTCAAAGACATGGGTCAGCCAGACAGGGATCAAGTGGGACCTGGATTCCCCACCTGGTGTCTGGCTCTCACCATATCGACAAGCAAGTACCAAGTGCCTGCTGTATACAAGGGAAGTGTGGAGGGTCCCTGGGGAGGATCGTAATCCCAACTCCTCAAGCAACAGCTGAAGGCTAGAGTATCTCTACAGAGGGTGTCTCTACAGCGGTCATGGTCAGTCCTGATGGGGTGTCGTCCCTAACTCCCCCGTGGCTCCTTCGGGCCACAAGGACCACCTGGCTTGGATGACCCCAGTTTCTGGGTCTCACCGATCAGTTTCAGGAGAGGCTCATCCACCAGCAGAAGGGTGAGAGAGATGCCGGGCATCTCGAGAGCTGACATGAAGGTGCCCACCAGGGCACGGGCGATCTTCACCCCGCGGCCCTCTGCAATACAGAGCAGGAAGCCCATGAGGCAAGAAGTGGAGGATGGGCACTTGTCCCCAGAGCATCAGAGAAAGAACCAGGAAAACAAGGATTTTGGAAGCCAGGAGGTTAGTAGGGAGATGGCCAGAATCCTTCCAGCCATCCCTCAAGGATGTCCCAAATTACCCAATTCCCTGGCAGTGCCCCCTCTATGGGGAAGATGGGTAATTACAAGTCTCCTTTCCTGAGTTCCTGCTGGGTGCCAGGCCCTGTGCTAGGTGTGATACGTATGTTTAATCTCACGTAATCCTCACGACAACCCAGAAACGCAGGAACTATCATTGCCCTCTCTTCACAGACAAGGGCAGAGGCTCACGGCATCCAGCAGTCAGCTGGCAGTGATGGTTTGACTCAGGTTCGTCTGCCCGCACAGGCCCTGCTCTGGGCCATCACAAGACCCCACTGTGGCTGCTTTTCTTCTGTCCAGCTTCAAAGGGCTGCAGGGAAAGGAGCTCCAGGTTTTGGGGAAGTCCCCTTCCAGTGCGGGGCTCACCTAGAGTGCGGACAGCAGCATCGGCTATGATGCCCAGTTCCAGGAATGACAAGCCACCGAGGTTGTTGACCATCAGCACCACTGAGGAGCCTGTGGGCAGATGCGACCCCCACGTGAGACTCTCCAGGCCGCCTGCCCAGAGGAGGAGGAAAGGCTGGGAGAAAGCATGTTAGCCCCTCACCAGCCTGCACAGGCACACGGGACACGTTGGAGGAGGCTGTCATGTGGTCCAGCATGAGTGTCACAATCTCGTCGGCGCTTGCCATCTGTCAGAATGAGAGCCAGCAGTGAGCTTTGCTAGAAGGCCTCAGTCTGAGACCAGCCTGGGCCCGGGAGTCCGCTTACCTTTATCCGACGCACACCAGCTTCCCCGTGAATCCCTGTGGACAGACTCGGTCATTGCTGACCCACTCAGGGCCTGGGGACTCACTGATCATGTTTTCCTCGAGCATTTACGAAGTGCTCAGCACTAGCTAGACACTGTGGATGTGAGGAGTGTCGAGGAGTGATACACAGAATAATGAGAAATACACAGTCTCCACTCTCTGGGAGCTTACGGCTGGGCAGTGGAGACAGCCTTACTTAACTTTTAACTAGCTAAGTAACTTTAACTGGAGGCAATCACAGCGAGGCCACATGAGGCCTCTCTCTATCACTCTGGAAACACGGGGCTGCGGGGGAGGAAGAAGGGAGCTGGGTGGCCTCTGAACCGCCGATGAAAGGAGGGTTGCATTCTGGCAGAGGCCCAGGGACCCAGAAGGGGCGTGAGCAAAGGCAAGGAGGTAGTGGGACACAGAGCCCCTGTAGCCAGAGTCCAAGTATGGACAGCAAAGCAGGTGAAGAGACCAGACAGGCTGGGCCAGAAGAGATCCAAGCGCCCGCTTAGAAATACTAAGTATTTCTAATTAGTATTAGAAATACTAATATTGGGGCGCCTGGATGGCTCAGTCAGAAGAACATGTGACTCTTGATCTCAGGGGTGTGAGTATGAGCCCCACATTGGGTGTACAGATTACTTAAATACATCAACTTAAAAAAAAAGCCTAAAAAATATTAAGACCTCTTTGGCACCAGCTCCCAAGGCATAAGATGTGGGCAAACCCCAGGGCACAGGCAGGGCCAGGGAGGGGGTGGCCCCAAACTTACCCAAGCCCAGCTCCACCTCATCTGGTGCGAGCTCAAAGGTGGGTCTGGAGCCAGGGACGCTGCAGGAGGACAAGCTCACTCCCAGGGTCCCTGCCAGAAATGAGGTGTGGAAAAGGTAAGTGTTTTGTTCTTGGTGTCAGGCGGCAGGCAGCGGCCATGCCTCGGGGGGCCCAGCCCACCGCAGCCTCTTCACTGAGCCTGGCTGCCACACTGGTCACCTCAGTGGGGAAGGAGAAACCCAGCCTGTGGACCCAAGGCTACCAGTCCCCAGGAACTGCCCCAGGGAGACCTTCCCTCCGCCCCTGGGGAATCACTTGGAAAGTCACAGGGAACTTGCACCTAGTCAGTCCCAAGGTCAGCCTGGACCTCCCACCTTCCCCTTCCAAATCCCTGGGCCAGCACTCACCCATGGCCTGGGCAACCGCGCTCACACGCTTTGTGATTTCCTCCAGCCCCACACCCGCCTCAGCCAGGGCACCTGCCACCTGCGCCCACACAGATAAGAGGAAGCAGTCAGTGTATGGCTTGCAGGGAGGAGACAGGCTGGGGCTGAGTCTCTAGTTGGAAGAAGGCATCTCGGTACTACCACATCAGCCTGGCCCGCCATATTTAGGGCAGGGCACTTGCCTGGAATCTTCAAGAAGCCCAGTCTGTGGGAGCCAGAAAGGACTTTGCAAATAGAGAAATGAGCCCAAAGAAGGGATGTGACTGGTCCAATGTCACACAGCTAGTTGGTAGCCAGTTTCCTGGTGACTAGCCTAGAGCTGGTTCTCCATGGCACATACGCTGTGGCTGTCTCTCCCTACTCACGCACATACCCACCGTGTTTTTGCCAAGCACTCAGTGTGTGCTAAGAAGAAAAAAAGCTGACCGAGTGACAGTCCCTGCCTCGGAGGGATCAGAATCTGGGGAAACAGACGCCTGCAGACTGAACAGTGAACGTGAGGTGGACTGTCACAGCGGGATGCCACAGGAGCACCGAGGAGGGGAGCCTCCATCCAGGAGGGACATCGGAGGTGGCCGTACAGAATCGCAGGAGTTAGTTAGGTCCAGAAGAGGTTGGGCAGTGAAAGGATTTTCACAGCCTTAGACGAAGCTTCAGCAAAGCCCCAGAAGGGACCTGCAGCCCAGGCATGCGGTGAACTGGTGTTAATGGAGCCTGAGATGCATGACGGCAAATGAACTTAGAAAGTCAGGGAGGAGAGGTGACAGTGCGGTGGCCACCTGACCACGGAGCCTAGACTGACTCTTGGAGCCCCACAGGGCTTTCAGCAGGTGGACGACCTGGTCAGATACGCATTTTCGAAAGGCACCTCTGGGGCAGCGTGGGGAACATGCTGGAGGGGCAGGCAGGAGGCAGGCGGGGGCCCCTCGAGCAGCAGCTGCAGCCGGCTGGGCAGGAGCACACGGGCACTGACTCAAGGCCGGGACAGGAGAGGCAGGGCTCTGAGAGGCACGTGCATCGTGGGGGCAATTCAGGAGTCGGATGACGGGGACAGGGCGACTGGCTGAGTGTGGGGGACGAAGAGGGAATGGTCTAGGAAAACACTTAGATTCTGGGCTTAGGGAGTTGAGGGGATCAGGGAACACTGGGGAAAGAGTGGCTTCCTGGGGCAGGGTGGGTGGGCTGGCTGGAAAGGTCCAGGTCCCTGGTGCTGCGTGGAAAGAGAAGGCTGGGGGTTGCAGGGAGCCAGCCAGCCAGCCAGTGTCCTGGGTGGGAAATCTCACCTTGTGAATGAGCACTGTGCCGCAGAGTCCCCGCCTGCCCGCCTTCTTCAGGACGGTGAAAGCGCTGTCATCCCCAATGACCACCATCTCCACGGGGATGCCCTCAGCCTGGGCCTGCTCCCGGGCCAGGCCGAAGTTGAGCCGATCCCCAGTGTAGTTCTTCACGATGAGGAGGGTCCCCACTGCAGAAGCAGCCAGCAGAGACCTGTCAGCGCCTGCCCTCACCATGGCAGCCCCTCCCGCCTGCCAGGCTTACCTGTGCCCGCTTGGGCCACTGCCCTGATAGCTGCCAGGATGCTGCCCACTGCCGGGGAGGTGAACACGGCTCCTGCGATGACCCCCGTCAGCATCCCCTTCCCTATGAAACCTGGAGACAGAGCAGATGCTGGCTGGGGACTTGTGCCTGCGGTCCCCAGGCCTTCCCACGCTGCTGGGCATCATGGTTTGGTGAGCCCTTCTGTGTGCCTGGTGCTGGAAGAGCACTGGGGTCGCCCTCCTTGGGAGCGGTCTCCTTGGAGAGGCCTTCCCTGACTTCCCAACGGAGGCAGTTGTCACCCTGTACCCAGTGACTCCCTGTTCTGTGTTCCCGCTCTTTTGTCTTTGCTACTTCACTTAACCTGCTCTGGAAGGTTCTCCCTCACTTATACATTTACCTGGTTACGTCTCCCCAAACGAGAAAAGGAGTTCTGTGAGGGCAGGCACCTTGTTTTTCTGGCTCAAGGTTATATCTCTTATTTCCCAAACAGTGCCAGGTGATGAAAGGTGCCCATGAAGGGTGCTTAGCGGATGGATGGATTTGCCAAGGGAGACAGGAAAGGAACAAAGGATACAAAGCTGGGTCTGTGGCCCCCCAAGGAGTTCTCAAGAGCTCACATGCCTGGCACTGAGCGGGAAACATTCCAGGGCTATTCGCGAGGTATGTGAAAATGTGGGGTGGGAATTCAGAAGACGGATACTATTCTAGCTTAGAAAAGTCAGGAAGGCTTCATGGAGGAGGGGGAGGGCTCAGTAAGGCCTGGAGAGCCAGAATCCACAAAATCACTGACTCTCAGAGCTGGAAGGACCCAAGAGATCATTTGGCCCATAAGACGTAGAGACTGAGGCCCAGAGAAAGGCCATGACTAGCCCTGGGTCACAGCCTGAGGGACTGAGACAGCTCCCGACCTGGGCTCTGTCCTAAACCTCCTAGCAGCATTGAGGATCTCCTGGAGCCCCCGTCCACTCTGCCCAGCACCTGCCCCTCACACCTCTGTCCCAGACTACTCACCGGCATGGGCAGGCTCATGGCCAGACCCCCCACCCGACAGCAACGCCACCCGGCCCTTGAGGCTGTCCAGGTCGGAACGGAGGGCCACACGGTGGCCGTGCAGGAGCTGCAGGCTGGGGTTGCAGGCCACCAGACCAGCCAGGGCATCGTCGGCACAGCCTGCCACTGTGTTCACCAGCTTCTTGGACGTCTGCAAGAGAGGAACCGGGAGGAAGTTCCCAGTGCGGTTGGCAGGGACACTCTCCGCCCAGCCACACTGCTATGCTGGAGACCCCTTAGCCATAAGGACTCCAGGGACACGGCAGTATCTTGAATTGGGCATGACTTTCTCAGGCGGGTATTTCTGTGAGTTCACTTAATTTGGGACTATTGATTAAGGGCAAAATTTATGAACTGTTTTGGACTACGGCTTAAATTTTTCTACAAAAAGAGCTTCAGTGTAGACCAAAGAAGGGAACCGGAGTCCTGAGTCTAGAAGAATTGAATAAAATTAGGGCCCAACAGCCTTCTTCTGTCAAAGGGGGAAAAGCCCCAGGCTGAGGCTCCTGTGCCAGGAGAAGGCATCAGAGAGGCCCTACACTCCTTTGCTCTGGTGCCAGACAAACATTTCCTGAGCCTCTCGGTGTGCCCAGTGCTCATCCAGACAGAATGCTGCTCCTACCCTTGATGGAAACAGAAAGATCATCTCCACATGCTGTGGGAGGTGCTACACAAGAAGAATGTGCTTGCCTCCTCAGTGGCTCCTGGAAGTCTTTATGAAGGAGAAGGAGGAGTTAGGGAAGTAAAGAGCGTGAGGGGCATGGGGGAAGGGAAAAAGGACGAGAATATTCCAGGCCGAGGGAGAGTACACACCAGGGTCTGGAGATGTGAACTCGGACAGTGGCCAGGACAGGAAGCAAGTTAGAAAAACTTAAGCAACCAGTGACCACCAGGAAAGGTGGGCAGGTCCTCATGAGCCGGGGGGCCGTTACCCACAGAGTAACTTCATCTCTCACGTGGGCATCATGTGCAGTGAGTTAGTTTACGAAGATCTTCACACACTTGGTTTTGGCACCACACCAGCAAGGAGGCAGCTGAGTCTGTGACCCCATTTTACTTCTGGGAACCAGACTCAGAAAGCAGAAGGTAGAACCTGGCCGTGGGGAACCTCTGGGGGGAGGGTCAAGGGCAGCTGGCCTGAGGGTAGGGTTGAGTGGACACGGGGTGCAGGCAGAAGTAGACAGCGTGGGGGCTAGCGTGTCAAAGGCTTTGGGTTCTGTGGTCACGGTCACGAGCTCTCGGGCTTAAATCCCGTCTGCCTCTCACCAGCTGTGAGAACTCAGGGAAGACACCTTGTGGTTCTGACCTTTGTCTTCCTCAGCAAATCAAAAGCTTAATAAACTAGAGTATACACCTGTTGTAGATTTAAGAACTGAACACAAAGCAGTTACTCCCTTTCTCAAGCGGGCTCTGAAAAGCTGGTGCCAGCTTCTGCCTCCATCACAAAGAGGGGAAAGACTGGAGCCCAGTGAGGAACCAGACGGCAGGTTCCCAGCGCCGCCTGGTGGTCCTGGGCGGCTGCTGCCAAGCCAGGTCCCATCAAGGCTCATTTCCAGGAGGCTCCTACCCCAAACCTGCAGGCACCTGGATCCCCTGAGCAAATTCTGGCCTTTCCTGGGCCTGGGCAAGCGCCCAAGCCAAGCCATCTTCTCTGGGCTAAGGAGAGCAGCCCAGGTCAGCAGGAAGCAAGCAGAATGAGAATGCTGTTATGGGTTCTGTTCCCAAATAGTGACTGAGAGCCAGGCCCAGGGTCCAGGTGCTTTTTGAGCATGCTTTACTCAATATTCCCAATAACCCTATGGAGGAAAGATTAGCCTGAAGAAGAAACCGAGGCATAGTTTAATGACTTTGCCCAAGGTCACACAGCCAGCAAGTGTCCAGGTCGGCCTGACGCCAAAGACAGTTCCATTTTAGCCTTATCATGCTGCTCTCCCCAGGGGCTGAAGGGAGGCTGAGACTGGCAGAGGTCTTGCCCTAGTAAGGGCATGTGCTTGCGGCTCTCAGCCCTCTGGGGACTGGAATATGCAAAGAAATTGTGAGTTGGTCTCAACTTCAAGCCCAGCCTCCAGTGCCACCACCCTCCAAGAATGTACACATTCCAGCCCCAACCACCATCTCTTACAGCCAGCCTTGCCTGGGATTTGCAACCACTTCTGACCCAGAGCCAAAGGAGGGCTCGGACACCAGTGCCAACCCTGGTTCCCAGCAGCCTGAGAGGATGGAAAAGGAAAGGAAGTTGATCAGGCGCTGAGTGAGGCCCCCAGGATTCTGGTCTGATTAACACCTCACAGCCACTTGTAGTTTGGGCCTTAATCTGCCTCACATTGCAGATAAAAAGGAAAAAAAAAAAAGGCTCAAAGAAATCAAGTCTCTTGTAAGAAGGTCTCTGGTTGGTGACAGGCTGAAATTTGAACCCAAGTCTGTCTAAGGCCTGCTTTGGTTCAGATCTAGTTCTAGAGTGGGCCTGGAGCGATGCCCCCCAGGCCATGCCGAGCTTCCCACAGTGCAGATCCCACCTCTGGGACCAGCCCACACTTGTCCCAGGCTCAGGAGCAGACATCAGATCCCTCAGGGCTCCTGGTACAGTGTCTATTAAAGAATACCTAACCAATAATTTTCTGATCTAAATGCATGACTGAGACCAGGGCCAGATGGGTCCTGCAGGGACTCAGGGGCTGCAGCCCTGGGTCCGGCTGGGACCAGCTGGGAAATGGAGGGAAGCAGGGATCAGGCCCTGAGAAGAAGGATGACTCTGTCTCTTAACCTCTCTGAACCTCAGGAGGCAGCAGTCTCTCTTCGTCAGGGTATAAGGAATTCCAGCACGCCTAGGGCTGGCACCCCCATTGCTCCAAGACCACAGTGTCCTTCCTCTGCCCTGGCCCTCATGGGACTCACCATGGTGGGGAGACTCTGAAGCACGCGGAGTTCACACCTTTGCACTGAGCCAGTGGAGGACAGGCAATCCTGTGGATGCTAGCGGGGTCCAAGCACAGTGATAACGGCAGCGGCACCTGCAGAAGAGGCAAACAGTCTGGGCTGCTGGAAGCACCAGCAGCCTTGTGGCACAATCACGCCTCCACGGCCCTAGTAATGAGGGAGCTGCCCCAGACTTTGATCCAAGTCCAAACTCTGGTACGTGCACTGGGGATGGAGAAGAGCATGGGACTGACCAAGGTTCACACCTGCTCTTGGCTGCTAGAAGACAGATCAATCTATGTTGGGCACAGGGCTGCCTTTATGCACCCCACCTCCTCACCAAGGGGCCGTTACCCACAGAGTAACTTCATCTCTCACATGGGCATCATGTGCAGTGAGTTAGTTTACGAAGATCTTCACACACTTGGTTTTGGCACCACACCAGCAAGGAGGCAGCTGAGTCTGTGACCCCATTTTACTTCTGGGAACCAGACTCAGAGAGCTCTAGTGCCTTGTCCAAGGTTATAACAGTAAGAGCCAGAACTCAAACCCACACCTAGTCTTTCGACAAAGCCTGTGTTCCTTCTCCTGGTAAGTCCGGGCCTCCCAAGTCAGGCAGAACCCTTGGTATGGGAAACTACACAGGTAAACTACAATGACGTTTTAGCTCCCCCCAGTTCAGAGGTCTCTTGGGGTCATCCAAGCTCTTATGCTATGTGTCTGCAAGAGGTAGTATCCATACTGGGGTTGCCACCTGGCTCTGCCTTCGACTTACTGCAGGATCTTAGGTAAACCAGTTCCCTTGAACCTCAGCTTCCTCATCTGTAAAACAGGGGGCTGCCTTCTCTGTGCCATTCCGAAGCTACTCCAAGCCACGAGGCTTTCCCTTACTCCTTGCAAAGCCTCTCTGGGGGGAGGAGTGGCCTGGAAATTGGGGGTTGCTTTCCTGGGCCATTAAGCCATTAACGGTCCCACCCAGGAAATCCTGGTTTTGTGTTTGAGGTCAGAATTTGTACAGCAACAGGGGCACGAATAATGCTGGGCAAGTGGCCCAGTGGGCCCTTCAAAGTCTGAAAAATAAAACCTAGTTTAAACGGGACACGCGAGCCTCCTGGTGTCCTTCGAAGTGAGGCGGCGTGATCAATCATTGTAGGGTCAGGTGAGGGTACCGACTGAGTTTGGATGAACGGGGGTGGGGGGGGTGGTGGTGTGCTATGGAGAGGGAGGTCGGGACCTGGGTTCTAGTCTGAGAGGTGCACAAATTGCTGTTACCCCCTCCCCCTCTAGACCTCTGCAGTACTTCCGGTTCCAAAAGGGAGAACAGCCCCGAGAGCTCCCAGAGAAATGGAAGGGGGCGAGGACAGGGTCTGTGGATGGGCGAAGGGCGTGGACTGGGGCGAAGGTCGGCTCCGACAGCGGAGGGGGTGTCCGCGCACCTCCCCCACCCGCTCACGCCCGCACCAGCCACCTCCGTAGCAGCTGCCGCTTCACAATGACCCCCGACGGCGCGCCCTCATCCGGGTACTCCGCGCTCTGGCGGTAAGAGACGGGGCGGGGCCTCTGGTGGGCGGGGCCTCCTTTGGTTGGCCGCCCGGGGCGCCGTGAGTCCTCCAAGAGGCCAGGTGAGGCCGTCCCGTGATGCCCCGCGCCCCGGCCGCTCTGGCCTGCAACGTGTCTCTGGGGCGGAGGCAGCGGCAGTGGAGTTCGCCGCGCGCGGGTGGGGGCCCCGTATCTTCGCCTGTGTCCATTTCTCTATCGTTGCGCTCGAGTGCCGACGGGCCGTCCCAGACCTCGACATGTCGTACAACTACGTGGTAACGGCGCAGAAGCCCACCGCGGTGAACGGCTGCGTGACCGGTGAGGCTGCCAGGGCAGGAGACCCCGCGAGGGAGGGAGCTGGGGGGAACCGAGGCCTAGGGAGGCCCGCGGCCCCTGGGGCGGCCGGGCGGGACCGAGTCCCGGGAATGGAAGGTGCTGGCGGCCGACGGAGCTCCTCCCAGGCCGCGACTTTAAAGAAGCTTTCTTCAGCTCGCGCCTTTTGGGAAGCAAAAGCTGCCCTCGAGGGTTCTTTTTCGTCCAGGGAGGTCACTTGGCCTCGGGGACAGGGCGGGTCCACTGGGACGGAGAGCGAAGTAGCGAGTTGATTGTGCGGTGGTGCTTGTGCTTGGGGTGGGCCCCGAGATTGGCCTCGTGTGGTTAGGGGAAGGGGCCGTGGTGATGGCGACTTGGAGGGTCAGAATTTTCTTGTGGGAGAGCCAGGGAGGTGCAGGAGGTGGAGGGATGTGAGGAATGTCCGCACTCCCCCAAAGGAGGGGAGTTCTCTTTGCCCGGGGCTGTTGTTTACTCCAGGGAGCTGTTGGAGAGGAGGGTTTGGATGGCCCAGCCCAGTGCTGGGTTTGCCTTGTTGACTGTGCAAGGATTACAAAGGACACAGATGTCCTGAACCCCGGAATAATCATCTTGATCCACGTTCCCAGCAGAACACGAAGACCTCAAATTTGTATGTTTATGTAAATTCTAATCATGATTCCAAAACAAAACTCTGTTGTTTGTAGAGTGGGAAGCTCTGAGGGAGTGTGGACGCGGGAGTATCGGTACACTGCAGGGAAGACAAGGGATGTGGACAAAGGGGTGTTTTCATAAAAAGCTCTGGGAATTTGCGTTCGTTCTGCTCTGGTAAAGATTTTGTGAACATTTAGATAAGGACAGAATGGTGATGTACACTTTTTCCAGTGTTCCGTAGTTAGCTGTCTGCCACTGCTGTAGGAAAAGTCAAATTTGAGGGCACAGAGCCATCTGAAAGGTTTTCACAGTCATTGTCAGTTGAAGGACATGCTACTCTTAGGCCCAGTCCACTTTTCTTAGTCTGATTAGGGGAGTAGCTTGAATGTATGAAGTGAGACTCTTTGAGGTGCTGGATTTGGCGAGAAGGAAGTGTGAATGGAGGGAGCCAGAGAAATATGTGAAATAAATGAGAATTCTGGTTGTATTTAAGTAGAAGTGATAGGATTATTTAGATACTACGCTGGCTTCAAAAGTTAGAGGATCTGTTCCTTTCAGGACACTTTACTTCAGCTGAAGACTTGAACCTGTTGATTGCCAAAAACACGAGGTTAGAGATCTATGTGGTCACTGCTGAGGGTCTTCGCCCCGTCAAAGAGGTGGGCATGTATGGGAAGATTGCAGTCATGGAGCTTTTCAGGCCCAAGGTAAGTGCTCTGCGTTGGGCCCAGCAACAAGAACTTAAGATAGTTTTACATTGTTTCACACTTTTGCTTGGGGTGGGTGGAATAAGGTTTAAGAGAGAAAATCATCTCGTTTGAATGGGGGGGGTTTCAACATATATATATATGTATACATATATATATACATATATATATATATATTTTAAGATTTTATTTATTTGCCAGTGAGGGGCAGAGCACACAAGCAGAGACGGAGAAGCAGGCTCTCTGATGAGCAAGGAGCCCAATGTGGGAATCCATCCCAGGGTCCCGGGGTCATGACCTGAGCTGAAGGCAGATAGATGCTTAACTGACTAAACCACTGAGGCTTCCCTCAATTTATATTCTTAAATAAGCTTCTTCGGGGTAGAAGAGAGTCAGTAGAAAAAACTGATCAAGTTGACTTCTTTAGAAGACAAAATTAAAGCAGTTTGAAATGTGGGTCACTACTGATTGAGAGAGTAGGCTCTAGATTAGGGCAGTCCTGGGTTTATTCCTCATTAATTTTAACTTTGGGTATCGCCTAACTTTTCAGAGCCTTATTTGCCTGTCTGCAAAATGGGGATGACAGTGTAAAATCTCTGGGTTATTATGAAGATGAAATGTTCTTAATAACACAGGAGCTATTACATAGCAAACATTTGTTGTTATGTTAACAGTCATCATAGTATTATCTTTACTGCAATTGAGGTGTTTTCATCCATATTGTTTCATTATATTCTAATTGCATCTGATAAGAAAGCAGTGGATTTAAATTTTTAATTGTAACCCTTTGAATAAAATATTCCCTCTTTTGGGGTCTCTGTTAATAAGTAGGTAAGACTGCATAGATCCATTCTAGCTTCCATTGGTATTCATGTTTTTTTCTTTCTTCAAATAGTTGGAGAGGATTAGAAGGAAACATCACATTCATCTTTCAGAATTTGAATGGAATGAGTGAGATTAGCTTGAGATGGAAATAGACAAGACATTGTTGTAGGTAGGGCAAAGAGATGCGCAATCATCAAAGGGTAGACTAGGTGTTTACCAGCTTCAGTTCTGGCCTTTTGCACACACCCTAAGGGTGTGTGCATCTGATATGTGTTACCTGCTCGCTGTGGATTTTTCTCTTCAGGGAGAAAAGAAAGTTCTTAAAGAATTTAGCATGCTCAGAGAAAGATGCTTGGAGGCTGGATAGGTATTCTTGTTTCAAAAAGAACTTCTTTTGATGGTATTATGTTGGTTTCCAGGGGGAGAGCAAGGACCTACTGTTTATCCTGACAGCTAAATACAATGCCTGCATCCTGGAATATAAGCAGAGTGGCGAGAGCATTGATATCATAACGCGAGCCCATGGCAATGTCCAGGTGAGGTGGTTGCTTCAGGCTGATGAGAGTTTTTTGGATAGAGCTGTCATGACTTGATAAAGAAAATTGAATGGCTGGGGGCAGCTCTCCCTGTGATCAGAGAAATGGGGAGAAAACACTAAGGGTTTAAGCTTTTATGAAGAAAGGAGTCGTCCAAGGGACAGGGTACTAATTCATTGAGAATTAGCGCTTTGCGAGAAGGTGTGCACTGACATTTGGGCTCCCTGGCATGTCAGTTGGATGCCACTAGTTTTATTACCACCCCTAAAATTATTTTGGGGAAGAGGTGCCGGTGTCCTCTGTTACTCTGAGTGTTGAGGTTCTTCCCTAACCCCAGTTTTACTTCTCAGGACCGTATTGGCCGCCCCTCAGAGACCGGCATTATTGGCATCATCGACCCCGAGTGCCGGATGATTGGCCTGCGACTCTATGATGGCCTTTTCAAGGTTATTCCACTAGACCGGGACAATAAAGAGCTTAAGGCCTTTAACATCCGCCTCGAGGAGCTGCATGTCATCGACGTCAAGTTCCTATATGGTTGCCAAGCACCTACCATCTGCTTTGTCTACCAGGTACTGGAGCTGGAGGGAGAGGGAAAAGCTATGTGGCTTCCCATTGTGGGAGTTGATTTTCACTAATTGGACTGTCTGGATTTGGTAGTAGGGCAGGCAAAGAGTTTAATATATTTGTCCTGAAATGATTTGAACAGCATAATTAATATGGGTCAGATTTCCGTCGCGTGTCCAGTGTGGTAGTACTTAATGAGGCAGGAAGCTCTCTGGCGCTGGTAGCAGGTTTTAATCCCAAGATTACATTCTTGTGGCCCTTGGAGATTTTATAGTGTGACCCAGTTTGTACTTTGTCTGAGTCTCTTAACGGCATGCCAGGGGATTATTAAAACTTAGCTGTAGAGAAATGATCTAGAAATTGCCCTTATGAGCAAAGAAAAAACGTCTCAGTGATGTTTACTTTCTTATGTCTTCTAAGAAGGGGTTTGCATTTTGTCCAGCACTCACTTTCTGGGGACTCGTTGGCTGCTGACTTCTATTTTAGTCTGTGCCTAAAACTTCAGCAGAGCTGATCCTGGGCAGCTGTTTTCTGAGCCGTTAAGTGGGGGTGGGGTGGCAGAGCACCACACCAGCTTGCTGGATCGTGCTAAAATCTCAGCCTTTTAACAAAGAGCCATACAGCATGAGGTCATTTCGCTTGCATATGGTCGAATAAATGGTGGAAGGAAACGTAGTCCAAGTGCTGTGTGGGGGCACATTTGATAGCCGTGTTAAGTATTGGAAACACTGATGTATTTTTGTCTATTTCTTAGTGTCACCATAAGTGCTAGAGTTCAGAGGCTGGTTGGAATGAAGTTCATTTGAATAAGCTTGAAACTACTTCTGGGGATTTTGTTTGATCTTGCTCACTGTGCTTTAAGGATCAGAGCTGAGATAAAAACTTAAGAATTTCTTTCCTTTCTTCAGTTTTATAAATACAAGGTCGTTAAAACATTGATGTTGGTTATTCAAGGCTGACTCTGTTCCTAGCCTTAGGGCTGCCAGTTTTGTGACCTATCTGCTTTCCTGTGTGTGTGTATGTGTGTATCTCTGTCTCTCAGGGGCCCAAATCAAACCCCCAGCTTGTACTTGTGAAGTTCAGTCTTATTGCTGGTCATTGATGGGAAGATCTTTCATCAACTAAAAATGATTATCTTCTGTTTTGTGCCCAAAATTCAAATATTGGTGTAAATATTTAGGGACTTACTGTGTGAAAGGTAGTCATTCTAAGGAGCTATCCTGCCCTGAAATACAGTGTTGAATTCTTTCCATAACTTCTTAGGCTTTCATCTGGCCTTTGGAGCTGTCTCCCAGTGGCCGATGGTACCCTCCCCATCCCTGGTCTTTCCATCTTTCAGAGGTGGCTTTGATAGCCTTAGGACTGATTTGAGTCATGGTTCTGAAAAGGAGGGGAACATAGCAGATACTTAGGCAACTGAGCCACCCAGGCGCCCCAAACAAAATTTTTTTTTTTTTTTTTTGAGATTGATTTTTATTTATTTGACAGAGACATAGTGAGAGAGGGAACACAATAAGCAGGGGGAGTGGGAAAGGGAGAAGCAGGCTTCCTGGCAAGGAGGGAGCCCAATGCGGGGCTCGATCCCAGGACCCCGGGATCATGACCTGAGCCAAAGGCAGACGCTTAACACCTGAGCCACCCAGGCGCCCCACAATTTTTTTTTCTTTTAAGTAATATCGAGACCCAACGTAGGGCTCAACTAACAACCCCAAGATCAAGAGTTGCTTGCTCCACAGACTGAGCCAGCCAGGCGCCCCTCAAACAAATTTCTTAGATGTATATTTAGCTTCTCAAAGTATGGTTTTTTTGTTTTTTTTTTTTTAAACTATTTCATAAGTTCCTTGAGGCCATAGAACATGCATGTATCTTACAAGTACCCACAAATACACCTGTGTACTTTGTCTATCTTATGGTGATTAGTATAGTGCGGCAGATTGATTTTTCTAATTCTTAAGCCTATCTTGATTGGTCGAATTGTTGGAAACGGTAGGTCTGAGCCTCTGTCTACCCAGTCACAGGCTGAGTTGGTGGCTGTCAACCTACTGATGGGTCAGGATAGTAAGGCCAGTGGGATAGGATGGTCAGATAGTGTGTGGTAGTGGCCTGTCCCTTTTAGGTCTCCTTTCTGGTCCAGGCTTCATCCGTCCTGAGGGCTAACCTCTCCACCTTTCCCCACCTAGGACCCTCAGGGGCGGCACGTGAAAACCTATGAGGTATCTCTCCGTGAGAAGGAGTTCAATAAGGGCCCTTGGAAACAGGAAAACGTAGAAGCTGAAGCTTCCATGGTGATCGCAGGTTGGTTGGGGTTTTGGATATGTCCCCCAACCCCAGGTTGGGGCCTATTCCTTACTCTCATTCCTACCTCGCCTCTGCTCCTTCATTTCACTGCTCAGGTGCTGTTATACAACTCATTACCCGGCAGCCTGGGGTCTCCTCTGTTTCTGAATGTGCCTTCCTTTGCTTTCCCGTTTCTGTCTTTGGGATTGTCTCTTTTTCTTTGCTCCTTCGAAAAAGTATGGCTTTCCTTTATCTTAGGGTAGAGGGGTTAATTATGAACTGAGATTGATTTGCAAAGTGACATGCAGAAATTATTCTCATTTCATTGTTGAGCATAACATTTATTTTTTTATTTATTTATGGGGGGGGGCAATAACATTTAAAAACTGCGAGGGATCTATAGAGCTTACCTAATCTGTTTCACAGATGAGGAAACCTGGCCCCAGGGGCTTGCCCATGCCTGTGCCGCACTGACAAAGCCTTGGCCTGACTCCAGGCCTCTTTGCTCCCTCTCCTGTATCCTCCCCATGACATTATGTTGTGTGTCTCATCTAGGAGAGAAATCTAAAACTCTCAAGTGAGAATTGGCTTTTCTAAATGGTGGCCCCAATCATGGGGAAATTAAACTAAGGAACAAGGGCGGGGGGAAGCTTTGAGTTAGAAAGGACCAAAGTTTAGGAGAGAAAAGGGGGGGAATGCAGGCGGAAGAACACAGAGAGGTCTCCCCACCCCTAGAAACTGAGAAATACCGAAAGAGTGACACTAAAAACATCACCCAGGTTAGATAATGCCAGCCTGAAATTTCTCTGACGCAATCTCAGTTAAAGGCTGTCATGTTCCCTGGACTTTGATGTCTTTTTTAAAAAGAATGATTATCTTAAGGTTTGCCTCAGAGTTGGCTGGATCAGTGCCCTTGCTGCTGCGGGGCTTGGCAGGTCCAAAGTGCCGAGCATTCTAACGCTGCCCTCCCTCTTGCAGTCCCAGAGCCCTTCGGAGGGGCCATCATCATTGGACAGGAGTCCATCACCTACCACAATGGAGACAAATACCTGGCGATTGCCCCTCCTATCATCAAGGTGAGCAGCGGTCTTCCACCTTCCTGTTTTTCGCTCTTGTTCTTCTCTTGCTCCTCTCTCTCCCCCCGTTTGTCAAAGGGACAGTAACGTCTACAAATGTCTGTCATACTGTTTGCTGTGTGTGTGACAGACTGTGGTGGTCGTTGGGAATACAAGGAGAGACTGGCCTGGTTTTGCTTCCTGAGAACTTGCTTGCTAACTAAGAGAAAGAAGTCCTAACCCAAGTAGGTTTCCCCTTTCCACCAGCTGGGACAAGTTTAAAAAGGGAAGAATTTTGCAAATTTTATTGAATGTTTTCAGAGTTCAGGTCCTGCAAAAGGTAGCATAGCGATCAGTTGTGTAGACTTAAAAAGTAGTCCTAAAAGTTTCAAACCTTAATGTTTCATGTTGTAAGAATCAATACAAAATTCAGTTAAACGGTACATAGCAATGTGGTAGCATTAGCAGGGGGAGGTAATTAGTAGTAGTGAGGAAATAACAAAATCTGTGGGGGCATCCACAGTCCGGTGACTACTTAGAGTGTTTCCTGCTTTCTGGGATTTCTGTGTTCCAGTGGAATAATACGTGTATAACCATTTAAGGTACATTGAGTTCCTCAGAAGGTTATCTTCAGAAGAAAATGTCCTCATCTTCAGTCACACACGTAGTCCTAGCTAAGTGGATTCCTTGCTCCTGAAATGGCTGGGTTTGGTGAAGGGAGTGGTTCACAAGGGTTTGCGCTTTGATCATGGGAGACACTTAATCTCTACTGACCATCTCTTCCCTCTTGGCAGCAAAGCACAATTGTGTGTCACAATCGTGTGGACCCCAACGGTTCCCGCTATCTGCTGGGAGACATGGAAGGACGGCTCTTCATGCTGCTTTTGGAGAAGGAGGAACAAATGGATGGCACCGTCACCCTCAAAGATCTCCGTGTGGAGCTCCTTGGAGAGGTAGGGCTTGTCCCTGCTCTGCCGCGTTCTCCTAGGGGTGGCGGATGTGGAAACGTGACTCACAGTGTGAGCGCCGTGAGCTTGGTAGTGCTTAGCCCCCAGCAACAGACGGTCAGTCCTGCTGCTGCGGAGGTTTCTGAGTAAGTGACATGTGGGAGAATCTCGCAGGTGGGCACTACTTCAGGCATCAAAAGGAAGAGCTAAAGGATGCCATTCGGAATTAAAGATTAATTTAATGCTGAATTTCAGTTCCAGGAAGAGGTTCCCCCAAAAGTTGAAGAATTAGGCAGTGAGGTTGCTAATTTCTCGGAGGAGACTGGAGCCATTGGGGCTAAAATGATCATTTGGAGCAGGCACCGGTGAGACAAAGTGTAGCTTTTTCTGACTGTAAGGATGTGATAGATGGAGTCACAAGCCTCAGACGTTTAGGAACATTTGCTCAGTGTGACCTGGAGATTTGAAATAGAAAGTTGTTTCAGCACTCACGGCTGCAGTGTTCATTTGCCTAGCAGATGTCAAGGACAGGGTTCGACATGTCGGGCTCCCATGGGGTGTTTGTTCTGATGTCTCTTGTGCCTTTGACTCTCTTCTAGACCTCTATTGCTGAGTGCTTGACATACCTCGATAACGGTGTTGTGTTCGTTGGGTCTCGCCTTGGGGACTCCCAGCTTGTGAAGGTGAGAAGACGCTTTCTTCTTCCTGTGTACTTTACCGCCTTCACTGCTGCTTCATCAGGCTTCTCCTGTGTTGGGAGCATCGCGGAATCTTTAATTCCTCAGTGTCCGTACTACTCAGCTTTTTCCTTGGCTGATTTCACGTCCTCCCTGACTAGCTCTTTGTCTTAAAGGTTCATTCAACAGATGTGCCAGGCAGAATGCTGGGTGCAGCAGATACAATTATGAACAAGACCCAGCTGCTACCTTCAGAAAGGTCATAGTCTAGTGTGCCGGACCCCTCTAGAAAACAAAAACTTCCTACCTTCCCTGCAGAAAAATGCATGTGAACATTTTGCATTAATTTCCAAACTGCTGCTTTGAAATCCATCCACAGGACTCACAGATTAGAAATTCCTGACTGATTAGTAGGTCTCCTGTAGGCCAGCTATGTTCCTTACTCAGCAGTTCCCCTCCAGAAGCATGCAGTGGAGCACGAGAAGGGCAGATCTCATAGGCTGAGAGTTTCCTTTGGATGATAACCATCTCTTTAGAGTGGATCTCTTAGGAGCATTCCAGGACTAACTGTGTTTTTCCTCTTAGCTGAATGTTGACAGCAATGAACAAGGCTCCTATGTAGTGGCCATGGAAACCTTTACCAATTTAGGACCCATTGTGGACATGTGCGTGGTGGACCTGGAGAGGCAGGGGCAGGGGCAGGTAAGGAGTTCATCCCAGAAATGAATAGTTGATACACCTGCCCACTCAAAGTGTGTCCTTCTAGATTTGCCTGTTTGGAGTGGGGAGTGCCCAGTGAAGATAACTTTCAAGAGCCTCACTTACTAATCCCAGTGATGCAAGGATAACTTCTATTTATCGAGTGTATCTCTTGGTCTGTGGTACAGATCTGTCTCATCTGTGGTCACATGAGCACCCTAATTAGATAGGAATTCTTGACCGTTTCAAAAGTGAGGAGGCTGGGGACTGGGAAAGATCAAGTACCTTGTCCAAATTTACATAACCTCCAAATCACAGGTGTGTCTGGCTCTAGATCCTGGGCTCTTTCTAGTAAACTAGGTTCTAAGTATGGAAGCCAGCTTGCTAGGAGCAGTGGTAGTTGCTTTTCACTTCTTGAACTAGAACATCCTGCTGCTTCGTAAACTTGGGGACACGGAAATCAGTCTCTGTTAAGTCTGTTTCCTCAAACCTAGCTCCACTGAAAGGGTCCTTGGGATTAGGTATAGCTTAATTATTTCCTGGGCATCGGTATGATGGCCCCGGGCTCTGGAGGGAGGTACTGAGAAACCTTCTCTCGATTGCAGCTGGTTACTTGCTCCGGGGCTTTCAAGGAAGGTTCCTTGCGAATCATCCGGAATGGAATTGGAATCCATGAGCATGCCAGCATTGACTTACCAGGCATCAAAGGTAACCTTTTGGTAGACATAGGATGTAAATCTTATTTGAGTAACCTTGGCCTTTGGCCTCATTATGTGTTGTGAAGGCACGTGGGTGGGAGCTAGAGGAAAGGTCACATGAAGAGTAAAAGTCATAATGACAAGGGGCAGAAGCTTAAACATATTTAAAAGTACCAAAGTCAACTTGAAAATATGTATTATTGACCAGTCTTGGATAATGGATTAAAGAAATGGAAAGGGAAAGTTTGTAAGTTAAATTTAATGTTTTTTGTTTTTTTTTTTTAAAGATTTTATTTATTTATTTGAGAGAGAGACAGTGAGAGAGAGCATGAGTGAGGAGAAGGGCAGAGAGAGAAGCAGACTCCCCGTGGAGCTGGGAGCCCGATGCGGGACTCGATCCTGGGACTCCGGGATCATGACCTGGGCCGAAGGCAGTTGTCCAACCAACTGAGCCACCCAGGCGTCCCAAATTTAATGTTGTTTTAAAGGAACTGATAGAATTCCTGAGAAAAGAGGAAACTGAGAATATCCTACAAAGGTGTAAGCATAAAGATAGTAACTTCTAGAACAGAAATACAAAGCTAAATTCCAGGAGAACTATAATAATCAAAAAGATCAAAGAAAAAAAAAAGATCTCAGACTACGTAGTGGAAGACTTTTGTGATACGTAAGTAGTAGACGTGACTCAGGATGATGTGGCATCTGCACGAGTGTCTGATATTCTGACATGTATCAGTAAATGTGAATGCGCTGCACTCGCCTGTTTTAAGAAAAAGATGATCAGATTGGATCATAAAGCAAAACGATCAGGAAACAAGACAATCAGGAAACAAGACAATCAGAAAACAAGACCATCAGAAAACAAGACCATCAGAAAAAGATATTTAGACTATCAGGAGATGAGAAGATTTGAATAGATAAGTAGAGGTTTATGAATTAGAAAGGAAGAGCTAAAAGTACAAAATCCAGGAAAGTTGGCTGAAAACTAGACAATGAGAGTTCATTAAGGCAGCAGGATATAAAATTAATTTACTGAAATCAGTAGCATTCATGTGCAAACGCAGTCCATTTGAAGGTATAGTGGAGGGAAGGAGCTATTTACGATAGTAATGAAAAGGCAAAATACCAAAGAATAAACTGTTTTAAAAGATTTTTATTTATTTGTCAGAGAGAGAGAGTGTGCTCACGCCACAAAAGCCAGGGAGCGGAGGCAGAGGGAGAAAGCAGGGGAGCCTGGTGTGGGGCTTTATCCCAGGAGCGTGACCTGAGTCGAAGACAGACGCTTAACCAGCTGAGCCACCCAGGCATCCCAGCTGAGGAGTAAATTTAACAAGAAATGTATAAAACCTATACAGGGAAAACTTTGAAGTACTTAAGGATTCAAAGGATAGATTGATCAAATGAAAAACATATCAAGGGTCCTTTAAATTAAATTATAAAGTGGTCTCTCTTTGACCAATTTTTTTAAAGATTTTATTTATTTCAGAGAGAATGAGAGAAAACACAAGTTGATGGAGGGTCAGAGGGAGAAGCAGACTCCCCGCTGAGTAAGCCGCATGGGGGTCTTGATCCCAGGACCCCAGGATCATGACCCAAGCCAGAGGCAGAGCTTAACCAACTGAGCCACCCAGGCGCCCCTTGACCTGTTTATTTTTGCACTTAATGTGTATCGATAAAAATATCAAGAGGCTTTTTTTTCTTGATCTAGATAAGCAAGAGTCCAAATGGAAAAAGGAAGAAGCAAGAAAAGCCAGAAAGACTTAGAAAGGAGCAGCGAGACAGGACTAGCCCTATCAGATATTAAAACATACCATTAAGCCTTAGTAGATAAAAGTGGTTTTGGTTCACTAATAGGCAGAGTTCCTTGAGCAGACTAAAAAAATCCAGAAATTAAAAAAAAGTCCAGAAGTAGACACAGTTACATGTGGGAATTTAGTGTACAGTGGTGGTGGTGTTTCAGCTCAGTGAGATAAAGATAATTTTTTAAAAATAAATGTTTTTTAAAAAAATTTTTTTAATGTTTTATTTATTCATTTAACAGAGAGGGAGAGTACAAACAGGGAGAGCAGCAGGCAGAGTGGGAGGGAGAAGTGAGCTCTCTGCTGAGCCAGGAGCCGGATGTGGGACTCCATCCCAGGACCCTGGGATCACGACCTGAGCCGAAGGCAGCCCCTTAATGAACTGAGCCACCCAGGCGTCCCAAAATAAATGGTTTTTAATAAATGTTGTTCCCAGTTATCAACTGGGAAGATACGTTTGGATCCGTACTGTACTTTGTGTACCTCACTAGAACCCAGATGTAAAAAGGAAGTCATACAAAAGTTGAAAGAAAAGGTTGTCGAATTCCTTTATGATCTTAGAGTGGAGAAAGCCTTTTAAACTGTGACTCAAAGTGTAGAAGCAAAGCGAAAGATTGGTTCATTCAGTGACCTGAAACGCTTCTCCGTGGCAAAAACAAAACACGTAAGCTGTCCTAAGAAATGTAGTCCAGATAAAAACGTTTGTAGTTCATCTTACAGACAAAGGCTTCATCTCCCTAATTGATTGAAGTACTTTGACAAAGAAGGTCACCAAAATTCTTGCCCCCAGATTGGCAAAGGGCATGTGTGGACGGGTAACAGGTCTCACTTGTACTAAGGGAGATGCAGATCCAAACTGAAGAGTGATACCATTCTTTACCAGGTGACCAGAGTCCAAAAGTTTGACAACACTGTGCTGGTGAGGCTGGGAGGAAATAAGCAGGCTCGTTGGTAGCATCTGCCAGAACGCGTCTGCATTTAATTTAATGAGTTCTGGACAGTCCAGATTGTAAGCGTGTCCCACTAGACCTTCATAAAGACAGCGTGATGTAAAGATAAGATCATTTTTTGTGGCATTGTATGCAAAATAGTGAAAGAACGGCCATCGGTGGAGACTTAAAACTGGTACATCTCTCATTAAACGCTGTGTAGCTTGAAAACAAGGTACTGTTCCGTTGTGATAAGCCTTTAGTATAAAATGGAAAAACGTAGCACAGAACGGTATATAATGGGCTGTTTTATATATGTATATATGTGTGTGTAACTTTTTTTAATTTTATTTTTATTTTTACTATTTTAAAAAATATTTTATTTATTTGTCAGAGAGAGAGAGTGTGCGCACGCGCGTGCACACACAAGCAGGCAGAGGCAGAGAGACAAGCAGGCTCCCTGCCAAGCAAGGAGCCCTATGTGGGACTCAATCCCAGGACCCTGGGATCATGACCTGAGCCGAAGGCAGTGGCTTAACCAACTGAGCCACTCAGGTGTCCCTATTTTTACTCTCTTTTTTTTTTTAAGATTTTATTTGAGAGAGACAGCGAGAGAGAGAATACAAGCAGCGCAGGGGGAGTGAGAGAGGGAAAAGCAGGCTTCCCGCAGAGCAGGGAGCCCGATGATGTGGGGCTTGATCCCAGGACCCTGGGATCATGACGCAAGTTGAATACAGGTGCTAACGACTGAGCCACCCAGGTGCCCCTAAATTTAATTTTATTTTATTTATTAAATATTTTATTTATTTGACAGAGATCACAAGTAAGCAGAGAGGCAGGCAGGGAGAGCGGGAAGCAGGCTCCCTGCTGAGGCTTTAACCCACTGAGCCACCCAGGTGCCCCCTTTAATTTTATTTTTAAATGATCTGTATATCCAGTGCAGGGCTCAAATCCACAACCCTGAGATCAAGAGTCGCACACTCCACCAAGTTAGCCAGCCAGGCACCCCTATATTTGTATTTCCTTATAAAACAGTGACTACCGAATTCCTAAAATTAAAAAAAATTTTTTTTTTCAAAAATAAACAGAAGACTATTGATGATTTATTTGGGGGGTGGGTTTCAGGGAGAGGTATAGGAGTGAAACTTCTGTGTACATATTTTATTTTTTATTTTATTTTTTATTTTTTTATTTTTTAAAAAGATTTTATTTATTTATTTATTTGACAGACAGAGATGACAAGTAGGCAGAGAGGCAGGCAGAGAGAGAAGAGGAAGCAGGCTCCCTGCTGAGCAGAGAGCCCGATGTGGGGCTCGATCCCAGGACGCTGGGATCATGACCTGCGCTGAAGGCAGAGGCTTTAACCCACTGAGCCACCCAGGCGCCCCCTGTGTACACATTTTAAAGATAAATTTTGATTTTGAGGGGCGCCTGGGTGGCTCAGTGGGTTAAGGCTCTGCCTTTGACTCTAGTCATGATCCCAGGGTTCTGGGATCGAGCCCCGCATCAGGGTCTCTGCTCTGCAGGAAGCCTGCTTCCTCCTCTCTCTCTGCCTGCCTCTCTGCCTACTTGTGACCTCTATCAAATAAATAAATAAAATCTTAAAAAAAAAATTTTTTTTTTAAATTGAGTCATAGAAATGCATCCTCCTGTCCAAAATCAAAGGAAGAACTTTAAAATATTAGGTTCAAAAAGGTTTTTCAAAACAACTTCTTCAGGGTCTTAAAGCCAGGAAAGAACAGAGTGGCTGTTCCAGCTTCAGGAGGGACTCCACAAAGTTCCTGCCCCTCCGTGAGGCCAGGCTCCCTTTCCTCAGACGTGGGGAGCTGAGTGTCGGCCTGTGCTCTGCATCTTTACCCTTGATCTTTGTTCCAGGTCTGTGGCCGCTGCGGTCTGATCCTAACCGGGAGACCGATGACACTCTGGTGCTCTCTTTTGTGGGCCAGACAAGGTGAGGAGGAGTCTGGCGACTGCGCCAGGTGCTTCTTTGGTGGTTGCAGGGTCGGGGAGCCGGGCTGGCTGACGCAGGCCTTCCCTCCCCCGCAGAGTTCTCATGTTAAACGGAGAAGAGGTGGAAGAAACCGAACTGGTGGGTTTTGTGGACGATCAGCAGACTTTCTTCTGTGGCAACGTGGCTCACCAGCAGCTCATCCAGGTAATACAGAGAGGGGCAGCCGCAGTGACTTGAATTTGCGCTAGAGTGGAGTGTAGAGCCCTGCAGGATTTTCCAGAAGTCCATGGTTCTAGAAGTGACATCATAGAAAAAAAGTAAAATTACCCAGTAACCCACCTCTCAGAGAAAACAGCTCCTAACCTTGCGGTTTCTCCTTTTAGCTTTAGGTTTCCTCTGGAAGTATATGCGGTATTTATTTGCATTCTCTTTTACAGACCGGGCTCATCATTTTTTATGTTTGGGGGTATCATTTTTGCACTCAGTTGTGCCCCCATTTTCTGAGACATGTGTTTTCCCTTGTTGTACTAATAACATGCCCGTTCAGTCCTAGTGCTCCCCTCCTATATGGCTGTTGCCAGTACTTTCCACAGTAATTGTTAGAGCCAGAGCTCTTACTCTGTTCTGATCTTGTTTTATTTTATTTTATGTTTTTTAAGATTTTATCTATTTGAGAGGGAGAGAGAGAAAATGAGAGGAGAGATGTCAGTGGGAGAAGCAGACTCCCTGCTGAGCAGGGAGCCCGAGGCGGGACTCCATCCTGGGACTCCAGGATCATGACCTGAGCCCAAGGCAGTCGCTTAACCGACTGAGCCACCCAGGCGCCCCGTGATTTTGTTTTAAATCTATGTGCGTTGTGGGGTCAGATACCCTTTTGGCCCTTGTTAGCTTGAGTCCGATTCCTGAGCACCTGCCCACCCCCTGGTGGTTTTTAGTTCAGAGTGACCCCTGGCGTCTTCACTTTTTGCACATCCTCTTCAGCCTTTGGAACTTTTCCGAACTGTGGCCAGAGTCTGTGTTCGCCAGTGTCGGGTATAGCACTTGTGTGCCTGAGGATTAGTGAGTCCTCTCCCTCTTTTTATCCACTTGGGATTTCCTTGTGGCCAGTAGGCAGTAGTGGATTTGGTGAAGGCCAGAGGGAAAATTCTTTTGGTTTGTGGACCAAGTGTGGGAGGTACCCAGATACTGATTCATTGCTTTGTGAGTTTTTTTCTAACTAGTGGCCTGAAAACTGAAGACCAGCTCATGTATCTGTCATTAAAGGGTTTTCCTCTTTAAATAGGAGCTCGGCTTTGATAGGTTAAGGTGAATTGATGTGAACATTAGTGTCATCAACCTGCTTTTTGTTTTATTTCAGTGATGAAATAGGTTGATTAAGCATGTTTCAAGATAATTTCATAGCCTTTACTAAAGAATTTTAGTTTTGGGGTGCCTGGGTGGCTCATTTGCTTGAATGTTTGCCTTTGGCTCGGGTCACGATCCCAAGGTGCTGGGGATCGAGCCCCATGTTGTCAGGCTCTCTGCTCTGTGGGGAGTCTGCTTCGCCTTCTCCCTCTGCCTGCCACTCCCCCGGCTTGTTCTCAGTCAGTCTCTCAGTCAAATAAATAAAATCTTGAAAAAAAAAGAATTTTACTTTTTGCAGGAGTTTGGGAAAGAAAATACGTAGAGCAGAGAGGACTTCTGTAGTTAATTTTTAGGGCTCCACTAGGGCAACGTTTACCACCCTCCCACTGGCATATGGATCCCAGCAGGTGCCTGGAGACCTTTCTCTTCTTTTTCTAGATCACTTCAGCATCTGTAAGGTTGGTTTCTCAGGAACCCAAAGCTCTGGTCAGTGAGTGGAAAGAGCCTCAGGGCAAGAACATCAGTGTGGCCTCCTGCAACAGCAGCCAGGTGGTCGTAGCGGTGGGAAGGGCCCTCTACTACCTGCAGATCCATCCTCAGGAGCTCCGGCAGATCAGGTGTGTGCCTGCCTGCCTGCTCCTTCTCCCCCTTCCCTGTTCTCTGGGCTGCCTTTCATCCTTGGAGTCCTTCCTCTGCCATATTCCTCTTTGTTCAGCCATACAGAGATGGAACACGAAGTGGCCTGCTTGGACATCACCCCACTGGGGGACAGCAATGGGCTGTCCCCTCTTTGTGCCATTGGCCTCTGGACAGACATCTCGGCGCGTATCTTGAAGCTGCCCTCTTTTGAGCTACTGCACAAAGAGATGCTGGGTGGAGGTAGGTGGCTTGTAAGGACCTTTTAAGGGTTGGGGTCAGAGTCGGAGTGTGGAACAAGATCTTAACGTGCCCCTCTCCCACAGAGATCATTCCTCGTTCCATCCTGATGACCACTTTTGAGAGTAGCCACTACCTCCTTTGTGCCTTGGGAGATGGGGCGCTTTTCTACTTCGGGCTCAACATTGAGACAGGTGAGAACCACACTTTGAGTAGAGGGCTCTCGGAGAAACGAGGGGTGTGGAGTTGCTTTAGCCTCGGGGTACCGCATTAAATGAGCATTTTGAACTTTTGAGCTTTTGAACCTTCACGACCCAGCTGTTTGTCCTGTTTCCTTCCTCCCTGCTTTCTTCTGATGCCATTCTTTCTGTAGGCCTGTTGAGCGACCGTAAGAAGGTGACCCTGGGCACCCAGCCCACGGTATTGAGGACTTTCCGTTCTCTTTCTACCACCAACGTCTTTGCTTGCTCTGACCGCCCCACTGTCATCTACAGCAGCAACCACAAATTGGTCTTCTCCAATGTCAACCTCAAGGAAGTCAACTACATGTGTCCCCTCAATTCTGATGGCTATCCTGACAGGTGAGCCTCTTTCTTTCTTTAGCAAGAGCCATTGATTGAGGGCAGCATGATGTTTTCCTCACAGCCTTCCCCTCTCACCTTTTCCCAAAGTCGAATCAGTGTAAAGAGCTGAGATGGAGAGTGTAGAGCACGAGTTCTCCCATCTGGGCTACCATTAGAAACCCTTGGGATGCTTTTTAAAAAGTATGGATTTTTTTAGGGGCACCTGGGTGGCTCAGTGGGTTAAAGCTTCTGCCTTTGGCTTAGGTCGTGATCCCAGGGTCCTGGGATCGAGCCCTGAATTGGGCTCTCTGCTCAGCAGGGAGCCTGCTTCCCCCTCTCTCTCTCTCTACCTGCCATTCCACCTACTTGTGATCTCTGTCAAATAAATAAATAAAATCTTAAAAAAAAAAAAAGTATGGATTTTTTGAATCCTCCTCAGATTCTGATTCAGTAGATCTGGCGTTTGGGTCATAGAATCTGTATTTTCAGGAAAACCTCCCCAGTGACTCAGATGGTTAGTCAGGTTTCGGAACCCCTGATTTAGAGATCATTCTGTATTCCCCTGGAGCAGGGATTCTCAGAGTACGGTCCCCCGCTAGCACCTAGCTGGGAACTCATTAGAAATGTAAACTTTCAGGTCTTGGGTGAGGGAGGGGAGGGTGCGGAATCAGAACCTCGGTTGGGGGAGCTGTCCCCCTAAAAGCGCACTCCTCATTGTGATGCAGGTGGTGACTTGAGACTCACTGTTCTAGATTCTAATGCTACGATAAGCATTCAACGGAAAGCAGTTAAAAATCTCAGTTGAGGCTCACCCAGACCTGTTAAATAAGATGGGGGGTGGCAGTGGAACCAGGCATCAGGGCCCTTTTTAGCAAGCAGTTGGAAGTTGAGAGCCATTGCATGGAGGAAGCTAGTGTAATTCTGCCTTGTTTTTCTTCCCCTTATGGAGTTGCCTTGTAGAATCCTTTCCTTCCTTGGGTCTACTCAGTCTAAACCCAGACCCTTCTTTCCAGCCTGGCACTGGCCAACAACAGCACCCTCACCATCGGCACCATTGATGAGATCCAGAAGCTGCATATCCGCACGGTTCCCCTCTATGAGTCTCCCAGGTGAGGGCCAGGGGAGGAGGGCTGCAGACATCAGCGATCTGGGTGTGTGTGGGGGGTGCTTCCCCTCTCAGACCAGTTCTGAGTGGCACTGTCCACACTTGTTCCCCAGGAAGATCTGCTATCAGGAAGTGTCCCAGTGCTTCGGGGTCCTCTCCAGCCGTATCGAAGTCCAGGACACGAGTGGCGGCACAACAGCCCTGAGGCCCAGTGCCAGCACCCAGGTGAGGGCACAGACGAAGAAAGATGGCGTTAGAGCAGGGCTGGCAAACACTCTGGAAAGGGTCATGTGATAGGTATGGCTTTGTCCACTGTATGGGAACAGCTACTCTGATTGGACATCACAAAAGTGGCTGCAGACAACAGGTAGGATAGTTGGGTTCCAGTCACACTTTATCTGTAAACACAGGCAAGTGTGTGTGGAGCTGGAGTTGGGTCCCCTCGTTGGAGGGTTGGGAAGAGTCTGGGATAAGTGTGGCAGTAAGTGAGTCTGCTACTCCGTAGCCTCACAGGATGAAAAATTCTCTTTCATCATCAATTTGGACGCTTTGTAGGGTATGCGTAACTGGGGTCAGCATAACGTTATAGGTAAGAGGTGGGATTTAGAGTCTGACAGGACTGGCTTCAAGGTTTATTGCTAGCTCTGTGACCTTGGGCAAGTCTACACTTCAGGTTCCTCATCTGTGGGATATGGAGGGTGGTAGGGCAGTCTACAGCCCCGTGGAGTAGACTCGATGGAGATAGCAGCCGATAGTCTTACCTCACGAGTTCTTTGCTTTTCTTGCTCCCAAACATCTGCGATGGGACTTCTTTCCTTAACCGAGAATGCATAGTCTTTACACTTTCCTTTTTAATTCACGTGCTCCCTGCTCTTCCCGTTGAGAGAGGTGGAGTCTCTCCCCTTACCAGGTTGCCTTAGTTCCTCATTCGCTTTGTTTGACTGACTTGGCATCCCTGTTTTAGCGGCCATTAGTAGCCCTTAGCAGCCTCTGTTTTGGGCTGCTATGTCAAGTTCATGCAGAAGTTGGCTCCCGGTCCTCAGTCCCCGGGCCCTGTCCTCCAAAGCTCTCTGTTCTCGAGGCTTTCCTTGAGCCGCCAGCCTCGAGTTGTCCTCATTCGGACTCGGCTTCGGTCCGGCGCTCCTGGTGGCCCCTTCACCCAGATGCTCCCTGCACCTGGTGTGCCTGAGCCGGGCTGTGTGTGTTCTCTGCTCAGGCCCTGTCCAGCAGCGTCAGCTCCAGCAAGCTGTTCTCCAGCAGCACGGCGCCGCACGAGACCTCCTTCGGAGAGGAGGTGGAGGTGCACAACCTCCTCATCATTGACCAGCACACCTTCGAAGGTGCAGACGAGCTCCTTCGTCCTTCCTGAAGTGCCTGTTCTGGGCTCTGATAGATTCCACAGTTGGATGGACCTTGTGACAGACCATCCTGGGCAGAGTCGAAAGGAGGGCGGGACCCCTGGGTTGGCCGGGAGTCCAGGGTGCGGGGTCCCCTCCTGTGGTGTGGGCCGGTGAGGGCCGGTGAGGGCCTAACAGGCTGGGGAGGCAGGAACAGCAGGAGCTGGGGCCCCGTGCTTGGGCCCGAGCTAGGGGCACCCCCGGAATTCAGGGTTACGTGTGCATGCACCTTAACAGCCGGTCGTGCCTCTGGCTCTCCTTCCAGTGCTTCATGCCCACCAGTTTCTGCAGAATGAGTATGCCCTCAGCCTGGTCTCCTGCAAGCTGGGCAAAGACCCCAATACGTACTTCATCGTGGGCACGGCCATGGTGTATCCCGAAGAGGCGGAGCCCAAGCAGGGTCGCATCGTGGTCTTTCAGTATTCCGACGGTAGGTGGGCACCGTCCGGGCTTTGAGAGATCTGGAATTCTGGGAAAGTAACAGACCGTTTTGGCTTCAGAGCTTTAGTTAAGCAGCAGAAGAGCCTGGGTGTAACTGCTGTGACGCGAGACTTCCTGTTCCTTCCACTCTAGCTGTGGACGGGCTCGATGAGTTCGAGGGGAGGGGAGTGAGCACACACACGAGTAGAATCTGGCTTGTGTTTCTTCCTTTTCTGCGCTTTGAAAGGAAGACGATGGGAGAGGTGAACGGTGGGTAAGAGAATCTAGTGGCCAGGATCACAGATTTGCTTTCCGCTTGGTTGCTCCGTCACGTAGTTCCTCTTTCCGGCTTTAGCACCTCGTGTTCCTGGCTCTCCTCGTTTCCTTGTGCGAGATGGTTCCAAAGACCCGATGTCAGCCCCCAGATCTCGGCTCAGATGGCCAAGATGGAATTCGGTCTCCATCTTGAGAGTTGGATCTGCAGTGTTTGCGGGGAGGCAGACCCCGGACACAGTCTGCAGTGTGGCGCGTTCTGTCGCGGCTCATGGTTGTGGTGGGGGTTAACCGCAGTGGACGCTCTCTACTTCCTGCATTCAGACGCGTGGTTTGGGAGCAGGAATTAGAGCCAGAGGGAAGGTCAGGATTCTTCTGATGAGTTGAAGTGTGGGCTCATAAAGGAGACTCCGAGTCTGTCTGTCTCTCCTCAGGAAAACTACAGACTGTGGCCGAGAAGGAAGTGAAGGGAGCCGTGTACTCCATGGTGGAATTTAACGGGAAGCTGTTAGCCAGCATCAACAGCACGGTGAGGCCCACGGCACTCGGTATCACAGCCCAGGTTGCACGCCATTGTCTAAAGAGCGTGTCTCCTTTACGTTTCCTGAGGCCACCTGCGTGTCAGATTTTAAGCGTGGCAGAGCGGTGGGAATGGAGGGTGGAGCTGGGAGTCTAGGGAGCTCAGGTTGGCCCAGATGTTAGCCTTGGTTATGGGAACCTCCCCTGAGAATCAGACCCTAAGTGCTGTGGGCACTGAGGAGAGGGTGCGGGCCACGGACGGCCCCTTTACTTCTGAATATGTGGGGGTGGGCGACTGATCCGTGTGAAATGAGGTGAGCCAAACCTTGCTATCCCACGCATGTCCCTGAAATACTGGTCCCATAGAGTCTGCTTCTCTGCTGTGACTCCACCTCCCTGGAAAAAGTTTTTAAAAGTTCCATAGATACGTCTGTGAAGTACGGTGTCTTACAATCTCTCTTGGAGCTCCCCGGTGCATCATGGGATATTCAAGGTGCCGAGAGGTCAGGGAGTGAAAAAACATCAATTAAGTACTTAAAATCGAGGTTTTCCGGTAGTTGTATTTACTCACGACCTATTCGTTGAACGCTTGTGTGCCCGGTGCTGTTAAGATGTTGGTATAGGGGGCGCCTGGGTGGCTCAGTGGGTTAAAGCCTCTGCCTTCGGCTCAGGTCATGATCCCAGGGTCCTGGGATCGAGCTCCGCATCGGGCTCTCTGCTCAGCGGGGTGCCTGCTTCCCCATCTCTCCCTCTGCCTCTCTGCCTACTTGTGATCTCTGTCTGTCAAATAAATAAACTTAAAAAAAAAAAAAAGATGTTGGTATAGCAGAGGACAAATATGGACAAAGAAAACAGATTGTTTGCTCCAAGCTTACTACTAGCAAATAGTATATATGTGTTCTCAAGATGGTGAGAAATAAAAATGGGGCAGGGACTGGAGGAGCGTCAGAAGGAGCACAGGGTGGGGATGGCTGTTTTATCATAGGGTCAGGATTCTTGCTGATATAATGACTTCTGGGCAGGTTCCTGAGGGAGGGGAGGCAGAAGCCATGCCTGTGTCTGGGAGAGACTAAGGGCAAGGAGCCCGAGGTGGGAGTGGTCCTGCTGTCTTCGTGGGGGCGAGCTGGAGGTTGCAGGGAGGTCAGTCGAGCAGCCAGGCGACTGAAGACACTGGCCATTTAAGGACTTTGGTTTGTACTCTGAGGATGATGGAAGCTTCTGGAGGGTTTGAGTAAATGTTTGGATGTGATTGGACTTCGGTCTTGGAAAGATCACTTTACACCTTGGAAAAGGCTGGAGGGGCCCAAGGAAAGAGGTGGTGACATCTGTGGGGCTCTAGTGGTCACGCCGACCACAGTTGCTGGGAGCAGGGAGCCACGCAGGTGAGGTGTGAGGAGGGGAATAACGGGACAGGAGTTTGGTTTGAGCAACAGGAAGGGCAGCGTGGCCATTTGCTGATGGGGTAAGATGGAGTAGAGCAGGTTTGGAAGGGAAAGGGAAACGTTTCTTTACTTAAAACACTTGTGACACCGTATGTGTGGGGTTTTATCCCCGCACCAACCTGTTTTCCAATCTTGACACCGACTAAGTGTGCTCTAGTTTAATTCCGTTCTGACCCCGGCTGCCTGGAGCTCGTGAGCAGGTTAAGCGCTCAGTCCCATAGGACTGTCCTCGCCTCAGGCACCATCCCGAGCAATGGGGGTCCAGGGGTACCCAAGCCTCTGTCCTGCATGGCTACAAAGTTGGCTTCCCACAGCCCCCTCTCAGGTTTGATACCTTGCTGGCACAACTCAACAGAACTCCAGGAAATGTTTACTTACATTTACTGGCTTATCATAACAGGTACTGGCGGAGAGCCAAACGAACATCGTGTGAGGGCCATAGGGGTCCTGAGTGCAGGAGCGTCTCTCCTCGTGGAGCGGGGGTCCGCCATCCTCCCAGCTTGTGGGTGTCTTCACCAACCTGAGTGCTCTCTGAACCTGGACTTGAGGGATTTTTATGGAGGCTCCATCACAGAGGCCTGATAAGATCGTTAACTGCATCTTTGGCCTGTGCCTTCCCCAGGGGATGGGGAGGAGCGCCGACACGTCCAGACTTTTTTTTTTAAGAAAGATTTTATTTATTTATTTGACAGAGACAGAGAGAAAGAGGGAACAGAAGCAGGGGGAGTAGGAGAGGGAGAAGTAGGCTTCCTGCAGAGCAGGGAGCCCAATGCGGGGCTCAGTCCCAGGATCTTGGGATCATGATCTGAGCTGAAAACAGACGCTTAACGACTGAGCTACCCAGGCGCCCCCGGGTCCAGGCTTCTAATTGTGAACAGTCCACGTCCTGAACTATCCAGGCACCCCCAAGAGCCACCTCATCAGAAGAAGGGACTCCTACCACCCAGGAAATCCCAGGGCATTGAGGAGCTCCGTGTAAAATGCTGCTCACACTTGGGAAGTTACAAGGGTTTAGGAGCTCTGGTTAGGGACCAGAGTCAGAGACCAAATGCATCATTCCCCAGTGGGGAAACCACAGGTCTGACTTCGGACACAGGTCAGTCGTTTCAGTGGTCAGGGTGGTCGCTGGATGAGAGGGCTGGAATCCAAGTAAGGGCTGGGCTGGGGACTGGCAGGGTAGCAGTTAAGACCCGGCGTTTAATGCCAACAGACTGGATGGGCGGCCTTAAGCTCACCCATGCACTGAGAGCAGGCGGAGGAGGGATGGGAAGGCTGAGCCGTGGGACCCTCGAGCTTTTAAAAGTCACCATGAGTGATGAGGAAGATGGCGCCAAACAGAAGGGTGACGAGTGAAGTAGGAGAGGAACCGAGAGAAAACTTGGGAAAGCTGTGGAAAGGAAGCATTCCAGCTGGGGGATTGGGAAGTGGCAAGTGCTGCCCGAAGTCAGGTGACGTGAGAATTAAGGGTCGGGTGCTGGTTTTCGCAACGGCGAGGGTAGTGCTGCCTGTGGCCAGAGCTCGTTTGCTTGAATGGTGCAGTGCACCGCTCGCTGATAGAAGAGGGTTTGATCAGGACTGGGAGGAGAGGGCCGCTAGCATTAGAAAATGCTCTTGAGTTCCACGACGGAGAAGAGAGTCAGGGAGTGGACTGGACAGGACAAGAGAGTTGTTAGCTTCTGAAGCATGGAAACACGGCTGCGTGTTTGTGTGCCTATGAGAGTGGTCCGTTAGGAGGTGCTGGAGCCGTGTTGTTGAATCAGACCAGTGGGAGGTGGGACCCAGTACTGCATGTGGGCCTCAGACGGTGGAAGCACTGGAGGTCTCTTGGTTGTGTCCATACTCTGAAGGAGCTGAGAGGAAGGGTGGAAGCAGAGGTAGTAGAGGTTCGAGGAGGTTTGGCTCCTTGTGTCCGAACCTGGAGCATAACAGACCAGAAAAAGGATCCAGTTATTGGGAAGTCTAAGGAGGTCACTGTCAGGAGTGGTCATGGAGTTCAAGCGCTCCATTGTTTTTCCGCAGCTGTTGTTGAAGACGAGACTCATGCCAGAGTCTGGTTACGTCCGGTGAGCAGGATCAAGACAGGGCAATGGGGTTGAGAACCTGTGAGGTTTATGGTGAGGGACCCAGGGCATCTGAGAAATGGTGAAACTGAGGACACCAGATTCTGGAGTTATTTTTAATGACAGGCTCTGAGGGGTGACCACTGGGTGGACAAGATACCACAGGGACAAGGGGGGGTCAAGGAAGAAGAGAGGTTGGTATTGGGTCTTCTCTGTGAAAGTAGAAGTCACCAAGAATGATAGGAAGGTTGTGTGGAGGAGAGTGGTGGGGTGAGGGTGTGCATGGCCGCTCGGGGCTGGCGGTGCTGGCAGTCTGTGGGGTGAGCTTCGGGACTGCCACGAGGGAGGAGGCAGGGCGGAAGTGAGAAAGGGCCACCAGGAAGTCCATGGAAGGCTGCCTTTACTCTAGTCCCAGCTGTACGGGGACAGTGGCAGGGAGAAGCTGAGAGGGCCTGTGGTCCTTGTGAAAGAGCCACGTTTGAGTTAGAGGATGGGGGTGGCCCAGGGACTGTACTGGGCTGGGGGTGGTGGCAGCGGCGGGAGCAGAGCCTGTGTGCAGGAGTTGGGAAGGCTGGGTGCGAGGTTGGGTAGGAGCTGTCTAGGCCATTGCTGGCTATTGGAAACACCGTAGGAGCCAGAGGTGTGATTCTAGACTTTCTTGTTGCCACGTGAATAAAAGTAAGAAGCACATGAGATTGATTTTAGGAATTTATTTGTTTTAAACATATTTTTAAATATTTGATTTATTTTTTGACACAGAGAGATAGCGAGAGAGGGAACACACAGGGGGAGTGGGAGAGGGAGAAGCAGGGTTCCCACTGAACAGGGAGCCCGATGTGGGGGTCAATCCCAGGACCCCGGGGTCATGACCTGAGCCGAAGGCAGACAGACGCTTAACAACTGAGCCACCCACGCACCCTCGGGATGTGTTTTATTTAATCCAATAGAGCTAAACTACTATTTTAACATATGATCGATACAGAAGTTATTAGAAGATGATGTGTAGGTATGTTTCATACAGACTTCAGAATCTGATTCATGTTTTGCACGCACAGCGTGTCTCAATTTGGGCTAGCCACATTTTAGGTGTGTTTTTTGCTTGCTTTTTTTGTTTTTTTTGTTTTTAAAGATTGATTTATTTTCAAGAGAGAGAGACAGAGTGTGTGCCCACAGTGCACCAGAGCAGGAAAGGGAAGAGGGAAAGAGAATCCCAAGCATTGTTTGTGCCAAGTGCAGAGCCCGACATGGGGCTCAATCCCTCAACCCTGAGATTATCACCTGAGCCGAAACCGAGAGCTGGATGCTCAACTGACTGTGCTAGCCAGACGACCCCACTTTTGTTTATTTTTTTATTTTTATTATTTTTTTAAGATTTTATTTATTTGGGAGAGAGATCACAAGTAGGCAGAGAGGCAGGCAGAAAGAGGGGGAAGCAGGTTCCCCACTGAGCACAGAGCCGGATGCGGGGCTGGATCCCAGGACCCTGAGATCATGACCTGAGCCGAAGGCGGAGGCTTAACCCACTGAGCCACCCAGGTGTCCCCTTTTTGTTTATTTTTAAGATTTATTCATTTGAGAGAGAGCGTGCTTGTGAACTGGGGGAGAGGCAGAGGGAGATGGATGGGGGAGAGTCTCAGGCAGACTTCCCGCTGAGTGCAGAGCCTGACACGACCCCATCCCATGACCTGAGATCATGACCTGAGTGGAAATCAAGAGTTGGATGCTCAACCGACTGAGCCACCCAGGCAGCCCACCTTTTAGGTGTTTTGTAGCCACGTGTGGCTAGTCGCTGCCATATTAGGCAAAGAGGCATAGAGCCTGTTGGGCTAAGAGTGGGCATCTTGGGTTTTTGGTAGTGTCCTACCTTGGCCTTGACTGTCTCCACAGCAGATGTGGAGGCTGAGAGTCTGGAGTGGAGGGGTAGTGGGTGTAGCCAGTAGCACATGGAACATTTGGCTCCATTTTCACTTCTCTGTTAGGCTGGGCTTTACAAAGATGGGGGCCTCTGGGCACCCTTGACCCTTCCAATGGAGGTGTAGTAGCCAATGTAATTGTCATGCATAAGTCTTGGAGGATGCCCCTTTGGAGTTCGGGTTCTTTCTTTACAGAACCCTGAGAAAATCATGTCTTGATATATTCTGCCCAGGAGTTCTGTGTGTGCAGAAGCCATGGGTGAGACCACTGGGATCCTGAAGGGTCTGCCAGGGCAGGCTTCCCAGGGAGTTGAGTCTGTCTTCCTCTGACTGGATAGCTGTCTGCTGATGTAAAGCATCTTCCTTCGTTTGGAGGTGTGGTCGTAACTGAAGGAACATTGCAGGGGACAAGACAGAAAGGCATGGGGAGGGGGGACCCTTTGGTGGAGTCTGGTGGCCACAGACTCCAGTGCTTGAAGAGTCCTTTAGTTATTGGACAGTGTTTGTGTTGGAATTTCCATTTCATTTTCTCTACCCATTGGGCTCACGTCAGAATGTTCTGGGAGTGCATGTTTTGAGAAGGGCTCAGAAAAGACGGTTCATTGGGAGGTGATTTTGTTCCTTTCTGATCAGGAAACTGAGGTGAATCTTCTTTTTTCAGAAATATTTCTGTAGGTCAGTTATCACCCTTCAGTCACGAGAAGACCATCTTTCGTCCTGTCCTTCGTATTACATGCATCACTGTTTATTTAGTATTTTTACTCTGACTCGTTTTTTACATAAAGGGAAACTTTCTGTTACCAGTTTGATGTTCTTGCTCTATTTTCATATTTCGTAAATATGTAATACCAAAATAATAAATACCCACACCAGTACCACAGCAAACCATGTCACACCCCATGCTGCGCTTTCGGAAGTGGTGCTATAGATGGAGGGTGGCGGAGGGGGACATTGGTCAGTGTGAGAGCACTTGGGCCCTTGGATTGAGAGAAACGAGATGTCCTTCGCAGGTGCGGCTTTATGAGTGGACAACAGAAAAGGAGCTTCGCACGGAGTGCAATCACTACAACAACATCATGGCCCTCTACCTGAAGACCAAGGGCGACTTCATCCTGGTGGGCGACCTGATGCGCTCAGTGCTGCTGCTCGCCTACAAGCCCATGGAGGGGAACTTTGAGGAGGTAGTTGGGGGGATGGGGACAGATGTGGCCCCTGCAAGTGTTTCTTTGGTGGTGAGGGATAATCAAGCCCAGTGGCGGGGGGGTGGGGGCGGAAGGTTTTTCCCTGGAGCGAACGATCTGTGTTGATGAGGTATTTTCAGAGGTCCCCTCCCCGCAGCACGAATCTGAGTAGGGCGCCATTTCTGGGCAGCCGCAACCAAATGGGACGTGCCGGCCGGAGGTCGGGGGCAGAATCCGTGTAGAGCGGCAGTTGTGAAACTGGGGCAGGATCTTGGCTTCCGGGCGGCTGCTGATTATATTTTCTTGTTGTGCCTTATCTGTTTTAAGATCGCTCGAGACTTTAATCCTAACTGGATGAGTGCTGTGGAGATCTTGGATGATGACAATTTCCTGGGGGCCGAAAATGCCTTTAACTTGTTTGTGTGTCAGAAGGATAGGTGAGCGCGGGCTTTGGGACTGGTGGGGCGGGGGTGGGGCCCTGGGTCCGGTGATGAGGTCCTCTCTCGGGCGTAGGTGCCCCTCTTCACCAGGGTCGAGTCCTTTCACCAGCGAATCCGAGCCACAACAGTCAGCCCCTCAGACCGGCTCTGCCGCTGTGGGCTCCCCAGGGAGTGGTCCTTGTGGGGGCCTCCTGGGGGGGCCGGGAGGTGCGGGGAGTGAGTGTCGCACACGCCTTTCAGTGCTGCCACCACCGATGAGGAGCGGCAACACCTCCAGGAGGTCGGTCTCTTCCACCTGGGCGAGTTCGTCAACGTCTTTTGTCACGGCTCTCTGGTCATGCAGAACCTGGGCGAGACTTCCACCCCCACGCAGGGCTCGGTGCTCTTTGGCACAGTCAACGGCATGATTGGTAAGGCTGGCCCCTGCAGGGCGCCCTCCCCCGCAGGCTGCTGTCCTCAGACCAGCCTTCCGGGGGACGGGAGAGCGGTTCGACACCACCTTGGAGCTCCCTAGCAGAGGCTGCCCCAGCTCGTCCCTCCTCGCGCTCCTTTCCCTGGCTGCCCTTGGTAGAAGATGCCTGTTGCGGGCTCCGTGCCCTGCGGCTGTCCGCAGCTCTCGGCTCCCTTTGCCGCTTAGGACTGGTGACCTCGCTGTCAGAGAGCTGGTACAACCTCCTGTTGGACATGCAGAATCGACTCAATAAAGTCATCAAGAGCGTGGGCAAGATCGAGCACTCCTTATATCCTTCCCGGCGGCGTGTCCTAGCACAGCCAGAGTGCTGCCTTACCCTTAGCTGCTTCTGGAAACTGCAGTTCCTTTAGGAAATGTCTTGACTAGCTTCCTGTGGGGAACAGGCTCTTGTGCTGTTTTGGTTTTTTTTGTTGTTGTTTTTTGTTTTTAAAGATTTTGTTTATTTATTTGACAGAGAGAGATCACAAGTAGGCAGAGAGACAGGCAGAGAGGGGGAAGCAGGCTCCCTGCTGAGCAGAGAGCCCGATGCGGGGCTTCATCCCAGGACCCTGAGATCATGACCTGAGCCGAAGGCAGAGGCTTAACCCACTGAGCCACCCAGGCGCCCCTCTTGTGCTATTTTTTAAATATACTTTTTCTTGGGGAAAAATTGAAACCCACTAGTAGAATTGTATCGGGAATCCTCGTGTACTGTCACCCAGCTTACCTGGTTCACCTCGGAAATGTAGACTGCTGTTCTTGAAATATATCCGCCTTTGGTTTCTCTGGCCTTACATGTCAAACATGAAGTTCAGATGACCACGTTAGGAACATACTTTTGGAGATCTGTTGGGGACAGCAGTGTCTGAGAAACCTCGTGAGCGAGGCTAGTGGAAGAAGGGGGAAAGTGAGGAAGCCGGAAACTCCAGAAGCCCGGGGATCAGCGCCGCCGGCGCATCTAGGATCCAAGTGTTGCTGGACATTGGCTCGTTCCGGGAGATGGAAAGGGTCCTCCCCAGGCCGGAGGTGGGAGGGCTCCTGCTCTCATCTGGGAGGGAGGTGATGGGCTGACGTGTTGGCTTCTACCAACCAGCAGGGCTCTGGGCAAGCCTCCGTTTGTTCACCTGTGAAGATCAGGCTAGGCTCAGGAGCGGGGCTCTTCCCAGGCGGGCACATCTGACTGCCTGGAGCACTTGTAGAAAATGTCCATGTACGTCTAGGCTCTATGCCAAGGAGGGTCTGATCTGTATTAAAAACATTGTCTTGAACATCACCCTAGTTGAGAATCACTAGAATGGATAATAATTTTACCTAATGTCTTCCAGTAACAGACTCTCCGAAAAGCAATGTGATTTTTAGTTGAAAATGTTACTTCCTGTTCCTGTCCTGATGCTTGCTTTAGACTATGGTCTATGCAGAGGTGGGGGTGACCGAGAGTAAGGCTGTTGGCGGGTACCGCCCATTCCTTAACTCACCTGTCCACCTGGAGATCTTTTCATACTGAGCGAAAGACAGAACCAGCCACGGGCTTCATCGATGGAGACTTGATTGAGAGTTTCCTGGACATCAGCCGGCCCAAGATGCAGGAGGTGGTGGCAAACCTACAGGTGAGCTAGCTGTGTGGTGTTTGGCCCTGTGCCTGTGACCCAAGTCCATGGTGGGGCCAGCTGTGCTGGAGAGCATCGGAGCACCGGGTGCTGTCCGCCTCAGCTCCCCAGCGCTGGCGGCCTTCTTCCTGAGTAGTTTCCTTCCCCTGAGGGTAGGTGGAGTCTGAGGGTCATGGCACCGCACTAGGACCTTTCCCCGTGTGACCTGTGCTGTGGAAGTGAGGGCGTGTTGGGCACTTGTGGGATCTTTGGCGGCCCACAAACAGGAGGCACGGGGATCGGGTTAGCATCCTGCCGGGAAGAGAAGTTCCCCAGTGTGGGGTTTTAAGGTATTGCTCACTGGAGTTGGTGCCTCGGGGGGACATCCTAGAAGAGGGAGAAACGTATGCCAGGTGGTGGCCTCCCAACCAGCTTTGCCATCCGTAGACCTTGCTGACTTGTATCTTTCAGGAGAGGGTGTGGGTTTCTGATGAGACCTTCCTCCTTGTCATGGCAGTAGTGGGGCCGGGTGCCTCTTGCTGTGACCGTCCCTTCCCCTGGAGAGGGAGAGCGCACTCGTGGTCCTCACAGCCCTCCCCTTTCCTCCTTGCAGTATGATGATGGCAGCGGGATGAAGCGAGAGGCCACCGCAGATGACCTGATCAAGGTTGTGGAGGAGCTGACGCGGATCCATTAGCCCAGGGCTGGGAGCCCCTTTCCCAGGCCCTCCCCGAAGGCTTTGCTCTCTTGCCCTGCTCCCCTCCCCCACCATTGTCTTCTCGGCCGGCCGTGGGAAGCCTTTCCCTAAGCCAGCTATCCCAGAAGCCACAGTCTACCTGTGTGAAAATGGGGATTTCTTTGAACTAAAACCAGTTCACTGGAGACCTGGGAATGGGGTGAAGGCGGAATATTTTCTCCCTGGATTTTTACCAGTCCCAGAGGATTCCAACCATCACTTTGGACACCAAGCCTTGATTGGTGTTGCCTGCTGTCCTCCTTCCAGGGAGGGATTTTGCAGCTCTTGGGCTGAAAGGAAGCTCTGTGTGTGTGCTGTGCGTGTGTGCGTGTGTGTGTGTGCGTGTGTGTATGTATCTCACACTCATGCATTGTCCTCTGCTATCTTTTTATTTAGGTTGGGGTGTGGGGAGGCTATGGGTAGGGGGGAGGAGGGGCGGGACGGGTTCATTGTCTCTGAAGTGAGAGCTTCCTTTTGCTTTCTCTATTGCCTGAGAGCTTTGGGTCTGGAGGCCTGACCATAAGGCCGTGAGCTGCCCGAGTCTGAAAGCTGGAGATGGTGGGTGATTTCCAAGCCGCCGTAGCCTTTTTGTCTCTGGGGAACTGCCTTCTTCAGAGGGAAGGAGGTGGGGGGCCGTGAATTGGTTGTTAGTTTCTGAGTTTTACCAAATAAAGTAGAATCTAAGAAGAAAGCTCTGTTTGCCTCCACTTCCTGCCGCCCAGCTTCCCAGTCACACAGTGCCCAGTCCAGGCACAGTTGTCTCCCTCCTTTAGGGCAGCGGCTGCTGCCACAGCTGCTTTCAGGTAGTGAAGTGACCTCTGTGTGTCTCCTTTGCAGTGCGATCATTTTTGGTGGGATCCCAAGGATAATGGGTGTTGGGTTTTCAAAATACAGCGGTTGCCCTTGACTCTGTAGCCATCATGTGGTTCCCCGTTGCCTCTGTCAATGACCTGCCAAGCCTGGGAGTTGCTTGGGCTCCCTTTCTGGATGGCATTTGGGATGTGTGCACAGCGCCTGGCCAGCTCGCCCCCAGGCGCTACTGCTTGGCCAGGGCAAGTGGCTCCTCGTGTACCTCTCAGCTTCCTGTTGCCACAGGCTCTTTGGAGGCAGATTTTATTTCCTCTGGTTTAATCAAGTAAACCTATGGCGCCTTTGGTTTGAAAATACAGGAGTAGGACACATTAGGGGTTCACCCTTCTATCCAGCAAACAGAGCCTGTCTTCTTTCAGCTCAGTGGGTCAGAGTGCCTGGGCCCACATTTCCACCAGTGATCCAGTGGGAATAAAGGCTGCTCTGTCCCAACAGTGGGGAGTAGGGTTGATCCTAGGCATATTGGCAGGCTCCTTTAAGACCAGCCTTTGATACGGTGTCAGGAAAATTGTGGTTTCAAGTTCAGACTGTGGTTTTGAGAGATTCTAGCTTAAAAGAGAAAGGGCCAGGAAGCATCTCTGCTTTGGGGGTCTTCTGGAGTAAGCTTCCTTCCTTGGAGGCATTCCTTGTGTTTCATTACTGTTCTTTTCCCCATCCTCTTCTGGGATTTCTGAGGGTGGAGGATAAGGGTCTTCAAGGGGAAAAAATCAGCATCTCAAAAACCACAGTTTGAACATGAAACTCAACACTGTGATTTGAATTCTTCAAGTCATGGTTTGAATTGAAAAGGCCTGCCCCCATGCCAGAGACCAGCTTTCATGGGGCAGGCAAGCAACGGTCTGCAGATTATTTTAAAATGTTAATCCGAGATGGAGGATTGCCTATAAGGTGCTAAGATCGGAAAGAGAAGGCAGTGGGATGATGATTCTGATGCTTTTTCGTTGTCTGACCTGCACCACGGAGACCTGCTACACGTTATTACTTACCAGTGGCTTCAGTCTTGACTTCGGAAGCTCTGGAGTCCTTGCAGTTTTTGTTTCCTATAATCTTGGGTATATTCACTGAGGATTGAATTCCAGCAATCTTTTGGAAACTGATACTGTCTTGCCACACTCCCACATCCCCTCTTAAAAACCATTAATCACCTCTCCAGGGGTGAAAGGTTGCCCTTGGAGCTTTGCTGCAGCCAGCTGGAATGGGTCCTTCCCATGTAGGCGCTGATGAGCTACTCACTTCAGGCCTCTGCACGGATGGACCTTGGGGAGAATAATAGAAACACTGACTCATCACATGACCATTTGGAAGGGTCACAAGCCAGAGGCTGCCTTTCTGGAGCCAACAACAACTTGGATCCTCTGCCCTCAGCGGAGGGTCCCTTTTGTTCCGGAGAAGCCACAGGCCACAGAAGTGGGAAGGAAACACGGAGAAGCTGTGGCCAGAGGATATGCCCAGAGCAGTCCTTGAAGACGAGCAGTATGAAGTTAGAGTCCCTCCGAGCTCAAACTTTGAGAAGCCTCAGGGTCTAACCAAAAGACAGAACAAGAAAGGAGCAAACACTGAGCGAAAGAAGCAAACTGATGGGAAGAGGAGGAAGGTGAAAGCCGTAAGGTCGAAAGGAAAAGTGTTTCTTCTGAAATTCACCAGTAGGAATTTACTAAGTCTTAAATATCCTGAGCTGCTCTTGAGGGAAAATGAGGATTTTCTTAAGGAAGGAATTGCATCTCAGCTATGCCCCCTGCTCACTGAGTATGGAGCAAACCCTGCAGACAGTCCAGGTGAGCTGGGGGGTTGGGCTGGGGCGGAGGGGGCCGGGGGAGGGCGGCAGAGAGTAGTGGAGTTCAGGGAGGAGGTAGCCGGGGTGTGCTGGAGTGTGGGAGAGGACGGCACATGTTGGGACAGGTGTGTAAAAGGAATATTTGTCCAGTGTATTGTGTTGAGCACTTTGGGTGGCTTCTAGGATCAGGAAGGAGCACCTGTTCGACATTGAGTAGTGACCCAGGTAACAAAAATACAGTGGTGCGGAAGATTTTGTGGGCTCAAGGGAAGTAAGGGCTTCGTGTTCATCCCTATTCTTGAATAAATCAGGGCTAGATTCCCGACGATGTGGACACTGAAATACTTTGGCAGGGGGTAAAGATTTTTTCATTTGAGAGAGAGTTTCCCCCACTAAGCTGGGAACTCGACGTAGGGCTCGATCCCAGGACCCTGGGAAGATGACCTGAGCTGAAGGCAGATGCTTAACCGACTAAGCCACCCAGGCACCTGGACACTGAAACACTTTTTAAGTAACAGAAATGCAGCCTGAGCGGCACAGGGAAAAGTGAACCCTGTGGCTGTTTAAGGCTTGAAAGAAAGATACTGTAGGATCCTGAGCGTCCTCAGGACTCAGGATGGACGTACATATGAAAGTTGCACTCATGATACAAAGTATTTTGGTGACCTACTTGCTGAGAATGTGTTGCTTCAATTAGAAGAGGCCCCAACACTAACAAGGTGAGATAATGGACCTAAATCTGAGCACCCGGGGAAAACACAAGCACTCAGGTTCGGGTAGGGAGACTGGCTTAGCAGCTCGTGTTTAGGAAACCGTAACAAGCATGACAGCCAGAAACACTGGTAGTGGAAACTGTGATATGAACCACCAGCATCATGCATTTGCCAGAAAAGCCAAGTCCTATTGGGCTGTGTTAATAAAAGCATGGTATCTGGAAGGAAGGAGATTATAGAGTCCAGACCATTCTTGGCCCCCCGTGGTCATTTGTGGTCACCGGTATTAACCTAAGGTAGTCAGTGGGAGGACAGCTGCAGAGGCAGAACCACAGGAGCTGGGATGATTTAGCTGAGAAGTAAAAGCACTTCCTAACAAATGTAGATACTCAAAACTGGCTTGGGCTGCCTTTTGCCAAGTAGTGAGTTTCTTATCCCTGGAAGTGTTTAAACAAAAGCTTGACTCACTGGATCTGGGTGCCTAGGGAGGCTTTCTGCACCAGGCAGAGAGAGGGGTTGTCCTTCCCACTTCCTCCCACTGGATGATCCCGATTTTTCCTCCATCACCTGCTCACCATTTCCCCACCTACCGGGCTCTGATTGTGATCTGGGGCAGCTGCAGAAGGGGGCGAAGAGGAGCCTCTGGGTTCCCGACTGGCTAGTGCCCCCTGGCCAGGGAGCAGGTGGATCCACCGACCCGCACACCCAGGGCTAGTGTGCAGACTGCTGGCAGGCGGGGAGTCAGCTAGAACTGGCCAGCAGCGAAATGACCCCGCGTCCCAACTTCTCGGGACAACACTGGCAACTCCAGCTCCACCGAGACCAGCAATGATCCGGGCGCACAGCCTGCAGCGCCAGCCTTCGTCCGGGTGTCTCTTTCCTCCCCGGGCCTCAGTCTGACGCCCACAGCCCTTCGCAGGAAGCCGACTCCCAAACCCGGGCAGGGGGTGTGGGCCGAGGCTAAAACCCCGCCCCCAGGGGTCCCTGATCTTTGCCCCCGCGCTGGGCTCCGCGCCTCCCCAAGAGGCCACCAGCCGGCGGGCGGCTCTGCCTTTTGTGTGTTTCGCTCCGAGGTGCCAGAGACCACCCCCCGCCCCCCAGCCGTCCGGCGCGTCCCCTCGCGGCCCCCGGCCCCTCCTCTCGGAGTCCCCAGCCCCCCTGCTCGGCTTCGCGTGCCAGCTCGAGGCTCGCTGGTTCGCTCCCTGCGGCTCCAGGAGGAGGGGCGAGGGCCGGCAGCCCCCTCCCCCGCGCGCGGCGCCGGAGCCCAGCCGAGCCGGGGGGACCCGCCGCCGCCGGTCATGTGGGCCGGACTGCTCCTCCGGGCCGCCTGCGTCGCGCTTCTCCTGCTGGGGGCCCCGGCTCGCAGCTACACCGGGAGGAAGCCGCCCGGGCATTTCGCCGCCGAGAGGTAAGCGCCTCTCGCCACTCCCCTGTCCCGCCGCAGGGGCACTCCCCGCGTGGGGCAGAGGGGCTCCGGGGAGCCGCCGGCAGCCGCGGGTCTGAGCTCCCCTCCAGGGCGCTGTCCGCGCGCGGGCGCAGCCCAGGGGGTCGGGACAAAGAGACAGCAGCCTGTGCTCTAGGCGGGAGCCAGTCCTGCGCCCCTGGCGGGGGCTGTCCTGCCAGGACCGGTGGTGGGGGGGATGGAGAGACAGGCGCTGGGTGAGCCCCTGAGTGTGCCCTGGGGCGCGGACCCCTGGCGAGGGCAGCCCGGGACGTGCCACCGGGTCTCCGGAGCGGCTGGCCGTCGCTGGGGCTGGGGGCTTCCCCCGCGTCTAGGCTGCACGCACGCCGTGGACCTTGGAACCGCCGGGCTCTCCCTGGGTTACGTTTCGGTTTCCGCCTGTGTGAGCGCGCGGGTGGGGGTGGCGTGTTTGCCCCTTTGCTCTCTCCGGATTGATGCCACCCTCCCCTTGAGTCTCCTCCCGGCGGAGGTAGGGCCGCCGCGGGCCGAGCGCCCGTGTGTGCGTGATGCTCCGAGCGAGGGAACACGGTGTCAGCGGGCGGCCTGGCCCGCGGCCACCGCCTCAGGGGGCGCGCAGGGGTGCGGCCCCGCCAGGCTCGCAGCTCCCACGTGTGTTCCGCCGCCACCGCCAGTTCCTGCCCCGATGGGCCCGGCTCCGCGGCGCTTCGGAGCCTTCCAGCCACCTGTCTCCCCATCACTGCCCGTCCGAGGAGGCTCCTTGGGGCGCTCGGCCCCCTGCCAGCTGAGGGGGGGACAACACCGGCCTCCGGGGCATCCTTCCGTCTGCCGCTTCGAGGGCACCCCAGTCCCTTTCAGGACCCCGTCCGAGGAGCAGGGGCTACCGGCTCCTCTTTCCCAGGCTGCTGCCCTGATCGCTCTGGCTCGGGCCGCCAGTGCCAGCTCGGCCAGCACCTCCCACCCCCCAGGGCCCTGCTTCTTTGCTTCTTCTGTGATGACTTCAGAGAAGGAGACGTCTCTTTGAGGCTCCAGGCACAGTTTGTGCAGATGTCTCCGTGCTGCCCTGTGCCCGCAGTTCTCCTTCCCAGAGTGCTTGTCACACGTGACAGCTGCTCTCCCTGCGTGGAGCGAGTCTGCCTTTGCTGTCCTTGTCACCCCCGTGCCTGCTGCCGCACCTGGACCTGGGGGGTACCCTGTAGACCACCTGACCAGCAGAACATTCTGAGCAGGGGGAGAGCACAGTCCGGGAGGGTTTTCTTGTCCCTCTCCCATGCTGCAAGGATTCCCAGTTAAAACCGGGCGGGACTCCATCACTCTGCCCAGCCCATCACAGGATCAGTTCCAGTCACCCTCCCTGACCCGCTCTGGGGCGGTGCACCTGCTGTTCCCTCTGCCTGGAGTGCCCTCTCCCTGCCTCCACTCTCACACCTTACCCCTACTCCTCTGGCTCGACTCCACCTAGATTCTGGCCTTCCAGGAAACCTCCCCTTCTCGGAACTCCAAAGCCTGCCCCTGTGTGGCACTGGTCACACTATTTTTTATCACCTGCATCTTTGCCCAGCATCCCTTGAAGATGGGAAAAGTGGCCTCTTCCTGACCGTACTGCCATGCCTCATCCAGTGCTGGGCACACTGTCTCCCTTTTACTGGCACCCCTGGCCCCACCACGAGATTTTACCTGGGGAATGACATTTCTGGCTCCCCTGGGGCAGCCCTCTTCCTTCGTCCCTTCTGCTGGCTTCCTGTCTCAACCTTTCCCTCAACAGTAGGTAGCGAGCACCTACCACATGCCAGGCATTGCTCTGGACACTGAGGGGAACACGAAAGATGGACCCGAGTCCTCAGAGAATGAGAGGGGAGACAGACAATGAACAAATCAACAAATTGATAAGTAATTTAATGTCCCAGGAAGCAAGTGTTAAGAAGAATAAAGCAAGGTAAGGGTGGATGAGATGGATCTCTTTGAAGGTGCAGGAGCAGAGAGAGACTGGGTAAAGGAGGGAGTGACCTGGGTACACTTCTGAGGAAGAACCTTCCTGAATGAGGGAACTGCAAGTGCAAAGGCCCTGTGGCAGCCATGCCTAGGGCCCTTCCTCCATTTCTATCTGTCCCCCTCAGTGCTGAGGCCCCTCTGAGGTCCCCCCCGCCAACTCCCCCAGCCACACTGCTCTGTGTTCATGTGGCAGGTCTCAAGAACTGTTTGTTGACTGACTTACTGACTGGCTGGGAGGCTTTCACTGCATGGCAGACCAATCCCTGGTCCAGAGCAGAAACGTGGAAAATGCTCTTTCCTCTCTCCTAGACGCCGGTTGGGCCCCCACGTCTGTCTCTCAGGCTTTGGGAGTGGCTGCTGCCCTGGCTGGGCCCCCTCCATGGGCAGTGGGCACTGCACCCTGCGTAAGTGCCTGTCCCCATGCCTCAGATACCTTCCCCAGCAGGTTGCTTGCTCCCTGGGCTGGCCTAAGTAGGTGCCACTCCCTCACCTACATTTCTCCTCTCAGCGCTCTGCTCCTTTGGCTGCGGGAGTGGCATCTGCGTTGCTCCCAACGTCTGCTCCTGCCAGGATGGAGAGCAAGGAGCCACCTGCCCAGGTAACTGGGGATGGGCCATGGCTGTTGGGAAGAATTCTTCTGGTGCTGAGACTGTGTGCCCGGCTCAGGGCTTTTGTCTTACTGAGAATATCATCTTCCAGCAACCCCCTTAGGGAGGCCTTCTCATCCCCATTTTACAGATGGGGAAACTGAGGCACATAAGTTAGTGGCTCGCCCAGAGTTACCTGGCTAGTGAGTGGTAGAGCTGGATTTAAGCTCCGGCCTCTTGGCCTCCAGAGCCACCTACCCAGCAGTTTGGGAGGAATCCCAGTGAGGTGCGGGCTGCTGGCACTGAGGCGTGCTATGTGCTCATGGGGGTGGTGCCTGTTCTAGAAGCACACGGACCTTGTGGAGAGTACGGCTGTGACCTGTCCTGTAACCACGGAGGCTGTCAGGAGGTGGCCCGAGTGTGCCCCGTGGGCTTCGCCATGACGGAGACGGCTGTCGGCATCAGGTGTACGGGTGAGAGACATGGGGGCCAGGTGGGTGGGAATTCTGTCTCTTCCGTCCATCCGTCTGTCCTGCCAGGGTAGTCTCCAGAGAGATGCAGGCGAGGCTGAGTGAGGCCAAGCTCTGGCTGGGGGTATGGGCAGGGAGGCAGGCAAAACCAAGAAAAGGGTCCCTTCTGCTATGAGCACCTCTTAGGGGCCTAGGGGCTAGGGGCTGTGGTGATGCGTGGTGGCTCGGTCCTGGCTGCTGTTGGTCCCTGCTTCTGAATAGGAGGAGGGGAGACAAGTCAGGATAACCATGGTCCCATGTAATGGGGCCATAACTGGCCAAGTGCCCAGAGCTGGGTCCACAGAGGGGCAGATAACCAGCACGGGAGGTGAGTTGACCCTGGAAGGTTCCCTTGGGCTCGTGATGTTTGAAAGATGAGGAAAGGCAGCCTCAATAACTACTCTGTAAAAGTGCTATTTGTTTGTGAGTCTAAAATGTTCTAACAGGCAAAGTCTGTCACTTTCCTCAGAGGTGGCCGCTGTGACCCATTTCTTGCGGATCTTTCCAGAGAGCTGAAAGCAAGCCACTCCCCTGCCTTTTTTTTTTTTTTGGAGTTTTGACTTTGTAAAAATAATGTTTCTTTCCTAAATATGAAAGTAAAAAATAACCTATTTTGGAACATTTGGAAAGTGAAAAAAGGGTAGAAGGTACAAACAAGCATGTCCCCAAAATCCCTACCCAGGGATATTTGTTACTAAAATGAAGTTGTTTCTTCTGCCCTTTTCCCTGGAGGTGTATGTGTTTGTGAGTGTGTGTACCTGTGTGTGTATGTATGTTAGTTGTGCATATCTGTGTGTTCTGTAAATGGGGCTCATACCTTATGCAGAGATTTCATTCTTTTTCTCACTTTTTATTTTTATTTTTAAATTTTTTTTGAAGATTATTTATTTATTTATTTAACAGAGATAGAGAGAAATCACAAGTAGGCAGAGAGGCAGGCATAGAGAGAGGGGGAAGCAGGCTCCCGGCTGAGCAGAGAGCCCGATGCGGGGCCCGATCCCAGGACCCCAGGATCATGACCCGAGCAGAGGCTTTAACCCACTGAACCACCCAGGTACCCCATTTTTATTTTTTTAAAGTATTTTATTTATTCATTTGGCAGAGAGAGACACAGCGAGAGAGGGAACACAAGCAGGGGGAGTGAGAAGGAGAAGCAGTCTTCTCACCGAGCAGGGAACCTGATATGGGGCTCGATCCCAGGACCCTGGGATCATGACCTGAGTTGAAGGCAGACACTTAACGACTGAGCCATCCAGCTGCCCCTTTTTCTCACTTTTTATTGGGGTTGGGGAATATTCCTCACAACAGAGGTTTTAGGGACCACGTCTGTGACTCTGCTGTAGCTCGCGGTCCCTCACGGATGTCGTCGGCAGCTTCACTACTCCCAGCAATGCCACAGTAAAGAGGCTTCTCTTTATTGTTCCCAGAAGGAGAGCCACTGGGTCAAGGGTCTTGCTGAGGATTTTGGTGCTCGGGACTCATTGCAACATCCTCTTGAGGAAGGTTGAAGCAATTTCCCCCCTAGCATCCCCACCGAATGTTTCCTGGGGAGCTCTTTCTGCACACACTTCTTGTTGCTGAAGCAAACGGAACTTGGAAAAGCCGTTGTTCTAATGTCAAAGCTAGGCCCTGGGGAGGGGTGATCTGGCCACCACCACCAGGGGTCCCAGTGGGATGGAGTTAGTCAGGGTGGGCTTCCTAGAGGCGGTGGGTGTGGTCCCGAGGGGCCAACTCTGGGGAGAGCAGGTAGGGAGAAAGGAGGTGTCCAGCAGGCTTGGGGCCAGGGGTTGGGAGACCTGGAGGCAGACTGCAGTGGGTGGCACAGATCTTGTAGGTCCTTGAGAGGTTATCATGGTTCTTAGAGAAGGGAGGACATGAAGCCAGGGTGGGGAGTTCTGTCCCCTGGTGCCCCTTACCCCATAGGCCTGAACTTCCAAAAAGGACTGCTTGGATCCAGTCACCCCACCCTGGGCAGCAGCCTCAGGACCTTCTGGGCTCTCTGCAGCCCTGCCTCCACCCATTGGTCTGGCCTCCCGCTGCCCCTGCAGGAACCTGAGCTCCTGCCAGTGCCAGCGCAATTGCAGGCTCTCTCCACTCATGGCCCCCCTCCTCCTGATTCCTCCTGGTCCTCTGCCCACCTGTCCTCCAGGCGTTCCCCGGTGGGGCGTGTATCACCCAGCCGGGTGCCGACCTCATGGGCATGTGGCTCTTGATGTTATCAGACCCTAACCAGCTGGAGAGTCTGTGCCATGTCTTGGCCACATTTGTGTCCTCAGTGGCCTCCCTCTGGATCTGCTGCATACAGGTGGTGCTCAATAAGGATTTAATGGAACTGAATCAGCCTTCCTGCTCACTCCCCTCTGCCCTCTGAGTGTTGCCCTGCAGTGGGGCCATTGGAAATGACTCTGTCTCAGCCATCCTCCATCCTCTGGTCCGAGTGGGTCACAGAGAAGGATCCTGGCCCTCAGCCTCTGCTCTCTGGTGGTTCCCTCTTGGCTGATGACTTTCCTGGGGGTGCCTGGTCTTTCTTCCTCGGGGAGGAAGAAAGGGGGTGGTGGTGCTTTCCACCTGCTGAGGGTAGGCTCTCTGAGGGGACAGCATCCTCGTGGGGTCCATTTTACCCTCGCACCTGACTGCCATGCAGAGTGGTCCATGCAAGGATGTCTTTTCTCTTCCCAGACATCGATGAATGCCTAAGTGCCTCTTGCGAGGGCCAGTGCGTGAACACGGAAGGCGGGTTTGTGTGTGAGTGCGGGCCAGGCATGCAGCTGGCTGCCGACCGCCACAGCTGCCAAGGTGAGCGGCCCGGGGACAGGTAATGCTGATGCCGTTGCCCCTGTGGCGGAGCTCTGAGTCAAAGGCGTGGTGGCCCTGCCCTGCCCAGCATGGGCGCTCCACACCTTACCACATTTCCTGGTCCCCCGAGGGAGATCCTGTTAGTCATCCCTGCTTTAGGTGATGGGGAAACTGAGGCTCACCCAAGGCCATCCCGGCAGGAAGCGCTGGACTTGGCTTGGATCCTGGCATGTCCGGCTCTGAGCCGGCTCTGCAGGGTAGAGGCACAGGGCTGGAGAGGCCAAGGGGAGGGCCCGGGGCGGGACCAAGGAGGCCCCCGAGGTGAGGGAGGGCCGTGGGAGAGACACGCCTGCTGCAGTCCTTCACCCACTGTCCTCATTAGCTCTCTCTGCCCCAGTGGTGTCCCAGCTGTCCCATCTGGTGGGGAGGGCCAGGAGGAGGTAGGGGTGAGGGCAGGAGGAGGGAGATCTTCTAACATAATCATCCCCTCCTTGAAGATGCTTCTTACTTGTGGAAGGAAGCCTTTTCTCTTAAACCAGGCAGATAAAGCAAAAGGACCCCGTGCAAGTGTGGTGTTATTTTCTATCATTTGCAATAGTCATAAACTGTAAAACAAGTTTTTAAAAGTTGCTACTTCCAAACCCTCTTCGCCACTCCTGGGCCCTGCTCTCCCTCGGGAAAAACCCTGATGTCTTAGTCTTCTCAGGCTGCTGTAACACAACCCCACGGACTGGGCCTTTTACACAGCAGAATTTATTCTCATGGTTCTGGAGGCCGGGAAGCCCGAGGTCAAGGAGCCGGCCTGTTTGCTTTCGGGTGAGGGACCTTCCTGGCTTGCAGATGGTCTCTGTGCTGTGTTCTCACGGGGACAGAGAGCTGATAAGGGCACTGCTCCCATCATGAAGGAGCCCCTTCAAGACCTCAGCTAAACCCAATCACTGCCCAAAGACCCCGCCTCCAAATCCCACCACACCAGGGGTTAGAACTTGAACATGTGCTTCTGGGGGAACACAGCTCCCCGTAGCACCTTGCTATTGATCTGATGCATCCCCTCCCTGCTTGTCCCCACAACATGTACACACACCCACACACACCCACACGCCCATACACACTCACAGAGGTAGGCTGACTGGCCGACAGGTGCAGAGCTGGATTCTGGCCTCATGCTAAACACCTTACGTGCATTTTCTCCTTTCTTTCTCAGACTGATGCTGTGAGGCTGGTACTGTTTATTTCCATTTTCCTGATAGGAACACTGAGGCTTAAAGAAATTAAGTAACTTGCCCAAGACCATGTTAGACCTGGGATTTGCGCCTCTGGTTGGTTGTTTTTCTCAGCAATCGGTCTTGAAGATCTCTCCAGATCAGTGTGAATGGGCCCGCGTTGCTCTTTTTAACTGTTGCCTGGGGCTCTGCCTTGCGACTCTCCCACAGTGGACTAACTCTTCCCTTATTGATGGACGCATACATTATTTCCAGTGTTTCACAATTTCAAACAGTGGCATGGGGAAGCTTTGACAGAGGAGGTGCTAGAGAAACTGAGTTTTGAGGTATGCATAGGAGTTTCCCCCCAGACAAGATGGACAGGGATCCCAGGCAAACAAAAGAACGTGGGCAAAGAGGGAGGCCCACAAGAACATGGTGCATTTTGGAAGGTGACAGAACAAAGGTGAGGGACAGGGAAGGAAGTGGGAAAGGCCGCCCAGGGCTTGTGAGCTGTGATGTGCCATCAGTGCCCATGGGAGCAGAGAGTGGCCCGGGTGTTTGGTCAGAATATCCTGGACTCTTTGTAGCAGAAGGCTTGGGAGGAGCACAGGGAGACGCACCGGGCTGTCGCTCTTCTCAAACTAGAGACAAAGGTGGCCCAGGCTGGGGTAAGACAGTGAGGATGGAGAGAAGAGGGCTGGCCCAGGGAGGATTTTGTTGATAGGCTGAATGTGGGTAGTGAGAAAGAGGGGTGAGGAGGGTCTCCCACGGCCCTGAATGGGGGAGGGGATGGCAAGGGGAGAGGAAGGGGGGAGCACCCAGTTCTGACACTCCATGGGGTAATGAGCGGCAGCCTTGCCCTGGTCCCTTGCAGATACTGACGAATGCCTCAGGACCCCCTGTCAGCAGAGATGCAAAAACAGCATAGGCAGCTACAGGTGTTCCTGCAGACCTGGCTTCCATCTCCATGGCAACCGGCACTCCTGTGTAGGTAAGGTGGGGGGGCCTGTTGTCTTCATACTTAGGCTGCCCATCAGGAGGATGGGCAGAGCGAGCCCAGGGACTGGGAAAGGCCAGTGGTCCGGACCTCCTGGCCGCCTGGAGCCTGGAAACCCTTGAGCCTTGGGTCAGAGCCTGCCCTTCCCTGGGTTTGGCGTGGCTCCTCATGGAAGACCCTGTCTTGGACTTTTCCTGGCCACGTGCCACTTTCATCCCGTTACGTTTCTCTTCCACCCCTCTCCCAGATACATCCCAAGGATTCCTCTCTGCTCCTCTCTCCTTTCTTGGCTGCCTTTGCTCCCCTTGGTAAATAAAGCATGTTATGTCTTGGTTCCTCTGGTTTAGAAGGAGACCCCTGTTTTCTTAGCCCATTAGCAGAAATTTCCAGAAAGGGATTGATTGGCATGTTTGGCTTAAGCTTGGCTCATGGGTTGAAGGTGGGGGCCCTTCGGCCTGAAAACAGACCTTGTTCTGGCGGACTTTGGTGTTTGTCCCGAAGCCTACCTTGAGCTGGGCAGTGATGTTTGAGACTCTTTTTCAGGGGGCCACACCATTCCCTACCACACGTGGGAGGCTGAAAGTTTTGGAGATGAGATTCCCTGGGGGCCCATCCCCACCAGCCAGGGCATAACCAACGCTGCCTAGCGGGTCAGGGGGCGGGGGTGGGGCGGAAATGAGTCATCGGTGCATCCATTAAATGCCAAGGGGATGTATGAACTTTCCAAGGGGACTAGCAGTAGATTTCAGCCCCACTCCTAGACGTCTGAGTCACGTCCCAGATCCCGAGGCGGGGATGGAGCCCATAAGAACATGGCAAGGAGACTGCCCCCGCCTTCTGGGCTCAGGGATGCAGGAACAAGGGGTCCCCAACAAGGCAGCTGTTGGCAGCGCGGCTCTCCTACAGATGTAAACGAGTGTCGGAGGCCGCTGGAGAGGCGAGTCTGTCACCACTCCTGCCATAACACCGTGGGCAGCTTCCTGTGCACATGCCGACCTGGCTTCAGGCTCCGAGCTGACCGCGTGTCCTGTGAAGGTGAGCCACCAGCCCCGCAGTCCCGGACCCAGGCCCCGTCTCAATGCCAGGCCCCGCCCCCACGCCAGGAACCCCGCCCCGTCCTCCCAGTCCTCGCCCCACCCCCGGCCCCGCCCCCCACCCTCACGGCTTTGGCCCTTCTTCATTTTCCACCCATTCTTTTCTAGTTCATCTTGTTATTTCCAACTCTTCACGTTCTTTCTCATTTTTCCCTCCCACTTCTTTATCCATCCGTCCTCCCTTGCCATCTTACTGTTTCCCTAACCCTTTTGTTTTCTTGCAAATGGTAACAGGGAAAGACAAATGCTAGAGGAGCCTGAGACAGAAGTCCCCAGAACCTGGGCTCCCAGGACACTTTGGACAAGGTGGCGTCAGCTCACGCTGCCATGCTTCAGCAGTGTGCCTATAAACATGCGTATAAGGTCACTAAATACTGAGCACTAGCTCATTTCTAGTGCACCGCGAGCTTTCCCCAGGCTGTGCCGACAACCTGGAGCCTCAGCATCCCCTCCCGGGAAGCCACATCTGGGAGGGGGAGCCGGGGACCCAGTCCCAACTTGTCACTTGGGCCTGCTCCAGTGGTGCTTTTCCATCCACCTGTGTGATCGTCACCGCAGCCCCTGTGGTCTTGGGTTGAACGGGTGGTGTTAGATCACCAGTTATGCTGATGAAGAAACTGGTCTGGAGATACCCAGTGACTGTTGGTGGAAGAGCTGCCTTCAAGCCCTCCACGCCCCGTCCATCTGCCTCCTGCTCCCCGCTGCCTCCCTCAGGAGACCCCTTTGCTTGCGTTTCAGCCTTCCCGAAAGCTGTGCTCGCCCCATCGGCCATCCTGCAGCCTCTGCAGCCGCCGCCCAAGATGCTCCTGCTGCTCCCAGAGGCCGGCCGGCCTGCTCTCTCCCCCGGACACAGTCCTCCTTCCGGGGCCCCGGGGCCCCCAGCTGGGGTCAGGACCACCAGTCTGCCTTCTCCCACCCCTGTACCACCCACATCCTTGCCCTCTGTCCCAACTCGGCTGGTGGCTACCCCCATGCCTCGTGCCTCCCTCTTGGGGACCCTTGGACCTCCCTCACAACCACAGGAGGGGTCCCCGTCCTTGCCCAGGGGCCCAGCAGCCACACAGGTGGCACCAGAGTCCTCTGCCTGCTGGCACCTGGGAGCCACGTATGACTCAGGGAGCCGCTGGACAGAGCCTGGGTGTTCCCAGTGCTGGTGCCAGGTAGGTGGGAGGGATCCTGGGGGCTGCCTAGGTCTGGTGTCCGGGGCCTTGTGATGGCTGGAACTCCTGCTTCTGCTTCCAGAATGGGGAGGTGACCTGTGAAAAGGTGACATGTGAAGCTGCTTGTTCCCACCCGGTTCCCTCCAAAGATGGGGGCTGCTGCCCGTCATGTACAGGTGGGAGCTGGTCTGGGGAAGGCTGTGAGTTCCCCATATGGTCCTACTCCTTCCCTTCCCCAGCCCATCTGCAGCTGAAAGCCTGTTCTCCAACTTCTGGGTACATTAGAATCACTAGAAGGGTAATTCCTGGGTCTCATCCCCCAGACCTTCTTATTCATCAGTTGTGGGCCGGGCCTGGGAATCTGCATTTCTAACAAGATCCCGGGAGATGCTGGTGTTGCTGGTCCAGGAGCCACACTTTGAGAACCACTGGTCTATGCTGTGGTATCCCTCGGGGGGAACTTTTCATCTTCTGGGGATCCTTTCTGAGCTTCATCCTTTCATACGTTCAGTGAGTTTCCCCAACTCTACCCAGCAGGTCCCCCTCCCCTGCCCCAACTCCCCTCCTGCAGCCAGAGGAGTAATCTTTTGCAAATTCTGTCCACTTTCCAATTTACTTCCATAATCTGCTTACAGTTTTTCATTCACTTCCCCTTGCTGTTAGGATACAGACCCTAAATCTTCACAGGTCCTTCCACAGAGCTTCTCACAACTCACTCTGCATGCGGATCCCCGGGATCTTGTGAAAACCCAGCTTCTCATTCTGTAGATCTGGGGAGGGACTTACTTCTCCAGGGGTCCTAGGACCACACAGTCCTGGGTACCTAGATCTGCCGCTCCCGGGGCATCCTGGCCGGTGAGAGAAGGTTCCAGGGACATTACGCCTGGAAAAGTAACGAGACCTCAAGCTTCCTCTGCTTTGAAGAGGTCTGATGCCTCCACTCCTGTTTGTCTTTCAAAAAGGCTGTTTTCACAGTGGCGTCATCCGAGCCGAAGGGGACGTGTTTTCCCCTCCCGATGAGAACTGCACTGTCTGTGTCTGCCTGGTGAGCATCCCAGGAGCCCCAAAGCCTTGTGGCTGTTTTCCTAACCTTTGGGGGTTTTAGAGGAAGAGGGAAAGCTCCGATGTTGAAGGTGAGCTTGTCAAACGGAGGAAGAGTTCCCAGGTTGTGGATTTTGGTCGGAACCTGTCAAATTTAAAGGCATGGGGTTCTGTGGAGTCCAGGAGCTTTCTGCTGAGCAGCGAAGAGCCAGCAGGCAAACAGGGTCCATCTGTCACGGAAGGGGAGGGGATGGAACTCCCTCGGAAACTTCCCACCAGGGAGGCTGTTTTTCTCTCCAGGCAAAATATTTGCCAGCCCAATAAAGGTATCCACAGTTGGGAAGCGAAGCTTGAGTCTGGCGTCTTAGACCCCTCGGCCATCCTGACACCCTAGGTATCCACACTTGGGAGGGAGGAAGCTTATTACCAGTTTGTTAAGAGTATTATTTTGCTGTAGGCCAATTCGCTTCTCAAGGAATAGTTATTAAGCACCTACTGTGTTCCGGACGCCGCCAGGTGCTGTCCCATCGATTCCATTAGGAGCCCTCGGGGCCTACCAGGCTTGGGGCTTGGGGCTTGGGGCTTTTCTTCTGTTGCCTTAGCTGTGGCTGCTGGTGGCTTGTCCGGGTCAGCTCTCCCGTCCCTGTTCTACCAATGACAAGACCAAGGCATGAGCTGGGATTTGAGCCAAGGTCTGTGTCCACAGCCTGGGCTCTGCCCACCACCCCTCACCGCCACCCTCTGACCTTCACTGCCCAGGTGGCGAGGGCAGCGGCCACTGTGGAAGGCTGGGGAGGGGGAGTGGGGAGCAGGGCATGGAGGCAGCCAGCACTCCCCTTTACCGAGCTTCCCTCCTGTGCCACGCACACACAGTGGCCAAGCACCTCTGTGGATCATGTCATGGCGCCAGTCCTCAGCAATCCCCGATGGAGACGCCATTTCTGGCTCGTCTCGCAGCTAGGGAAACTGAGGCTCAGGGAGCTATTGGACGTTGGCCAAAGTCACATGACTCGTTAGTGGGGGAGCAAACTCTTAGCTCTGGCTGGCTCCAGAGGCAGGTTTTCTTTTTTTTTGGTTTTGTTTTATTTTGCCTTAACTTCAAATTTTGAAATTTAGTTTTAAAGTCAATTCTTTGAATAGACAAGATTTTACCTGGTTCAAAACTGAGATGCACGGGAAGGTGATTCTGATGGCGTAACCATCCTTTGCAAAGATGCCTCTTCCCGGCATCCTTGCAAAGCTCCTGTATGTGTGGGAGGATGTCCTCGGCACGCGGCGGTAAATGCCAGGACCTGGGTCCCTGCACACTGTCCTTGCTTTCACCATGGTGGCATTCAGAGGTCCTGGATGATTTCCTTTAAGGGGCTTTGGTGTTGGACAGGGGACCCAAGGGGTTGCGTGAAATACGGGACAAACCGAGGGGCTGTAGGGCCTGGTTCTCCCCCTGCCCTCTGCCCTCCACCCAGCACCATCTCTCCCCCGCTCAGGCCGGAAATGTGTCCTGCATCTCCCCCGAGTGTCCTCCCGGCCCCTGTCAGACCCCCCTGAAGTCAGATTGCTGTACTTGTGTTCCAGGTCAGTGAATCTTTGGGGTGCAGGTGGGGTGGTTAGTTTTTTTGTGTGTTTTTGGGGAAAGGATGAGTGAAGCAGAGGACGGAGATTGGTTTTTGCTTTGGAAACTCAAATCAAGTGCAGCATTTCAAAGTACCAGTTTAATTGAGCACCTACTATGTGTGCTGTAGTTTGGACACCAGATCGGGCTCCCTGCTCAGGCGGCCCCTGCCCCGGGAGGTGCCTTCAAGACAGCCAGGAAGGGGTGTGAGGCCACCCTTGGCATGGCTTTGTCTTGGGACTGGGAAGGCGTCTCCCCTTCCCCACTAATGAGTTGGTCCTTTGTTAAAAATGTGGTTCTCTTTTCCTGGGATGACCTCATCATCATCACGAATGTTCCCTGACAGCTCTGTGCTGTTGCTTGCCAGCCCTTGATCTCATCGCATCTGTGTGGTTCAGCCTTGAGGGAGTACTATTCATAACCCTATTTCATAGATGACAAAACCGAGGCTCACCAAGGTCATCACTGCCCAGAGACCTACAACCAGTTAATATAAGAATAGAACTTGAAATTGAGCCTACCTGATTGCAAAGCTGGTGTTCATTAAAAAAATATTTTTCTTATATTTTAAATATTATTTTTAGCTAAGACATTTTTGAGTAGGTAATATACTGCCTATGAAGTAGTAACCGTCAACAGCTCTTATCAACCCCATTCTACAGATGGGAAGACTGAGGCTTAGTGAAATTAAGGATGTTGCTCCAAATCCCTCCCTAGTGAGTTGTGTAGCTGGGATTTGAATGCAGGGCAGACCGACTGAGCGGGGTGGGCCTGGGCCGGCTTGCGGGCTGTTTTATCAGTGCGGGGGTGCCTGGGTGGTTCAGTCCTTAAGTGTCTGCCTTCAATTCGGGTCATGATCCCAGTGTCCTGGGATTGAGCCCCGCATCAGGATCCCTGCTCAGTGGGAAGCCTGCTTTCTCTCTCCCACTCCCCCTGCTCATGTTCCTGTTCTTGCTGGCTTTCTCTCACTGTCAAATAAATAAATAAATCTTAAAAAAAAAAAAGAAAAAAAAAAAAGAAGAAGCTTTCGGTGATTCCTCCTGGTCTCCAGGGGATGGCTTCGGTCTCGGACCTTGTCTTAGGTATCTGGGGCAGTCTCTTTTCCTTTCCTTTCTTTTCTTTTCTTTTTCTTTCTTTCTTTCTTTCTTTCTTTCTTTCTTTCTTTCTTTCTTTCTTTCTTTCTTCTTTTTCAAAGCCTCGGACCTTGTCTTAGGTATCTGAGGCAGTCTCTTTTCCTTTCCTTTCCTTTCCTTTCTTTTCTTTTCTCTTCTTTTCTTTCTTTCTTTCTTT